>NW_027361703.1:27197500-27797500 GCF_039654945.1 Dendrobates tinctorius | reverse complement strand
AGTGGATGAGGGCAGGTATATCTCGCCCAGATTCCTTTCCTATGTGGCCTAATCTGGTCAGTATCGCACCTGCTTGCTAATGAATAATGGGAGGTGGATATAAAAGGATGCCAGGTGGTTGTGTGTCTCAGCCTGGGAACACAGAGAGCCTGTCTGTGTGAGAGACACACGTGAGTGGAATCAGTGCCCACTGCAACTGTGGTTTGGCTGGACGGGAGAAGCCCGCCAGTTGGTAGTTAGGTTGTCCATTGTTTAGTTAGTGCCGGACAGGCAAGGATTTGTTTTATGTTTTATTTCCTTTTGCAGTGCTTTCACCGTTAATAAACCTGACCCAGGGTCAGTTATACACGAATCCCAGCTCTGCGCCTGAGTTTCATGCTGAACGCACGTGACCTTTGACCCCAGCAAAGGCGATCCCGGAGTGTTTTATCACAGTCTCCACAAGATAAATAGACATGCTGCGGTCAGGAAAGACGCACTGCATGTCCAGATACACAGGGCCACCGGATGCAGCCCTGCACGCATAGTGGAGACGGGATTTCATAAAATCCCCTCCAATATGCTGTAACATTTGGATGCTGCAGCTGTACGCAGCGTCCAATCCACAGCAAATACTGAATGTTTCCGGACCATGGAAACATACCCTAAATGTGTGAATGGTGAGGACATGATGCAGAAGTGGAGTTTTTCCAAGACTAGACAGTGGGACTGTGTATAATGTCCCTGGTGATCACTGTATTACCTGTACCGGTACAATGGCCCTTATGGTAATATTAGTATTGTGTTTTTGTTTTTTGTTTTTTTAAATTAATGATCAGTATTGTAGTATCTGGTCATTATGTGGTCTGGTCATGGTGTGGTGGTATTTATCCCTTGTATGTAATATTATTTGGTCATTATATTGTGGTAATATGTGGTCCAGCCATGGTATGACAGAATTTGTTCCTTGTATGTGGTATTAGTCATTTTAAAAAATGTACCAAAAGAGTATTGAGTATTTTAAGAAATGTTTAATAGAGTAGGGCCCGATCAAAAGAGTCTTCCTTGTGGTGGGGGCTTAAAAAATCTTTTGGCAAAAACAAAAGCTGATGGCTGTATGTGATCTGGTGTTCGATGGGAACTACTAATGTGTGATTGGTGAGGACGTGATGCAGAAGTGGAGTTTTTCCAAG
Source organism: Dendrobates tinctorius (assembly GCF_039654945.1). Lineage (NCBI taxonomy): Eukaryota > Metazoa > Chordata > Amphibia > Anura > Dendrobatidae > Dendrobates > Dendrobates tinctorius. Next base: position 27,796,328 of record NW_027361703.1, on the reverse strand, counting down.
ACTGGGCAGGGGACTGTGGAAGGTTCAAGGGGTGGAGGAGGGCCTGAGGTGGAGCCTGGGCGGAGTCTCAAGGGGGCCAAAAAACTTTGCCAATATGGGGCTCCAAAATTCCTGGTGACAGCCCTGCCTGTGTGAATGCTACCTAATGTCTGATAGTAAGAAATCCTTCATTGTGTGGGTTTATATAATAGTATTTATGCACTCATAGAAATATAGATCTATATCACTTAAAGTATCCTCTAAAGAAAGCAGCACTATACAAAACTGACATTGCAAACGAGACCAAGCTTCAGAGTATCGACCCAGTATCCTCCTTATATACATGGCCCATCCTTTGTCACACTGGAGGGATGAGAGACCCATAGATGGGTGTCTGTCAGTTTGGTAGACGGCACTAAATTATAATACATATAATGGGTGAGAGATACAGACAACCATCTGGATACTAACTAGTAGTCTGCCACGAATGGCACCCATTTCTTCTTATACCAGAAACAGACTGGATAGATTCAATGTATTTGCAGTTTCCATCTGCTATGTGGCCATTGCCCTTGGTTCACATAGGTCCCTGTTCTTCCTATACTATTATTTATTACTTCCATACCATCTTTTTTATATACTAGATATATCTGTAATTCCGCTTATTTTGCCTATATTTTACTATTGAGAAACCTGAGCAATCTTCAAATTATCTACAAGCTTATACAGCCTGTGCCGGAGTGTGGGCATTCCCCACTCCAATATGGCAGGTACATATAACTGAGTGCAGTAGACATGCACAGATTGAGGGCAGCTCCCTGATCTAATATGGCGCCACACAACTTGATGGAGAGAAGAGAGCATGTGCAAATCAGTCAGTGCCGGGGTGTACACTGACAGCTTGGGGCCCCTGTGCAAAAAAAATGTTTGGGCCCCTCTATGTTTATGACAACCAAGCTACAGATATTTGTCTCTTCTCAATATGAATATTACTGTCCCCTATTACATGATGCCCTCTTATGTACAGCACCATCCCTTAGATATCAAAATCTCGTTATTTAGAGCATCCTGTTTTATTATAGTATCCATTCTTGTTATATAAAAACTGAAGTGATTGCTGATGGAAGTTGGTAAAGCTTCTTTTCTGATAGCAAAGTATGATTAACTGGTGAGATGTTGCACCATCAGCAGTCATGTTATATCTAACAAGAGAGGACACTGTAGTAAAGAGAGAGCGCTGTGATTAACAAAAATAGCAAGAAAGCAATATGTAAAGAACGGTGCTATATATAAGAAGACATAATACTTTGTAATAATGGGACAATAATGTACATAAAAACAGAGGACGCTACATAATAGGGGACTGTCCCATACATAACTAAAGAGGATGGTACGTAATCAGGGATGCCCCTTCCTGGGATAATGTCCCCCATACTGGGACCATTCCTGGGATAGTGTGCCCCTTCCTGGGATAATGTGTTCTGTTCTCCAATACATAAAAAAATACTACTCGTCTTCCCCCTACGCTGCCTGGTGTTCGCTTCTACAGCCGCTGCAGTTGACTTCAGCAACCTCGCCATGGTGCATGATGTCGATGCCATGTGTCACCAGTCACGGGCTCGCCGACATCAGCTACCAGTCTCTGATAGGTCACTGGCATGTATTGCAGCTCAGGGAGCCAGCGGGTCCCCTGCACCACAAAACATTTCAGCAGAATGTGGCTCCAAGGACTTGCATCCAGCTGATATAGTTGCTGGTGTTGGCGTGCCCCTGGTGTAGTGAGTAGCTGGGATCACTGACATCACAGTTGAGCCTAGAGCACACTCTATGTATATTACTACCGTCAGCAGTTATGTGAGCAATCATTAATTATAACACTTGTGTTATCACATTATCTCTATCAAGCAATTAAGGTTTTAATATTATATGCACAATACCTGTGAACTGGCACAGAATGAAAATCAATTATTGTTATATGCTAAATGACTCATGAGGAGATTGATATTATTGCACTGTATACATATGAGGGGCCAGCGTCAGCTCTTGGGTAAGTGTCAGGGCCCTGAGCAGGCTGGGGGGCCCACTCACCATTGGGGACACCAGTACGCTATGGGGACCGGTGCCAGCACCCACAAGTTGGCCCCCCCGCTTGCTTAGGGCCCAAGTACTAGCAATACTTACCTCTCCCTGTTCATCCGCTGCAGTGTCTTCCACATCTTCTCACTCTGGGATGTTTCAGGTCAGATGGTGCGATGATGTGACTAGTGTGCTCCCTCTTCTCTGAACAGTCACAGTGCAAAAAGCCGGATGACTGCAATGCTGAGGAGTCTGGAGCAGAGCAGCGGCCAGCGAGGAGAGGTGAGCATTTCATTTTTTTTACGCTTGGCGCAATATATTGGACTCATATATACTGGAGCATTGTATGGGGCCCATCATATACTGGAGCATTATATGGGGCCCACAATCCTGTATGGAGAGCTATGTGGAACCCATAATACTGGAGCCCACCGGAACTGCTGCAACCCACCAACCTACTGTCTCCTTCCCCACCATCCTGTAGCATGTAAGCCCGAAAGGGCAGGGTCCTCTCCCCTCTGTATCAGTCTGTCATTGTTTGTTTACTGTAAGTGATATCTGTAATTTGTATGTAACCCCTTCTCATGTACAGCACCATGGAATCAATGGTGCTATATAAATAAATAATACTGTATAGAGGACTAAACTGTCCAGTTTCTGAGCTAAATAGTTATTACTCATGTAATGTAAGAAGTAAGTGAAATCTTTGGCATTGTTCTGTACCTGTATTTCTCTGCCGTATCTGTGCATCATGTATCGTGGTATGTCTTAAAGGGACCCACTGCGACCATTTCCCCAGGGCCCATGAAAACCTGGAGCCAGCCCTGTACATATCAACTATTCTTTCCTGATGTATATTGATTAAGCACTGATTATACAGTGTAACCTATATGTACTGTGCTTATACTCTATGAATGTTGATGGCTTGAGAAAGGTTCACAGTTTGAAAAGTTGAAATGTCGCGCATATCTGGTTGAATAAAGACCACAGTTTATTTCACGATCTCATGCCTGGAGTGCTGCTATATTTTTTTTTTTTTTTTGCCATGTATCTACATCAATCTATATTCATATGGTTACATTTCTATATGAAAAACAGCTGCATACATGTGTCCATATATATATATATCAGTGTATAATACACAGACTTGATTATTCTGACACAAGCATCCTGGCTGAATGTGGCATGTAATACAAGAGTGTACTATTTCTTGACCAAATGTGTAACTTTCCATGACCCTAATTGGATTCCCATGGAGTCCTGTAAATCTTTTTATTCGGCTTTACAGTACACTGCATTATATACTGATTCTGGGTTACACAATGATTTTGGCCATGGCACAGGTTGTGCAGCATAAAATCATTGTAAGTTGCTGCTACATGACATAGCAGCAGAAATAAAGTGATTAGGGTCACAATACATCCCCTGGGTACCACGACAAGCAGATTGAAAAAAAAATCAGAACTTGTCCCACCACTGCAGGGGTCGCAATGTGACCCTCCTCACCTGTATCAGAGGCATGAAGAGAAGTTTGGCAGCTTGATCTATGTTGTAACTAAACATCATTTTGCTTCAGCATGTGTTTATGGGATAACGTTCCTGCCGTGCACGTCGCTGTCAGCTGCTGTCTCTGTGCTGCAACACACTTGGATGCACATACACCTGACGTGGGGGTCCCCCTTCAGTATGGACCCAGTTGCACCCTCTGTAATTGCAATTATTACACCCATGAGTAATAGAGGACATGTGACAGTGCTATCACCATTGTGGTGTGAGGTGTAGTGATCGGTGCTGCCCTGCCACAGATGGAAGCACAGGATCACTACTCAGTCAGTTTCAGTGCTGAAATGAATGATAGTATCTGCCCCAGCACTAATCTTAAAAGCCAATGATTGTGTAGTGCGTGGGAAGAGGGCAGCGCTGGATGAGAGTTTAGGGAAAAAAAGCAGAGCAATTTGCCTAGTGTGGGGAGCAGCATGTAATCAAAATCTGTGCAGGCAATAAAGTGAAACTCAGGGTGTCATAAATTCAATAGAGGTGAAACTAGCTTTATTACAACATAAGAATGTTATTTTTAATCAGTATCTCTGGCTGCTGCTGGCAGTATATCTCTGGCTGCTGCTGGCAGTATATCTCTGGCTGCTGCTGGCAGTATATCTCTGGCTGCTGCTGGCAGTATATCTCTGGCTGCTGCTGGCAGTATATCTCTGGCTGCTGCTGGCAGTATATCTCTGGCTGCTGCTGGCAGTATATCTCTGGCTGCTGCTGGCAGTATATCTCTGGCTGCTGCTGGCAGTATATCTCTGGCTGCTGCTGGCAGTATATCTCTGGCTGCTGCTGGCAGTATATCTCTGGCTGCTGCTGGCAGTATATCTCTGGCTGCTGCTGGCAGTATATCTCTGGCTGCTGCTGGCAGTATATCTCTGGCTGCTGCTGGCAGTATATCTCTGGCTGCTGCTGGCAGTATATCTCTGGCTGCTGCTGGCAGTATATCTCTGGCTGCTGCTGGCAGTATATCTCTGGCTGCTGCTGGCAGTATATCTCTGGCTGCTGCTGGCAGTATATCTCTGGCTGCTGCTGGCAGTATATCTCTGGCTGCTGCTGGCAGTATATCTCTGGCTGCTGCTGGCAGTATATCTCTGGCTGCTGCTGGCAGTATATCTCTGGCTGCTGCTGGCAGTATATCTCTGGCTGCTGCTGGCAGTATATCTCTGGCTGCTGCTGGCAGTATATCTCTGGCTGCTGCTGGCAGTATATCTCTGGCTGCTGCTGGCAGTATATCTCTGGCTGCTGCTGGCAGTATATCTCTGGCTGCTGCTGGCAGTATATCTCTGGCTGCTGCTGGCAGTATATCTCTGGCTGCTGCTGGCAGTATATCTCTGGCTGCTGCTGGCAGTATATCTCTGGCTGCTGCTGGCAGTATATCTCTGGCTGCTGCTGGCAGTATATCTCTGGCTGCTGCTGGCAGTATATCTCTGGCTGCTGCTGGCAGTATATCTCTGGCTGCTGCTGGCAGTATATCTCTGGCTGCTGCTGGCAGTATATCTCTGGCTGCTGCTGGCAGTATATCTCTGGCTGCTGCTGGCAGTATATCTCTGGCTGCTGCTGGCAGTATATCTCTGGCTGCTGCTGGCAGTATATCTCTGGCTGCTGCTGGCAGTATATCTCTGGCTGCTGCTGGCAGTATATCTCTGGCTGCTGCTGGCAGTATATCTCTGGCTGCTGCTGGCAGTATATCTCTGGCTGCTGCTGGCAGTATATCTCTGGCTGCTGCTGGCAGTATATCTCTGGCTGCTGCTGGCAGTATATCTCTGGCTGCTGCTGGCAGTATATCTCTGGCTGCTGCTGGCAGTATATCTCTGGCTGCTGCTGGCAGTATATCTCTGGCTGCTGCTGGCAGTATATCTCTGGCTGCTGCTGGCAGTATATCTCTGGCTGCTGCTGGCAGTATATCTCTGGCTGCTGCTGGCAGTATATCTCTGGCTGCTGCTGGCAGTATATCTCTGGCTGCTGCTGGCAGTATATCTCTGGCTGCTGCTGGCAGTATATCTCTGGCTGCTGCTGGCAGTATATCTCTGGCTGCTGCTGGCAGTATATCTCTGGCTGCTGCTGGCAGTATATCTCTGGCTGCTGCTGGCAGTATATCTCTGGCTGCTGCTGGCAGTATATCTCTGGCTGCTGCTGGCAGTATATCTCTGGCTGCTGCTGGCAGTATATCTCTGGCTGCTGCTGGCAGTATATCTCTGGCTGCTGCTGGCAGTATATCTCTGGCTGCTGCTGGCAGTATATCTCTGGCTGCTGCTGGCAGTATATCTCTGGCTGCTGCTGGCAGTATATCTCTGGCTGCTGCTGGCAGTATATCTCTGGCTGCTGCTGGCAGTATATCTCTGGCTGCTGCTGGCAGTATATCTCTGGCTGCTGCTGGCAGTATATCTCTGGCTGCTGCTGGCAGTATATCTCTGGCTGCTGCTGGCAGTATATCTCTGGCTGCTGCTGGCAGTATATCTCTGGCTGCTGCTGGCAGTATATCTCTGGCTGCTGCTGGCAGTATATCTCTGGCTGCTGCTGGCAGTATATCTCTGGCTGCTGCTGGCAGTATATCTCTGGCTGCTGCTGGCAGTATATCTCTGGCTGCTGCTGGCAGTATATCTCTGGCTGCTGCTGGCAGTATATCTCTGGCTGCTGCTGGCAGTATATCTCTGGCTGCTGCTGGCAGTATATCTCTGGCTGCTGCTGGCAGTATATCTCTGGCTGCTGCTGGCAGTATATCTCTGGCTGCTGCTGGCAGTATATCTCTGGCTGCTGCTGGCAGTATATCTCTGGCTGCTGCTGGCAGTATATCTCTGGCTGCTGCTGGCAGTATATCTCTGGCTGCTGCTGGCAGTATATCTCTGGCTGCTGCTGGCAGTATATCTCTGGCTGCTGCTGGCAGTATATCTCTGGCTGCTGCTGGCAGTATATCTCTGGCTGCTGCTGGCAGTATATCTCTGGCTGCTGCTGGCAGTATATCTCTGGCTGCTGCTGGCAGTATATCTCTGGCTGCTGCTGGCAGTATATCTCTGGCTGCTGCTGGCAGTATATCTCTGGCTGCTGCTGGCAGTATATCTCTGGCTGCTGCTGGCAGTATATCTCTGGCTGCTGCTGGCAGTATATCTCTGGCTGCTGCTGGCAGTATATCTCTGGCTGCTGCTGGCAGTATATCTCTGGCTGCTGCTGGCAGTATATCTCTGGCTGCTGCTGGCAGTATATCTCTGGCTGCTGCTGGCAGTATATCTCTGGCTGCTGCTGGCAGTATATCTCTGGCTGCTGCTGGCAGTATATCTCTGGCTGCTGCTGGCAGTATATCTCTGGCTGCTGCTGGCAGTATATCTCTGGCTGCTGCTGGCAGTATATCTCTGGCTGCTGCTGGCAGTATATCTCTGGCTGCTGCTGGCAGTATATCTCTGGCTGCTGCTGGCAGTATATCTCTGGCTGCTGCTGGCAGTATATCTCTGGCTGCTGCTGGCAGTATATCTCTGGCTGCTGCTGGCAGTATATCTCTGGCTGCTGCTGGCAGTATATCTCTGGCTGCTGCTGGCAGTATATCTCTGGCTGCTGCTGGCAGTATATCTCTGGCTGCTGCTGGCAGTATATCTCTGGCTGCTGCTGGCAGTATATCTCTGGCTGCTGCTGGCAGTATATCTCTGGCTGCTGCTGGCAGTATATCTCTGGCTGCTGCTGGCAGTATATCTCTGGCTGCTGCTGGCAGTATATCTCTGGCTGCTGCTGGCAGTATATCTCTGGCTGCTGCTGGCAGTATATCTCTGGCTGCTGCTGGCAGTATATCTCTGGCTGCTGCTGGCAGTATATCTCTGGCTGCTGCTGGCAGTATATCTCTGGCTGCTGCTGGCAGTATATCTCTGGCTGCTGCTGGCAGTATATCTCTGTTTTCCTATATAGAGTTGGGATATAACAAACAATTTTAAAGCGCATTCAAGCTACAAGATATTGATATGCTATCCTCAGGACCTACAGTATATCACAAAAGTGAGTGCACTCCTCACATTTTTGTAAATACTTTGTTTTCATGGGACAACAATGTATCAAGGTGTCAAATCTTAAAAGTAAAGTAGTACAGCTTGTATAAATTTGGCATTTCCTCTACATAACTCAACACGCAGCCATTAGTATCTAAATCGCTTTCAACAAAACTGAGTACGCCCCTAAGTGAAATGGCTAAGTTGTTCCTAGTTTAGTATTTTCCCTCCCCGGTTTCACGTAACTCATTAGTGTTACAAGATCTCAGGTGTGAATGGGTGGCAGGTGGGTTAAATTTGGTGTTATCGCTCTCACATAATCTCATACTGGTAAATGGAAGTTCAACCTGGCTCCTCAGGGCAAAGAAACTCTCTGAGGATCTGTAAAATCAATTGTTGCTCTACTAAAAGATGGCCTAGGCTGTAAGAAGATTGCCAACAACCTGAAACTGAGCTGCAGCATCGTGGGCAAAATCATACAGTTGTTTAACAAGACAGGTTCCACTCAGAACTGTCCTCGCCATAGTTGAACAAACGAGTTGAGTACATGTGCTCAACATCATATCCAGAAGTTGTCCTTTCAAAATAGACGTATTAGTGCTGCCAGCATTACTGCAGAGGTTACAGGAGTGGTGGGTCAGCCTGTCAGTGCTCAAACCATATGACGCACACTGCATCAAATTCGTCTGCATGGCTGTCATCCCATAAGGAAGCCTCTTCTAAAGATAATGCACAAGAAAGCCTGCAAACACTGCTAAAGACAAGCAGACTAAGAGCATGGATTACTGGAATTAAGTCCTGCGGGCTGAGACCAACATAAACATATTTGGTTCAGATGGTGTCAAGTGTGTGGCAGCAACCAGGTGAGGAGTACAAAGGCCTACAGTCAAGCATGATGGTGGGAGTGTCATGGTTTGGCGCTGCATGAGTGCTGCCATCTGTGGGCAGCTATAGTTCACTGAGGGAACCATGGATGCCAACATGGTCTGCTTCAGTATTTCACAGTACATGATACCCTCTCCTCAGATACTGGGCCACAGGGCAGTATATCAACATGATAATTACCCCAAACACACCTCAAACATGACCACTGCCTTGCTAAAGAAACTGAGGGTAAAGGAGCTGGACTGGCCAAGCATGTCACCAGACCAAAACCCTACTGAACTTCTGCATGGCATCTTCAAACAAAGGTGGAGGAGTGCAAGGTCTTCAACATCCACCAGCTCCGTTATGTTGTCATGGAGGAGTGGAAAAGGATTCCAGTGACAATCTGTGAAGTTCTAGTGAACTCCATGCCCAAGAGAGTAAAGGCAATGCTTGAAAATAATGGTGGCCACACAAAATATTGACACTTTGGGCACAATTTGGCCATTTTCACTTAGAGGTGTACTCACTATTGTTACCAGCGGTTTACACATTAATGGCTGTGTATGGAGTTATTTACAGGCCACACCAAATTGACACTCTTATACAAGCTGTACCCTGACTGGCAGGGATTAGCACAGATAACATATGCACTAGGCAGGGAAAAGTGATGAGAATATATGCACTAAGCAAACAATAGTGTGGAGAATATGTGCACTAGGCAGGGAATAGTGTGGAGAATATGTGCACTAGGCAGGGATTAGTGCAGAGAATATATGCACTAGGCAGGGAATAGTGTGGAGAATATATGCACTAGGCATGAAATCGTGTGGAGAATATGTGCACCAGGCAGGGATTAGTGCAGAGAATATATGCACTAGGCAGGGAATAGTGTGGAGAATATATGCACTAGGCATGAAATCGTGTGGAGAATATGTGCACCAGGCAGGGATTAGTGCAGAGAATATATGCACTAGGCAGGTAATAGTGCAGAGAATATATGCACTAGGCAGGGATTAGTGCAGAGAATATATGCTCTAGGCAGGGAATAGTGAGGAGAATATATACACTAAGCAGGGAATAGTGCAGAGAATATATGCACTAGGCAGGTAATAGTGTGGAGAATATATGCACTAGGCAGGAAAGAGTGCAGAGAATATATGCTCTAGGCAGGGATTAGTGCAGAGAATATATGCACTTGGCAGGTAATAGTGCAGAGAATATATGCACTAAGCAGGGAGTAGTGTAGAGAATATATGCTCTAGGCAGGGAATAGTGAGGAGAATATGTGCACTTGGCAGGTAATAGTGCAGAGAATATATGCACTTATCAGGGAGTAGTGTAGAGAATATATGCTCTAGGCAGGGAATAGTGAGGAGAATATGTGCACTAGGTAGGAAAGAGTACTGAGAATATATGCTCTAGGCAGGGATTAGTGCAGAGAATATATGCACTTGGCAGGTAATAGTGCAGAGAATATATGCACTAGGCAGGGATTAGTGCAGATAAAATATGCTCTAGGCAGGGAATAGTGAGGAGAGTATATGCACTAAGCAGGGAATAGTGCAAAGAATATATTCAATAGGCAGGGAATAGTGTGGAGAATATACGCACCAGGCAGACAATAGTGTGGAGAATATATGCACTAAGCAGGGAATAGTACAGAGAATGTATGCAATAGGCACGAAATAGTACGGAACATATATACTGTACATTAGGCAGGGATTAGTGCACATATTCATAGCACTGTGTGAGCAAGGCCACTTACAAACCTGGATCAGTTAAACTAGTTTTGTCAGGAGGAATGGGCCCAAATTCCAACCAACTATTGTGAGAAGCTTGTGGAACGATATCCCAAATATTTGACCTGTCATTCAGTTTAAGGGCAATGGTACCAAATACAAATTAAATGTATATAAACTTTTGACTCTGCAGTAAGCAATAAAAATGCCTTAAAGGTAACCTGTCAGCAGGATTGTGCTCAGTAACCTACAGACAGTGTCAGGTCTGCACCATTAGGCCGGGGTCATACTAACCGATGCAAAATACAGTCCGTAGTTTACATGCGTAATACGGATGAATGACCCCTAAATAGTGCTCCGTATGTCATCCGTAAGTAAGGTGTGGTTGCGTATTTTGCACATGTCTGCATCCGTATGTAATCCATATGGCATCCGTATGCAATCCGTATGGCGAGATTTTCTCGCCGCCTTGCAAAATGGACATATAATGGAGCCCTATGACAGAGTTTCTAACAGAAACGAAATAATAGATATAGACACATAGAATGCGCATATATATATATATATACACACAAGTCATTGAGACAAACATATACAGTCATATGTAAAAGTTTGGGCACCCCTATTAATGTTAACCTTTTTTCTTTATAACAATTTTGGTTTTTGCAACAGCTATTTTAGTTTCATATATCTAATAACTGATGGACTCAGTTATATTTCTGGATTCAAATGAGGTTTATTGTACTAACAGAAAATGGGCAATCTGCATTTTAATAAAATTTGACCGGTGCAAAAGTATGGGCACCTCAACATAAAAGTGACATTAATATTTCGTAGATCCTCCTTTTGCAAAAATAACAGCCTCTAGTCGCTTCCTGTAGCTATTAATGAGTTCCTGGATCCTGGATGAAGGTATTTGTGACCATTCCTGTTTACAAAACAATTCCAGTTCAGTTAAGTTTGATGGTCGCCGAGCATGCACAGCCCGCTTCAAATCATCCCACAGATGTTCAATGATATTCAGGTCTGGGGACTGGGATGGCCATTCAAGAACATTGTAATTGTTCCTCTGCATGAATGCCTGAGTAGATTTGGAGCGGTGTTTTGGATCATTGTCTTGCTGAAATATCCATCCCCTGCGTAACTTCAACTTCGTCACTGATTCTTGCACATTATTGTCAAGAATCTGCTGATACTGAGTTGAATCCATGCGACCCTCAACTTTAACAAGATTCCCGGTGCCGGCATTGGCCACACAGCCCCAAAGCATGATGGAACCGCCACCAAATTTTACTGTGGATAGCAAGTGTTTTTCTTGGAATGCTGTGTTTTTTAGCCTCCATGCATAACGCCTTTTTGCATGACCAAACAACTCAATCTTTGTTTAATCAGTCCACAGGACCTTCTTCCAAAATGTAACTGGCCTGTCCAAATGTGCTTTTGCATACCTCAGGCAACTCTGTTTGTGGCGTGCTTGCAGAAATGGCTTCTTTCGCATCACTCTCCCATACAGCTTCTTCTTGTGCAAAGTGCATTGTATTGTTGAACGATGCACAGTGACACCATCTGCAGCAAGATGATGCTGCAGGTCTTTGGAGGTGGTCTGTGGATTGTCCTTGACTGTTCTCACCATTCTTCTTCTCTGCCTTTCTGATATTTTTCTTGGCCTGCCACTTCTGGGCTTAACAAGAACTGTACCTGTGTTCTTCCATTTCCTTACTATGTTCCTCACAGCGGAAACTGACAGGTTAAATCTCTGAGACAACTTTTTGTATCCTTCCCCTGAAAAGCTATGTTGAATAATCTTTGTTTTCAGATCATTTGAGAGTTGTTTTGAGGAGCCCATGATGCCACTCTTCATAGGAGAATCAAATAGGAGAACTACTTGCAAGTGGCCACCTTAAATACCTTTTCTCATGATTTGATACACCTGGCTATGAAGTTCAAAGCTCAATGAGGTTACAAAACCAATTTAGTGCTTCAGGAAGTCAGTAAAAAGTAGTTAGGAGTGTTCAAATCAAGAAAATGATAAGGGTGCCCATACTTTTGCACCGGTCAAATTTTGTTTAAATGCAGATTGCACATTTCCTGTTAGTACAATAGACCTCATTTGAATTCAGAAATATAACTGAGTCCATCAGTTACTAGATATGTGAAACTGAAATAGCTGTTGCAAAAACCAAAATTGTTATAAAGAAAAAAGGTTAACATTAATATTGGTGCCCAAACTTTTACATATGACTGTATATATATATATATATATATATATATATATATATATATATATTTATATTTATATTTCACAGAGTTCTTCATAGCAGGATAGCCGCTAATTAAATTGCTGGCTTCTATCAAATCATTCCCCAACCCGACATGAAATGACACATGGTTTACATTCAGTAAAGCATTTCATTTCATGTTTTTTAATATGTCCCAGACTAATAATTCGATGAGGGTTTGTGTGCAAAATTTGGGAGTTGTAGTTGTTATTTAAAGGGGTTAATTCGTTGTTAAAAAATGTGTGGGCTTCCCTTTGCCCTGTAGCGGTGGCGAATGGGTTAATCTAACAAAGGGATAATGTCACCTTACGATCGAATGGTGACATTAACCCTTTGTTAGATTAAACCACTCGCCACCACTATAGGGCAATGGGAAGCCCACACATTTTTTAACAACGAATTAACCCCTTTAAATAACAACTACAACTCCCAAATTTTGCACACAAACCCTCATCTAATTATTAGTCAGGGACATATAAAAAAACATGAAATGAAATGCTTTACCGAATGTAACCCATGTGTCATTTCATGTCGGGTTGGGGAATGATTTGATAGAAGCCGCCAATTTAATTAGCGGCTATTCTGCTATGAAGAACTCTGTGAAATATAAATATATACAGTGGGGCAAAAAAGTATTTAGTCAGTCAGCAATAGTGCAAGTTCCACCACTTAAAAAGATGAGAGGCGTCTGTAATTTACATCATAGGTAGACCTCAACTATGGGAGACAAACTGAGAAAAAAAAATCCAGAAAATCACATTGTCTGTTTTTTTTTCATTTTATTTGCATATTATGGTGGAAAATAAGTATTTGGTCAGAAACAAGCAATCAAGATTTCTGGCTCTCACAGACCTGTAACTTCTTCTTTAAGAGTCTCCTCTTTCCTCCACTCATTACCTGTAGTAATGGCACCTGTTTAAACTTGTTATCAGTATAAAAAGACACCTGTGCACACCCTCAAACAGTCTGACTCCAAACTCCACTATGGTGAAGACCAAAGAGCTGTCAAAGGACACCAGAAACAAAATTGTAGCCCTGCACCAGGCTGGGAAGACTGAATCTGCAATAGCCAACCAGCTTGGAGTGAAGAAATCAACTGTGGGAGCAATAATTAGAAAATGGAAGACATACAAGACCACTGATAATCTCCCTCGATCTGGTGCTCCACGCAAAATCCCACCCAGTGGGGTCAGAATGATCACAAGAACGGTGAGCAAAAATCCCAGAACCACGCGGGGGGACCTAGTGAATGAACTGCAGAGAGCTGGGACCAATGTAACAAGGCCTACCATAAGTAACACACTACGCCACCATGGACGCAGATCTTGCAGTGCCAGACGTGTCCCACTGCTTAAGCCTGTACATGTCCGGGCCCGTCTGAAGTTTGCTAGAGAGCATTTGGATGATCCAGAGGAGTTTTGGGAGAATGTCCTATGGTCTGATGAAACCAAACTGGAACTGTTTGGTAGAAACACAACTTGTCGTGTTTGGAGGAAAAAGAATACTGAGTTGCATCCATCAAACACCATACCTACTGTAAAGCATGGTGGTGGAAACATCATGCTTTGGGGCTGTTTCTCTGCAAAGGGGCCAGGACGACTGATCCGGGTACATGAAAGAATGAATGGGGCCATGTATCGTGAGATTTTGAGTGCAAACCTCCTTCCATCAGCAAGGGCATTGAAGATGAAACGTGGCTGGGTCTTTCAACATGATAATGATCCAAAGCACACCGCCAGGGCAATGAAGGAGTGGCTTCGTAAGAAGCATTTCAAGGTCCTGGAGTGGCCTAGCCAGTCTCCAGATCTCAACCCTATAGAAAACCTTTGGAGGGAGTTGAAAGTCCGTGTTGCCAAGCGAAAAGCCAAAAACATCACTGCTCTAGAGGAGATCTGCATGGAGGAATGGGCCAACATACCAACAACAGTGTGTGGCAACCTTGTGAAGACTTACAGAAAACGTTTGACCTCTGTCATTGCCAACAAAGGATATATCACAAAGTATTGAGATGAAATTTTGTTTCTGACCAAATACTTATTTTCCACCATAATATGCAAATAAAATGAAAAAAAATCACAAAATGTGATTTTCTGGATTTTTTTTTCTCAGTTTGTCTCCCATAGTTGAGGTCTACCTATGATGTAAATTACAGACGCCTCTCATCTTTTTAAGTGGTAGAACTTGCACTATTGCTGACTGACTAAATACTTTTTTGCCCCACTGTGTATATATATATATATATGTTTGTGACAATGACATGTATGTATGTATATATATATATGTATTCTATGTGTATATATCTATTCTTTCGTTTCTTTATTAAACCTGTCAGTGTGAGTTTACTGTATAGCGCACTGAATTGCCGGCTTTTATAAAAGACACCGGGTGCGTATTTCTCGCAAGTCACATGTGTGGTCCGTGTGTAATCCTTTTTTTTGCGCTCCCATAGACTTGCATTGGCGTATTACGGGCGTAGTACGCTGACAATCGCAGCATGCTGCGATTGGCACGGACCGAAGAATACGCCCGAGAAATATACGGCTGTTGGGAGCAAACCCATAGAGAATAATTTGTCCATGTGTAATGCGTGCTTTTAAAGCCTCTCACTCGTCCGTATTCCTCGCCAGTGTGACCCCGGCCTTATACTTAATAAAATGATGCCTTGGTTGATGAAATCTGTCTTGTGCTTCTTTTTGCTGTCTAGCTTGCATAGTGAATATATTAATGTGTATATTTAAAAAGACATGTCACTTCATCAAAATGGCGGCGTCTACGGGGCCTGTGCACTTGTCAGTTAGTGCCTATTATTTTGCTGTGTTGAAAAAAAAAATTCACCATCAAAATGGCGCCGCTGGCTGCGCCTGCACATTGGCATCTATCGCATACCGATAGATAGTACTGCGCAAACGCCTCCGCCCACCCCTTGTTGCTACAGCCAAAAAATTTTACTCTACAACAAAATGGCGCAAGAGGCGACTCTTTTACAGTAGTATCTATTGGTACACGATAGATGCAAATGCACAGGCGCAGGCGACGGTGCCATTTTGATGGTGATTTTTTTTTTCTTTTCAACACCATAATATAATAGGCACTAACTGACAAGTGATAATGTGCAGATGCTGGAGGCACCGCCTTTTTGATGAAGTAACTTTTTTTTTTTCAAATACACACATTAGTATATTCATTATGCAATCTAGGGGGCAGGTCAGAGAGGGATCAGTGACCTGTCAGCAGTCTGCATTATGAATACCTATCAGAGCACCACAAACACCAACCCCGTCTTAGAGCAGAAGCATATCATAAACACAAAACTAAAAATAAGGATTAAAAAAGTACAAGACGGATTTCATCAACCAAGGTATAATTTTATTAAGTGTAACAGCACCAACCTGACAGTGTGTGTAGGTTACTCAGCACAATTCTGCTGACAGGTTCCCTTTAAAGCATTCTCTCTCTCTCTCTCATTATTCTGACATTTGGCAAATATTAATAATTATGGTAATTCTAATTGACCTAAAATAGGAAAAGTCTATTCTGATTTCATGTTAGATATTGAGAAAAACATGTATATGTGCCTTTGTATATAGTGTATGTAAACTTCTGGTTTCAACTGTATACTCATTTATTTATATGTAATAATTGAGCTGTCAATATATACATACATAATAAGGTGTATATATATATATCTCTCTCTATATATGTATATATACTGTGTGTGTGTGTGTATGTGTATATATATATATATATATATATATATACACTCATATTATGTATATCTATATATATATGTGTGTGTATATACATCTATCGTCACGGCGCATGTGTAGATTGCCGATGAAGAATGTGAAAGCGCATGTAAGAAACATACTGCGCAAGCGCAGCTCCACTCTCTGACCCGGTGGGGGTCCGACTACCATTCGTCCTCCCACAGATCCTGAGAGTGGAGAGCCCACAGTGCAGGTCAGTGCCGCATCCTCTCTATTATTCCAGGTACCACAGTGCTCTCAGCCATGTCTGTATTGGGGGCAGCACTGCCTCAGTCACCTACATGGAGCGGTGGTTAGCCCCCTGTAAACTAGGGGGTTTTAATTGAATCTTGCTGGTCACTATTGTTCTACCCAGTCAAGTTCTGATAGTTTCCCTGTAACTTAGTGTAAAGTGTAACTAAGCCCCCAGTAAGTCACAGTCCACAGTGGGAGGCAGTAATATATCACTGTGCAATCTGTGAGGTTTGCTGTTATTAGCTCAATAAATCTCAGCACTTACAGAGTCAGATGAATTATCTCCATCTCCATGATCTCCGTGCTAGCCTCTTCTTCCGGCCACTGTATGGTCTGCTCCCTATGGTACATGGAACATATATATCTCATATAGAAAGGTACAAATACCATTAATTGTTAGGATGTTCAATACCATTAGTGATCATGACAAATGTGGCTTCATTCTTCCCCTCCTCCCTCCATTCTAGGTACTTTCTTTACCAACATTTTACATTGACTACATTCCAGAGATACAAAAAATCTGTCAGCAGGTTTCTGCTGTTTAATCTGAGAACAGCATTGTGTAGGGGCAAAGATCATGATTCCAGCAAGTTGTCACTTACTGGGCTGCTTGCTGTAGTTTCAATAAAATTATTGTTTTATTAGCAGGATATTATCATTAGAGGACTAGTTGCCTCATGCCATGTAGTCCTCCTGCTCTGTATAACTCCGTCCCCACCGTTGATTAGCAGCTTTCTGGCAAAGTATAATTTACCTAGAAAGCTGTCAATCAGTAGTGTGGGAGGGGTTATACAGGGCTCATCATTCAGAGCACTGTTAGATCTGTACCAGAGAAAACAGGGATTTTAATAAAACTGCACCAAGAAACCCAGTAAGTTCCACATTGCTGGAATCATTTTCTCTGTCCCTACATCATACCGTTTTCAGATTATGTAGCAAAAACTTGGTTTCAGATTCCCTTTAAAGAGAATTTGTCACCAGGATTTTGCCTCCTAATCTGAGAGTAGCATAACTTAGAGCTGGAAACCTTGCTTCCAGGGATGTGTCACTTGTTGGGTTGTTTGCTGTAACATAAACAGGAGAAAATCCATCTCAATGAACTTGTGAACAAACTTCTTCCTTTATTCACCAAAAGTGCTCAAGAGAGGATAAAATAGAATCAGCGACGCAAGTTACATGATATGTGACATCGACACGTCTCTGGTGAATGCGCATCCATAATCATGGAGCTGTTTGCTGTAGCTTTGATAAAATCACGCTTTTATCAGCAGAAGATTATCTCTAGAGGACTAGTAAACCTGCTGCCATGTAGTCCTCCTTATTTATGAGCTCTGCACCCACCCCTGATTGGCAGTCTTTTGCCTATGCACAGTGTACATTGAGCTGCCAATCAGTGGTGTGGGCGGAGTTATACAGGGCTCAACATTCAGAGCACTGCTAGATCTGCAGCAGATAAAATAATTTTATCAAAATTGTAAGCAGCCCAGTAATGAGAAACATTGCTGAAATTGTTGCTTTTAGATGCGGCAGCAAAAACCTGGTGATAGATTCTCTTGAAATCCTCAAATTCTGTCTGGCAGCAGCTGCCAATAGAGGATGTTTCTGTATGGGGATACCTAGAGGACTAGAAGATTATTGGCAGAAAAAGATCCCATGGCCTTTCTTGTCTTTATTATTTCCCTTTTTAAATTTACAATAGATGATTATTCCAAACATAATGAATTTAATTTAGTGGTGATTTTCTAACTATACACTGTTCATTGGGAAAACTGTCAGATGAGCTCTGAATACAGATCCCTAGAGAAGGTATATGTCCTTCCTTTCTAAGAAGCCATACTACCATAATGGCTCCTGTGTTTTCTCCTCCTACCATTGAACAAGTGAAATAATAATCCCTGTGTTGTGGCATCTTTGTGCTGTAAGATACGATCCATGAGCGGTGCCCAATACATGGCGGCTCTCTGTGTAGACAGATATTGTGTGCAGACAGGATCTACAGGGTAACGTCCCTCCCAGAATATAATGACTCAGTCATCAGAGATAAGGAGACAGCGCCATCATTATGGAATCCAGAAGGTTGGTTTATATTAGAGCGTTACATTTTTATCACTTACAAAATTGTGATCTTTTCTATATATTTTATCTTCAGTGTTGTAATTTTGTAGAATCCTGTGAAGTCCATGCTATAGTACAAGGAAATACATCCATGCATAGATTAGGTAAGGGTTAACTAGAAGGTATGGTAACACTAGTAATTGATGGGAACTGTTAAAATAGATGTTCCCACTTATTTATCCCCAATCCACAGTATAGAGAATAAGCTGCTGTTTGCTGGGGGTCTGTCCACCAGACCCTCCAGCCCTGATATGCCCCTGTAGGATGGAGCCGAGGTGGCGCATGCGCCCCACGCACTGTACAATGATGAGAAAGACTCTTACCTGCGATTTACACCTTCAGCTGAAAAAGAAACAACAGTTTACAATTAGATTTATTGAAGTATTTAATAACAGTTGCAGCGGACGACTTATTTTTGGGTCGTATTCACACGTCTTTGTTTCTCTCATCTACACAAACCCAAACTAATTTTCATCAGTGCGCTGCTTCCGATTTTCATCTAGTTTTAGTCCATGTGTCCATTTTTTTACCATCAGTATCTCATCCTTTTCTATTGTATGCAAAAAGAAAACCAAAACCTGATGGAAGTTTCCCAAGTTTCTCCTAGTAGTCAGTCAGTGGGTGAGTGTGATCCACAATTCGCCCCACAGCTGACATGTTACCAGCTCCATAGATGATAAGGGCCAGTGAGAATGCTGACAGCACCCCTGGTACATAGACACACATGTGACTGAGCCCTTCCTTTACAACATGATTGTACAGAGACTTCCTTACACAATATCGGATCTGATCTGGCATCCAGGTTTCGGCTATACAGTCCCTACTGGAGTTCAGGGGCGTTACATCAATAGCGGGGGGCCACACGACCCGTGAGTCCTGGGGAGTGTTGGCTTTCTTTCCCCATCAACCCAACCATCATCATAAATTTACCATCAGCTTCTTGTTCCACCATTCAGCCTGAGACTCGGCTCAGCAGGCGCCATAGGCAGGCAGCAATAGATCGCGCCTGCTGTAGAAAACCTCAGCCCCACACTGCACAGACCGGAGCAGGGCACTGGGGGACACGGCCAGGCATAAATGCTATAAATGCATGTGAGAAGAATGTGATACTTACATGTGATGTCAATCACTGCAGGCTGTAAAAGTAAAACAGAGAAGTGTAAAAAGTCTATGAAATATTTCATCTTCTTACATTGTCCTGTACATCACATACTCATAGGCTTCCATTACACCCATTACACTAGACAATGAATGTGACATTATCACACAAGATAGACTGCGCTAGTATTAATAAATCTATGAGCAGAGCGCCAGTCCGTGCCCCATGCAGCATTCATACAGTCCATAAACAGCACGCCTGCTATGTGACCCGGCATCGGCTGACAACTATAAGATATGTGGAATATGTTTATACATTAGTTGTGTATTAGGAATCTCTGGAGCTGCGTCCATTCTGTACATATTTATTTGGGTTTAAAAATGGGGGTAAACTGGCATCGCTGCGTTACTACATCTGCCGTAATGTAACAAAGAGTTGTGTGTGTTTCATGGCACTGCAGCCTTGCAGCGCTGGGGTCCTGGGTTCAAATCCCACCAAGGACAACATCTGCAAGGAGTTTGTATGTTCTCCCCATACTGATAGGGAAAGTAGATTGTGTGCTCCATTGGGGACAGCGATGATAATGCATGCAAAGCACTGCACAATATGCTAGCGCTATATGTAAGTAAACGTTATTATTATTATGCTACAAAGATTTAACTCTTTAAAAGAGTTGTGCACTACTTAGACAATTCCTTCTTGAACTAAATGTTTGGTCCCAATAAAATAATAAAGCTTAGACTCCCCTCCCATGCTAGTGCTGTTCCAGCAGTGTCAGCACTTGCGGTCCCCAGAGCTCTGGTGCCGTGTTGTGACACGTGGTGCTCGGCGCCCAATCAGTGCTGGCATCATTGTCCCCACCTTCGCACAGATTGAACATGAAGAGGAAGTCCGGGCTGCAGCTGATCTCAGTCTTCCTTCCAGCCCTGAGAACCCCTCTATACTTGATACCCAGCCTTGCTGAAGCTGACAGCTGAGCGCTGGGGCCCCAAGCTGTCAGTTTTGCCTGGCAGGTTATCAAAAATACAGGGGAACCCACACATTTGTTTTTTTAATTATTTATTTAGAGAGCATGAGTCATCACCTGCTCTCAATGTTATTAGCAGCAGCTGGCGCTGGTTGATGGGAGCAGATGTCTCATCAGCTGACACCAGTGACTGGAGGTAAACTTTGTACTGCCGATCTCAGCGGTGGGTTCACGCTGTCATTTGTAGTGGTAGTGCATGGCAGACACTGGATATTCGGGCTCCCCATTCAAGTGAATGGGGTCCGGGTTTTTTAACAGTTCGGCCGAACCCGCTGGACCCAAACAACCAGGGGTCCACTCATCTCTACCCATGAAAGAAAAAAGTTTTTAAAAATGTAAAAAGATAAAAATTCAAATCAACCCCCTTTCCTCCAGTTAATATTAAAGAAAGGGAAAAATAAAAGAAAACGACATATTTGGTATCAATCTGTTCAGAAAAGTCTTACCTATGAAAATATAAAATTAACTGACCTAATCTGTAGAAAGTGTAAAGCATAAAAAAGAATCAAAATGCCAACGTTGCAGGTTTTTGGTTGCTACAACTCCACAAAAAAATACATAACAGCAATCAAATAATTATAACTACCTCAAAATATTATTAATACATTAGGATACCATACAAAAAAAGAAAGTGTATAAAGAACGGACATCAGACAACAGAAATTCATTATTACATACACGTATAGAGACATCATTACTATCACTATTCTGAATTCCACGGCTTTTCTTATTTGGAACTTACATAGATCGGTCTCTCGTTTGTGCTGAACATTCTTCTCCTGGAACCAATCGCACAATCCTGAATAGGACAAATAGAGGTTTCCATATAAATAGCCTAATCTCAAATGCCAACTTTATCAACAGTAAATATTACTGTAACTAATTAACAAATATAAGGTTTTCTTTCTAAAAATGTATGGGACATGAGAATTGGGAAATAGGGGAAGCTTATCACAAGAAATCAGAAATTTGTATAGCTAGGAAATGGGGAATAATAAGGGCAGGGCAGGAGCATCAGACGCGCATACTCACTCTCATCCACAACTGCAACCCTCAAAGGAATTCCAGTAGAGCGGTTGGCAATAGCGCCGATCCTGTGATGTCACAACATTCTAGAATGGCTGCAGGAGACAATCAGATCCAGTATAATCCTGTATAATACAGCATTGGAGGATTTATAAATATACGTAAATAATGTGATACAGCAAATTATAGAAAACAGCACCCCTGCGCCCCCCCACTCCACACACACATGAACACATGTATAAAGAAGAGTATAGTCCAATTTTTTTCTTATATTGTTATTATACATATGGACATAAGTGTAGAGATACAGAATTTTATAACATGTTACTCTAAATTCATAGGCATTAATGTGGCATTTGTCTTTTTCTCCAAGATTTTGGAGGTGTCTGTGGGGATTTTTGCCCCTTCAATCAGGATCGCATTTGTGACAGTAGACATTGATGCTGGATGGGTGGTCCAGGCTAGCAATCTCCATTCTTGTTCATCCCAAATGTGTTGGTTGGGGTTGAAGTCAGGGCTCTGTCCGCCCTTAGCGGCTGCAGGTCCCTCACTGCTCCTTTGCATGGTGCTGCTCCTCTATCCTGGAAATATTCACTGCACACTCAATTCAGTTCAAGCAAAATGGATGATTTGTATTTATTTCCATAGGTATAAGTCATGTATTCATGTATTGATTCAATGAATCTTTCTCAAATATGTCACAGGGTATTCCAGAGCCACGGTTATACAGGTGGTCCTGTAAGGACACTGTGCAGCGTCATATGTTATAGCACACCACATACTATTTGTACACACACACACAAGCCACATACTATATACACACACCATATACTAGATACACACACCACATACTATATACACACATACAAGCCACATATAACATACACACAACATACTATATACACACAACATACCATATATACACACACAAGCCACACATTATATACTCACACCATACTATATACACACACCACATACTATATACACACAAGCCACATACTATACACACACCATATACTAGATACACACACCACTTACTATATACACACATACAAGCCACATATAACATACACACAACATACTATATACACACAACATACCATATATACACACACAAGCCACACATTATATACTCACACCATTCTATATACACACACCACATACTATATACACACCATATACTAGATACACACCACATATTATACACACACCACATACTATATACACACAAGCCACATACTATATACACACCATATACTATATACACACAAGCCAAATACTATACACACACATCATATACTATATACACACCACATATTATACACACACCACATACTCTATACACAAACAAGTCACATATAACAAACACACCACATACAATATACACAAGCCACATTTTATATACACACACCACATACTATATACACACCACATATTACTGTATATACACACAAGCCACATACTATATACATGCCACATACCCACCTCATACTACACATACACAAGCCACATACTATGTATACACACCACATACTATATACACTCCACATACAATATATACACAAGCCACATCTAATATATAAAGCTCAAGTGTGTGTATGTATGTATGTATGTATGTGTGTATGTCCGGGATTGGTATCCGCACCGTCGCAGCTACAGCCACAAAATTTGGCACAGTCACATGTCTGGACCCCGAGAGTGTCCTAGGCTATGTTGTGAGGTGAAATTTTAGCCCCACGCGTTCCAATTCACCACACAATTTTGCCCCTATCTACATAATGGGGAAAAAGTGTGTGTGTGTATCAAGCCCCGCCCCTCATTATGATGTCATAATGGTTGCCATGGCGACGCTGATGTCATCATAGGTTGCAAGCCCCGCCGCTCATTATGATGTCATAATGGTTGAGTATGAGATGGAGGATGTGTGATGGGTATATGGGCACTGAACTATGGGATGGAGGATATGTATGACGGGTATATGGGCACGGGACTATGGGATGGAGGATGTGTGATTGGTATATGGGCACTGGACTATGGGATGGAGGATATGTATGATGGGTATATGGGCATGGGACTATGATATGAAGGATGTGTGATGGGTTTATGGGCACTCGACTATAGGATGGTGACTATGTATGATGGTTATATGGGCATGGGACTATGGGATGGAGGTTGTGTGATGGGTATATGGGCATGGGACTATGGGATGGAGGATATGTATGATGGGTATATGGGCACGGGCCTATGGGATCGTGGACATGTATGATGGGTATATGGGCACAGGACTATGGGATGGAGGATAATTATAATTTGCTATAACTAACCACAGTAAGTTACTATGCCCGGGCAGCGCCGGGCTCTTCAGCTAGTATTATATAAAAGAAAAAAGGGGTTTGGTACCATGTTAGCCAGTTGAAAAATAATGCATAGCATATTATATACACACACACACACACCATACTATATACACACCACATACACACCTCATACTATAAACCAGGAGCATTGCTAGAGTCCTATAAGATCAGGGGCCCAAGCCCCAAAGTGCATATTTCCCCATATAACTCTCCTAAGCCATTTAAAATATCATCTATACATACATAATTACAGTATACCAACGTTGCTAACCAAAAATACACAATGCAAAGACCAATATTATCAACATGCTACTTTAAAATATGGCTACACAATGTCCACTACCATCACCACTACACAGCGAATACATATTATAATAAGCAATATTATTATAGGCAAGCTGACTACATAGACACAAATGGAACCAAGATTACTACGTAGATAAGGGAACTGAGTTATGGGAGCTGAACCGATCTTACTACAAAGATAAGGGAGCAGAACCAAGCTTAATACAGAGCTATAGGAGCAGAACCGAGACTACTACAGAGCTATGGGAGCAGAATCAAGCTTACTAGAGAGATATGGGAGCAGAACTGAGCTTATTACAGTGCTATGGGAGCAGGACCAAGCTTAATAGAGAGATATGGGAGCAGAACTGAGCTTACTACAGAGCTATGGGAGCAGAACCGAGCTTACTACAGAGATATGGGAGCGGGAGCGAGCTTACTAGAGTGATATGGGAACAGAACCAAGCTTACTACAGCTCTATGGGAGCAGAAGCAAACTTACTACAAAAATAAGGGGGCAGAACCAAGCTTGCTACAGAGCTATGGGAACAGAACCAAGATTACTACAGAGCAATGAGAACAGAACAAAGTTTACAAAAGAGCTATGGAAGCAGAACTGAGCTTACTACAGAGATATGGAAGCAGAACCGAGCTTACTAGAGAGATATGGGAGCAGAACCAAGCTTACTAGAGTGATATGGGAACAGAACCAAGCTTACTAAGGATCTGTGGGAGCAGAAACAAGCTTACTACAGAGCTATGGGAGCAGAGCCGAGCTTACTACAGAGCTATGGGAACAGAACCGACTTATTACAGAGATATGGGAGCAGAACCGACTTATTACAGAGATATGGGAGCAGAACCAAGCTTACTACAGACATATGGAAGCAGACCTGAGCTTCTTACCAAGATACGGAAGCAGAACCAAGCTTGCTAGAGAGATATGGGGGAAGAACCGAGCTTACTACAGAGATAAGGGAGCAGAACTGAGCTTGCTACAGAGATATCAGACCAGAACCCAGCTTACTACAGAGATATCAGTCCAGAACTGAGCTTATGGAGCACCCACCAGGATCGTGGGGAACTTAAAGGGGAAGTGTCACAATAGCGGTGACCCGGTCCGTGGCCCTGGGCATCCAATGAAAATGTTCAATAAAGTTTATAGTGGATGACTTAAAAGGAAATTAGTTCATGACGCTGCCTATGGTATTCGGCAAATAAGGTGTTAGCCGACGCTGCTTCAGAGTCCGCTGGGGCTGATGGTGATGCAGCAGAGTTGTTACAGCTCTCCACAGGTAGGCCCCAGGGTAATTGTATGTGTAAGTGATGAGATGATGGTGGTTGTAGTGCAGGGCAGATGGTATAGCAAACAGATCTGAGGACACATCGGGGTTGTATTTCCTTTACCTTTACTGAATTTATAGAGATGCCAATGGGAGCACTGGTTACAGGTGTCAATGAAGGTCCAGGCAGCCTGAAGCAACTTAGGATCCACTCAGCCAGGTGGCTTGGAGGCCTCCTTACTGCGCTGCTCTATTTGAGGTCCTTGCTGCCTAAAGCTCTGCTCAGTCCTCTGTTCCTCTCACTGTCAGAAAACGTTACCCGCATGACAGGCAGCTTGAGCTTTTCACAGTCGCTCCTTGTGGCATCTCCAGGCTCTATCCTGCTGCTGTGCCTTCAGGTGTGTGATAGGGGCCAGAAGACCTGCAATCTGTCCTCCGGATTTAGCTGATGAGACTGTAGTGCTCTGCAGCCACAGACTCTGGTGTCCAGTTCTAGCACTGAGCTCTGGAATGAGCGTGGTCACAACTCCTCTTCCCAAGCTTCCCTATACTTTTATCTTCCTCTCTGACTCAGAATGCACTCCAGTCTGGGGACAAGCTTCTCACTCGTCCAGTTCCCAGCACTGACTGACTGAAACTAACTTCCTCCTCCTGATCAGAGAGAGCAGCTCCCCTGAACTCAGGTTCAGAGCTCCCCCTGCTGGCCCAGAGCAGGAACTGTGTTGCATGCTGTGTATACCTGGCCAGGGGATCCCTCCTTGCTTCAGGCCTGACATTATCCCCTGTGAGGAAGGCAATGCCCTTGTGGCAACCGGACTCCTGTGGTGCCACACTTACAACAGAGATAAGGGAGCAGAGCCAAGCTTACTACAGAGATAAGGGAGCAGAACAGAGCTTACTAGGTCTACTACATAGATACAGGAACAGAACCAAGCATACAGCATATATATGGTGCCAGAATCTAGATTACTACATCGATAGAGTACGAGAACCAAGCTTACCCCTCCGTCAGGCGCAATATAGATTCTCCTCAGTTCATGCGCAATGTGCCTGACAAGCACAGGTCAGAAAACCACCTATAGTAGCTACATATTTCAATTTCAGGACTATAGAAGTAGTCAGTGACCTTCATAGGAATGTATTAAAAGAGATTACACCAAATCAGATGCAAAAAAAAACATTTATTAACCATAAACTTATTAAAACTAAAAGTACCACTTTTCGGTAGTACCGCCAAATAGGCTCCAGTTATCTTTACTTAACTATTGCTTAAATATAAAATTATGGAAAAAAACTTAAAGGATATTGCACTTAGATGTTACTTAATTATTTTCTACTCATCTTCAGTGGTTTCAATTGCAGCAGAAGATCATCGAAACGGAGGCAACGGATCAGGACTTTGAATCGTTTCAGATTCATCACAAGGCTGAATTTTTCGATGCCATCACCGTCTGTCCCC
Source organism: Dendrobates tinctorius (assembly GCF_039654945.1). Taxonomy (NCBI): domain Eukaryota; kingdom Metazoa; phylum Chordata; class Amphibia; order Anura; family Dendrobatidae; genus Dendrobates; species Dendrobates tinctorius. The sequence goes on along the minus strand of NW_027361703.1, from coordinate 27,769,220 downwards.
CACAGCTCCTCCAAACTTTGCCTATTTGCTCTGAAAGCACCAGCTAGGTATAACAAGCCAATAAATGCCTTGAGTTCAATCACATCAGTGTTTTTGATGTCCCTCTCTCTGGAGAATTGCTCTTTGATTGTGTCAATATACTGGTTAGTGAACTGAACAATAGTTTCCAACATGCTATCTGTAATTAGATTACTCCAACATTCCACTGCAGTTTTAGCTTTTCTAGCACTTCCAATAACTCCAGGAAGGTGTGTAATAATATTGTGGGATTCTCTGCGCTGTTTGTTCTTGGGTGCCTTTTTGTTCCACTTTGTATTTTTATCTTTGCCCAAATAATAAGCTAGATCTGTGTCTGTTTCCTCTGTATCAGTGTCATCACCATCCTGCTCTGTTCCAGAATCAGTGTTACATTCTGCTACCTCATCTTCAGATGAAATGTCACTAGATTCCTCTAAATCCTCAGTTACTGCTGGTTCTTCCTCATCATCTTCTAACAAAAAAATCTTCATTTCTTCTAAATGAAGGGGTTTAGATGAATCATACTGTTTTCTGGCCATTGCAGCAGAAAATCTGAAGCAAGAGAGAAAGAGTATGTGTTAGGGCGCAATGTGCCTTAGAAGCCACCCTCCTTTTGTCTAAGAAAACAGTACTTATGTACACTAACTTAGCATTAATCCTTCATAAAACAAGCTAAATACACAATCGTGATGAATAAAAAAAGAAAATACTAACCTTTCAATTTGTGTTGAAATCAGGCGCAATGTGCCTGAGAAGCCAAAGTGTTGATATCTGCTCACTAGAAGGTCTGCTGAGTCACTGTGATATCAGGTTTCACAGAGCCTGTAGAGTCAGGAGATAACTAGGAGGGGTGGGGTTTTCTGATAAGTGGGCAAGGAGAGAGAAGTGAAACTAATTACTGTGTGCCTGTCAGATCTATTGCACCTGACAGAGGGTTACTAGAGAGATAATGGGAGCAGAACCAAGCTTACTAGAGAGAGGTGGGAGCAGAACTGAGCTTACCACAGGGATAAGCTAACCGAGCTTACTAGAGAGCTATGGTGGAAGAAATGAGCTTACTACAGAGATAAGGGAGCAGAATCAAGCTTGCTACAGAGATATCAGACCAGAACCAAGCTTACTACAGAGATATCAGTCCAGAACCGATCTTACAACAGAGATAAGGGAGCGGAGCCAAGCTTACTACAGAGATAAGGGAGCAGAACTGAGCTTACTAGGTCTGGTATATAGATACGGGAACAAAACCAAGTTTACAGCATAGATATGGTTTCAGAATCTAGATTACTACATTGATAGAGTCCCTGTTCCTACCATATGTATAGTATGATGGCCCCAGTTCCCCCATATATTTACAAACAAAAAGCACAGAATGACAAATGTGCAAAAATACCTTGCAATAAGACATATAGCAGTAATCAGCAAGTGCTGATAAAAGGTAATAACAAACACAAACGCTTATGCATGATTTGAGAGACCCCACCCCTCTCTTGTGTGACATGCACATAAGGAGCTGTCTTGCACCAGGTGCCCATACCAGAAAGCGCCTGTCTTAATCCTGCTCATTTAGACACTGTTCAGGTTTTAAATACATTAGATAGGGACTGCTTCAATACGGGTTACCTTGACGAGGTGGAGCAGCTTGGCATACATTTTTTTGCAAAAAAATGTATCGACTAAATACCCTGTGTTTGTTATTACCTTTTATCAGCACTTGCTGATTACTGCTATATGTCTTATTGCAAGGTATTTTTGCACATTTGTCATTCTGTGCTTTTTGTTTGTGTTTCAGTCAGGGTGGTGTGAACATGGTCCAACAGACTTGTTCACATTGTGCATGTCACATGTGTGTTTTTAATCCATTTTCCCCCATATATATAGTAGGATGGCCCCAGTTCCCCATATATATAGTAGGATAGCCCCAGTTCCTCCGTATATCTAGTAGGATGGCCCCAGTTCTCCCCATATATATAGTATCATAGCCCCAGTCCTCCCCATATATAAATTATGATCGCCCCAGTTCCCCCTATATACAGTTGCTTCTCACAAAATTAGAATATCATCAAAAGGTTAATTAATTTCAGTGAAACTCATATTATATAGAGTCATTACAAACAGAATAATCCATTTCAAGTGTTTATTTCTGTTAATGTTGATGATTATGGCTTACAGCCAATTAAAACCCAAAAGTCATTATTTCAGTAAATTAGAATACTTTATAACACCAGCTTGAAAAATTATCTTAAAATCCAAAATGTTGGCCTAGTAAAATGTATGTTCACTACATGCACTTTTGCATCTGCATTGTTGGGTCTGGTGTCTCTCATCTTTCTCTTGACAATACCCTTTAGATTCTCTATGGGTTTAAGGTTAGGCGAGTTTGCTGGCCATTCAAGCACAGTGATACTGTTGTTTTTAAACTAGGTATTGGTACTTTTGGCAGTGTAGACAGGTGCCAAGTTATGCTGGAGAATGAAATTTCCATCTCCAAAACCTTGTCGGCACAGGGAAGCATGAAGTGGACCTACACCAGCTGGCGGCATGGCTCCCCAAAACATCACTGATTGTGGAAACTTCACACTGGACCTCAAGCAGCTTGGATTGTGCGCCTCTCCACTCTTCCTCCAGACTGGGACCTTGATTTTCAAATGAAATGCAAAATTTACTTTCATGTGAAAACAACACCTTGGACCACTGAGCAACAGTCCAGTTCTTTTTCTCCTTGGCCCAGGGAAGGCGCTTCTCGTCTTGTCTATTGTTCATGAGTGGCTTGACACAAGGAATGAGACACTTGTAGCCCATATCCTGGATACGTCTGTGTGTCCACAGCAGTCCACTCCTTGTGAATCTCCCCCCAAATTTTTAAATGGCCTTTTCTTAACAATCCTTTCAAGGCTGTGGTTATCTCAGTTGCTTGTGCACCTTTTTCTACCACACTTTTTCCTTCCATTCAACTTTCCATTAATATGCTTGGATACAGCACCCTGTGAACAGCCACCTTCTTTAGCAATGACCTTTTATGGCTTAGTATGTTGTTCACAGTTCCCCCCCATATACATAGTAGGATGGCCCCAGTTCACCCCATACATATAGTATGATGGCCCCAGTATACCCCATATATATAATATGATAGGACCAGTTCTCCAATATACATATATATATATATATATATATATATATAGTATGATGGCCTCAGTTCTCCCATATATATAATATGGTGGCCCCAGTTCCCCTACATATACTAAGATGGCCCCAATTCCCCCATATATATAGTATGATGGCCCCAGTTCCCCCCATACATATAGAATGATGGCCCCAGTTCACCCCATATATATATAATATGATAGGCCCAGTTCTCATATATATATATATATATATATATATATATATATATATATATATAGTATGATAGCCCCAGTTTTCCTATGGTTGACCCAGTTCCCCTATATATATAGTATGATGGCCTCAGTTCTCCCATATATATAGTATGGTGGCCCCAGTTCCCCACATATACATTGCATGACAGTCCCAGTTCACACATATATATTGTATGATGCCCTCAGTTCCTCCTTTATATATAATATGATGGATCCAGATGCCTGTTGCTATATTCCGTCCCTGTCAGTCACAACTGTTGTTTTCCCTTGACATTTCTCCATTATATGTATAAGGCCTAACTTTGGGGGCCCCAATCTCATGAATGGGGGGACGCTAGCGAGTTGTAACGTGCGCAGTATTCTGCTCCTGTGGGTGGAGAGGGGGCATGCCAAATTTCACCCAAATCGGGCGAGAACTGTGGATTTGTATAGAGCGGGCTACTACAGATTTTGAGTTTTATATATATAGATTCATAAGCCTAAGCCAAAAAAGAACGTAGGGGCGGGCATTGTGGTGACAGCTTTGTGACAGATATGGGTGAGGATCAATTTTGAACTATCCACTATACCAGGGTTCCCCAACTCCAGTCATCAAGGCCCACCAACAGATCATGTTTTCAGGATTTCCTTAGTATTGCTCAGGTGATAATTGCATCACCTGTGCAGTACAAAGGAAATCCTGAAAACATGAACTGTTGGTGGGCCTTGAAGACTGGAGTTGGGGAACCCTGCACTATACTGTTTGCCTCTTCAAGGCCCATACACACTGACTGCTAATTATGGTTTAGCCTTTACAAGAACTTGGTCCTACCGGTCATATACTTTTATTATAGTGCTGCCTTCCAGACTTTTCTATTTTGTCCTGTGTCGTTCGCATGAAATTCTTCCTATATAATACTGTTACATCTAGTATTCTAGTGATTTTATTGTTATCTATACTTTATATCTATGTAGAAATAAACTAATTTTGAGATACCTTTAAGACAGATTTTATGACTCTAATTGTTCTAATTGTATACATTTATGGGAGTTTTTCTGTCGTTTTGACAAATTTGAGAAAGTCATTTCTGACGTGATCAGACATTGTGCGATCTGAATTTTTGCTCTGATTTCAATTGTTCATGTCTTGAAAATAATGATGCCAAGTAAGTTGCTTTTCAAAAATAGAAGTTCTAATAGCTTATTATTATTTATTTTTAACATTTTACAAAATGCAAAGTGAATGAGCATCGGTTCTTCTAGGTACACTTGCACACAATTTTTGAAGGAACTTAGAGAAGAGTTTGTTCCACACATCTTGGAGAAAAGACCACAGCTCTTCTGTGGATGTTGTCTTGTGCAAATCCTTCTGTCTCTTCATTTAATCCCAGACAAACTGGATGATGATGAGATCATCACTGTTTTGGGGACGTAGCATTACTTTCAGCACTCTGATCTTCTTTCATGCCACATGTCACTTACCATGGGAAAACTGAGAAAGCAAAAAGACACGAAGTAGGCTGAGCTCCATAAGAGAATCACAATTTTACTATATACTATGGTAACGTAGTACATCATTGATTCAACAATCACGGGTTCAAGTTCCCTAAAAAGGCTAAAAAAAAGTAAAGTAGAAAAGATAAATATATACAATTTGAAAAAAAACACAAAAACATTTCCTTATACAAAAATAACAGTTATGAAAAATTAAACATATATATTGTTGTGTCCCCCAAAAATCAAATCTATAAAACTATACAGTTATTTAAATTATACATTAAATCCCAAAAGAAAATAAAAAGTAATACAAGATTTGCCATTATTCAGTTGCACTTTCCAAAACAACACAATCAAAAGATAAGTATGCCTGGTACCAATAAAAATAAATATCAGCTCAGAGTGTAAGAAAACAAGCTGTTACACAGCTCCATCAAAGTAAAAATAAGCTATTAAAGTAAGTTTTTATTTATGACTTAACAGTTACTGGTCTTCCCTCTCTCATGTGTTCCTTCTATTCTCCCTACCACGATGTCCTCCTCCACTGACTGCTCTCTTAGTATGATGTGTCCAAAGTAGGCAAGTCATAGCTTGGTGATCCTTGTTGAGCAATGATTTTGGAAAACTGCAGAAAGTAAAACATAATTAAACTTATTTTCTGGCTATAAGTAAAACTAAAATAAACAAAAAGATCAATAGAACATAAAAACAATAAGTCTTTAATAACCATGTATAAAAACAATATTACCTATTAGGGAATGCCTCAAAAAAGGGGACACTAAAGTAACCTGATCAAGGAAAAAAATATTCAAAAGCTCCTATGTCATTATTAATAATAGTTGTATATAAAAGGTAAAAAATAATACAAAATTGAAATATAAATGCATAATTAAGTCATGTGACTGACCACCCAATACACTAGGCTAATCTTATTGGCAGTTTATATAGCTATCCACTATCCGAAAAAATATTACACTATATTGACAAAAGATGACATGATTATGTCTATACAAAGGAGGAATAGGACAACATAATTACTTAACATATTTTTTTCTTTATTATTCTATTTTTACATATTAATTTTGGTCTTTCACATTTATATTTTAATATAAATTCAGTGTCTTATCTCAAGTCAAATGCAATTGGTGCCACTGCTCCTCAACGACTATCCCTTCTAGCCCTATAAGGCCCTGGCAATGGGGCCAAGAAAGGAATATAGGGACACAAATGTTGGACACTGTGTACGAGCGGAGGTTGGCACCCTATGTAAGCCCAAGTGGCGCCCCCCCTCCTGACGGCTTACCCTTCTGTCCCTATAGGCACAATCAGTGAGGGGGGTGTTAGGAACGGCGGAACGCACTAAATAAAATAAATAATAAAGTGTGTTCGCCGCTCAGGTTCCACCGTGCAGAAGGTGTTGTAACTGCTGCTGAGTAATGGCAGACGTGCTAAATGGCGGTATAATGCGCACGGGGTTAAACGTCACCCAGGTGTACAGAGCAATCACTGTTTAATCACAGAGATGCCAGTAGGGGTGAACACAAAAAGGCTGAGCCTGTTAGCATCACAGGTTTCAGATATATGCACACACGGTATCAGGTCACAGGTGCAGGACCCAAGGCAGAAGGAACTGCGTCCGTCTAGACCTACTGTGTGTGCGGCGTCGCTACTGCGGGCGCCAAAGAGAGCTGCAACTGCAGCGCGGCGTAGGACACTGCCGCGAGACGATAGTACCGTGTGGAGTAGCACAATCGGACCCTAGTGTAGAGGCGCGGTGTGCACAGTGGCCTACAGCTTGCCACTGACTGGCGCTGACTGCTGAACTAATTCCCTATCCACATGCGTAATATCAGAGGGAAGGGGTTTCAAATGAGTCAGTCACCAGAGTCATACATCCGTCACCATTCACACATCTAGCAAGTAAAGTCTATACTAGCGCATGGCCGAATGGCCATTCGGTCCTTTTATAGCCGTGCGCTTCCAGATCTCTTAGATGGACCAACCAGATCAGGGGAAGGACATGAGCACGTGACTCCCGAGCTCCAATGGGAGATCGTCTCACGATCATGCTCAGTGGAGCGGCAGCGGGACTTAGCCTCAGGAGTGACTTGCTGCAAAGCAATATGTGAGGCTCTGGACTCCTGTTGTGTAGCCACAGGAATCCAACGTCTAACAGGGGGGTCCGATGCAGTCCGGTCTGATGGGTGTTGCAGGTCCAGGTCTGGCGCCTTCCATCTTCTTGCGACACAGCCTTCCTGGGGGCTTCATCGATCTTATCTGCCCTGTGGAGGGCAGAGCAAAGTATTGCAGTGCGCAGACGCTGGGCCACTCTGACCAGAGAACGCTTGTGCAGGAGTGCGATGCCTGGGAGCCATGAAGTAAGCAGGATGGCTGTGGTGCAAGAAGGTGGGAGGCACCAGACCAGGACTTGCGACACCCATCGGACCGGACCGCCCCACTGGTGAGTATATTATTGTTATACTTTTTTTATATAATTATATATTTTTATAGCGCCATTTATTCCATGGCGCTTTACATGTGAAAAGGGGCAAATATAGACAATATAGTATATTATAACTTATTTTTCGGATCGGGGACATATCTACAGCATTATAGAATCTTATAGTGGCCAAATCAGCTGACAGGTTCCCTTTAACTATCAACATTGAGATTCTGAAAAATCCTGTTTCATATTGAATGCGATCATTATGGTACTAACAAATTCCATCATCTTAATCATTAATACCAATGGTAGAGGGTTTTTTTTTGCCTTGGGTCGATATTGTAGTATGTGAAAACACAAAACTAGCATCAGTCGATGTGGAAGCTTTATATAGCAGTATCCCACATGAGAACAGAATTCTATCTTAGGTCTAGAGGTGTGCACCTAACTCCACAATCAATTTATCTGTGAACTCCTGAGATTTATAATAACGCACATTTATTTTTATTTGATGTCCGGTTCTACCATGAGCTCTGGGGCACGGCCATGGGGAGCCCCGCACTTATGCCAACCTACTGCTGGGCTAGTGGGAAGACACTGTAGTGTTTGGTGAGAACAGATCCTCTCCTGGTGGTGTCCCCAGATTTTATTCTGGGGGCGCTACACAGACGATATCCTAATTTTAACCCCTTTACCCCCCGAAGGTGGTTTGCATGTTAATGACCAGGCCAATTTTTACAATTATTACCACTGTCCCTTTATGAGGTAATAACTCTGGAACGCTTCCATGGATCCTGGTGATTCTGACATCGTTTTCTCGTGACATATTGTACTTCATGATAGTGGTAAAATTTCTTTGAGATGACTTGCGTTTATTTATGAAAAAATGGAAATTGCGCAATTTTCCAACTTTGAATTTTAATGCCCTTAAAGCAGAGAGATATGGCACACAAAATAGTTAATAAATAACATTTACCACATGTTTACTTTACATCAGCACAATTTTGGAACCCAAATTTTTTTTGTTATGAAGTTATAAGGGTTAAAAGTTGACCAGCGATTTCTCATTTTTGAAACACCATTTTATTTTTACGGACCACATCACATTTGAAGTCACTTTGAGGGGTCTATATGATAGAAAATACCCAAAAGTTACACCATTCTAAAAACTGCACCCCTCAAGGTGCTCAAAACCACATTCAAGAAGTTTATTAACCCTTCAGGAGCTTCACAAGAATTTTTGTAATGTTTAAAAAAAATGAACATTTACCCGTATTTTTCGGACTATAAGACGCACCGGACCATAAGACGCACCCCAAATTTTCAGAAGGAAAATAGGGAAAAAAATAATAATGTGTCAAATGGGGGTCCGTCTCACAGTCCCAATTCAGCTTACCGGGGAAGGAATCCGGCACAGGTGGAGGAGTGGTCACAGGGGTCGTTCAGTGTTCCAGGCTGGTGTGGTGGCCTCTAGGAAATCCCATCCCAAGCTGTGCGGTGGCGGCTCTGTGCTGGGGCAGGGGTGATGGGGAAGGGATGGCTGTGCTGGGGCACTGTGCTGTGCTGGGGCAGGGGGGCTGTGCTGGGGCGCTGTGCTGGGGAAGGGAGGTTGTGCTGGGGTGCTGGGGCAGGGGGCTGTGCTGGGGCACTATGCTGTGCTGGGGCGCTGTGCTGGGGCACTGTGTTGGAGATGGGTGGCTGTGCTGGGGGCACCGTGCTGTGTTGGGGGCACTGTGCTACTGTGTTGGGGAAGGGTGGGCTGTGCTGGGGCACCGTGCTGTGCTGGGGGCACTGTGCTGTGCTGGGGGGCTGTGCTGTGTTGGGGCGCTGTGCTGTGGCACTGTGCTGTGCTGGGGGCACTGTGCTGGGGCACTTTGCTGCTGTGCTGGGGCGCTGTGCTGCGGTGCTGTGCTCAGGTGCAGGGGTGCTGTGCTCAGGAGCAGGGGCAGCGGCTCTGATGCAGGGGTGGAGGCTCATCCGGCATTTCCTCAGAGACTGGAGGCCACCGCACATCCATTGCTGCCATGCTGCAGTGGCCTCTAGGAACATGGACGCCGGGAAGATAGTCACCGGTCCGGGGACGGTGCATGCTCAGGTTCAGATCTCATCCCGAGATCTCGGGAGATGAGATCTTGGGATGAGATGTCGTTGCCGAGATTTGAATCTCGTCTCCCGAGATCTCGGGGCGAGATCTGTACCTGACCATGCACCGTCCTCGGACCGGCGGCCATCTTCCCGGTGTCCATGTTTCCGGAGGTCACCGCAACATGGCAGCAACAGATGTGCGGGGGCCTCCGGGCTTTGAGGAAATGCTAGCAGAGCCCCCACACGAAGAACAGAGAGCCGCTGCCTCTGCACCGGAGCACAGCCCGGCGCCACCACCACACCACAGAGCCACGCCGCACCCGCATCAGCCACAGGAGTGAGTATATTGCGACCATAAGATGCACCTCCCACTTTCCCCAAAAATTTTTGGGGAAAAAAGTGCATCTTATGGTCCGAAAAATACGGTAACTTTTTTTCCCAAAAAGTTTACTTCAGATCCAATTTGTTTTATTTTACCAAGGGTAACAGGAGAAATTGGACCCCAAAAGTTGTTGGACAATTTGTCCAAGTACACTGATACCCCATATATGCAGGTAAACCACTGTTTGGGTGCATGGCAGAGCTCGGAAGGGAAGGAGCACCGTTTGACTTTTCAATTCAAAATTGGCTGGAATTGAGATCGGACACTATGTCGCGTTTGGAGAGCCCTTGATGTGCATAAACACTGGAAACCCCCCACAAATGACACCATTTTGCAAAGTAGATCCCCTAAGGAAGTAATCTAGATGTGTGGTGAGCACTTTGAACCCCCAAGTGCTTTACAGAAATTTATAATGTAGAGCCGTAAAAATAAAAAATCATATTTTTTTCACAAAAATGATCTTTTCGACCCAAATTTTTTATTTTCCCAAGGGTAACAGGAAAAATTGGACCCCAAAAGTTGTTGTGTAATTTGTCCTGAGTATGCTGATATCCCATATCTGGGGATAAACCACTGTTTGGGCGCATGGCAGAGCTCGGAAGGGAAGGCGCACCGTTTGACTTTTTCAAAGCAGAATTGGCTGAAATTGAGATCAGACGCCATGTCGCATTTGGAGAGCCCCTGATGTGCCTAAACAGTGGAAACCCCCCAATTCTTACTCCAACCCTAACCCCAACACACCCCTATTCCTAATCCCAACCCTAACCACAAACCTAACCCTAACATACCATTAACCCTAATCCCAACCCTAACCCTAATCAAAACTTTAGCCCCAACCCTAACACTAACTTTAGCCCCAACATTAACCCTAACTTTAGCCCCAACACTAAACCTAACTTTAACCCCAACCCTAACTTTAGCCCTAACCCTAATGGGAAAATGGAAATACATTTTTTTAATTTTATTTTTCCCTAACTAAGGGGGTGATAAAGGGGGGTTTGACTTACTATAACCAGTTACTTACTTACTGTAACCAGCTTTTCCAATCCCTGCTCTGAATCCACTCCTGTGTCTCCATTCAATGTCAGCAGGCAGTTAATCCTGAATGCTATCTCTGTGTTTTCAACTCTGCAAGCTTATATCTGGTAACCAGCTTTTCCAATCTCTGCTCTGAATCCACTCCTGTGTCTCCATTCAATGTCAGCAAGCAGTTAATCCTGAATGCTATCTCTGTGTTTTCAACTCTGCAAGCTTATATCTGGTATATAGTTTTTTTCAGCTTACTCTGCTTGTCCCCTTATGTTGTGAGGTCAAGAAACTTTTCAAAGTGCTTTATGATCCATGTAGTGCTGGACGTGTGTTTATTTGACCACAACATTTTATTGGGTCCTGGTGTCTCAATTTAGTGTGATTGATTAACGAGAAGAGAGAGAGCCAAAAAAAACTTAGCCTTAACCTCCTATATATTCAGACCTAGCTAGGGGGAGCATTTATGCAGCGGTGGCATTTATGCACATGTAATCGAAGTACATGTATCAAAGTACTACTGGCAGTTATAACATGGCAGTTAGACAGGGCAGGAGACAGGTAAGACATTTATATACATCTACTCCCTGTACATTTGGAGTACATCAAATATATACCATATGCATTTGTGTAATTTATATCCTGGCCGCTGCATTCACACACATCCACCGCCCTGGCATTAACTCTCTACACTCCATCCATATTGGCCCCTCGCTTCTTTCCTCTCCTATGTATAGCACTCACGCTCTTTTCACGTTGTTAAATTGCACAGATCCAGTCAGTCCCACCATTCAACATCAGAGACGCTCTCACAAATCACTTAACCATCTGCTCACTCTTTCTATCCTCCTTCTCCTAGTCGCAGGAGACATTGCTCCCAACCCTGGTCCCCCATGTTATAGAAAGTCAAACCCCCCGACTGCTACACTTAGAAACCCCTCTAATCTGATTAATATTCCCTGCCTGCCATCTGTCTCTCTTAATTGTGCACTTTGGAATTCTCGCTCAGTGTGTAACAAACTCTCCTTCATCCATGACTTCTTCCTTTCTAATTCTCTTAACCTCCTGGCTCTTACTGAAACCTGGATCCAGCAGTCAGACACTACCGCTGCTGCTGCTCTTTCATACGGGGGGCTACACCTCTCTCATACCCCAAGATCAGACAGTAGAGCTGGTGGAGGCGTTGGTCTGCTCCTATCACCAAAGTGTACCTTTCAGGTTATCCCTCAAGTACCCTCACTTGTCTTCCCTTCTTTTGAGGTCCATGCCGTCAGACTCTACACCCCCTTCTCCATGCGAGTGGCGGTGGTGTATCGTCCTCCCGGCCCCTCCCATCAGTTCCTGGATCATTTTTCCACTTGGCTTCCACATTTTCTCTCCTGTGACATCCCTACCCTCATCATGGGAGATTTCAACATCCCCATTGCTCTTCCCCTCTCACCATCTGCTACTCACCTTTTATCTCTAACCTCCTCATTTGGCCTTTCGCAGCTTACTAATTCTCCAACGCATGAAGACGGAAACTCCCTCGACTTGGTCTTCTCTCGGTTTTGTGCAATGGATGATTTTGCAAACTCCCCTCACCCGCTCTCTGACCACAATCTTCTTTCATTCTCTATAAAGAACTGCCAGGCTGCTCAGGTCACCCCCACAGTCCAGACTTATAGAAACATACAGGCCATTAACACCCAGAACCTTATGAAGAACTTGCAGTCTTCATTGGCCCCTATCTCCTCCGTCTCGTGTCCTGATTCTGCATTGAAGCATTACAATGAAACACTTCAAAGTGCCCTGGATGAATTTGCACCCTCTATAAATAGAACACCACAACGCAGACGGCGACAACCCTGGCACACGGTGCAAACATGTTTCCTGCAGCGGTGCTCCAGGTGCGCCGAACGTCTGTGGAGAAAATCCAATCTACACGAAGATTTCATCCATTTTAAGTTTATGCTTAGAACATACAACACTGCCCTTCACCTCTCCAAACAAACCTATTTCAACACCCTCATCACCTCACTGTCCAATAACCCGAAACGTCTCTTTGACACTTTTCATTCTCTACTCAATCCAAGAGTACAGGCCCCAACCACGGAGCTCCGAGCTGACGATCTGGCCAATTACTTCAAAGAAAAAAATGACCAGATTCGACAGGAAATTATCTCCCAATCACCTCATACCATGCACTATCCTCCCTCCCCCACTGCATCTAGCTCACTCTCTGAACCAGTCACAGAAGAAGAAGTAAGCAGGCTCCTTGCATCTTCTCGCCCAACCACTTGCACCAATGACCCATTTCCGTCACATCTCCTTCAGTCCCTTTCCCCTGCTGTCACCCCTTACCTAACTAAAATATTTAACCTCTCTCTCTCTTCTGGTATTTTTCCCTCCTCAATTAAGCATGCCATCATACATCCACTACTTAAAAAACCATCCCTCGACCAAAACTGTGCCGCTAACTATAGACCTGTCTCTAATCTTCCCTTCATCTCTAAACTCCTGGAACGCCTGGTCCACTCCCGTCTTATCCGCTATCTCTCAGAAAACTCTGTTCTCGACCCTCTCCAATCCGGTTTCCGCTCTTTACACTCCACTGAAACTGCCATCACTAAAGTCTCTAATGATCTGCTAACAGCTAAATCAAAGGGTCATTACTCCATGCTAATTCTCTTGGATCTCTCTGCAGCATTCAACACTGTGGATCATCAGCTCCTCCTCACTATGCTCCGTTCCACTGGCCTCAAGGACACAGTTCTCTCCTGGTTCTCCTCCTATCTCTCCGACCGCTCCTTTACTGTATCTTTTGCCAGTTCCTCCTCCTCTCACCTTCCCCTTACTGTTGGGGTCCCCCAAGGATCGGTTCTAGGCCCCCTCCTCTTCTCCTTGTACACTGCCCCTATTGGTCAAACAATCAGTAGATTTGGTTTCCAGTACCATCTCTATGCTGATGACACCCAATTATACGCTTCTTCTCCTGACATCACGCCAGCCTTTCTAGAAAACACCGGCGATTGTCTAAACGCTGTGTCTAATATCATATCCTCACTATATCTGAAACTGAACCTGTCAAAGACTGAACTCCTGGTGTTTCCTCCCTCTACTAATGTACCTATACCCGACATTGCTATTTCTGTGTGTGGCTCCACTATTACTCCCCAGCAACAGGCCCGCTGTCTTGGGGTCATACTTGATTCCGAGCTTTCCTTTGCCCCCCACATTCAATCACTGGCTCGCTCTTGTCATCTGCACCTCAAAAACATTTCTAGAATTCGACCTTTTCTTACTTTTGACTCTGCAAAAACTCTTACTGTTTCTCTTATTCATTCTCGTCTCGACTATTGTAACTCTCTTCTAATCGGTCTCCCTCTTACCAAACTCTCCCCTCTCCAATCTGTCTTGAATGCTGCAGCCAGGATCATATTCCTCACCAATCGTTACACCGATGCCTCTACCTTGTGCCAGTCATTACACTGGCTACCCATCCACTCCAGAATTCAGTATAAACTTATTACCCTCACCCACAAAGCCCTCCATGGCTCAGCACCACCCTACATCTCCTCCCTTGTTTCAGTATACCACCCTACCCGCCCCCTCTGTTCTGCTGATGACCTGAGGTTAGTATCCTCAATAGTCAGAACCTCCCACTCCCGTCTCCAAGACTTTACACGTGCCGCGCCAATTCTTTGGAATGCACTTCCCAGGTCAATACGATTAGTCCCCAATCCCCACGATTTTAAGCGTGCCCTGAAAACACATTTATTCAGACTGGCCTATCGCCGCAACACATTAACCTAATCTATCCCTGTGTGGCAAAGCCAAAAGTTTTACCATAACCAGATTTCCCGCATCATGTTCCCACATGCTTTATGCATCCATTAGCCCTCTGTGTCTGTACTGTCACACACTTAACATTATGGCTGGTCCATACAATCAGGGCAATTGTTACCACCCACCTTTCGTGTCTACCTCTTATCTCATAGACTGTAAGCTTGTGAGCAGGGCCCTCTTTCCTCTTGGTATTTGTTATAATCTACTGTATGTGATTATTGTTATGCTGTAATGTCTATTGTCTGTACAAATCCCCTCTGAAATGTAAAGTGCTGCGGAATATGTCGGCGCTATAAAAATAAAATTTATTATTATTATTACTATTTATAGCAGGGTTTTATGTTTGGCCACTGTCACACGCTAAAAAACGCTTTTTATTCCAAAAGAGTTTTTGCATCACCACATTTTGAGAGCTATAATTTTTCCATATTTTGGCCCTCAGAGTCATGTGAGGTCTTGTTTTTTTGCGGGAAGAGTTGACGTTTTTATTGGTACCATTTTTGGGCACATGACATTTTTTGATCGCTTTCTATTCTTATTTTTGGGAGACAGAATGAGCAAAAACCAGCAATTCATGAATTTCTTTTGGGGGGCGTTTACACCGTTCAGCATGTGGTAAAATTGATAAGGCAGTTTTATTCTTTGGGTCAGTACGATTACAGCGATACCTCACTTATATTTTTGTATGTTTTTGCGCTTTTATATAATAAAAACTATTTTATAGAAAAAATAATTGTTTTTGCATCACTTTATTCTGACATCTATAACTTTTATATTTTTCACTGATGATGTTGTATGGCAGCTCGTTTTTTGCGGGACAAGATGACGTTTTCAGCGGTACCATCATGTTTATTTCTATTGGTCTTTTTGATCGCATGTTATTCCACTTTTGTTTGGTTGTATGATGATAAAGTATTGTTTTTTTGCCTTTTTTTATGGTGCTCACTAAAGGGGTTAACTAGTGGGACAGTTACAGGTCGGGGCATTACGGATGCGGCGATACCAAATATGTGTACTTTTATTGTTTAGATTTTTTTATTCAAATATTGATTCAATAATATAAAATATTTATTTTATTAATATTTTATTAGTATTTTTTATTTTTTAAAATATTTTTACAATTATTTTAACTTTTTTTTTTATTTCATTCTTACTCTTGCACATTGTCCCACTATGCAACATTCATTTTTTGCAGGCTGATCGCTTCTATAGCATGCAGATGAAGCAGCATCTGCATGCTATAGAAGCTTGGAATATGATAAAGACAGAGTGTAAATCCAAAAATGAGTAAAAAATATAATTTTTTTATTATTCAGATACAAATACAGTCTCATAATATTACTGAAGCATAAACTTGGAGTTCATAAAAGAAGCGAAAAGGACAAGCAAAAAACATGTAAAACCGGGCCTGACAAAATACATGTATGGAGGTGGGAGAGTGGTGGCATACATTCATCTAAATAGAATACATAATAGCTGCCGCTAAGAATCCAAGCAGTAATGTAAACAATAAATATTTCACCACTAACGGGTGATAAAGTGCAAGTGTGAAAAGGATTAAACCTACAAGTGCTATAGAAGCTTGCAGCGCAGCAATCCGTGCACAGTACTGACCTGGAGACTTCCTGGCATGCACTGCACGACAGGAAGTCTCTCAGCTCTGGTAACCCAGATGTCGTCATGATGACATCGGGTTACCATGGGATCGATCGGGACCCCGCGTCATGATACGGGGTCTCCAATACAAAGGCAGAGGGGCTAACAGCCCCTCTGACAGCACCAGAATGCTGCAATCTTGTTTTATCGCAGTGTTTCTGAGGTTAAAGTGCCCCGATGTCAGCTGTGAGAATCAGCTAACACCTGGCCGCGATCGGCTGCGCTATTCCCCGTGAGCGCGGCCGATCGCTTTACGTACTATTCCGTCCATGGTCAGACGTGCCCAGGGCACAGAGGGCCAGAGGTCAGAGAGGGGTGAATATCATGGCTTTTGTTTCCTGAAGAAGTAGGCTACGCTTCAAAACGAGTAGAATAAAGAAAAAAAAAGTCAGAATCTCCAGCATTTGATGTTTCTTTGTCACCCGGCAGTTCAGATACAGACCAGAAACCTCCCATTTGTAACACATTTCTCTGGTGAAATAATAATAATTTTTATATAGTGCTAACATATTCAGCAGCACACATTATCATCACTGTCCCCGATGGGGCTCACAATCTAAATTCCCTATCAGTACCCGGAGGAAACCCACGCAAACATGAGGAGAACATACAAACTCCTTGCAGATGTTGTCCTTGGTGGGATTCGAACCAAGGCTGCAATGCAATTCACTGAGCCACCGTGCTGCCCAGTGAAATCACCTGTGGATATTTCTCTGGTGAAATCACCTGTGGATATTTCTCTGGTGAAATCACCTGTGAATATTTCTCTGGTGAAATCACCTGTGGATCTGCAGCATCTATATAACCTGGGATAAGGTCAGCATATAGTAATTACTATCGGATAAAACCCTATTTTGCGCTATTTTTTCCTCTTCATCTGTTTATATCTCAGAATTTTATTTATGACACCATTCATATATACCACTCCTTTCAGTACATATCATGATGCACTTTACCTATCTGGGGTCTTATTGTACACAGGTATGTCTTATGGCCATTATGGTATATAGCTTTTCTTAAAACCCCTTCTACCGCTACAGACAGGTTTACCCATTTACACCAATGTGTCCAACATTTGTGTCCCTATATTTCTTTCTTGGCTACATTGCCAGGGCCCTATAGGGCTAGAAGGGATAGTCGTCGAGGAGCTATCAGCAATTGATAACTGTGTGTTTATTTTCTGCAGAGATGAGTCCTGGCTGGAAGAAGTGATGGCGGTCTGCATTGGATGAAGAAGAGCAAGACAAAGGACTTCAAGAACAGATGTCACTGGTGAGTCAGTGTATCACAGACCATATACAGAGCTCCTGTGTAAAATGTCACTGGTGATCACTGTATTATCTGTACACTATACCCCATATACAAAGTTCCTGTGTATAATGTCACTAGTGATTCCTGTATCACCTGAACACTATATACAGAGCTCCTGTGTATAATGTCACTGGTGATTACTGTATTATCTGTGTACTGACCATACATACAGAGCTCCTGTTTATAATGTCACTGGAGATCACTTACTGTACACTGACACTATGTAGACAGAACTCTTATGTATAATGTCACTAATGAGACCTGTACACTATATACAGAGCTCCTGTGTATAATGTCACTAGTGATCATTATTACCTGTACAATGACACTATATATACAGAGCTCCTATGTATAATGTCACTGGTGATCCCTGTATCACCGGTATACTATATACAGTTCTCCTGTGTATGTCACTGGTGATCACTGTATTACCTGTACACTGACACTATATACAAGTCTCCTATGTATAATGTCACTGGTCACTGTCACTTGTACACTGTATAATATGTACAGAGTTCTTGTGTATAATGGTACTATTAGTATTGTGTTTTTTTTATTAATGATCAGTACTGTAGTATTCGGTCACTCTGGTCTGGTCATGTGTGGCTGTATTTTTCCTTTGTATGTAATATTATTCGGACATTATGATGTCCGGCTATTGTATGACAGTATTTGTTCCCTGTATGTGGTATTCGGTCATTGTGTAGTCTGGACATTGTGTGGTGGTATTTGTCCCGTGTATGTGGTATTGTTAGTCATTTGAAAAAATGTATGTGACACATAACCTTACAGAAAAATAAATACAAACATACCTAAAAAGTGTAATGGGCATTTTAAAAAATGTTACCTTGTCTTAGTGGCAGGCTTAAGGCCATGTGCACACGATGCCGATATCCAGCGGATCCACGGCAGATTTTACCGCGCAGAAACGTTGCATATCCGCATTGTTATGTACAGTAGCATGTTAGTCAATTGAAAAAAAAAAACGCTGTGCAGACGCTGCGGATTTTTCCGCGCAGTTTTCTTGTGGTTCAAAATATGCAGCATGTCACTTCTTTTGTGCGGTTTTCCACCTGCTCCATTCTCCAAATCCGCAGGGGGAAATCCGCAGGGGAAAACCGCACAAAAACCGCAAGAAAAAAGGAAGAAATCTGCAGGAAAATGCAGGTCATCTGACCTGCGGATTTCTTCAATTCTGCGCGGAAAAATTTGCAGGGCTAAAAAGTACGTCTGCACTTAGCCTAAAAAATCTTTTGGCCAAAACAAAAGCAGCTGGTAATGTATGTGATCTGGTGTTCGAAAGGAACTGCTAAAGTGATTGGTGATGATGAGATGCAGAAGTGGAGTTTTTCCATGACCGGTGGGGAACTGTGTATGGTTTGATGGGTGGAGGAGGGCCTGAGGTGGAGTCTCAACAGGGCCCAAAATCTTTGCCAGTATAGGGCCCTGAAATTCCTGGTGGCAGCACTGCCTGTGTGAATGCTAGATAATGCCTGAGAGTGAGAAAACAGTGTGTGGGCATATACAGTAAAATAATAATAGTATTTACGCACTCATAGAGATATAGACCTATCACTCTAAGTATAGTCTGAGAAAGCAGCTCTATACAAAACTGACATTATAAATGGGTGCAAGCTTCAGAGTATCGACCCAGTATCCTCCATATATACATGGCCCATCCTTTGTCACACTGGAGGGATGAGAGACCCATAGATGGGTGTCTGTCAGTTTGGTAGACGGCACTATTATAATACATATAATGGGTGAGAGAAGAGATACAGACAATCATCTGGATACTAACTAGTAGTCTGCCACGAATGGCACCCATTTCTTCTTATACCAGAAACAGACTGGATAGATTCAATGTATTTGCAGTTTCCATCTGCTATGTGGCCATTGCCCTTGGTTCACATAGGTCCCTGTTCAAATAATGTTGCTCTTCTTCCTATACTATTTATTATTACCATACCATCGCTTTTATATACTAGATATATCTGTAATTCCTCTTATTTTGTCTATATTTTGCTATTGAGAAACCATTAAGAAATATTAAGAAATGGGTTATGTAAACTTTTGATCAGGGTCATTTGGATGTTTTGGGTTGTCATTATGATTTAAAAAGAGAAAACACAGTAGTTTGACAATAAATGGCTTCACCCAACCACTAACCATGAGTGGAGAAAAAGTTTTGGTGTTATCATTCATATTCTCTGAAAAAAAGCCAAAAAAGCAAAAATTCTATTGGGGTATGAAAACTTTTGTGCAGGGCCAGCATCAGCACCCGGGCAAGTGTCAGAACCCTGAGCAGGTTGGGGGCTCACTTGCTATCAGGGACACCAGCACGCGATGGGGACCGATGCTAGCGTCCACGAGTGGGCCTCGGTACTTGCAATACTTGCCTCTCCCTGTTGCTCTGCTGCAGCGTCATCCACATATTCTAACTCTGTGATGTTTCAGGTCAGATGGTGCGATGATGTGACTAGTGTAGTCCCTCTACTCTGAACAGTCACCGTGCAAAAAAGCCGGACGACTGCAATTCTGAAGAGTCTGGCGCAGAGGAGTGGCCATGGAGGAGAAGTAGTGAGCATTTTTTATTTTTTTATCGCTTGGCGCAATATATGGGGCCCATCATCCTGTATGGAGAGCTATGTGGAGCCCATAATACAGTATAGAGGACTAAACTGTTCGGTTTCTGAGCTAAATAGATATCACTCATGTAATGTAAGAAGTGAAATCTTTGGCATTGTACTGTGCTTATATTTCTCTGCTGTATCTGTGCATCATGTATCATGGTATGTCTTAAAGGGGCCCACTGAGACTCTTTCGCTTGGGGCCCACAAAAACCTGGAGCCGGCCCTGTACATATTCACTATGCTTTCCTGATATATATTAATCACTGATTATAGAGTGTAACCTATATGTACTGTGCTTATACTCTGTGAATGTTGATGGCTTGAGAAAGGTTCACAGTTTGAAAAGATGAAATGTCGCGCATATCTGGGTGAATAAAGACCACAGTTTATTTCACTATCTCATGCCTGGAGTGCTGCGATATTTTATACCCTATATCACTATAATTAAATGTGCACCTACATCAATCTCTATTCATATGGCTACATTTCTATATGTAAAACAATAGCTGCATACATGTGTCCATATATATATATATCAGTGTATAATACCCAGACTCTATTATTCTTTCCATGACCCTAATTGAATTCCCATGGAGTCCTATAAATCTTTTTATTCGGCTTTACAGTACACTGCATTATATACTGATTCTGGGTTACACAATGATTTTAGCCATGGCACAGGTTGTGCAGCATAAAATCATTGTAAGCTGCTGCTACATGACATAGCAGCAAAAATAAAGTGATTATGGTCACAATACATCCCCTGGGTACCACGACAAGCAGAATGAAAAAAAAAAAAAAATCAGAACTTGTCCCACCACTGCAGGGGTCGCAATGTGACCCTCCTCACCTGTATCAGCGGCATGAAGCGAGTTTTGGCAGCTTGATCTATGTTGGGACTAAAAATCATGCTGCCTCAGCATGTTTATGGGATAACGTTCCTGCCGTACGACAACGCCGTGCACGTCAATGTCAGCTGCTGCCTGATTAGCGGTATGTATTGCAGTGCAGGTGTGAAAACAGTGTCCCCTCTGTGGCATACCTTCTTCTCCATCCGGATCCCATCTGGGCTGCTGCAGCTTCACTGAGGACGTCGCACACAGAGAGACAAGAGTCCAATTCAGCTTTAAAACATTCAGTTTTACTTGCTTTAATCTGCAGCACATTCTTGTCAGTAACAATATCAGCAGTAGGTTCCACGCAGTTCACATCCTGCTCTTTCCCTGCACTCTGTTCCACGTCCTTCAGTACATTACATGGCAATAGCGCCTTAGGCGGTACCGCAGCGTCCTCCCTGTTCAGACTCACTGTGCTTGGGGATTCTCTCATCCGTTTCGCCCCGGTCCTGAGTATCAGCCCATGCAATGATCTGCCACATGTTGAACAATCTGCGCCCTGTACTTTCCCGGACCGCTTCCTTCCTCAGCTATAAAAACTGCTGCTTGATACCATACTTCTGTCCTATAGACTCTGAATGGCTAGGCGTCTCTTCTTGCAACGTTATGTGGCTGTTGTGGTGTCCTGAGCCTAGAGCCCACGTGGACAGTTCGGGCACCCAGGCCCCCTCTGACTCTAAAAATATGTCCTACCTTACCACACAGAAGCCCCTCCTATAATTAACTGTTTCCTATGTTAAATACTGACTAAAAACTCTGTACACTAAAATGCTCCATCTAGTGGCCATAATTGTAACTGCGCTTACCCTATACATAGCAGCATAACGGTACATATTATTAAACATACATTTAGCAAGAAACTGTAATACACATAATAGTGTAGCAGTACCATTATATAGAAACAAATATACATAGTATATCCCCCTACACAGGGACGCGGTGCGTCTCCACGCTGCAACACACTTTAGCTGACACATACAGCTGAAGTGGGGGTCCCCCTCCAGTATGGACCCGATTGCACCCTCTATGATTGCTGTCATTACGCCCATGGATAATAGAGGACATGTGACAGCGCTATCACCATTGTGGTGTGAGGTGTAGTGATCTGTGCTGCACTGCCACAGATGGAAGCACAGGATCACTACTCAGTCAGTTCCAATGTTGGAATGAATGATAGAGATTAGTGCTGGTGCAGATACTAACAGCCACTGATTGCGCAGTGGGTGGGAAGAGGGCAGCACTGGACACTGAGGCCAGACTGTGCTAGCTCTGATTGAGAATTTAGAAAAAAAAAGCATAGGGAGTTGCCTATATCATCAGGTGGTGGTGGTATCATCAGATTTGCCAGGTAGTATCAGGTTTGCCAGTTGGTATCAGATGATGGTGGTGTTATCATCAGGTTTGCCAGGTGGTATCATCAGGTGGTGGTGGTATCATCAGGGTTGCCAGTTCGTATCAGGTGATGGTGGTGTTAAGATCAGGTTTGCCAAGTGGTACCATCAGGTGGTGGTATCATCAGGTGCTAGCTCTGGTTGACAATTTAGAAAAAAAAAACATAGGGCGTTGCCTAGTGTGGAGAGCAACATGTAATCAAACTCTGTGCAGGCAATGAAGTGAAATTCAGGGGTCATGAGTTACAATAGAGCACAAACTAGCTTTAAAAAAATATTCTGGTGTTTTATTAGGTTGTATAATCAGGTGGTGGTGGTATCATCAGGTGGTGGTGATATAATCAGGTTTGCCAGGTGGTATCAGGTGGTGGTGGTGGTATCATCAGGTTTGCCAGGTGGTATCATCAGGTGGTGGTGGTATCATCATCAGGTTTGCCAGGTGGTATCATCAGGTGGTGGTGGTATCATCAGGTTTGCCAGTTCGTATCAGGTGATGGTGGTGTTAACATCAGGTTTGCCAGGTGGTATCATCAGGTGGTAGTGGTGGTGGTATCATCAGGTGCTAGCTCTGGTTGAGAATTTAGAAAAAAAAAAGCATAGGGTGTTGCCTAGTGTGGAGAGCAGCATCTAATCAAACTCTGTGCAGGCAATGAAGTGAAATTCAGGGTGTCATGAATTACAATAGAGCACAAACTAACATGTGGTAGTGGTATCGTCAGGTTTGCCAGGTGGTATCATCAGGTGGTGGTGGTATCATCACGTTTGCCAGGTGGTATCATCAGGTGGTGGTGGTATCATCACGTTTGCCAGGTGGTATCATCAGGTGGTGGTGGTATCATCAGGTGGTGGTGGTATCATCACGTTTGCCAGGTGGTATCATCAGGTGGTGGTGGTATCATCACGTTTGCCAGGTGGTATCATCAGGTGGTGGTGGTATCATCACGTTTGCCAGGTGGTATCATCAGGTGGTGGTGGTATCATCACGTTTGCCAGGTGGTATCATCAGGTGGTGGTGGTATCATCACGTTTGCCAGGTGGTATCATCAGGTTGTGGTGGTGGTATCATCAGGTGGTGGTGGTATCATCACGTTTGCCAGGTGGTATCATCAGGTGGTGGTGGTGGTATCATCAGGTTTGCCAGGTGGTGTCATCAGGTGGTATCATCACATGGTGGTGGTATCATCAAGTTTGCCAGGTGGTATCATCAGGTGGTGGTGGTGCTATCATCAGGTAGTGGTGGTGCTATCATCAGGTGGTGGTATCATCAGGTTTGCCAGGTGGTAACATCATGTGGTGGTGGTATCATCAGGTTTGCAAAGTGCTATCATCATGTGGTGGAATCATCAGGTTTGCCAGGTAGTATCATCAGGTGGTGATGGAATCATCAGGTTTGCCAGGTGGTATCATCAGGTGGTGGAGTTATCATGTGGTGGTGGTGGTATCATCAGGTTTGCCAGGTGGTATCACGTGGTGGTATCATCAGGTTTGTCAGGTGGTATCAGGTGGTGGTATCATCAGGTTTGCCAGGTGGTATCATCAGGTGATGGTATCATCAGGTTTGCCAGTGGTATCATCAGGTTTGCCAGGTGGTATCATCAGGTGGTGGTGGTATCATCAGGTGATGGTGGTATCATCAAGTTGGCCAGGTGGTATCATCAGGTGGTGGTGGTGCTATTATCAGGTGGTGGTATCATCAGGTTTGCCAGGTGGTATCATCAGGTTTGCAAGGTGGAATCATCAGGTTTGCCAGGTAGCATCATCATGTGGTGGAATCATCAGGTTTGCCAGGTAGTATCATCAGGTGGTGATGGAATCATCAGGTTTGCCAGGTAGTATCATCAGGTGGTGATGGAATCATCAGGTTTGCCAGGTAGTATCATCAGGTGGTGGAGTTATCATGTGGTGGTGGTATCATCAGGTTTAACAGGAGGTATCAGGTCGTGGTATCATCAGGTTTGCCAGGTGGTATCAGGTGATGGTATCATCAGGTTTGCCAGTGGTATCATCAGGTGGTGGTGGTATCATCAGGTTTGCCAGGTGGTATCATCAGGTGATGGTATCATCAGGTTTGCCAGTGGTATCATCAGGTTTGCCAGGTGGTATCATCAGGTGGTGGTGGTATCATCAGGTGATGGTGGTATCATCAAGTTGGCCAGGTGGTATCATCAGGTGGTGGTGGTGCTATTATCAGGTGGTGGTATCATCAGGTTTGCCAGGTGGTATCATCAGGTTTGCAAGGTGGAATCATCAGGTTTGCCAGGTAGCATCATCATGTGGTGGAATCATCAGGTTTGCCAGGTAGTATCATCAGGTGGTGATGGAATCATCAGGTTTGCCAGGTAGTATCATCAGGTGGTGATGGAATCATCAGGTTTGCCAGGTAGTATCATCAGGTGGTGGAGTTATCATGTGGTGGTGGTATCATCAGGTTTAACAGGAGGTATCAGGTCGTGGTATCATCAGGTTTGCCAGGTGGTATCAGGTGATGGTATCATCAGGTTTGCCAGTGGTATCATCAGGTGGTGGTGGTATCATCAGGTTTGCCAGGTGGTATCATCAGGTGGTGGTTGGTAGTATCAGGTGGTGGTGGTATCATCAGGTGATGGTGGTATCATCAAGTTTGCCAGGTGGTATCATCAGGTGGTGGTATCATCAGGTTTGCCAGGTGGTGTCATCATGTGGTGGAATCATCAGGTTTGCCAGGTGGTAGAGTTATCATGTGGTGGTGGTATCATCAGGTTTAACAGGTGGTATCAGGTGGTGGTGGTGGTGGTATCATCAGGTTTGCCAGGTGGTATCACGTGGTGGTATCATCAGGTTTGCCAGGTGGTATCATCAGGTGATGGTGATGGTATCATCAGGTTTGCCAGTGGTATCATCAGGTGGTGGTGGTATCATCAGGTGATGGTGGTATCATCAGGTGGTGGTGGTATCATCAGGTGGTGGTGGTGGTATCATCAGGTGGTGGTGGTGCTATCATCAGGTGGTGCTATCATCAGGTTTGCCAGGTGGTGTCATCAGGTGGTATCATCATGTGGTGGTGGTATCATCAGGTTTGAAAGGTGGTATCATCATGTGGTGGAATCATCAGGTTTGCCAGGTAGTATCATCAGGTGGTGATGGAATCATCAGGTTTACCAGGTAGTATCATCAGGTGGTGATGGAATCATCAGGTTTGCCAGGTAGTATCATCAGGTGGTGATGGAATCATCAGGTTTGCCAGGTGGTATCATCAGGTGGTGGAGTTATGTGGTGGTGGTATCATCAGGTTTAACAGGTGGTATCATCAGGTGATGGTATCATCAGGTTTGTCAGTGGTATCATCAGGTGGTGGTGGTATCATCAGGTGGTGGTATCAGGTGGTGGTGGTATCATCAGGTGGTGATATCAGGTGGTGGTGGTATCATCAGGTGATGGTGGTATCATCAGGTGGTGGTGGTGGTATCATTAGGTGGTGGTGGTGGTATCATCAGGTGGTGGTGGTGCTATCATCAGGTGGTGCTATCATCAGGTTTGCCAGGTGGTGTCATCAGGTGGTATCATCATGTGGTGGTGGTATCATCAGGTTTGAAAGGTGGTATCATCATGTGGTGGAATCATCAGGTTTGCCAGGTAGTATCATCAGGTGGTGATGGAATCATCAGGTTTACCAGGTAGTATCATCAGGTGGTGATGGAATCATCAGGTTTGCCAGGTAGTATCATCAGGTGGTGATGGAATCATCAGGTTTGCCAGGTAGTATCATCAGGTGGTGATGGAATCATCAGGTTTGCCAGGTGGTATCATCAGGTGGTGGAGTTATGTGGTGGTGGTATCATCAGGTTTAACAGGTGGTATCATCAGGTGATGGTATCATCAGGTTTGTCAGTGGTATCATCAGGTGGTGGTGGTATCATCAGGTGGTGGTATCAGGTGGTGGTGGTATCATCAGGTGATGTTGGTATCATCAGGTTTGCCAGGTGGTATCATCAGGTTTGCCAGATGGTATCATCAGGTGGTGGTATCATCAGGTTTGCCAGATGGTATCATCAGGTGTGGTGGTATCATCAGGCGGAGGTTGTATCATCAGGTTTGCCATGTGGTATCATCAGGTGGTGGTGGTATCATCAGGTTTGCCAGGTGGTTGTTATGAATGGGTCACCGAGGAGGATGGCAGGAACAGGCTAAGCCACCAGAAGACCAGAGAGGTTGGTAACTAAGCGGATTGCAGACCCCTGATCTTATCCACACAACTAGCAGTAGCCGTGGAGCGTTCCTACGATGCCCTAGACGCTTCGTCACAGCCGGAGAACTAACTAAGCCTAAAGACAGAAAGGTGAAATCTAAACTGCCCCGGAGCAGATCCCCAAAGGAATAGACAGCCCCCAAACATATAATGTCGGTGAGACAAGATGAGACACAAACACAGGCAGAGAACAGACTGAGCAAACGGTGGGGTCCAAGCTGTCTAGACAGGACAGGACAGAAAAGATACTGTCTGCAATCACGCACAGAACCCTGAACACTTCTGATATACAAAAAAACTGAGGTCACATGACCTCACCCCCGCTAGATCAGCACTCTGGTATAAACTGGAAGCAAAGCAAAAAGATACTAACATAACAGGGGACTGAACAAGCTGTAACATAAGAAGCAGGGCCCAACGCTGCCTCCAGCAGGGAGCATGCTGAACCCTAGCAACCAAGCAGAAAGCAAAAAATGGCATAACCAGATTAGATGCAAAGGATCAGCAAAAGAATCACTTAGCTGAACCATGCAGATCAGGCAGGGGACAAAAGAACTCCAAATGCACATGGAGGAAATCACCAGCAACCTCCAAGAGCAGCCAGCTCAATTATATGCTCCCAGCCAGTAATCCCAGGTTCCCAATTATTGTCGTCAGGTGGAGAACTTCCATCCACTTGGCCAGCTCCACTACTTTCAGTAACCACCAGAGGGAGCAGAGGGAACTTTAGCTCAGAACTTCAAGCAAGGGAATTCACAACAGGTGGTATCATCAGGTGGTGGTGGTATCATCAGGTGGTGGTATCATTAGGTTTGACAGGTGGTATCAGGTGGTGGTGGTATCATCAGGTTTGCCAGGTGGTATCATCAGGTGCTGGTGGTGGTATCATCAGGTTTGCAAGGTGGTATCATCAGGGGGTGGTGGTGGTATCAGATGGGGGTTGGTGGTGGTATCAGGTGGTGGAATCATCAGGTAGTGGTGGTATCAGGTTTGCCAAGTGGTATCATCAGGTGGTGGTATCATCAGGTTTGCCAAGTGGTATCAGGTGGTGGTGGTATCATCAGGTGGTGGTATCATCAGGTGGTGGTGGTGGTGGTATCATCAGGTTTGCCAAGTGGTATCAGGTGGTGGTGGTGGTATCATCAGATGGTGGTAGTGTGTTATGATTGGGTCACCAAGGAGGAAAACAAAACCAAGCTAAGTCACAGAAAACCAGAGAGGTTGGTAACTAAATGGATTGCAGACCCCTGAGCCTAACCACACAACTAGCAGTAGCCATGGAGCGTACCTACGATGATTCTAGACGCCTCGTCACAGCCGGAGGACTAAATAAACCTAAAGCAAGAAAAGGGGAAATCTAAACTGCCCCGGAGCAGACCCCAAAGGAATAGACAGCCCCCACACATGTATTGATGGTGAGACATGATGAAAACACAAACACAGGTAGGAAAATAGGCTGAGCAAATGATGGGGCCCTATTATGAATGGGTCACCGAGGAGGAAAAAACCTAAACATGCTAAGCCCAGAAAAACCAGAGAGGTTGGTAACTATGCAGATTGCAGATCCCTAATCCTACCACATAACTAGCAGCAGCCGTGGAGCGTGCCTACGATGATTCTAGACGCCTCGTCACAGCCGGAGGACTAAATAAGCCTAAAGTAAGAAAAGGGAAAACTAACTGCCCCAGAGCAGACCCCAAAGGAATAGACAGCCCCCACACATGTATTGACGGTGAAACAAGATGAAAACACGAACACAGGTAGGAAAATAGGCTGAGCAAACGATGGGGCCCAAACTAACTAGAAAGGAGAGGAAAGGAAAGACACTGTCTGCAATTGCCCAAAGCCCTACAAAATAATGTCCAACACTTCTGATAACAAAATTAACCCTGAAGTCACTAGACTTCTCCCACTATATCAGCACTCTGAAATATTCTGAGACAGAGCAAAAAGAGGCCAATCCAATAAGGGACAAAAAGCAAATTGGCAAATACAGATAAATAAGAGTGGAAATTCAGTACAGCCCAAGCCGGGGCTGGCTGACCACACAAAAAACTGAATAGAACAACAAAATCAAGTGTGAACATTAGCACAGAAACTTAGCTTGAGCTGACTGGAACAGAGCTGAGAACCAAGACCTGACAAGCAGAAGGAATCACCAGCACCAGAGTAGGGCGTCAGCTGTCTTAAATCCAATCTGAGATTCCTGAGGTCCAATCGTCATCCTCATTATCAGGTGGCAGATCTCTACTGATTAAATCAGCCTCACTACCTCCTGTTACCACCAGAGGGAGCCTGACTGGTAGACCAGAAAATGAACTCACAACAGGGCCCACACTAACTAGAAAGGACAGGAAAGGAAAGATACTGTCTGCAATCAAAAAACCCTGCAAAAATGTCCAACACTTCTGATAGCAAAAAAAACCCTGAAGTCACAAGACTTCACCCACTATATCAGCACTCTGGCATATTCTGAGAACAGAGCAAAAAGAGGCCAATCTAATAAGGGACAAAAAGCAAACTGGCACATACAGTGACATAAGAATGGAAATTCAGCACAGCCCCAGCCGGGGCTGGCTGACCACACAAAAACTGAATTAACCAAACCAAATCAAAATGTGAACAATAGCAGAGAACACTTAGCTTGAGAAGGCAGGAACTGAACTGGAAACTAGAAGCTCAGGAGCCAGGAAAAAAATCACCAGCATGGGAAGAGGGAGTCGGCTGTCTTAAACCCAGTCAGAGAGTCCAGATGTCCAATCCTCGTCCTCATTATCAGGTGGCAGGTCTCTGTTAATTAGATCAGCTTCGTTACCTCCTGTCACTACCAGAGGGAGCCCGGAAAGAGAACTCACGATTCCTCTGTCAACAAAACCAGCTCCCTCACCAGAAACCAGAGGCAGACCAGAAAATGAGTTCACAACAGTGGTAGTATCATCAGGTGGTATCATCAGGTGGTCATGAAATCATCAGGTGGTGGTGGAATCATCAAGTTTGCCAGGTGGGATCATCAGGTGGTGAAGGTATCATCAGGTAGTGGTATCATCAGGTTTGCCAGGTGGTATCATCAGGTGGTGGTATCATCAGGTGGTGGTATCATCAAGTTTGCCAGGTGGTATCATCAGGTGGTATCGGATTTTTCCTATATAGAGTGAAGATTAACAATGTTAACGTATATTCCAGTGACAAGATATTGATGCGCTATCCTCAGGACATATACTGTATGACAAAAGTGAGTACACCTCTCACAATTTAGTCAATGCTTTGTTTTCACAGGACAACACTGAAGATATGACACCTTGATGCACTGTAGTCAGTGTACAGCTTGTATAAAAGTATAAATTTGGTGTTTCCTAACTCAACACACCGCCATTAGTATCTAAACCACTGTCAACAAAACTGAGTACACCCTTAACCCCTTTCTGCCATTTGACGTACTATCCCGACCATGGGACCCGGGCCCCTATGCCCATGGACGGGATAGTACGTCATAGCGATCAGCGGCGCTCACTTGGTAAGCGCCGCTGATCGCGGTCGGTTGTCAGCTGATTATCACAGCTGACACCCGGCACTATGTGTCAGGGGCGGTCACGGACCGCCCCGACACGTTAACCCCTGGCACACTGCGATCAAACACCCTCCCTCCATGCTTCCCTGAGACCCCCACAGCCGCGCAATGTGCAGCGCCGCTGCGGGGGTCTCCTTCCCTGCAGGTCCCCGGATCGGATTCAAAATGGTGGCAGGGGCCTGCAGGGAGCTGGCTTCTTCACTGCCTGCTGAGCGCAGGCATGCAGAAGCCTGCAGCACTGCCTGTGACAGATCGCTGATCTGTCACAGCGATCTGTGATGTGACAGATCAGCGATCTGTCACATGACAGTGATGTCCCCCCTGGAACATTGTAATAAAGTTAAAAAAAAAAAGTGTAAAAATAATTAAAAAAAAAAATAAAAATCGCTAAATAAATAAAAAAAAAAATTCCCTAAATTCATTTTTTGGAAATAAAAAACCCCAAAACAATAAAAGTACACATATTTAGTATCACCGCGTCCGTAACGACCCGCCCTATAGAACTGTCCCATCAGTTAACCCCTTTAGCGAACCCCTTAAAAAATAAAAATAAAAAACAAAGCAAAAAATAAAGCTTTATTATCATACCGCCGAACAAAAAGCGCAATAACGTGCGATCAAAAAGACGGATATAAATAACCATGATACGGCTGAAAAAGTAATCTAATCCCGCAAAAAAAGAGCTGCCACACAGCGTTAGTGAAAAAATAAAAAATCTATAGCTCGCAGAATAAAGCGATGCAAAAATTATTTTTTTATATAAAATTGTTTTTATTGCATAAAAGCGCCAAAACATAAAAAAAGACATAAATGAGGTATCGCTGTAATCGTACTGACCCGAAAAATAAAACCGGTTTATCAATTTTACTGCACGTGGAACGGTGTAAACGCACCCCCCAAAAGAAATTCTTGAAATGCTGGTTTTTGTTCATTCTGCGTCCCAAAAATCGGAATAAAAAGCGATCAAAAAATGTCACGTGCCCGAAAATGGTACGAATAAAAACGTCAACTCGTCCCGCAAAAAATAAGACCTCACATGACTCGGTGGGTCAAAATATGGAAAAATTATAGCTCTCAAAATGTGGTGATGCAAAAACTATTTTTACAATAAAAAGCGTCTTTTAGCGTGCGACAGCCGCCAAACATAAAAACCGCCATAAATAGTAAATCAAACCCCCCATTATCACCCCCTTAGTTAGGGAAAAATAATAAAATTAAAAGAAAATGTATTTATTTCCATTTTCCCATTAGGGTTAGGGTTGGAGTTAGAATTGGGGATTTCCACTGCTTGGGCACATCAGGTGCTCTCCAAATGCAACATGGCGTCTGATCTCAATTCCAGCCAATTCTGCGTTGAAAAAGTCAAACGGTGCTCCTTCCCTTCCAAGCTCTGCTATGCGCCCAAACAGTGTTTTACCCCCACATATGGGGTATCAGCCTACTCAGGACAAATTGAAAAACAACTTTTGGGGTCCAATTTCTCATGTTACCCTTGGGAAAATAAAAAAATTGGGGACTAAAAGATCATGTTTGTGGAAAAAATACGATTTTTTTTATTTTCACGCCCGGGCGTTATAAACTTCTGTGAAGCACTTGGGGGTTCAAAGTGCTCAGCACACATCTAGATAAGTTCCTTAAGGGGTCTAGTTTCCAAAATGGGGTCACTTGTGGGGGGTTTCCACTGTTTAGGTACATCAGGGACTCTCCAAAGGCAACATGACACCCGCAGACCATTCCATTAAAGTCTGCATTCCAAAACATCACTACTTCCCTTCCAAGCCCCGACGTGTGCCCATACAGTAGTTTTCTCCCACATATCCTTGGGAAAATAAAAAATTGGGGGCTAAAAAATAATTTTGGTGGAAAAAATGATTTTTTATTTTCACGGCTCTGCATTCTAAACTTTAGTGAAACACGGTGGTTCAAAGTTCTCACCACACATCTAGATAAGTTCCTTGGTGGGTCTAGTTTCCAAAATGGGGTCACTTGTGGAAGGTTTCCACTGTTTAGGCACATCAGGTGCTCTCCAAATGCGACATGGCGTCCGATCTCAATTCTTGCCAATTTGGCGCTCCGTCCCTTCCAAGCTATGCCATGCACCGAAACAGTGGTTCCTCCCCACATATGGGGTATCAGCGTACTCATGACAAATTGTACAATGACTTTTGGGATCCAAGTTCTTCTGTTACCCTTTGGAAAATAAAAAAAATTGGACCCGAATTAATTTTTTTGTGAAAAAAAATTAAATGTTAATTTTTTTTAAACATTGAAAAAATTCCTGTGAAGCACCTGAAGGGTTAATAAAGTTTTTAGAAAGGTGTCACTTTTGGGTATTTTCTATCATATAGACCCCTCAATGTGACTTCAAATGTGATGTGGTCCCTAAAAAAAAAAAATGGTGTTGTAAAAATGAGAAATCGCTGGTCAAATTTTAACCCTTATAACTTCCTAAACAAAAAAAATTTTGGTTCCAACAAAATTGTGCTGATGTAAACATGTGGGAAATGTTACTTATTAAGTATTTTGTGTGATATATCTCTGATTTAAGGGCATGAAAATTCAAAGTTGGAAAATTGTGAAATTTTTGCCAAATTTCCGTTTTTTTCACAAATAAACGCAAGTCATATCAAAGAAATTTTACCACTATCATGAAGTACAATATGTCACGAGAAAGCGATGTCCGAATCACCGGGATCCATGGAAGCGTTCCAGAGTTATGACCTCATAAAGGGACAGTGGTCAGAATTGTAAAAATTGGCCTGGTCATTAACGTGCAAACCACCCTTGGGGGTTAAGCTATAACCCCATAGTGACAGTGGTCAGAACTGTAAAGATTGGCTGTCACTAAGGGGTTAAATGCATTATTTTCTGCTGTTTTGTGCAGAAATTCTGAAGCATTTCACTTCATGAAAATAGCGCCCCCTGTGTGTCTGAAGACATTGGCAAACTGTGAGGGTCTAGTGCTTACTAGCCTGAAAAACATGGAGGTAAAAAAAACCCACATGGAAAACGCTTCAAATCTGCCCCAGAAATGCATCAAATAAGGGGGAATTTATGAAATAAAAGCAATAACCAGAGAAAATTACCACTGGGCAGCTTAATGCAGACGCCAGCAGAAAACAAAAATGCAGCGTTTACG
Source organism: Dendrobates tinctorius (assembly GCF_039654945.1). NCBI lineage: Eukaryota > Metazoa > Chordata > Amphibia > Anura > Dendrobatidae > Dendrobates > Dendrobates tinctorius. The sequence continues at coordinate 27,735,769 of NW_027361703.1, read as the reverse complement.
CTGTGTGTGAACACGACCTTACGGCACAGAAAACCTAAAACCTTTTCGTGTGAAGCTTATGGAAACGCTGGGAAACTTCTGCCTGTTCCAGCTATGAATGGCCAAAAAAAGAAACTCTCATGATGCTTCCATAGCGCCACCATATTCCGCAGCGCTGTACAGACATTATATCAGTACGCTGGTAGCTTCTGTTCTGTAAAAGTTGTGCGTTAGGGGAATACGAAGTCAGACCATTATGCTATAAGTAGTGTTGAGCATTCCGATACTGCAAATATCGGCCGGTATCGGCCGATATTCGCTGTATCGGAATTCCGATACCGAGTACCGATATTTTTTCAATATCGGAATCGGAAGTTGCGATAATGCAAAGAGCCACTGCTCTGATTGGCTACCGAAATGACGTCATCATGATGCGCGGTCTGTGCGCATCATGATGCGCGGTCAGTTCGGGCCTTCCGCGGGGGGGGGTCTATGCCGACTGCCCGGGGTTCTGTACCGGCCTGCCGGGGTTCTGTGCCGACTGCCCGGGGGACTGTGCGGACTGCCCGGGGGTCTGTGCGGACTGCCCGGGGGTCTGTGCAGGCATCGTCCGATGGGACTACAAGTCCCATCGGGCAATGCCTGCTACCATGACTGTGATTGACACATTAGCCAATGATGGGACAGTAGTAGTCCCATCATCCGGCCTATGTGTTGAATGTAAAAAAAAAAAAAAATACATACTACATACATACTACATGCTACATACATACTACATACATGCAACATACATACATACTGCATATATACCACATGCATGCAACATGCATACTACATATATACCAATATATACTACATGCAAGCAACATGCATACCACATATACTGTATACCACATATACCGGGGGGCTGTGCCGACTGTCCGGGGGTCTGTGCCGACTGCCCAGGGGTCTGTACCGGCCTGCCGGTGGTCTGTACCGACTGTCTGGGGGTCTGCAGGCTGCGGGGGGCTGTGCCGGCCTGCCGGTGGTCTGTACCGACTGTCCGGGGGTCTGAGCGGACTGCCGGGGGTCTGTACCGGCCTGCCGGGGGGCTGTGCCGACTGCCCGGGGGTCTGTGCGGACTGCCAGGGGTCTGTACCGGCCTGCCGGGGGGCTGTGCTGGCCTGCCGGTGGTCTGTACCGACTGTCCGGGGGTCTGAGCGGCCTGCCGGGGGGCTGTGCCGGCCTGCCGGTGGTCTGTACCGACTGTCCGGGGGTCTCAGCGGACTGCCGGGGGTCTGTACCGGTCTTCCGGGGGTCTGTGCCGGCTTGCCGGGGGGCTGTGCCGGCCTGCCGGGGGGCTGTGCCGGCCTGCCGGGGGGCTGTGCCGACTGCCCGGGGGGCTGTACCGGCCTTCCGGGGGACTGTGCCGGCCTGCCGGTGGTCTGTGCCGACTGACCGGGGGTTTGTGCCGACTGCCGTGGGTCTGTACCGGCCTGCCGGGGTGCTGTGCCGGCCTGCCGGTGGTCTGTACCGGGGAGCTGTGCCGACTGTCCGGGGGTCTGTGCAGGTTGCGGGGGTCTGTGCAGGCATCGTCCGATGGGACTACAAGTCCCATTGGGCGATGCCTGCTACCATGACGGTGATTGACACATTAGCCAATGATGGGAAAGTAGTAGTCCCATCATCCGGCCTATGTGTTGAATGTAAAAAAAAAAAAAAAAAAATACATACTACATGCTACATACATACTACATACATACATACTACATGCTACATACATACTACATACATGCTACATACATACTACATACATACTGCATATATACCACATGCATGCAACATGCATACTACATATATACCACATATATACTACATGCATGCAACATGCATACTACATATACACCACATATACCGGGGGGGCTGTGCCGACTGTCCGGGGGTCTGTGCCGACTGTCCGGGGGTCTGTACCGGGGCTGTGCTGGCCTGCCGGTGGGCTGTGCCGACTGTCAGGGAGTCTGTGCAGGCTGCGGGTATGTACTACATACATGCAACATACATGCAACATACATACATACTGCATATATACCACATGCATACTACATATATACCACATATACCGGGGGGCTGTGCCGACTGTCCGGGGGTCTGTGCCGACTGCCCGGGGGTCTGTGCCGGCCTGCCGGTGGTCTGTACCGACTGTCCGGGGGTCTGTGCAGGCTGCGGGGGTCTGTACCGGCCTGCCGGGGGGCTGTGCCGACTGTCCGGGGGTGTGTGCAGACTGCCGGGGGTCTGTACCGGCCTGCCGGGGGTCTGGGGGTCTGTGCTGGCCTGCCGGGGGGCTGTGCCGACTGTCCGGGGGTCTGTGCAGGCTGCGGGGGTCTGTGCAGGCATCGTCCGATGGGACTACAAGTCCCATCGGGCGATGCCTGCTACCATGACGGTGATTGACACATTAGCCAATGATGGGACAGTAGTAGTCCCATCATCCGGCCTATGTGTTGAATGTAAAAAAAAAAAAAAAATACATACTACATGCTACATACATACTACATACATACTACATGCTACATACATACATACTACATACATGCTACATACATGCAACATACATACATACTGCATATATATCACATGCATGCAACATGCATACTACATATATACCACATATATACTACATGCATGCAACATGCATACTACATATATACCACATATATCGGGGGGCTGTGCCGACTGTCCGGGGGTCTGTGCCGACTGCGGGGGTCTGTACCGGCCCGCCAGGGGGCTGTGCCGGCCTGCCGGTGGTCTATACCGACTGTCCGGGGGGTCTGAGCAGGCTGCGGGGGTCTGTGCAGCATCGTCCGATGGGACTACAAGTCCCATCTGGCGATGCCTGCTACCATGACGGTGATTGACACATTAGCCAATGATGGGACAGTAGTAGTGCCATCATCCGGCCTATGTGTTGAATGTAAAAAAAAAAAAAAAAACATACTACATATATACTACATGCTACATACATACTACATACATGCTACACACATACTACATGCATGCAACATACATACATACTACATATATACCACATATATACTACATGCATGCAACGTACATATATACTACATATATACTACATGCAACATACATACTACATATATACTACATCCATGCAACATACATATATACTACAAGCAAACTACATGCATACTACATATATACTACATGCATACTACATATATACCACATGCATGCAACATACATATATACAACATATATACTACATGCAACATACATACTACATATATACTACATGCATGCAACATACATACTAAATATATACTACATGCATGCAACATACATACTACATATATACTACATGCATACTACATATATACCACATGCATGCAACATACATATATACAACATATATACTACATGCATGCAACATGCATACTACATATATACCACATATATACTACATGCATGCAACATACATACAACATATATACTACATGCATGCAACATGCATACTACACATATACCACATATATACTACATGCATGCAACATACATATATACTACATGCAACATGCATACTACATATATACTACATGCATGCAACATGCATATATACTACATGCATGCAACATACATATATACTACATGCATACTACATATATACTACATGCATGCAACATACATACTACATATACCTCATGCATGCAACATGCATACTATATATACCACATATATACTACATGCATGCAACATACCTATATACTACATATATACTACATGCATGCAACATATATGTAATACATATATACTACATGCAACATACATACTACATATACCACATGCATGCAACATGCATGCTACATATACACTCACTGGCCACTTTATTAGGTACACCATGCTAGTAAGGGGTTGGACCCCCTTTTGCCTTCAGAACTGCCTCAATTCTTCGTGGCAGAGATTCAACAAGGTGCTGGAAGCATTCCTCAGAGATTTTGGACCACATTGACATGATGGCATCACACAGTTGGCGCAGATTTGTCGGCTGCACATCCCTGATGCGAATCTCCCGTTCCACCACATCCCAAAGATGCTCTATTGGATTGAGATCTGGTGACTGAGGAGGCCATTTGAGTACAGTAAACTCATTGTCATGTTCAAGAAACCAATCTGAGATGATTCGAGCTTTATGACATGGCGCATTATCCTGCTGAAAGTAGCCATCAGATGTTGGGTACATTGTGGTCATAAAGGGATGGACATGGTCAGCAACAATACTCAGGTAGGCTGTGGCGTTGCAACGATGCTCAATTGGTACCAAGGGGCCCAAAGAGTGCCCAGAAAAAATTCCCCACACCATGACACCACCACCACCAGCCTGAACCGTTGATACAAGGCAGGATGGATCCATGCTTTCATGTTGTTTACGCCAAATTCTGACCCTACCATCCGAATGTCGCAGCAGAAATCGAGACTCATCAGACCAGGCAACGTTTTTCCAATCTTCTACTGTCCAATTTCGATGAGCTTGTGCAAATTGTAGCCTCAGTTTCCTGTTCTTAGCTGAGAGGAGTGGTACCCAGTGTGGTCTTCTGCTGCTGTAGCCCATCTGCCTCAAAGTTCGACGCACTGTGCGTTCAGAGATGCTCTTCTGCCTACCTTGGCTGTAACGGGTGGCAATTTGAGTCACTGTTGCCTTTCTATCAGCTCGAACCAGTCTGCCCATTCTCCTCTGACCTCTGGCATCAACATGGCATTTCCGGCCACAGAACTGCCGCTCACTGGATTTTTTTTCTTTTTCGGACCATTCTCTGTAAACCCTAGAGATGGTTGTGCGTGAAAATCCCAGTAGATCAGCAGTTTCTGAAATTCTCAGACCAGCCCTTCTGGCACCAACAATCATGCCACGTTCAAAGGCACTCAAATCACCTTTCTTCCCCATACTGATGCTCGGTTTGAACTGCAGGAGATTGTCTTGACCATGTCTACATGCCTAAATGCACTGAGTTGCTGCCATGTGATTGGCTGATTAGAAATTAAGTCTTAACACACAGTTGGACAGGTGTACCTAATAAAGTGGCCAGTGAGTGTATACTACATATAACATAGAGTACATACTCACCATCACTTGTTACTTTGATCCCCGAAGCCATTGTCGTCTATGGAATAAATATTAAAATAACAAAGCGCCAATATACTCACCCCTGATCCGCAGAAGTCCACGGGTGTCCCACGACGATCTTGCGTGGAGAACAGCAGCATCAGCTGATGCTACCGTTCTCTACGGGCTCCAGGAAACCAGTGTCGGGAGGTAGGTATCCTTCTGCCCTGTATTCCTCCGCCACTGTAAAAAAAAAAAAAGTCCCTAGTCTCACTTTATGGCATTGCTGTGTGAGTATATTGGTGCTTTGTTATTTTAATATTTATTCCATAGACGACAATGGCTTCGGGGATCAAAGTGACAAGTGATGGTGAGTATGTACTCTATGTTATATGTACTGTATGTCTATATGTATGTATTGTATGAATGTATTGTATGTAGTATATATGTATGTTGCATGCATGTAGTATATATGTAGTATGCATGTTGCATGCATGTGGTATATATGTAGTATGTATGTAGTATGTATGTTGCATGTAGTATATATGTATTATATATATGTTGCATGCATGTAGTATATATGTGGTAAATATATAGTATGCATGTTGCATGCATGTGGTATATATGTAGTATGTATGTTGCATGCATGTAGTATATATGTAGTATGCATGTTGTATATATGTTGCATGCGTGTAGTATATATGTGGTATATATGTAGTATGCATGTTGCATGCATGTAGTATATGTTGTATGTATGTTGCATGCATGTAGTATGCATGTTGCATGCATGTAGTATATATGTATGTTGCATGCATGTAGTATATATGTAGTATGCATGCATGTAGTATATATGTATGTTGCATGCATGTAGTATATATGTGGTATATATGTAGTATGCATGTATGTAGTATATATGTTGTATGTATGTTGCATGCATGTAGTATATGTGTGGTATATGTAGTATGCATGTTGCATGCATGTAGTATATATGTTGTATGTTGCATGCATGTAGTATATATGTGGTATATATGTAGTATGCATGTTGCATGCATGTAGTATATATGTTGTATGTATGTTGCATGCATGTAGTATATATGTTGCATGTAGTATATATGTATGTTGCATGCATGTAGTATATATGTGGTATATATGTAGTATGCATGTTGCATGCATGTAGTATATATGTTGTATGTATGTTGCATGCATGTAGTATATATGTGGTATATATGTAGTATGCATGTTGCATGCAAGTAGTATATATGTTGTATGTATGTTGCATGCATGTAATACAAGAGTTAGGACTGTCCCACAAGGGTTGCCGTGACGTGGCGGGATGGCTTCTACATTATTTTGATCAAAATTATGTTAACTAAATACCCTTATTATTACTATTATTACTACCTTCATGCAATTTTTGCAATATATTTTTTTACTTTTTTATTCCAGGATATTTGTTTTGTGTTTTGCTTTTGGTTTTCTCTGTGTAAAGGTCATGTGTTCATATGCAATTACATTTTGCATGCACATTAATTTACTTTTTCTGCTCAGACCCAGTTTCCCATTTGTTTCATTGTGCATTCTGTGCATATAAGGGTGTGACCGCCCTGTTTCTGAGTTGGAAAATCCATCCTGTCTGGCCTATACTATTACTGGTGGTTCAGTCCCTCTGTCCTTGTTCACATTTACGTCACTTGACAAGTGGAAAGGTTTTAAATACAAGAGTTAGGACTGTCCCACAAGGGTTGCCGTGACGTGGCGGGATGGCTTCTACATTATTTTGATCAAAATTATGTTAACTAAATACCCTTATTATTACTATTATTACTACCTTCATGCAATTTTTGCAATATATTTTTTTACTTTTTTATTCCAGGATATTTGTTTTGTGTTTTGCTTTTGGTTTTCTCTGTGTAAAGGTCATGTGTTCATATGCAATTACATTTTGCATGCACATTAATTTACTTTTTCTGCTCAGACCCAGTTTCCCATTTGTTTCATTGTGCATTCTGTGCATATAAGGGTGTGACCGCCCTGTTTCTGAGTTGGAAAATCCATCCTGTCTGGCCTATACTATTACTGGTGGTTCAGTCCCTCTGTCCTTGTTCACATTTACGTCACTTGACAAGTGGAAAGGTTTTAAATACAAGAGTTAGGACTGTCCCACAAGGGTTGCCGTGACGTGGCGGGATGGCTTCTACATTATTTTGATCAAAATTATGTTAACTAAATACCCTTATTATTACTATTATTACTACCTTCATGCAATTTTTGCAATATATTTTTTTACTTTTTTATTCCAGGATATTTGTTTTGTGTTTTGCTTTTGGTTTTCTCTGTGTAAAGGTCATGTGTTCATATGCAATTACATTTTGCATGCACATTAATTTACTTTTTCTGCTCAGACCCAGTTTCCCATTTGTTTCATTGTGCATTCTGTGCATATAAGGGTGTGACCGCCCTGTTTCTGAGTTGGAAAATCCATCCTGTCTGGCCTATACTATTACTGGTGGTTCAGTCCCTCTGTCCTTGTTCACATTTACGTCACTTGACAAGTGGAAAGGTTTTAAATACAAGAGTTAGGACTGTCCCACAAGGGTTGCCGTGACGTGGCGGGATGGCTTCTACATTATTTTGATCAAAATTATGTTAACTAAATACCCTTATTATTACTATTATTACTACCTTCATGCAATTTTTGCAATATATTTTTTTACTTTTTTATTCCAGGATATTTGTTTTGTGTTTTGCTTTTGGTTTTCTCTGTGTAAAGGTCATGTGTTCATATGCAATTACATTTTGCATGCACATTAATTTACTTTTTCTGCTCAGACCCAGTTTCCCATTTGTTTCATTGTGCATTCTGTGCATATAAGGGTGTGACCGCCCTGTTTCTGAGTTGGAAAATCCATCCTGTCTGGCCTATACTATTACTGGTGGTTCAGTCCCTCTGTCCTTGTTCACATTTACGTCACTTGACAAGTGGAAAGGTTTTAAATACAAGAGTTAGGACTGTCCCACAAGGGTTGCCGTGACGTGGCGGGATGGCTTCTACATTATTTTGATCAAAATTATGTTAACTAAATACCCTTATTATTACTATTATTACTACCTTCATGCAATTTTTGCAATATATTTTTTTACTTTTTTATTCCAGGATATTTGTTTTGTGTTTTGCTTTTGGTTTTCTCTGTGTAAAGGTCATGTGTTCATATGCAATTACATTTTGCATGCACATTAATTTACTTTTTCTGCTCAGACCCAGTTTCCCATTTGTTTCATTGTGCATTCTGTGCATATAAGGGTGTGACCGCCCTGTTTCTGAGTTGGAAAATCCATCGTGTCTGGCCTATACTATTACTGGTGGTTCAGTCCCTCTGTCCTTGTTCACATTTACGTCACTTGACAAGTGGAAAGGTTTTAAATACAAGAGTTAGGACTGTCCCACAAGGGTTGCCGTGACGTGGCGGGATGGCTTCTACATTATTTTGATCAAAATTATGTTAACTAAATACCCTTATTATTACTATTATTACTACCTTCATGCAATTTTTGCAATATATTTTTTTACTTTTTTATTCCAGGATATTTGTTTTGTGTTTTGCTTTTGGTTTTCTCTGTGTAAAGGTCATGTGTTCATATGCAATTACATTTTGCATGCACATTAATTTACTTTTTCTGCTCAGACCCAGTTTCCCATTTGTTTCATTGTGCATTCTGTGCATATAAGGGTGTGACCGCCCTGTTTCTGAGTTGGAAAATCCATCGTGTCTGGCCTATACTATTACTGGTGGTTCAGTCCCTCTGTCCTTGTTCACATTTACGTCACTTGACAAGTGGAAAGGTTTTAAATACAAGAGTTAGGACTGTCCCACAAGGGTTGCCGTGACGTGGCGGGATGGCTTCTACATTATTTTGATCAAAATTATGTTAACTAAATACCCTTATTATTACTATTATTACTACCTTCATGCAATTTTTGCAATATATTTTTTTACTTTTTTATTCCAGGATATTTGTTTTGTGTTTTGCTTTTGGTTTTCTCTGTGTAAAGGTCATGTGTTCATATGCAATTACATTTTGCATGCACATTAATTTACTTTTTCTGCTCAGACCCAGTTTCCCATTTGTTTCATTGTGCATTCTGTGCATATAAGGGTGTGACCGCCCTGTTTCTGAGTTGGAAAATCCATCCTGTCTGGCCTATACTATTACTGGTGGTTCAGTCCCTCTGTCCTTGTTCACATTTACGTCACTTGACAAGTGGAAAGGTTTTAAATACAAGAGTTAGGACTGTCCCACAAGGGTTGCCGTGACGTGGCGGGATGGCTTCTACATTATTTTGATCAAAATTATGTTAACTAAATACCCTTATTATTACTATTATTACTACCTTCATGCAATTTTTGCAATATATTTTTTTACTTTTTTATTCCAGGATATTTGTTTTGTGTTTTGCTTTTGGTTTTCTCTGTGTAAAGGTCATGTGTTCATATGCAATTACATTTTGCATGCACATTAATTTACTTTTTCTGCTCAGACCCAGTTTCCCATTTGTTTCATTGTGCATTCTGTGCATATAAGGGTGTGACCGCCCTGTTTCTGAGTTGGAAAATCCATCCTGTCTGGCCTATACTATTACTGGTGGTTCAGTCCCTCTGTCCTTGTTCACATTTACGTCACTTGACAAGTGGAAAGGTTTTAAATACAAGAGTTAGGACTGTCCCACAAGGGTTGCCGTGACGTGGCGGGATGGCTTCTACATTATTTTGATCAAAATTATGTTAACTAAATACCCTTATTATTACTATTATTACTACCTTCATGCAATTTTTGCAATATATTTTTTTACTTTTTTATTCCAGGATATTTGTTTTGTGTTTTGCTTTTGGTTTTCTCTGTGTAAAGGTCATGTGTTCATATGCAATTACATTTTGCATGCACATTAATTTACTTTTTCTGCTCAGACCCAGTTTCCCATTTGTTTCATTGTGCATTCTGTGCATATAAGGGTGTGACCGCCCTGTTTCTGAGTTGGAAAATCCATCCTGTCTGGCCTATACTATTACTGGTGGTTCAGTCCCTCTGTCCTTGTTCACATTTACGTCACTTGACAAGTGGAAAGGTTTTAAATACAAGAGTTAGGACTGTCCCACAAGGGTTGCCGTGACGTGGCGGGATGGCTTCTACATTATTTTGATCAAAATTATGTTAACTAAATACCCTTATTATTACTATTATTACTACCTTCATGCAATTTTTGCAATATATTTTTTTACTTTTTTATTCCAGGATATTTGTTTTGTGTTTTGCTTTTGGTTTTCTCTGTGTAAAGGTCATGTGTTCATATGCAATTACATTTTGCATGCACATTAATTTACTTTTTCTGCTCAGACCCAGTTTCCCATTTGTTTCATTGTGCATTCTGTGCATATAAGGGTGTGACCGCCCTGTTTCTGAGTTGGAAAATCCATCCTGTCTGGCCTATACTATTACTGGTGGTTCAGTCCCTCTGTCCTTGTTCACATTTACGTCACTTGACAAGTGGAAAGGTTTTAAATACAAGAGTTAGGACTGTCCCACAAGGGTTGCCGTGACGTGGCGGGATGGCTTCTACATTATTTTGATCAAAATTATGTTAACTAAATACCCTTATTATTACTATTATTACTACCTTCATGCAATTTTTGCAATATATTTTTTTACTTTTTTATTCCAGGATATTTGTTTTGTGTTTTGCTTTTGGTTTTCTCTGTGTAAAGGTCATGTGTTCATATGCAATTACATTTTGCATGCACATTAATTTACTTTTTCTGCTCAGACCCAGTTTCCCATTTGTTTCATTGTGCATTCTGTGCATATAAGGGTGTGACCGCCCTGTTTCTGAGTTGGAAAATCCATCCTGTCTGGCCTATACTATTACTGGTGGTTCAGTCCCTCTGTCCTTGTTCACATTTACGTCACTTGACAAGTGGAAAGGTTTTAAATACAAGAGTTAGGACTGTCCCACAAGGGTTGCCGTGACGTGGCGGGATGGCTTCTACATTATTTTGATCAAAATTATGTTAACTAAATACCCTTATTATTACTATTATTACTACCTTCATGCAATTTTTGCAATATATTTTTTTACTTTTTTATTCCAGGATATTTGTTTTGTGTTTTGCTTTTGGTTTTCTCTATGTAGTATATATGTATGTTGCATGCATGTAGTATATATGTGGTATATATGTAGTATGCATGTTGCATGCATGTAGTATATATGTTGTATGTATGTTGCATGCATGTAGTATATATGTGGTATATATGTAGTATGCATGTTGCATGCAAGTAGTATATATGTTGTATGTATGTTGCATGCATGTAGTATATACAGTGGGGCAAAAAAGTATTTAGTCAGTCAGCAATAGTGCAAGTTCCACCACTTAAAAAGATGAGAGGCGTCTGTAATTTACATCATAGGTAGACCTCAACTATGGGAGACAAACTGAGAAAAAAAAATCCAGAAAATCACATTGTCTGTTTTTTTTCATTTTATTTGCATATTATGGTGGAAAATAAGTATTTGGTCAGAAACAAGCAATCAAGATTTCTGGCTCTCACAGACCTGTAACTTCTTCTTTAAGAGTCTCCTCTTTCCTCCACTCATTACCTGTAGTAATGGCACCTGTTTAAACTTGTTATCAGTATAAAAAGACACCTGTGCACACCCTCAAACAGTCTGACTCCAAACTCCACTATGGTGAAGACCAAAGAGCTGTCAAAGGACACCAGAAACAAAATTGTAGCCCTGCACCAGGCTGGGAAGACTGAATCTGCAATAGCCAACCAGCTTGGAGTGAAGAAATCAACTGTGGGAGCAATAATTAGAAAATGGAAGACATACAAGACCACTCATAATCTCCCTCGATCTGGTGCTCCACGCAAAATCCCACCCCGTGGGGTCAGAATGATCACAAGAACGGTGAGCAAAAATCCCAGAACCACACGGGGGGACCTAGTGAATGAACTGCAGAGAGCTGGGACCAATGTAACAAGGCCTACCATAAGTAACACACTACACCACCATGGACTCAGATCCTGCAGTGCCAGACGTGTCCCACTGCTTTAAGCCTGTACATGTCCGGGCCCGTCTGAAGTTTGCTAGAGATCATTTGGATGATCCAGAGGAGTTTTGGGAGAATGTCCTATGGTCTGATGAAACCAAACTGGAACTGTTTGGTAGAAACACAACTTGTCGTGTTTGGAGGAAAAAGAATACTGAGTTGCATCCATCAAACACCATACCTACTGTAAAGCATGGTGGTGGAAACATCATGCTTTGGGGCTGTTTCTCTGCAAAGGGGCTAGGACGACTGATCCGGGTACATGAAAGAATGAATGGGGCCATGTATCGTGAGATTTTGAGTGCAAACCTCCTTTCATCAGCAAGGGCATTGAAGATGAAACGTGGCTGGGTCTTTCAACATGACAATGATCCAAAGCACACCGCCAGGGCAACGAAGGAGTGGCTTCGTAAGAAGCATTTCAAGGTCCTGGAGTGGCCTAGCCAGTCTCCAGATCTCAACCCTATAGAAAACCTTTGGAGGGAGTTGAAAGTCCGTGTTGCCAAGCGAAAAGCCAAAAACATCACTGCTCTAGAGGAGATCTGCATGGAGGAATGGGCCAACATACCAACAACAGTGTGTGGCAACCTTGTGAAGACTTACAGAAAACGTTTGACCTCTGTCATTGCCAACAAAGGATATATCACAAAGTATTGAGATTAAATTTTGTTTCTGACCAAATACTTATTTTCCACCATAATATGCAAATAAAATGAAAAAAAAACAGACAATGTGATTTTCTGGATTTTTTTTTCTCAGTTTGTCTCCCATAGTTGAGGTCTACCTATGATGTAAATTACAGACGCCTCTCATCTTTTTAAGTGGTGGAACTTGCACTATTGCTGACTGACTAAATACTTTTTTGCCCCACTGTATGTGGTATATATGTAGTATGCATGTTGCATGCATGTGGTATATATGCAGGATGTATGTATGTTGCATGCATGTAGTATATATGTTGCATGCATGTAGCATGTATGTGGTATGCATGTAGTATGTATTGGCTAATGTGTCAATCACCGTCATGGTAGCAGGCATCGCCCGATGGGACTTGTAGTCCCATCGGACGATGCCTGCACAGACCCCCGCAGCCTGCACAGACCCCCGGACAGTCGGCACAGCCCCCCGGCAGGCCGGCACAGCCCCCCGGCAGGCCGGTACAGACACCCGGACAGTCGGCACAGACCCCCGGTATATGTGGTATATATGTAGCATGCATGTTGCATGCATGTAGTATATATGTTGTATGTATGTATGTTGCATGCATGTAGTATATATGTGGTATATATGTAGCATGCATGTTGCATGCATGTAGTATATATGTAGTATGTATGTTGCATGCATGTGGTATATATGCAGTATGTATGTATGTTGCATGCATGTAGTATATATGTTGCATGTATGTAGCATGTAGTATGTATTTTTTTTTCTTACATTCAACACATAGGCCGGATGATGGGACTACTACTGTCCCATCATTGGCTAATGTGTCAATCACAGTCATGGTAGCAGGCATCGCCCGATGGGACTTGTAGTCCCATTGGACGATGCCTGCACAGACCCCCGCAGCCTGCACAGACCCCCGGACAGTCGGCACAGACCCCCGGCAGGCCGGTACAGACCCCCGGCAGTCCGCTCAGACCCCCGGACAGTCGGTACAGACCACCGGCAGGCCGGCACAGCCCCCCGTCAGGCCGGTACAGACTCCCGCAGCCTGCACAGACCCCCGGACAGTCGGTACAGCCCACCGGCAGGCCAGCACAGCCCCACGGCAGGCCGGTACAGACCCCCGGGCAGTTGGCACAGCCCCCCGGTATATGTGGTATATATGTAGTATGCATGTTGCATGTAGTATATATGTTGTATGTATGTATGTTGCATGCATGTAGTATATATGTGGTATATATGCAGTATGCATGTTGCATGCATGTGGTATATATGCAGTATGTATGTTGCATGCATGTGGTATATATGTAGTATGCATGTTGCATGCATGTGGTATATATGCAGTATGTATGTTGCATGCATGTGGTATATATGCAGTATGTATGTTGCATGCATGTAGTATATATGTTGCATGTATGTAGCATGTATGTAGTATGTATGTAGTATGTATGTATGTAGTATGTATGTAGCATGTAGTATGTATGTATTTTTTTTTTTTTCTTACATTCAACACATAGGCCGGATGATGGGACTACTACTGTCCCATCATTGGCTAATGTGTCAATCACCGTCATGGTAGCAGGCATCGCCCGATGGGACTTGTAGTCCCATTGGACGATGCCTGCACAGACCCCCGCAGCCTGCACAGACCCCCGGACAGTCGGCACAGCCCCCCGGACAGTCGGCACAGCCCCCCGGCAGGCCGGTACAGACCCCCGGCAGGCCGGTACAGACCCCCGGCAGGCCGGTACAGACTCCCAGGCAGTCGGGCACAGCCCCCCGGCAGGCCGGTACAGACCCCCGGCAGGCCGGTACAGACTCCCGCAGCCTGCACAGACCCCCGGACAGTCGGTACAGCCCACCGGCAGGCCAGCACAGCCCCATGGCAGGCCGGTACAGACCCCCGGGCAGTTGGCACAGACCCCCGGACAGTCGGCACAGACCCCCCGGTATATGTGGTATATATGTAGTATGCATGTTGCATGCATGTAGTATATATGTTGTATGTATGTATGTTGCATGCATGTAGTATATATGTGGTATATACAGTGGGGCAAAAAAGTATTTAGTCAGTCAGCAATAGTGCAAGTTCCACCACTTAAAAAGATGAGAGGCGTCTGTAATTTACATCATAGGTAGACCTCAACTATGGGAGACAAACTGAGAAAAAAAAATCCAGA
Organism: Dendrobates tinctorius; assembly: GCF_039654945.1. Taxonomy (NCBI): domain Eukaryota; kingdom Metazoa; phylum Chordata; class Amphibia; order Anura; family Dendrobatidae; genus Dendrobates; species Dendrobates tinctorius. Next base: position 27,720,746 of record NW_027361703.1, on the reverse strand, counting down.
AAATCACATTGTCTGTTTTTTTTTTCATTTTATTTGCATATTATGGTGGAAAATAAGTATTTGGTCAGAAACAAGCAATCAAGATTTCTGGCTCTCACAGACCTGTAACTTCTTCTTTAAGAGTCTCCTCTTTCCTCCACTCATTACCTGTAGTAATGGCACCTGTTTAAACTTGTTATCAGTATAAAAAGACACCTGTGCACACCCTCAAACAGTCTGACTCCAAACTCCACTATGGTGAAGACCAAAGAGCTGTCAAAGGACACCAGAAACAAAACTGTAGCCCTGCACCAGGTTGGGAAGACTGAATCTGCAATAGCCAACCAGCTTGGAGTGAAGAAATCAACTGTGGGAGCAATAATTAGAAAATGGAAGACATACAAGACCACTGATAATCTCCCTCGATCTGGTGCTCCACGCAAAATCCCACCCCGTGGGGTCAGAATGATCACAAGAACGGTGAGCAAAAATCCCAGAACCACGCGGGGGGACCTAGTGAATGAACTGCAGAGAGCTGGGACCAATGTAACAAAGCCTACCATAAGTAACACACTACGCCACCATGGACTCAGATCCTGCAGTGCCAGACGTGTCCCACTGCTTAAGCCTGTACATGTCCGGGCCCGTCTGAAGTTTGCTAGAGAACATTTGGATGATCCAGAGGAGTTTTGGGAGAATGTCCTATGGTCTGATGAAACCAAACTGGAACTGTTTGGTAGAAACACAACTTGTCGTGTTTGGAGGAAAAAGAATACTGAGTTGCATCCATCAAACACCATACCTACTGTAAAGCATGGTGGTGGAAACATCATGCTTTGGGGCTGTTTCTCTGCAAAGGGGCCAGGACGACTGTTCCAGGTACATGAAAGAATGAATGGGGCCATGTATCGTGAGATTTTGAGTGCAAACCTCCTTCCATCAGCAAGGGCATTGAATATGAAACGTGGCTGGGTCTTTCAACATGACAATGATCCAAAGCACACCGCCAGGGCAACGAAGGAGTGGCTTCGTAAGAAGCATTTCAAGGTCCTGGAGTGGCCTAGCCAGTCTCCAGATCTCAACCCAATAGAAAACCTTTGGAGGGAGTTGAAAGTCCGTGTTGCCAAGCGAAAAGCCAAAAACATCACTGCTCTAGAGGAGATCTGCATGGAGGAATGGGCCAACATACCAACAACAGTGTGTGGCAACCTTGTGAAGACTTACAGAAAACGTTTGACCTCTGTCATTGCCAACAAAGGATATATCACAAAGTATTGAGATGAAATTTTGTTTCTGACCAAATACTTATTTTCCACCATAATATGCAAATAAAATGAAAAAAAATCACAAAATGTGATTTTCTGGATTTTTTTTTCTCAGTTTGTCTCCCATAGTTGAGGTCTACCTATGATGTAAATTACAGACGCCTCTCATCTTTTTAAGTGGTGGAACTTGCACTATTGCTGACTGACTAAATACTTTTTTGCCCCACTGTATGTAGTATGCATGTTGCATGCATGTGGTATATATGTTGCATGTATGTAGTATGTATGTAGTATGTATTTTTTTTTTTCTTACATTCAACACATAGTCCGGATGATGGGACTACTACTGTCCCATCATTGGCTAATGTGTCAATCACCGTCATGGTAGCAGGCATCGCCCGATGGGACTTGTAGTCCCATCGGACGATCCTGCACAGACCCCCGCAGCCTGCTCAGCCCCCCGGCAGTCCGGCACAGACCCCCGGCAGTCGGCACAGACCCCCGGAAGGTCCGTACATCCCCCCGAGAGGCTGTACAAGGACAGAAAAGGGTTTTTCTTATTCCAATACCGGAAGTCCCATAGACTTGAAAGGGACTTCCGGTATCGGAATCGGCGATACCCGATACTTTTTTCGTATCGGGCCGATACCATCCGATCCGATATTTTAGGGTATCGGATGGTATCGCTCAACACTAGCTATAAGTCTACTAGAGCTCCTCTATAGCTGTGTTACCCGCCATTTCTTCACTGTGCAGACATTTCCCCACCTGTAGAATTCTCCTCAGCATTATAGAAGTGCAGCCAGCCAAAGTTAACATTACCGTCACACAGAAGCTGCCACGCATGCGCTCTGCACACGGAAGAAGTCCTCTGCCTGCTAAGCTATCACGTGACCAATCCAGCCTCGCATCAACCCTTGGGTGTAGGCGGAGCTCCGGCTGTACACGGCGCTGCTTTACCCAAGCCGCTTCTGATTGGTTCTTGCCTATAGTAACCGTGCGACGCTTGGGGGAGGGCGGAGAGTAGCTAGCAACTGGTAGCTGGCTGGTGCACTGCCGTGGGGTCGGTGGGCACGGTGCAGGCGGCGGGGTGTTGTTGTGCTGGCTGAGGCAATGCTCTCGGTATGGAGCGCTCTTGTGTACTCCGCTCCGTGTGAGGCTGCGCTATAGCCCAGGCTGCTCTTGTCCCCAGCGCTTCTCCCCTCAGGCTGCAGCAACTCTTATAGGGGGCGGCGATGAAGAAGATATTCGGGTTCGGGAGGAAGAAGAAGAAGAGCGGCCCCCCCTCCAGCACATCGGAGACCGGCAGCGTCCAGTCCGCCGGCTACGAGCTGAAGGAGAAGGAGCTGAGCAAGGTGCACCGGGCGGCCTCCTCCGGGGATGTGGCCAAGATCAGGCAGCTGCTGCACAAGCAGGACGTCAACCAGGTGGACAAGGAGAACAGGTGAGCGAGGGGAACCACAAGGTCCAGCATGCCCTCCCACAATGATGCACTGGGCTGTGGGGCGGCTCAGTGGTTAGCACTGCATCCCACCAAGGACAACATCTGCAGGAGTTTGTATGTTCTCCCTGGGTTTGTGTGGGTTTCCTTCTATACTGCCAGGGATGTAGATTGTGAGCCCCAATGGGGACAGCGATGGTGATGTCTGTAAAGGGCTGCGGCTATATAAAAGTAACGGTTATTATTATCATCTGCACCAGCTGCAGTTATTTGCTGGACGTTTCATTCATCTGTATACAGACCATCTGCCCCTAAGGGTCGGTGCCCACGGTCAGTAATCGCTGCGGGTCGGACGCTGTGTGCTTGTGCAGTGTCCAGATGTTGCAGTACAGTGGGTGGGATTTCTAGAGATCCCATGCCCACTATGCGTCCACAGACGCCCACGGATCACCCGCAGAGACGGACATACGGCGTATCTCCAGATAAATTGTTACCCATAGCATGTATTGGACGCAGTGACTCCGCACGGCTCAGTGATCGCGGAGGATAGCCGGCAGCGCTCTGGACGCAGTGAGCATATGTTGTGCCCACAGCGCTGCCACTTCCGGATCGTCTGCACGTACCCTAATATGAAAGAGAAATGCACTTTTGGGCTACGTTCACACTGGGCGTTTTTGCAGCATTTTTTATGCCCATTTTCCGTTGGGTTTTCCAGTACCAGCCAAGTCTATGACATTTCCGAAATCTCAGGCACACACAGTTTTTCGTCATCAGGATTTTGTGCTTTACATGTTTTTTGCACAGTGGAGCACGTCACTGCTTTCAGCGTTTTTCACCCACTGAAATGAATGGGTGGTGACAAAACGCAGCGATCGGCTTTTGATGCATTATTTTTTTGTGCCAAAACCTGATTCTATGGAATAGGACTTTTTTTTCCCAACACTAAATTTCATCAGTATGCACAAGAAACAAATCTAGCATGCCAAAACTGCAGCAAGAAACGCCAAGGAAAACAGCTTCTTTCCTGCCAAGAGATCAGGTTTTGCTGCAGAAAAAAAATGACTAGTGTGAACTTGGCCTTAAGGGGGTTTGGCCTTGTGGTGCAATGCATCCAGTACAGCAATGTTACTTTCTTTTATATATGGTGAAAACAAACGGCCCATCCTTCCCATGTCCCTCCCGTGGTTATTTCTTTTCTGTTTATATAATTTTTCGTGATCCGGCCTTCTGAACCCAACCTCCTTGGGTTGCTATCTGTAATGTGTGGATCATCCCCATGTCTCCTGACCTGAGCTGAACATCTTCATAGGCATATATGAATAAATACATAATGTATATTGGCATATGAGTCTGTCGAATTTGGATCAGGAAGCTTGTGGCAGCCTGTACATCACAGATAGCGACTTTCCGATTAGGCAGTTAGCAACCAACGTTGTATTTCTTCAATAATAATAGTAATAATAATGCAACACTCTTATTGTTGAAAGGGGTATTCCCATCTCCAAGATCCTGTCCCAATATGTAGTAGGTGTAATAATATTAGCAAATACCTCCAATTAGAAATGTAGTATAGTTCTTCTGATTCGCTATGTTGCTTTCCCCGTGTGCAGGACGTTGCAGTAGCTTAGATATCCAGGGCTATGACCACTCATACAGTGACAGTTAGTTGTTGTAAACATGGATATCTAAGCTATTGCAGTGCCCTGCACATGGGGTAAGTGACAGAGCGAATCAGAAGAACTATACTACATTTTGGAGGTATTTGCTAATATTATCATTACTCTTACTACATATTGAGATAGAATCTCAGAGATCGGAATACCCCTTTTTTCTTTTTAAAGGGGTTGTCCCATGTTCTGTTTGCAGGTGTGAGCCCCAGCTTTGTGGTGCTGGGGGTGCTGTGCTCTCCTGACTGACAGCTCAGGCCAGAGGTATTGTCTCTTTAATGCTGCCAGCCGGGGCACTGGATCAGTGAGCTTGTAGTCGTGTGCTCCTTGATAGACGGCTGCAGTGATCGGTCACCTGTGCAGTTGTGGAGCCATAATGTCCCGCTGTATGCGACCTCCATACTCCAGGATTTTGGAGGCATTCTAGATAGGAATAGACCTGTGACTATCCCAACCTGTGCCACCTCCCGCAGTCCTGTATGCAATGAATAGAGCAATGGTGCACATGCCTGTGAGGCTCTGCAGGTCCCAGATCTCGGGACCGTTGGCGGAATCCACCAGTCAGCCACTTTTCTCCTATCCAATTGGTACAAGATGGGTGGATTCAAGCAAGAATATTCCCATTCACTGACTGCAAGCGCAGGGAGGTATGAGCAAAGAAGGCAATTTGCTAGGTGAGGGCCTTCTCAGTGTAGAATATTTGCACTATACATCCCATAATTCTAAAACTCTGTATTAGCCCAGTGTGTTGCATTGGTCAGACTGTGATTGTCCCACTGTATAGCCATGTAATGGGATATAGACCCTCATAGGAAGCAGAAAGGTAAGCCGTGCAGTGTGCCCTTTCCATAGGGTGACTGCAGTGTAAATCCATAGTGTGATGTGACGAGGGCCTGGCTGCAGTAAAGTGGCCATCTCTGCGTGGAGGGGTGGAATTAGGTTAGGCCTTCAATCCTAATAAATCATAATCGGATTACTTTGGTATCCGGTTACTATGTGGCTATAGGGAGTCACTAGTAACATCCTCATGGTAGAAGTTCCCCCGCATCTTCCCTGTATACGTCGGCATGGCAACCACAATCCAAACTCTTGTCCATTGTCCAAGGTGCTGGTTTATCTGCACTTGTATGTCTGCTCCAACAATCGATCTTCTTGTTTGGCGTCCTCACATTCCAGTGATCTGCATTGTCCATCAGTGTCATGTTGACCCTATTTGTTTTAGATCATGTTTATATAGACTTCCAACATTTTGTATATTTTAGATTTATTTTTATAACTGTATCTGCTTTGTAATGCAAATCTACATCAAAAATGTCACAATTTTGCTGTGATTAAAAATTTTTGAAAAAACAAACAAACAAAACAAATTACACTGTAAACACCCCCTAGACTCTAGGCCTAGAGCTTCCCATCTTGTTTATGATCACCCTCAAGAAGAGATGCTGTCGAGGAAGGGGTTGGACTGTCTAAATAAAAATCAAATCCAATTTGCCTAAAGTGCAGCTTTTCCTCCTGGAAGCAGAAATTTTAGACCTATTTGTGTACATGATGTTCATTTCTGCATCAAAATCCACATGTGTTGACAATTTCATCTTATGCATTGTAAGGCTTTGTTCACACATCGCTTTTTTTTGCTGTTTTTTTTCATGCAAATTTTAAGCTGCGGTTTACGGTACCAGCAAAAGCTATGAGATTTCAGAAATCTCATACACAGTGTTTTTTTTTGTTACTGAATTAGAAAACGGCTTCGTTTTTTAAAACTGCAGCATGTCCCTTCTTTCAACGTTTTTGCAGCATTTTTCACCCATAGAAAGCAACAAGTAAGTGCAGAAATGCAGCAAAAAATGCAGTTATCAGGCTCTGATGCAAAAACCTAAGGAAGCTGCAGCATGTTTTTTTTTTTTTTTTTTTTTTTTTTTTTTTTTGGGGGGGGGCACTATATCAGCATATGCAAGAGACACTAAAAACGCAGCAAAAATGTAGCAAAACCTGATTTTTGTAGCAGCTTCCTTGCTGCCTAGTCAGCAGGTTTGGCCTGCAGCAAAAAACGCAGCATGTGAACATAGGTCAAGAGTGAAATCTGCACAAAGAATTGACATTGCTGGTCAATTTATGAGCGTAAAATTCCCAAAACGCATTGATGAGATTTTTAGAGTCTCATTAGCTTAGCTGGCGCTGCATTGCGCTGTGGTTTTTCTGCGTTCAAATCTGCCTGGAAAATTTGACTGTGACCTTAGACTATATTCATTTACACAAGGAATTTTCCCTATAAATATGTTGCACTTTTCCCTTGTCCATTATCTTTTTGTAAAGATGCCAGCCAGCCATAGTTTTCCCCTGAAATGTTGTATTGTTTGTCCATGCAATTCAAGAGGGAGAGGCCTCTACATTAGTCACATTATAGAGCTGCTCTTCCCTGAAGGACCCCCTGATACATGGACTTGTGTAATAGTGGCTATGTCTGGTGCGGATCAGCCCTATTCAGGTGACAGGAACTGCACTGAAATGCTAAGCACCGGGGCTGTGGAGTGGGAGTTGGAGCCCATTTTGGTGGAGTCCGATTCGGTATCATAGAATTTGAGGAGTTGGAGGTTTGGCTTACCAACTCCACTGCCCTGGCAGGTCTGTGGAGTGGGAGTTGGAGCCCATTTTGGTGGACTCGGTGTCATGGAAATTGAGGAGTCGGAGGTTTGGCTTACCAACTCCACTGCCCTGGCAGGTCTGTGGAGTGGGAGTTGGAGCCCATTTTGGTGGAGTCAGTGTCATGGAAATTGAGGAGTCGGAGGTTTGGTTTACCAACTCCACAGCCCTGCCAAGCACTATCAACTCCCAGCGTACAGAGCTATGAAGGGGCTATCAAAGGTGGTCTCAGGAGTCAGACCCCAGCCTGTCTGTTATTCATGGCCAATGCTGTGGAGTCAATCAAAATTATAGTCAGAAAACATTGCATGACTGGTTGATTTTCCGTTCTTGTGCTTTTTATTTTTCCTCCCATTTTTCTAAGAGACGTAACTTTTGATGGACAAGTTGTAGCTTTACTCTACATTTGGATATGTGTGTTTTCTGCAAATGATATTGTATTGTGAAGTACCACAGCCATATGGGACCATTAGGGGTGTGCCTTTCTTTTTAATTGTTTTTATTGTGAGTTTTCCTGTCTTTGAATAAAATTTATATATTTGTATACATTTTTTTTCTATTGCCTTGGTTGTGCGCCTGATATGCCTGGTCTCTTTTTTTTCTTTTTGGACAAGTTGTAGTTTTGAATGACACCACTAATTTTATCATACAGTAATTTACTGAATAACAAGAAAAAAAAATGCAATTAATATGAAAAAAAGATGTCAAGTTCACCGTAGTTTTTTGGGTTTTCTTTATACCATGTTCATTTTACAGTAAAATTGAATTGACCTGGTAATATGATTCTCCAGGTCAGTTCAATTACAGCAAAACCAAACTTTATGGAAAATTTATAAAAAAAAACAAAATGAAATACTCAGGAAAACAAGCAGGAATAAACTAAGAGCAGAAATTGGCAACTTTTGACCTAGCGTCATGTCTTGTTCTTTAAAGTGTTTATGCAGTGTCCGCGTAGAAGAAACACTATATCTCCCAGGTCGGATTAACTCTTGAAAGGGTTGTCTACTACTCGAAAACACAACAAGAAAACACAAAATGACAAATTTGCAAAAAATACTCTGCAGTAAAAACATGACAGTAATCAGCAAGTGCTGTATAACAAATACAGGGTATTTAGTCGATACGTTTTTTGCAAAAAATGTATACCAAGCCGCTTCACCACGTCACGGTAACCCTTCACGAAGCAGTCCCTATCTAATGTATTTAAAACCTGAACATGTGAACAGTGTCTAAATGAACAGGATACAGACAGGCGCCTCCTAGTGTATGGGCTTGTGGTGTAAGACAGCTCATTTATGTGCATGTCACACAGGGGAGGGGTGGGGTCTCCCAAACCATGCGGAGCAAGGAAAAAACGAATTAAAAACATATGTGACATGCACAAGTGTGAACAAGTCGGTCAGACAATGCTCACACCACCCAGTGGCTGAAACACAACAAGAAAACCCTCGGAAAGGGTTGTCTACTACTCGTAAAGGGTTGTCCCCCCTACTCGAACAATCTCATACATCCGTACGAAGTCAGAGCTGCTGCTCTCTCACTTTCTCTGGATGTATGCGATATGTCCGAAGGTAAAGAGAGTGAAGGCAACGCTGATTGGCTGCAGGGGTCGCGGGTGACATAACAATGTTACGCTTTCCCTGAGAGAGCCAGTGTCGACACACCTGAGGTGAGTATAAGTGTTATTATTTTACTGGGGGCAAAATATCATTTCTACCATATATCATGCCCGTATTATATAACTGCCATTGATAAGCAGAAGGACTATATTGGCGAGATGGCAATTCCGCGTCCGACAGTTGTCCATTGTGTATGGGGGCTTCAGGGTGTCAGCCATGGGAAAGGAGCATATGTACTAAACCAATGTACATAGATCAGAAAAGAATAAACCTGATTGCGGGAAAAGCCCTTTAAGTATTCCAATTTAATTAATGCAGACCATCAAGGGGTTGTCCACTACTTGGACAACCCTGTTTCATTCCCTACTATTTCTAACATTTACCTTTTGTTTTCTAGCTTTTGTACAACCCTCGTTCAATTCTAAACTTTCTTTCTTTTAGGACACCTTTGCATCTTGCTTGTGCAAATGGGCATCTGGATGTGGTGAAACTGTTAGTAGAAAACAAGGCGAAATTAAATGCTTGTGACAATGATAATCGCTCTCCAGTGATGAAGGTATGTGTGAATCTGATGAGGAATGGAGCACTTGTGTGTTGGGAGTGTGTAATGCTCTTTTCTGTTACTAGGCTATTCAGTGTCAACATGAACCTTGTGTAACCGTATTGCTCGAAAATCAAGCCGATCCTAATGTTGTAGACCTCAATGAGAACGCTGCTCTTCATCTCGCTGCTCTTATTCCATCCATGTCCATCGCAGTTCAGCTCCTAGAGCACGGTGCCAACATCAATGCAATGAATAAGGTCAGCTATTTGTTCCTTTTTAACACCTCAAACCTTTGAGTACATGAAAGATAAAAACTTTAGTATGTCCTCCTGTTTTACATCATCTTTAGCCAAAGTGAGAAAACTCTAGATTTGTGCAGTTTCTTGAATAGCCAGGCAAGTATTCCTGCCATTAATGTGCTACTCTGGAAAATAGGGCGGCGATCTGCTTGAATTCTGCTCAAGAAATGCCTAACTAAATGTAGGTAAAAGAAAACTTGCTAACCTGTTAAGTTATAGACCCAGAAACCTGCTAGCTTGCACCTAAAGCGTACCTGTCCTACATAATCACTGTAATACTTTATGGTCTTGCTTCCCCACAAGGTAAATCTGCTTGTGCTGCAGCTATCAGTCTAATTTAAAATGTTTTATTTTTTTTTAGTGACATAAGCTTGTTTTTATCTTTGCTTAGTGTGCCCCCCCTCCTGCAGTCTCTGCTCAGTGTGCCCCCCCTCCTGCAGTCTCTGCTCAGTGTGCCCCCCCCTCCTGCAGTCTCTGCTCAGTGTGCCCCCCCCTCCTGCAGTCTCTGCTCAGTGTGCCCCCCCCTCCTGCAGTCTCTGCTCAGTGTGCCCCCCCTCCTGCAGTCTCTGCTCAGTGTGCCCCCCCCTCCTGCAGTCTCTGCTCAGTGTGGCCCCCCCCTCCTGCAGTCTCTGCTCAGTGTGGCCCCCCCCTCCTGCAGTCTCTGCTCAGTGTGGCCCCCCCTCCTGCAGTCTCTGCTCAGTGTGGCCCCCCCCTCCTGCAGTCTCTGCTCAGTGTGGCCCCCCCTCCTGCAGTCTCTGCTCAGTGTGCCCCCCCCCTCCTGCAGTCTCTGCTCAGTGTGCCTCCCCCTCCTGCAGTCTCTGCTCAGTGTGCCCCCCCCTCCTGCAGTCTCTGCTCAGTGTGCCCCCCCTCCTGCAGTCTCTGCTCAGTGTGCCCCCCTCCCCTGCAGTCTCTGCTCAGTGTGCCCCCCTCCCCTGCAGTCTCTGCTCAGTGTGCCCCTCCCCTGCAGTCTCTGCTCAGTGTGCCCCCCACCCTGGGCCCTCACAGTTCTAACATCTTTTGTTTTCTTTAAGGATGGCTGTACACCACTTATTCTCGCTGTTACTGAAAATCATCAAGAAATGGTGGAGCTTTTAGTCAAAGAAGGAGCAGATTTAAATTTAAGGGACAGCAATGGAAGGTAAAAATCCCTGGCAAAATGGAGGCAAGAATGTTCCAGGATACTTGATGAAACTTTTCCATTGTTTATAATGGTTGTCCAGCACTTAAGGTACTGTCACACTTAGCGATGCACCAGCGATCCTGACCAGCGATATGATGCGGTCAGGATCGCTGGTGCATCGCTAAGTGGTCGCTAGTGAGCTGCCACACAGGCATATCTCACCAGCGACATCGTAGCGGTCGGGGGTTGCTACTTACCTGTCACACCAGGGTGGATTTGATTTAAATCTAACTGATTTAAATCACGATTTAAATCACGATTTAAATCACTAGTCAGTAAGGCTTGATTTAAATCAGTGATTTAAATCAAAGTTTCTACCTAAACTAGTTCTTGCTACTTTAACATGCAAGTAGATGAAGATTTTTAGAATCACTTTTTATATTACGTTTTTCTCCCCAGTTTAATGGGTTAATCATTCATATTTGGACACCACTGTTCTGTTGTACTTAGGAAGGAGAAAAATAATCCTTCTTCTTTGTTCCTATTCATAATCTGGAAAAGAAAAACAAGCTTTCCTGCTTTATTGGGTCCCAACCGATTTCTCAATTTAGAATGAATGAGTCCAAAGGAAGAGAATATTCTTTCAACGCCTGCAGAAGAAGCTACTGCTGTTAAAAGTGAAATCATTACTTGAACAGTCTCTAAATCCAAGCGCTTAAGTGACTTCCACCAGTTTACTGGTGTGACCTTCCTTAAAATATCTTCAGCAAACATATATTTCTTGAATGGTTCCCCCTTAGCTCTGAAGTTTATTATAGTTGGCATTAAAGATGGATGATTGCTGGATACCCATGTCATAGCTAACTCCTCTTCCTCAGCACTTAGGTTTTGACCCTGATATTGGATATTGACAATATTTGCCAAAAAATGAGCTGGAGTCAGTGCTTGTCCCATTCGTTTGTTTACTGCTTGTAATTTAATTCTGTCCATGTGTAGTTCTGTTTTTAAGTGTTCACTCAGTTCCTTCCAAATTTCAACAGCATCCGCAATAAAACAGCTATTTTTCTGTATTTTGTTTAAAGCTTGAGAGATGGGTTTCAGGAAGCTCAGCATATGTTCAACATTTCTCTTAAGCCCAATGTTGAGGATTTTGGCCGTGACAGTGCCATCTATTTTATCTCGATTTTCTTCACAAAGTGTCATCAGAATAGGCCAGTTTTTGATATACTGCTCAAAACAGTCCACCACAGAGTTCCATCTAACATCTTGTGGGAGTGTTAGCTTGGTTCCACCCATCCTTTTCAGAGCTGCTGCAGCAAAATGATTATTACGGAAGTATTTAGCAATTTCAACAACATTAGCCTTTATTTCTGGAACACTTAAGTCTTTGGCTAAGAGGTGCAGCAAATGAGCACTGCAACCATATGTTATTAGCAGCTTTGTATTCCCTCCCTGCTCTTCTAAATCTCTTCTCATCTTGGATACGTTTGCAGCATTGTCAGTGACCAAACTGCGTACTAGACATTTGAATTTTTGTTCACATGTCGTTATAGCTTTTACTGTCACTTCTTGTAAGTATTCTGCTGTGTGTGCATTTTCTGACGTATCAGTTGTTTGTGCAAGGAAGACTTTACCTTCTTCTGTTGTTATACAAGCACATACAATAGGATCATTGTGGACATTACTCCACCCATCAATACTTAGGTTAACAATTTTACCCTCCAGAGCTGTTGCACATTGCTCCATTTCTCTGTCATACACTTGATCCAGCAGTTTCCCTGCAACATCAGCTCTGCTGGGTGGACTGTATCCTGGTCTCAGTGACTGAACCATATTAATGAAATGTGGGTTCTCAGTCAGACGGAAAGAAGAGTTTGTTGCATAAATAAACTGGGCAATTTTTTCATCAATCAACTCTTTTTCTAATCTGCTAGTTCTTATCACAAACCTATCTATGGTGGTTCCAGGAGGTAAAGGTTTTTTCTTCCTTTTGGGTGATGGTGATATGTGGCTGTGGGTGTCTGATGATGATGCTGCTGCTGCTAATGAAGCACTATCCTGGATGGATAACTCTGAAACTGTAGAACAGGATGATGGTGATCTTGGAGGTGGATAGTTTCCAGAATCCATGAATTCCCCTAAACAAAAAAAGTCAATGCTGTTATTTTATTGTTTATACAATTCCTGCTTATTGTACAAAACACATCACTGCCCCTGCCCCAAAAGGAATATTTGTTTTTCTTCATAACTGTACCAAATGACAGTAACATGCAGTAATAATAAGAAATATAATTTTTCTCACACATGACAGTTCAGTCTTTAGAAATAGGATTCAATAAAAATGTTTACCAACCTGAAGATCCTGCCTGTTCAGAAGTGTTTCTTTGGTCATCTTCATCACCGCACTTCTCATGATGTTGCCTCATTCGCGCCACCAGGCCTTGCATCTCTTTGTTGCATCGTTTGCATTTTGCACGCATGCCTGCCTTACCGATAGACGAAGGAGCTTCATTAAAATATTCCCAAACTGGGTCTCTTTTACGGCCTGCTGCCATTATAAGGAAAGAATGTAATAAACCTCAGATCGTACACACAAACAGATCCAGACTTGTCTGTCTGTGGCTATGCTGCAGTATTGTGCTCAAAGTTTCACTTTGTCTGCTTGCCCTTCCTCCTCCTCACACTTAGATTCACATTCTTCTTGTGTTGTGCAGATCTATTCCACTCCAAACAATCAGAAACATATTGTCTAACTTCTTGGACTTGGCACTGAAGGGGTTGATTCTGTATTCATAGGTTTGTAGAACAATAGGATTAAGGTCTTTTTCTCAACTCTGTTCATGTTGTAACATTTTTGCCGTGAAGAAGAGGCTGGGACCTCTGCGGAGTCAAATTCAGTTTTGAGAACTGCGTAAGTAAAGCGAGCGTCTGTGATAATATAGGAGAGAAACTGCCCACTAATCCTACAGAAACCTCTGGAAGAGCATGGCATTGTGAATGTTACACATATACAGCCTTTATTCTACTGAGTTAAACAACTCCGCTTTATCTCATGATGGAAGAACCTTTGGATGGTAAAATATTTTCCTCAAAAAGCAGTTTATTGAAAAAAATCCGATTTAAATAAAAAAAATTCGTGTTTTTTTTTTTTTTTTTGATTTTTTTTTTAAAAAAACATTGATTTGTATCCACCCTGTGTCACACTAGGCGAACCTGACGTCCTCCCGCCCGGCTCCACGCTCGTCTTTCCACAGGAAGCTGACGACGAGAAACAGTCCTGGACGTTCTCGCGCGATCAGCGATAACCAGCGGGGGAGCAGGTCGTAGGTAAGTATCAGACACAGCGATATCGCTAGCAATATCGCTATAACGTCACAAGTTATAGCGATATCGCCAAGTGTGACAGTACCTTTAGATATTGATGGTCATCATTATCTGATGAGTATGAGTGCTGGGTCCCCCAGAAATGTCTACAATATCCGCAGCTGAGACCTTTCTGTACACTGTGTAGTGGCCTCTGTCAGGTGCAGAAGCTCAACTCCAATATCCTTTTAATTAGATAATTGTTTCTGCTACGTGACATTTTGTAAAGATTTCCAACCAGCCTTAGGGTACAGTTAAACCTAGCGATGCACCAGCGATCCTGACTAGCGATATGACACGGTCAGGATCGCTGGTGCATCGCTAGGTGGTCGCTAGTGAGCTGCCACATAGGCAGATCTCACCAGCGACATCGCTGGGGACGGGGGTCGCTACTTACCTGTCAGACGCGGCGATCCTGCATCCTCCCGCCCGGCTCCACGCGTCGCTCGTCGGCGCTACAGGAAGCGCAGCAGGAAGTGGCAGACGAGGAATGGTCCAGGACATTCTCGCACGACCAGCGATAATCAGCGGGGGAGCTGGTCTGAGGTAGGTATCACATGCACCGATATCGCTAGCAATATCGCTGCAACGTCACAAAATCGGTGACTTTACAGCGATATTGCTAGCGATATCGCAGTGTGTAACGGGGGCTTTAGTGTTTTCTTTGTTTTTCCACCATATCTTTTTAGACTATAGTTTTGACACATTTTGACCTACAGTTGTGGCCAAAAGTATTGACACCCCTGCAATTTTGTCAGATAATACTCAGTTTCTTCCTGAAAATGATTGCAAACACAAATTCTTTGGTATTATTATCTTCATTTAGTTTGTCTTAAATGATAAAACACAAAAGAGAAAAAAGCAAAACATTGATCATTTCACACAAAACGCCAAAAATGGGCCAGACAAAAGTATTAGCACCCTCAGCCTAATACTTGGTTGCACAACCTTTAGCCAAAATAACTGCGATCAACCGCTTCCGGTAACCTTCAATGAGTTTCTTACAATGCTCTGCTGGAATTTTAGACCATTCTTCTTTGGCAAACTGCTCCAGGTCCCTGATATTAGAAGGGTGTCTTCTCCAAACTGCCATTTTTAGATCTCTCCACAGGTGTTCTATGGGATTCAGGTCTGGACTCATTGCTGGCCACCTTAGAAGTCTCCAGTGCTTTCTCTCAAACCATTTTCTAGTGCTTTTGAAGTGTGTTTTGGGTCTTTGTCCTGCTGGAAGACCCATGACCTCTGAGGGAGACCCAGCTTTCTCACACTGGGCCCTACATTATGCTGCAAAATTTGTTGGTAGTCTTCAGACTTCATAATGCCATGCACACGGTCAAGCAGTCCAGTGCCAGAGGCAGCAAAGCAACCCCAAAACATCAGGGAACCTCCGCCATGTTTGACTGTAGGGACCGTGTTTTTTTTTCTTTGAATGCCTCTTTTTTTCTCCTGTAAACTCTATTTTGATGCCTTTGCCCAAATAGCTCTACTTTTGTCTCATCTGACCAGAGAACATTCTTCCAAAACGTTTTAGGCTTTTTCAGGTAAGTTTTGGCAAACTCCAGCCTGGCTTTTTTATGTCTCGGGGTAAGAAGTGGGGTCTTCCTGGGTCTCCTACCATACAGTCCCTTTTCATTCAGACGTCGACGGATAGTACGGGTTCACACTGTTGTACCCTCGGACTGCAGGGCAGCTTGTACTTGTTTGGATGTTAGTCGAGGTTCTTCATCCAACATCCGCACAATCTTGCGTTGAAATCTCTTGTCAATTTTTCTTACTCTGTCGCCTAATTGGGGGACACAGAACCGTGGGTGTTATGCTGCTGTCCACTAGGAGGCGACACTATGCATAATCTGAAAAAGATTAACTTTGGCTCCTCCTCTGCAGTATACACCCCTGGACGGCGTCAGCCTTCTCCAGTTTTTGCTTAGTGTCGCAAGGAGGCACACCTTTTTTTCTTCCGTTTTTTTCCTTTTTTCGTCCGGAAATACAGATGAAGAAAAGTGGGTCTCCAGCGAGACTCCCGGCATGGCTCCCTCCTCGGTCCCCTATTAGGGGTACCCGGTTGAGGTCGAGGTGGCTATTCCCCATGTCGCTCCCTCCCCAGTCCCTCGGGTCCTGGTTCGAGGTCGAGACCCCCCTCCTTCCCCAACCCCTTTAAGGGGTCTGGGTTGAGGCGAGGATGAAGACCCCCTGACGGTGACAGATGCACCCTCCCTAATCCCCCGCAGGGGGCATTAGGTTGAGACGCCTCAGGTAGGGTCGGAGATCAGGCAGCATTCCGCAGCTTCCAGGGACCCCAGGCCGGCTGAGGGATCCTGTTGGGGCCGGGGGAGGGTGCGGACTGGATGGCACAGCAGAGACAGGGCTTTTCTGCGTCCCTGTCTCTGCAACAGCAGCGGCTCCATAGCGCTTCAGGGGCCCCCCATACAGAAACCGCTACCCCTGCTACCCCCACCGCTATCCAGTCGACCATTCTGGGGGGGTCTGGTACCAATCCGCCCCCCCCGGACTACCGCGCCGCTCTGGAGCCCTCCTGGGCATCAGGCCTCTAATTTAGACCGCGGCTTCGGCCTAGCCGAAGCCGCCGCCTTTTCCCCGCCCTGCGGCCCGCCCCCCGCTGGTGTGTCATAGAAGGGGCGGATTGAGGCAGGGCGCGTTTTTACACAGCCCAGCGCGCCCTTTTCACCTCTCCGCCCCCTCCTCCCTCTCCTCAGAGTCCCGGTGGCCATTTTTTCTGGATGAGATCCAGGAGAGGAGCATCACAGCGGTCTCCGGGGGGCACAGAACTGGGATCTGTCGGCGCTGGACCTAGGGGCACACCGGTGGGGTAAGCTCACAGCAGGGTTCTCATTACTCAGCTGTGAATCTATACTTCCTATAAGGCTCTCTGTGGGTTCCCTCTGCGTAGCCACCCCTGTACGATCCCTTATAGCCAGCCTCTGTGCACTATGCCGGGCTCAAGGAAGAGAACCAGGCAGGAATGTTTCTATGCATTCTGCACAGCCTGCAAAGCCACGCTCCCTTGTGGTAGCACATATCCGCACTGCCGGGACTGCATCCTGAACTCTGGGTCAGAACCCCAGGGAGTCCCTACTGACGCTTCAGTGTCACAGGCCACGCCGGAATGGGCAACTCAGATGTCTCAGTCTATGTCACAGTCCATAGACAACCTAACTGCCACATTGCTGCAAGCTCTGCAGAGTCGGGCCCCGGCTATGGACGGTACACAGCAAACGGACAGCTTGTCTCAGGAACATGCTGCTTCCGACTCTCACAGACTTAAGCGGACCCACAGGTCTCGATCACCTGAGTCGCACTATAGCACAAGGTCGTCCCCCTCCAGGGAGAGACAGCGTCATTCCAGGTCTCCTGGGCAGTCCCCTGCCACAGACAGACAGTGCAATTTACCACAGGGATCCCCCACCACAGAAGACCCCCGCCCCAGGTCGCCCTCCAGGGATCTCCTTAGCGAGGCACAGGATTCGGAGGGCATCTGTGACTCCGACTCAGATAAAGAAACGGTCAGGTCCGTGGTACCTTCTCCCCCTAGCAATACAGCGCTAGTTGAGGACATAATTTCTGCCATTCATCGGGTGCTAAAAATTCCAGAGTCGGCCCCGGAAGTCCCAGAACATAGGATTTGCTTCGAAAGTGTTCAGAAACCACCTAAGGTCTTCCCTAATCACCATGAGTTTGAGAAAATACTTACGAAACAGTTTGCGCAGCCTGAGAAATTCGCTAATCGCAAATATTTGGAAGCGAAGTACCCCTTCCCACAGAGAGACACCAAACAATGGACAGATCCACCTGAAGTGGACCCTCCGGTTTCTAGGCTAGCAGCGCAGACTTTACTCTCTGCCGGATAGCTCAACCCTCAGGGACGCAGCAGACCGGCAAGTAGAACGCATGGCTCGTTCTATTTTCGAAGCGGCAGGCGCCTCTCTGGGCCCTGCGTTTGCTTCAGTTTGGGCAGCCAAGGCCATCCTGGCTTGGGCCAAAAAACTACAAGAGGGTCTTCAGGCTTCAAATCCTGAGCTCTCGGACCAAGCGGTCCAGATAGCAGTGGTAGCAGACTACATGATTCATGCAGCCCTGGATTCCGCCAGAGGTGTAGCGGGAATAGCATCAACGCCATCACGATCCGACGCATCCTCTGGCTGCGAGAATGGAAAGCGGATGCGGCCTCAAAGAAGTCCCTCACGCGACTTCCGTATTTTACTGGAAGACTTTTCGGCGAAAAGTTGGACACCATGATAGCCAATGCCACTGGGGGTAAGAGTACCTCTCTCCCTCAACTAAAACCGAAACGCACGTTCAAACGAAGAAACCAGACGAGATTCCGATCCTTTCGGAATTCCTCGGGCTGGTCCGTTTCGCGCCCAGTGCAAAACCGTAACCGTTCTCCACGCAGAGACAACCCACGGACGCAGCAGCGACCGGACAGGGCTTGGCAGTCGAAAGCAGGCCAAGCGAAACCAAAGGGAGGAAAACCTCAGAACTTCGCTTCATCATGACTCGCGACCTCCGGAAGACACCCCACCAGTAGGCGGCCGACTTTTACTCTTTCAGCAAGTCTGGCTGCCTATTACAGAAGACAAGTGGGTCAGGGAAATAGTGTCTTCCGGATACAAGATAGAGTTCACTTCCGTTCCACCGAACCGGTTCTTCCTATCTATTCCTCCAACACCACCAGAAATGGCTCGTGCTTTCCACCAAGCGGTTTCCTCTCTCCTTCAATCAGGAGTTGTGGTGCCGGTTCCCGCGAACGAGAGATTCCGAGGATTCTACTCAAATTTGTTCGTAGTCCCCAAGAAAGGAGGCGGCGTCCGACCCATACTGGACCTAAAACAGCTCAACAATTACGTACGGGTCCGTCATTTCCGCATGGAGTCCCTCCGGTCCATCATTGCATCCATGGACCAGGGAGAATACCTCGCCTCCATAGACATACAGGATGCGTATCTCCACATACCAATTGCTCCCGCCCACCAAAGGTTTCTCAGGTTCGCGGTCAACCAAAACCACTACCAGTTTGTCGCCCTTCCGTTCGGACTCGCCACGGCTCCAAGAACGTTCACCAAAGTCATGGTGGCCACCATGGACGTCCTGCACTCAAGAGGCATCCTAGTCGTCCCGTACCTGGACGACCTCCTCATCAAGTCTCCCACTTTCAAAGACTGCGAGGTCAGTGTCTCAATCACACTAGACCCTCTGAGTCGCCTGGGATGGCTAGTCAACCTACAGAAATCGTCGACTATCCCAACTCGGACTCTAACATTCCTGGGAATGGTATTCGACACCGCCAGGGGCCTGGTGCTCCTTCCCAAGGACAAGACACTGGCCATCCGTCTGGGAGTTCGCACACTCCTTCGCAGTCCTCCTCGATCTCTCCGGTTTGCCATGAGAGTCCTCGGCAGGATGGCAGCAGCAATAGAGGCAGTGCCATTTGCCCAGTTTCACCTCAGGGTCCTTCAACTAGCCATACTCAGATCTTGGGACAGGAACCCCTTCTCCCTCGACAGGGAGTTCAGGTTGACGTCATCAACCAGGAGGTCCCTGCATTGGTGGCTCAAACCAACCTCGCTTACACGAGGGAAGCCCTTTCTCTCAGGACAATGGAAGATCCTGACTACCGATGCAAGCCTGACAGGCTGGGGGGCGGTGCACCTACATCACAGGGCACAGGGCAAATGGTCACCAAGGGAAGTGACATTGCCCATCAATGTTCTGGAAATCAGGGCCATCCTCTTGGCACTGAGAGCCTTTCATCACTTGCAGCCTCGCACATACGGATACAGTCGGACAATGCCACGGCTGTGGCATACGTGAACCACCAAGGCGGGACCCGCAGCGCCCAGGCGATGAGAGAAGTGGCTCATATCCTCCGCTGGGCGGAAGACACAAGGTCGGTACTTTCTGCAGTACACATTCCGGGTGTAGAAAACTGGGAAGCCGACTTCCTCAGCAGGCAAGGAATGGACTCAGGGGAGTGGTCTCTCCATCCCGAGATTTTTTACCAGATCGGTCAACGCTGGGGAACCCCGGAGGTGGACCTAATGGCATCCCATCTCAATACCAAGGTCCCCAATTTCATGGCCAGGACACACGACCCGCGGTCGCTCGGAGCAGATGACCTGGTCCAGGACTGGTCCCAGTTCCGACTCCTGTACATTTTTCCACCCCTCCCCCTAATCGCCAGGGTCGTGAGGAAGATCAAGCAAGAGGGAGTTCCGACCATCCTCATCGCGCCAGACTGGCCCAGACGTACATGGTACGCCGACATCGTCCAACTTACGGCAGACGCCCCCTGGCGTCTACCCGACCGTCACGACCTTCTGTCTCAAGGTCCGTTCTTCCACCAGAATTCAGGGGCTCTCAATTTGACGGCATGGCCCTTGAAACCTGGATTCTAACCCAGGCAGGTTTTTCACCGGCAGTCATTGCAACTATGATCAGGGCAAGGAAGCCTGCCTCCGCCAAGCTCTATTATCGTACCTGGAGAGCTTTCTTTTCTTGGTGCGAATCTCATGGACAAGTCCCACTCCCTTATTCCCTCCCGAAGGTACTAGGTTTTCTTCAATCGGACCTAGATGCCAAGCTATCCTTAAGTTCGCTTAAGAGTCAGGTGTCGGCGCTTTCAGTCCTTTTTCAAAAGCGCATTGCTATTAAACCGCAAGTAAGGACTTTCATCCAGGGAGTTTCCCTATTGGTTCCTCCCTACAAACGTCCGCTGGATACGTGTGACCTCAATCTGGTCCTGACAGCATTGCAAGCTCCACCCTTCGAACCTCTTAGAGGAGTTCCACTCTCCATTCTATCTCAGAAAGTGGTTTTTCTAGTGGCGATCACCTCGTTACGCAGTGTGTCGGAATTGTCAGCACTTTCCTGCAGACGGCCTTTCCTAGCCTTTCACCAGGACAAGGTGGTTCTCCACACGGTACCGTCCTTCCTTCTGAAGGTTGTGTCCAACTTTCACCTCAATGAGGAGATGTCACTGCCATCCCTTTGCCCGGTTCCGGTTCATAGAGTGGAGAAGGCTCTGCATACGCTTGACCTCGTCAGAGCATTGCGGATTTACGTGTCCAGGACTGCACCTTTCCGGAAGTCTGATTCCCTCTTCATTCTTCCAGAAGGTAGTCGCAAGGGACTGCCGGCTTCCAAGGCTACCCTTGCCAGGTGGATCAAGTCCACCATACATGAGGCCTACCGACTTAATAGTTCCCCTCTTCCGGCCGGTATAACGGCACACTCTACATGAGCAGTAGGGGCCTCCTGGGCCATTCGGCATCAGGCTTCGGCACAACAAGTGTGTAAGGCGGCCACTTGGACTAGCCTACACACGTTTACGAAACACTACAGTGTTCATACCCAGTCCTCAGCGGATGCGAGCCTGGGTAGACTGGTTCTGCAGGCGGCAGTACCACAAGTCTAGGGAACTGTCAACACAATATTCGTCCACTGCTTCCCACCCAGGGACTGCTTTGGGACGTCCCACGGTTCTGTGTCCCCCAATTAGGCGACAGAGTAAAGGAGATTTTTGTGTACTCACCGTAAAATCTCTTTCTCTTAGCCTTTAATTGGGGGACACAGCTCCCACCCTGTTGCCCTTACGGGCCGTTGTTTACTGTTGAGTTCTCATATTGTTCTTTGAGCTCGTACATAGTAGCCTTCTTACAGGCATGGTTATGTTATTTGGTTACGTTCCTCCTTATGCTTTGGCACAAAACTGGAGAAGGCTGATGCCGTCCAGGGGTGTATACTGCAGAGGAGGAGCCAAAGTTAATCTTTTTCAGATTATGCATAGTGTCGCCTCCTAGTGGACAGCAGCATAACACCCACGGTTCTGTGTCCCCCAATTAAAGGCTAAGAGAAAGAGATTTTACGGTGAGTACACAAAAATCTCCTTTTTCCGTCCACATCTAGGGAGGTTAGCCACAGTGCCATGGGCTTTAAACTTCTTGATGACACTGCGCACGGTAGAAACAGGAACATTCAGGTCTTTGGAGATGGACTTGTAGACTTGAGATTGCTCATGCTTCCTCACAATTTGGTTTCTCAAGTCTTCAGACAGCTCTTTTGTCTTCTTTCTTTTCTCCATGCTCAGTGTGGTACACACAAGGACACAGGACAGAGGTTGAGTCAACTTTAATCCATGTCAACTGGCTGCAAGTGTGATTTAGTTATTGCCAACACCTGTTAGGTGCCACAGGTAAGTTACAGGTGCTGTTAATTACATAAATTAGAGAAGCATCACATGATTTTTTGAACAGTGCCAATACTTTTGTCCACCCTCTTTTTTTATGTTTGGTGTGGAATTATATCCAATTTGGCTTTAGGACAATTCTTTTTGTGTTTTTTCATTTAAGACAAATTAAATGAAGATAATAATACCAAAGAATTTGTGTTTGCAATCATTTTCAGGAAGATACTGAGTATAATCTGACAGAATTGCAGGGGTATGAAAACTTTTGGCCACAACTGTATATATACTAATACTTTTAAAGATTTCACTATGTTTAGTTTTCCTAAGTGCTCTGCTTCCGCACATCTACTTGTATGTAATTGTAACCGTTTTTGGAAGAAAAAAAATAATGGGGTGTTTGGCCTTATAGAAATATAAGCAGCCTGTCAGGGAGCGGTGGGAATTTATTGCGGGGGAAGCCATAACATATGTGGCCACAAGTGACCTCCGGGAGCACATTGTCAGATAGCACCACTGCAGAGGCAAGTGCAAAATATGTTCTAGTGTTCTCAGATGAGAAAAGGCAAGTAATCATACTTGTACTTTGCAAAATCCTTCCTTTCATCTCTATGTTGCAACTGTTCCCACCACTAGAGTTGATGCAAATCAGTTCAAGCACCCAGGTCAGCGGTCAGGTCAGGAATGTTTGGATGGGAACCCGAAGAACAAACTCTTGTCTGATGGCATCACCATCTCTGGACAGCATCAAAACGCTATTAACAACTACCGTAAATCTGCAGGTTAATAGTGTTTTGGGATATGACCGATTCCCTTTAAGTCCTCAAGGGCAAGAATTAGCAGAAACTGTTTATTCTTCCCAACATAGGGGTAGTAATCACGGGGCCACTTTATGTTCTCTCATTAGGTCATATAGAAAGGGTTTTTCAAATTGTTCAAATGCAGTAATCCTGTTGTGTTCTCACTGTATCGACTACCAATTATGCTCTTCAAAATTCCATTTTGATTACAGGACCCCTTTAATGATTGCAGCAAGTAATGGCCACATCAGTTTAGTGAAATACCTGCTCCAAAATAATGCTGATAGTTCCTTAAAAGATTTGACTGGTTGGACTGCTGATGATTATGCCGTCAATGATGGCCATCATGCGTAAGTGTGGTTTTTTTTTTTTTTAAATATTATTTCTGTATTTGGAGGCATAGTGTAACGCTGGTGGGTTATATAATGGAATTTTGACAATGGGTTTATTAGTGACTAACACTGACTAGGTCGGACTTTACTGTTGCATTGCTTTCATTTTTCTTCATTAAAGCTCTTCAATATTTACCGTATTATACATATTTTATTAAAGAGTAACTAAACTTTATTTTTTTATGTTCTATGGGTAATTTGAATACATATAATAGGGTTAATTACCCCATTTTGCCTTCATGGAGAAAGTATGTGTTACACCAAGTGCATAGATCCTTCATATCTTGAGTTGCATCATCTCTCAACTATAAATGCAGGAGAAGAGCTCCTGTATTCGCTTCGTGTCTCTGTAACAACGCTCTGAAGGAGAGCAGATCCGGGATTGTGTGTAAGGAAAGCAGACGGCAGTGTGAGGGCATGGTCGCAAGTATGACTGTAGCATATATCCATCCTTATAAGGATGTTTAGAGCAGACCATACTGTGTCACAGTGAGCGTACTCTGCATCTATCCTACATATCGGGGAATACTGTCCCAATTCCTGGAATAGATGTAGAGCTATGAATGTGACATGCTGCCCGCACTCTGCAGCTCTAGTCTCCCGGGTTGTCATGTCATTATATTATGGCAAAAGTTAGGCTGGCTACGCTGCGAGAATAAAGAGCCTTTTGTTTCCAAAACGCTTTTTATTAATACCAGCGTGTTTCTTTGCCGGATTGTCACCTTTCTGAAAGTATAAAATCCAAGTGACTTGTTTGAGAAAGGCGCCTATCCATCACAGAAGCGGTTAGGGTTACATCCCAGCGGGACTCTTTCGTGCAATTACGGTACTTATTGTCTATACATATTTTATGTCCTCTTTGATATTAGTGGATATACAGTCATATGTAAAAGTTTGGGCACCCCTATTAATGTTAACCTTTTTTCTTTATAACAATTTTGGTTTTTGCAACAGCTATTTCAGTTTCATATATCTAATAACTGATGGACTCAGTTATATTTCTGGATTCAAATGAGGTTTATTCTACTAACAGAAAATGTGCAATCTGCATTTAAACAAAATTTGACCGGTGCAAAAGTATGGGCACCCTTATCATTTTCTTGATTTGAACACTCCTAACTACTTTTTACTGACTTCCTGAAGCACTAAATTGGTTTTGTAACCTCATTGAGCTTTGAACTTCATAGCCAGGTATATCAAATCATGAGAAAAGGTATTTAAAGTGGCCACTTGCAAGTAGTTCTCCTATTTGATTCTCCTATGAAGAGTGGCATCATGGGCTCCTCAAAACAACTCTCAAATGATCTGAAAACAAAGATTATTCAACATAGCTTTTCAGGGGAAGGATACAAAAAGTTGTCTCAGAGATTTAACCTGTCAGTTTCCACTGTGAGGAACATAGTAAGGAAATGGAAGAACACAGGTACAGTTCTTGTTAAGCCCAGAAGTGGCAGGCCAAGAAAAATATCAGAAAGGCAGAGAAGAAGAATGGTGAGAACAGTCAAGGACAATCCACAGACCACCTCCAAAGACCTGCAGCAGCATCTTGCTGCAGATGGTGTCACTGTGCATCGGTCAACAATACAGCGCATGCATAACGCCTTTTTGTATGACCAAACAACTCAATCTTTGTTTCATCAGTCCACAGGACCTTCTTCCAAAATGTAACTGGCTTGTCCAAATGTGCTTTTGCATACCTCAGGCGACTCTGTTTGTGGCGTGCTTGCAGAAACGGCTTCTTTCGCATCACTCTCCCATACAGCTTCTCCTTGTGCAAAGTGCGCTGTATTGTTGACCGATGCACAGTGACACCATCTGCAGCAAGATGATGCTGCAGGTCTTTGGAGGTGGTCTGTGGATTGTCCTTGACTGTTCTCACCATTCTTCTTCTCTGCCTTTCTGATATTTACTCTGTCGCCTAATTGGGGGACACAGAACCTTGGGTGTTATGCTGCTGTCCACTAGGAGGCGACACTATGCATAATCTGAAAAAGATTAACTTTGGCTCCTCCTCTGCAGTATACACCCCTAGACGGCGTCAGCCTTCTCCAGTTTTTGCTTAGTGTCGCAAGGAGGCACACCTTTTTTCTTCCGTTTTTTTTTTTTCCTTTTTTCACGGAAATACAGATGAAGAAAAGTGGGTCTCCAGCGAGACTCCCGGCATGGCTCCCTCCTCGGTCCCCTATCAGGGGTACCCGGTTGAGGTTGAGGTGGTTTTTTCCCCATGTCGCTCCCTCCCCAGTCCCTCGGGTCCTGGTTCGAGGTCGAGACCCCCCTCCTTCCCCAACACCCTTAAGGGGTCTGGGTTGAGGTCGAGGCGAGGATGAAGACCCCCTGACGGTGACAGACGCACCCTCCCTAATCCCCCGCAGGGGGTATTAGGTTGAGACGCCTCAGGTAGGGTCGGAGATCAGGCAGCATTCCGCAGCTTCCAGGGACCCCAGGCCGGCTGAGGGATCCTGTGGGGGCCGGGGGAGGGTGCGGACTGGATGGCACAGCAGAAACAGGGCTTTTTCTGCGTCCCTGTCTCTGCAGCAGCAGCGGCTCCATAGCCCTTCAGGGGCCCCCCATACAAAAACCGCTACCCCTGCTACCCCCACCGCTATCCAGTCAACCGTTCTGGGGGGGTCTGGTACAAATCCGCCCCCCCCCCGGACTACCGCGCCGCTCTGGAGCCCTCCTGGGCATCAGGCTTCAAATTTAGACCGCGGCTTCGGCCTAGCTGAAGCCGCCGCCTTTTCCCCGCCCCCCGGCCCGCCCCCCGGATGACCAAAATGACACACTGGAGTGTCATAGAAGGGGCGGATTGAGGCAGAAAGGGCGCGTTTTTACACAGCCCAGCGCGCCCTTTTCAGCTCTCCGCCCCCTCCTCCCTCTCCTCAGAGCCCCGGTGGCCATTTTTTCTGGATGAGATCCAGGAGAGAAGCATCACAGCGGTCTCCGGGGGGCACAGAACTTGGATCTGTCGGCGCTGGACCTAGGGGCACACCGGTGGGGTAAGCTCACAGCTGGGTTCTCATTACTCAGCTGTGAATCTATACTTCCTATAAGGCTTTCTGTGGGTTCCCTCTGCGTAGCCACCCCTGTACGATCCCTTATAGCCAGCCTCTGTGCACTATGCCGGGCTCAAGGAAGAGAACCAGGCAGGAATGTTTCTATGCATTCTGCACAGCCTGCAAAGCCACGCTCCCTAGTGGCAGCACGTATCCGCACTGCCGGGTCTGCATCCAGAACTCTGGGTCAGAACCCCAGGGAGTCCCTACTGACGCTTCAGTGTCACAGGCCACGCCGGAATGGGCAACTCAGATGTCTCAGTCTATGTCACAGTCCATAGACAACCTAACTGCTACATTGCTGCAAGCTCTGCAGAGTCGGACCCCGACTATGGACGGTACACAGCAAACGGACAGCTTGTCTCAGGAACATGCTGCTTCCGACTCTCACAGACGTAAGCGGACTCACAGGTCTCGATCACCTGAGTCGCACTATAGCACAAGGTCGTTCCCCTCTAGGGAGAGACAGCGTCATTCCAGGTCTCCTGGGCAGTCCCCTGCCACAGACAGACAGTGCAATTTACCACAGGGATCCCCCACCACAGAAGACCCCCGCCCCAGGTCGCCCTCCAGGGATCACCTTAGTGAGGCACAGGATTCGGAGGGCATCTGTGACTCCGACTCAGATAAAGAAACGGTCAGGTCCGTGGTACCTTCTCCCCCTAGCAATACAGCGCTAGTTGAGGACATAATTTCTTCTATTCATCGGGTGCTAAAAATTCCAGAGTCGCCCCCGGAAGTCCCAAAACATAGGATTTGCTTCGAAAGTGTTCAAAAACCACCTAAGGTCTTCCATAATCACGATGAGTTTGAGAAAATACTTACCAAACAGTTTGCGCAGCCTGACAAAAAATTCGCTAATCGCAAATATCTGGAAGCGAAGTACCCCTTCCCACAGGAAGACTCCAAACAATGGGCAGATCCACCTGAAGTGGACCCTCCGGTTTCTAGGCTAGCAGCGCAGACTTTACTCTCTCTGCCGGATAGCTCAACCCTCAGGGATGCAGCAGACCGGCAAGTAGAACGCATGGCTCGTTCTATTTTCGAAGCGGCAGGCGCCTCTCTGGGCCCTGCGTTTGCTTCAGTTTGGGCAGCCAAGGCCATCCTAGCTTGGGCCAAAAGACTACAGGAGGGTCTTCAGGCTTCAAATCCTGAACTCTCGGACCAAGCGGTCCAGATGGCAGTGGTAGCAGACTACATGATTCATGCAGCCCTGGATTCCGCCAGAGGTGTAGCGGGAATAGCATCAAACGCCATCACGATCCGACGCATCCTCTGGCTGCGAGAATGGAAAGCGGATGCGGCCTCAAAGAAGTCCCTCACGCGACTTCCGTATTCTACTGGTAGACTTTTCGGCGAAAAGTTGGACACCATGATAGCCAATGCCACCGGGGGTAAGAGTACCTCTCTCCCTCAACTAAAACCGAAACGCACGTTCAAATGAAGAAACCAGACGCGATTCCGATCCTTTCGGAATTCCTCGGGCTGGTCCGTTTCGCGCCCAGTGCAAAACCGCAACCGTTCTCCATGCAGAGACAACCCACGGACGCAGCAGCGACCGGACAGGGCTTGGCAGTCGAAAGCAGGCCAAGCGAAACCCAAGGGAGGAAAACCTCAGAACTTCACTTCATCATGACTCGAGACCTCCGGAAGACACCCCACCAGTAGGCGGCCGACTTTTACTCTTTCAGCAAGTCTGGCTGCCTATTACAGAAGACAGGTGGGTCAGGGAAATAGTGTCTTCCGGATACAAGATAGAGTTCACTTCCGTTCCACCGAACTGGTTCTTCCTTTCTGTTCCTCCAACACCACCAGAAAAGGCTCGTGTCTTCCACCAAGCGGTTTCCTCTCTCCTTCAATCAGGAGTTGTGGTGCCGGTTCCCGCGAACGAGAGATTCCGAGGATTCTACTCAAATTTGTTTGTAGTCCCCAAGAAAGGAGGCGGCGTCCGACCCATACTGGACCTAAAACAGCTCAACAATTACGTACGGGTCCGTCATTTCCGCATGGAGTCCCTCCGGTCCATCGTTGCATCCATGGAGCAGGGAGAATTCCTCGCCTCCATAGACATACAGGATGCGTATCTCCACATACCAATTGCTCCCGCCCACCAAAGGTTTCTCAGGTTCGCGGTCAACCAAAACCACTACCAGTTTGTCGCCCTTCCGTTCGGACTCGCCACGACTCCAAGAACGTTCACCAAAGTCATGGCGGCCACCATGGACGTCCTGCACTCAAGAGGCATTCTAGTCGTCCCGTACCTGGACGACCTCCTCGTCAAGTCTCCCACTTTCAAAGACTGCGAGGTCAGTGTCTCAATCACTCTAGACACTGAGTCGCCTGGGATGGCTAGTCAACCTACAGAAATCGTCGACCATCCCAACTCGGACTCTAACATTCCTGGGAATGGTATTCGACACCACCAGGGGCCTGGTGCTCCTTCCCAAGGACAAGACACTGGCCATCCGTCTGGGAGTTCGCACACTCCTTCGCAGTCCTCCTCGATCTCTCCGGTTTGCCATGAGAATCCTCGGCAGGATGGCAGCAGCAATAGAGGCAGTGCCATTTGCCCAGTTTCACCTCAGGGTCCTTCAGCTAGCCATACTCAGATCTTGGGACAGGAACTCCTTCTCCCTCGACAGGGAGTTCAGGTTGACGTCATCGACCAGGAGGTCCCTGCACTGGTGGCTCAAACCAACCTCGCTTACACAAGGGAAGCCATTCCTCTCAGGACAATGGAAGATCCTGACTACCGATGCAAGCCTGACAGGCTGGGGGGCGGTACACCTACATCACAGGGCACAGGGCAAGTGGTCACCGAAGGAAGTGACATTGCCCATCAATGTTCTGGAAATCAGGGCCATTCTCTTGGCACTGAGAGCCTTTCATCACTTGCTTGCAGCCTCGCACATACGGATACAGTCGGACAATGCCACGGCTGTGGCATACGTGAATCACCAAGGCGGGACCCGCAGCGCCCAGGCGATGAGAGAAGTGGCTCATATCCTCCGCTGGGCGGAAGACACAAGGTCGGTACTTTCTGCTGTACACATTCCGGGTGTAGAAAACTGGGAAGCCGACTTCCTCAGCAGGCAAGGAATGGACTCGGGGGAGTGGTCTCTCCATCCCGAGATTTTTTACCAGATCTGTCAACGATGGGGAACCCCGGATGTGGACCTAATGGCATCCCATCTCAATGCCAAGGTTCCCAATTTCATGGCCAGGACACACGACCCGCGGTCGCTCGGAGCGGATGCCCTGGTCCAGGACTGGTCCCAGTTCCGACTCCTGTACATTTTTCCACCCCTCCCCCTAATAGCCAGGGTCGTGAGGAAGGTCAAGCAAGAGGGAGTTCCAACCATCCTCATCGCGCCAGACTGGCCCAGACGTACATGGTACGCCGACATCGTCCAACTTACGGCGTCTACCCGACCGCCACGACCTTCTGTCTCAAGGTCCGTTCTTCCACCAGAATTCAGGGGCCCTCAATTTGACGGCATGGCCCTTGAAACCTGGATTCTAACCCAGGCAGGTTTTTCACCGGCAGTCATTGCAACTATGATCAGGGCAAGGAAGCCTGCCTCTGCCAAGCTCTATTATCGTACCTGGAGAGCCTTCTTTTCTTGGTGCGAATCTCATGGACAAGTCCCACTCCCTTATTACCTCCCGAAGGTACTAGGTTTTCTTCAATCGGGCCTAGATGCCAAGCTATCCTTAAGTTCGCTTAAGAGTCAGGTGTCGGCGCTTTCAGTCCTTTTTCAAAAGCGCATTGCTATTAAACCGCAAGTAAGGACTTTCATCCAGGGAGTTTCCCGATTGGTTCCTCCCTACAAACGTCCGATGGATACGTGGGACCTCAATCTGGTCCTGACAGCATTGCAAGCTCCACCCTTCGAACCTCTTAGAGAAGTTCCACTCTCCATTCTGTCTCAGAAAGTGGTTTTTCTAGTGGCTATCACCTCGTTACGCAGAGTGTCGGAATTGTCAGCACTTTCCTGCAGACGACCTTTCCTAGCCTTTCACCAGGACAAGGTGGTTCTCCGCACGGTACCATCCTTCCTTCCGAAGGTTGTGTCCAACTTTCACCTTAACGAAGAGATTTCACTGCCTTCCCTTTGCCCGGTTCCGGTACATAGAGTGGAGAAGGCTCTGCATACGCTTGACCTAGTCAGGGCATTGCGGATTTACGTGTCCAGGACTGCACCTTTCCGGAAATCCGATTCCCTCTTCATTCTTACGGAAGGTAGTCGCAAGGGGTTGCCGGCTTCCAAGGCTACCCTTGCCAGGTGGATCAAGTCCACCATACATGAGGCCTACCGACTTAACAGTTCCCCTCTTCCGGCCGGTATCACGGCACACTCTACACGGGCAGTAGGGGCCTCCTGGGCCATTCGGCATCAGGCTTCGGCACAACAAGTGTGCAAGGCGGCCACTTGGACTAGCCTACACACGTTTACGAAACACTACAGTGTTCATACCCAGTCCTCAGCGCATGCGAGCCTGGGTAGACTGGTTCTGCAGGCGGCAGTACCCCAAGTCTAGGGGACTGTCAGCACAATATTCGTCCACTGCTTCCCACCCAGGGACTGCTTTGGGACGTCCCAAGGTTCTGTGTCCCCCAATTAGGCGACAGAGTAAAGGAGATTTTTGTGTACTCACCGTAAAATCTCTTTCTCTTAGCCTTTAATTGGGGGACACAGCTCCCACCCTGTTGCCCTTACGGGCCGTTGTTTCCTGTTGAGTTCTCATATTGTTCTTGAGCTCGTACATAGTAGCCTTCTTACAGGCATGGTTATGTTATTTCGTTACGTTCCTCCTTATGCTTTGGCACAAAACTGGAGAAGGCTGACGCCGTCTAGGGGTGTATACTGCAGAGGAGGAGCCAAAGTTAATCTTTTTCAGATTATGCATAGTGTCGCCTCCTAGTGGACAGCAGCATAACACCCAAGGTTCTGTGTCCCCCAATTAAAGGCTAAGAGAAAGAGATTTTACGGTGAGTACACAAAAATCTCCTTTTTCTTGGCCTGCCACTTCTGGGCTTAACAAGAACTGTACCTGTGTTCTTCCATTTCCTTACTATGTTCCTCACAGTGGAAACTGACAGGTTAAATCTCTGAGACAACTTTTTGTATCCTTCCCCTGAAAAGCTATGTTGAATAATCTTTGTTTTCAGATCATTTGAGAGTTGTTTTGAGGAGCCCATGATGCCACTCTTCATAGGAGAGTCAAAGCAGGAGAACTACTTGCAAGTGGCCACTTTAAATACCTTTTCTCATGATTCGATACACCTGGCTATGAAGTTCAAAGCTCAATGAGGTTACAAAACCAATTTAGTGCTTCAGGAAGTCAGTAAAAAGTAGCTAGGAGTGTTCAAATCAAGAAAATGATAAGGGTGCCCATACTTTTGCACCCGTCAAATTTTGTTTAAATGCAGATTGCACATTTTCTGTTAGTACAATAAACCTCATTTGAATCCAGAAATATAACTGAGTCTTATCAGTTATTAGATATATGAAACTGAAATACCTGTTGCAAAAACAAAAATTGTTATAAAGAAAAAAGGTTAACATTAATAGGGGTGCCCAAACTTTTACATATGACTGTATGTATGTGTGTGTATATACAGGGGTTGGACAAAATAATGGAAACACCTGGAAACATCAACAAAAGTTAGTTTAATATGGTGTAGGTCCACCTTTTGCGGCGATTACAGCCTCAATTCTCCGAGGTATGGATTCATACAAGATGTGAATGGTTTCCAAAGGAATTTTACCCATTCTTCAGTTAAAACACCCTCCAGTTCTTTGAGCGACGATGGCGGCGGAAATCGACGTCTAACTTGAATCTCTAAAATCGGCCATAAATGCTCAATAATGTTGAGATCTGGGGACTGTGGGGGACAGATGAGATGCTCAACTTCATTAGAATGTTCCTCGTGCCATGCTTTAACCTCTTAAGCCCCAAGGGTGGTTTGCACGTTCATAACCAGGCCAATTTTTACAATTCTGACCACTGTCCCTTTGAGGTAATAACTCTGAAACGCTTCCATGGATCCCAGTGATTCTGACATTGTTTTCTCGTGACATATTGTACTTCATGTTAGTAGTAAAATTTCATTCAAATAACTTGCGTTTATTTTTGAAAAAAAAACGGAAATTTGGCGAAAATTTCGCAATTTTCCAACTTTGAATTTTTATGCCCTTAAATCACAGAGATACGGCACACAAATATCTTTTTAAGTAACATTTCCCACATGTTTACTTTACATCAGCACAATTTTGGAACCAAAATTTTTTTTTTGTTATGAAGTTATAAGGGTTAAAAATTGACCAGCGATTTCTCATTTTTGCAACACCATTTTATTTTTACCGACCACATCACATTTGAAGCCACTTTGAGGGGTCTATATGATAGAAAATACCCAAAAGTAACACCATTCTAAAAACTGCACCCCTTTAGGTGCTCAAAACCACATTCAAGAAGTTTATTAACCCTTTAGGTGCGTCACAGGAATTTTGTGAATATTTAACTTTTTTTCACAAAAAAAATACTTCACGTTCAATTTTTTTTTTTTTTTTTTTACCAAGGGTAACAGGAGAAATTGGACTGGAAAAGTTATTGTGCAATTTGTCCTGAGTACGCTGATACCTGATATGTGGGGGGGAACCACTGTTTCGGCGCATGGCAGAGCTCAGAAGGGAAGGAGCGCAGTTTGACTTTTTCAATGCAAAATTGGCTGGAATTCAGATCGGACGCTATGTCACGTTTGGAGAGCCCCTGATGTACCTAAACAGTGGAAACCCCCCACAAGTGACCACATTTTGGAAACTAGACCCCCCAAGGAACTTATCTAGATATGTGGTGAGTACTTTGAACCCCCAAGGGTTTCACAGAAGTTTATAACATACAGCCGTACAATTAAAAAATCATATTTTTTCCACAAAAATGAACTTTTCACCCTCAATTCTTATTTTTCCAAGGGTAACAGTACCCTAAAAGTTATTGTGCAATTTGTCCTGAGTACGCTGATACCCCACATGTGGGGTTAAACCACTATTTGGGCGCATGGCAGAGCTCGGAAGGGAAGCAGCGCCATTTGACGTTTTTGGCTGGAATTGAGATCGGACGCCATGTCGCATTTGGAAAGCCCCTGATGTACCAAAACAGTGGAAACCCCCAACAAATGACACCATTTTGGAAACTAGACCCCCCCTAATGAACTTATCTAGATGTGTGGTGAGCACTTTGAACCCACAATGGCTTCACAGAAGTTTATAATGCCCAGGCATGAAAATAAAAAAATCGTATTTTTTCCACAAACATGATCAATTAGTCCCCAATTTTTTATTTTCCCAAGGGTAACAGGAGAAATTGGACCCCAAAAGTTGTTGTCCAATTTGTCCTGAGTACGCTGATACCTCATATGTGGGAGAAAACGACTGTATGGGCACACGTCGGGGCTCGGAAGGGAATTAGTGACGTTTTGGAATGCAGACTTTGATGGAATGTCTGCGAGTGTCATGTGCGTTTGGAGAGCCCCTGATGTACCTAAACTATTGAAACTCCCCACAAGTGACCCCATTTTGGAAATTAGACCCCCCACGGAACTTATCTAGATGTGTGGTGAGCACTTTGAACCCCCAAGTGCTTCACAGAAGTTTATAATGCCCGGGCGTGAAAATAAAAAAATAATTTTTTTCCACTAAAATGATTTTTGCCCCCAATTTTTAATTTTCCTAAGGGTAACAGGAAAAATTGGACCCCAAAAGTTGTTTTGCAATTTGTCCTGAGTAGGCTGATACCCTATATGTGGGGGTACAACACTGTTTGGGCGCATGGCAGAGCTTGCAAGGGAAGGAGCACCATTTGACTTTTTCAACGCAGATTTGGCTGGAATTGAGATCAGAAGCCATGTTGCATTTGGAGAGCACCTGATGTGCCCAAACAGTGGAAACCCCCAATTCTAACTCCAACCCTAACCCCAACACACCCCTAATCTCAGCCCTAGCCCTAACCCTAATGGGAAAATGGAAATAAATACATTTTTTTAATTTTATTATTTTTCCCTAACTAAGCGGGTGATAACGGGGGGGTTTGATTTACTATTTATGGCGGTATTTATATTTGGCAGCTGTCACATGCTAAAAGACGCTTTTTATTATAAAAATAGTTTTTGCATCACCACATATTGAGAGTTATAATTTTTCCGTATTTTGACCCACCGAGTCATGTGAGGTCTTATTTTTGCGGGACGAGCTGACGTTTTTATTGGTATCATTTTCGGGCACGTGACATTTTTTGATCGCTTTTTATTCCGATTTTTGGGACGAAGAATGAACAAAAACCAGCGTTTCATGAATTTCTTTTGGGGGGTGCGTTTACACCGTTCCGCGTGCGGTAAAATTGATAAAGCGGTTTTATTCTTCGGGTCAGAACGGTTACAGCGATACCTCATTTATAATCGTTTTTTATGTTTTGGCGCTTTTATGCAATGAAAACAATTTTATATAAAAAACAATTATTTTTTGCTTCGTTTTTTATTTTTTAAGGGGTTCGCTAAAGGGGTTAACTAATGAGACAGTTTTATAGGGTAGGTTTTTACGGACGCGGCGATACCAAATATGTGCACTTTTTTATTTTTTTTTTTTGTTTTTTTTTTATTTCCAAAAAATGAATTTATTGAGGGAATATTATTTTTTTTTCTCTAATGCAGTGCAGCAGGCTTCCTCTTGCCTGCGCTTTGCAGGCACTGAGGAAGCCAGCTCTCTGCAGGCCCCCGAAGGTCCCCGTCGCCATCTTGGATTTGGGGGCCTGCAGGGATAGAGCCCCCTCCGAAGCAGCGCTGCACATTGCGCTGCCGTGGGGGGCTCAGGGAAGCACGGAGGGAGCCCCTTCCCTGCCGATGCTTCCCTTTAGCCCCGATACACCGCGATCGTGTTTGATCGCGGTGTGTAAGGGGTTAACGTGTCGGGGGCGGTCCGTGACCGCCCCTGACACATTGTGCCGGGTGTCAGCTGTGATAATTAGCTGACACCCGGCCGCGATCAGCGGCGCTCACCACGTGGGCGCCGCTGATCGCTGTGACGTACTATCCCGTCCTTGGGAATTAAGTCCCAGGGCACATGGACGGGATAGTGCGTCACATGGGATTAAGGGGTTAACGATTCTAGCTGTATGAATTGGTGCATTATCATCTGAAAGATGGTGTTCCCCTCCGGGAACTGCTTGAACCGTAGGATGCATTTAGTCGCCCAAAATGCCTAAATAATCGTGGCTGTTAATTCTTCCATGAAGGGATATCATTGGCCTGGCGGATCTCCACGAAATAGCACCCCAGATCATTACAGAACCTCTGCCATGTTTTACGGTTGGGAGAAGGCAGTCTGGATGGAATGCTTCTTTCTGCTGTCTTCAAACGTACACTCGGCCGAAGGTCGGAAATAGGGTAAACGATGATTCGTCTGAGAATGTCACATGTTTCCGCTGCTCGAGGGACCAATTCTGGAGGTTTCTACACCACTCTAAACGCTTGGAAACATTTGTCATTGAGAGCAGCGGTTTTCTAATTGCAGCTCTTCCGTGGAATCCAGATTTGTGCACCTCCCGACAAACAGTTTATGGAAACTGGGTTCTGTTGGTGTTCATTGAGCTCAGCAGTGATTTTCGGAGCCGTGGTCTTGCGATCCTCTCTCACAATTCGCTTTAGAGTCCGACAGTCTCTCTCAGTCAACTTCGACTTTCGGCCGGACCTGTGCTTTGCTGCGGACGTTTTTCCTTCTCTTTCAAACGCAGTCATTACTTTGGAGACAGTACCTCTTGACACCCAAGCATTCGGGCACTTTCTGTTACACTAGCGCCTGCCATACGAGCACCAACACTTTGGCCTCTTTGAAAATCCGAGAGGTCTGCCATTGGTATCAGGTTCTCATCAATGTTCTTTCAATTCTGAAAAACAAACAGTTAATTTACATACACATATCACAAATAATCAACTACAAAACATTACCATATGTCACGGTTTGCATGTTTGTAACATGTTCGAAGACTAATGATGCCAAAACGTTAGGTGTTTCCATTATTTTGTCCAACCCGTGTGTGTGTGTGTGTGTGTGTGTGTGTGTGTGTATATATATATATATTACAGACCAAATGTTTGGACACACCTTCTCATTCAAAGAGTTTTCTTTATTTTCATGACTATGAAAATTGTAGATTCGCTCTGAAGGCATCAAAACTATGAATTAACACATGTGGAATTATATAATTAACAAAAAAGTGTGAAACAACTGAAAATATGTCTTATATTCTAGGTTCTTCAAAGTAGCCACCTTTTTGCTTTGATTACTGCTTGGCACACTCTTGGCATTCTCTTGATGAGCTTCAAGAGGTAGTCACCGGAAATGGTCTTCCAACAGTCTTGAAGGAGTTCCCAGAGATGCTTAGGCTGGTTTCACATTTGCGTTTTTTAGCGCTGGAAAAAAACGCATATGTGCGCATGCGTTTTTTCCCCTATATTTAACATGGGTGCGCATACCTGCGCGCTGGTAAGCGCATGTATGCGATTTTCATGCGCTGCGTTTTTTTGGGGTGTGCGTTTGTATTTTCCAGACGCAGCATGTTGCATTTTTTGGCCCTGCAAAAAAGCGCATGCGCACATATGCGCACGTTTTGCGCTAAAAATGGCCATTATAGCCTATGGATGCGCATATGTGCGCACTGGCATGCTCATGTATGCGTTTTTTTGCACATGCGTTTTTTTTTGATAACCATGGAATTTAGGGGTTTGGGTTAGAGTTAGGGTTAGTTAAGGGGGTTTAGGGTTAGGGTTAGGGTCAGGGTCAGGGTTAGGGTCAGGGTTAGGGTTGGGGTTTGGGTCAGGGTTAGGGTTAAGTATGGTTTGGTTAAGGGTTAGGGTCAGGGTTAGGGTTAAGTATGGTTTGGTTAAGGGTTAGGGTCAGGGTTAGGGTCAGGGTTAGGGTTAAGTATGGTTTGGTTAAGGGTTAGGGTCAGGGTTAGGGTTAAGTATGGTTTGGTTAAGGGTTAGGGTCAGGGTTAGGGTCAGGGTTAGGGTCAGGATTAGGGTTAAGTATGGTTTGGTTAAGGGTTAGGGTCAGGGTTAGGGTTAAGTATGGTTTGGTTAAGGGTTAGGGTCAGGGTTAGGGTCAGGGTTAGGGTTAGGGTCAGGGTTAGGGTTAAGTATGGTTTGGTTAAGGGTTAGGGTCAGGGTCAGGGTTAGGGTTAAGTATGGTTTGGTTAAGGGTCAGGGTTAGGGTCAGGGTTAGGGTTAGTTAGGGTTTAGGGTTTGGGTTAGGGTTAAGTATGATTTGGTTAAGGGTTAGGGTTAGGGTCAGGGTTAGGTTAGTAAAGTCATGGTTTGGGTTAGTGTGAGGGGCCACCTAATGTTGGAAAAAAACGCAAACGCGGTAAAAACGCACTAAAAACGCATACAAACGCATAAAAACGCTGCGTTTTTTTCATGCATGCTCATAAAAATGCTTGAAAAAAACGCAGCAGTTGTATGCTTTTGTATGCATTTTTTCAATGCGTTTTTTTGCGGGAAAAACGCGCTGCAAAAAAAAGCAAGTGTGAAACTAGCCTTAGCACTTGTTGGCCCTTTTGCCTTCACTCTGCGGTCCAGCTCATCCCAAACCATCTCAATTGGGTTCAGGTCTGGTGACTGTGGAGGCCAGGTCATCTGGCGTAGCACCCCATCACTCTCCTTCTTGGTCACATAGCCCTTACACAGCCTGGAGGTGTGTTTGGGGTCCTGTTGAAAAATAAATGATGGTCCAACTAAACGCAAACCGGATGGAATCCCACTTATTAAACCTGACAGGGCACACCTGTGAAGTGAAAACCATTTCTGGTGACTACCTCTTGATGCTCATCAAGAGAATGCCAAGAGTGTGCAAAGCAGTAATCAAAGCAAAAGGTGGCTACTTTGAAAAACCTAGAATATAAGACATACTGTATTTTCAGTTGTTTCACACTTTCTTGTTAATTATATAATTCCACATGTGTTAATTCATAGTTTTGATGCCTTCAGAGTGAATGTACAATTTTCATAGTCATGAAAATAAAGAAAACTCTTTGAATGAGGTGTGTCCAAACTTTTGGTCTGTACTGTATATAATACTATTATTATATATATATTATTATTATTCTGTTTGATACTCTGCACTTTAACTATACGGTAATACTTGTCGTTATTGACTATTTTTTTCTGTACATACAATCGCATTTTTTCATATTTGATTGCTGGTATTTTGATCATGTTGATATTTTGTTTTTTTGCATGATATACCCTCTGTATATTAAGAATCCCTTTTACTCATATTGGATATATCTTGGGCGTACTACTATATTAAACACCACTTATCTACTTGATTGGTGGGGCATCTCATTTGAGATCTCATTTGTATGTACCTGTATACACAATAATAAATATTGGGACTATTATGTCTTCCCCTGCTTACTGTCACCTTGTCTTTGTTTTTGTTTTTTTAAATTGTTCTAAATCATTCAGCACTTTGGTTTCAATAAAGCCATTTCTATTGCCTTCATGTTTGGGTGTGCACCATTATTCTGTGTAGCTGCTTCTCTTACTATTTGACTATTTTCCCTTGTGCAGTCCGTTGTAGCACCCCTTATCTTTATTGTTTCATATACATCTTTTGTGGTGCCCATTATTTTCTATGTAATGACACATAGCGCATTTGTCTTCCTCTTGCATTTGTGGTGTCAGTAATTGCCAACAATGAGATCTGTGTAAACTGGTTACACATCAGTCTTACCAGAGCACACAGAGAAAACTGGTGCTGACCTTCTCTGTGCCTGTTGTTTTTGTTTTTTCCCCTGCATAACGCCTTCTGCTTTTGATTGGGTAACTTCATACACTGGGAAAAGTAAGCACCAAGGAGAAGAATCTCTGCTAGCACCACCTTGGCTGAAAAAAAATTGTCATAGAAATGTCTTAGAAATTTTACCAACTAATATCTCAGCAATAAAGATCCGAAATAAATAATTTTGTTTTATTCAGATCTTCAACTTTATCATGCTGTTGCCAGTTTTGCCCGTACAAAGTGGGGAAAGTTGCAGCTTAACATCTAGTTTCTCCATAAATTCAGCAAAATTGGGAAATTAACCCCTTTAAGAAATGTATCCAAATTGGTTTTGAAACATAAAAATAAAAAGTTTGTGATGTACTGTACAACTGTGGCATGTAAAAATTTGGACATCCTTTGTCAAAATTACTGTTATTGTGAACAGTAAATCAAGTTGAAGATGAAATAATCTCTAAAAGGCCTTAAGCTAAAGATTACACATTTCCTTTGTATTGTAGGCAAAAAAATGTATTGTTTAAATTTTAAAAATTCTGAAAAGGAAAGTGGTTCGATTCAAGTTTGGACACCCGGCAGGGTTAGTATCTAGTAGCACCCCTTTTTGAAAGTATTGTAGCTTGTAAATGCTTTTTGTAGCCAGCCAAGCGTCTTTCAATTCTTGTTTGAGGGATTTTTCTCCATTCTTCCTTGGAAAACTCTTCCACTTCTCTGAGATTTCTGGGTCATCTTTCATGCACTGCTATTTTGAGTTCTAGCCACAAATTTTCAATGATGATCAGATCAGGGGACTGTGAGGGCCATTCTAAACCCTTCATCTTGTGCCTTTTTGAGGTAGTCTATTGTGGATTTTGACGTGTGTTTTAAGATCATTATCCATTTGTAGAAACCATCCTCTTTTCAACTTCAGCTTTTTTTTTTTTTACAGATGGTGTTATGTTTGTAGGAATTTCTTTGAACCCATTCTTCCCTCTACCCGTGAAATGTTCCCTGTGCCATTGGCTGCAACACAACCCCAAAGCATGATTGATCCTCCCCATGTTTAATGGTTGGTGAGATGTTCTTTTCCTGAAATTGTGTGCACTTTTTTCTCCACCCATAGCTTTGATTATTGTGGTCAAAGAGTTCTATTTTGACCTAATCGTTTCACAGGACTTGTTTTCAAATTGCATGAGGCTTGTTTAGATTTCTTTTTTTTTTGCATAATTCTGATGCTAAATTTTATGGTGAGGACGCAGGAGATGTTTTCTTCTGATGAAGGCCATTTTTGTGCAGGTGTCTCTGGACAGTAGAACAATGTACCACAAATCTAGAATCTGCTAATTCTTTCTGAAGGTCTTTTGCAGTCAAGCTTGGGTTCTGATTTGCCTCTCTAGCAATCCTATGAGCAGATCTCAGTGACATTTTTCTTGGTCTTCCAAACCTTCTTTTGACCTCCATTGTTCATGTTACCTGCCATTATTAATTACATTTCAAACTGAGGAAAGGGCAACTTGAAAATGATTTGATATCTTCTTACAGCTTTCTTCTGCTTTGTAAGCCTCCACCATTTTTCATGTTTACAGTGCTAGGCAGCTACTTAGAAGAACCCATGGCTGCTGTTTTTTGGCACAATGTTAAAGGAGGCAGGGTTTTTATAAAGTGGTAAAATTTGCATCACCTGGCTTTTCCTAATGATAATGATGAGCAAGCCATAACCCTAACAGGCTAATTAAGGTCTGAAACCTTGGTCAAAGATCTGAGCACACAAATCTCCAAGGGTGCCTAAACTTTTGCATTGAAGCCTTTTTTCTGATGTTGCCTAAAATACCCAAGTATATGTGTCATCTTTAATTTCAAGCCTTTTAGAGATCATTTCACCTTCAACTTAACTGTTCACCAGGGGTGCCCAATCTTTTACATGCCACTGTATATAGAGTATATAGGATCTTCTGTATACTGTGCAGAGGTTTCACTTTTTCTTTTTCTCTCTTGCAGATGTTCACAGTTAATTTTTGAATATGGCTCAAGGACTAAACATAACTCTTCTTACTATGGAGCCAGCAAAAAGAAGGGGATAGCAATGTTTGGCAGTCCTGAGAGAGCAGCAGGTGGTGCATTCATGCTGGGCAGTCCAGTTACTGACAAAGAAGGTAATGACACTTCATTTTGTGGAGTCTTTCACTAAAACATATGCACAGTCAGGTTTCCAGTCTATGTAGCAGTCTTTGGTGGACGTGGACTGCAGTGTATTGGCTTATTTATTTAATTGGTCTGTAAATGCTTTGTTTCAAATGATTACTAATTGGCTGAAGGAGCTTAGAAGAATTACTATTCCCACCAATAGAGTTGGTGCAAGTCAATTCGCAGGACCCAGTCTAACGACTAGCTCAGTGTTCTCTGGACAGGAGCCCTGGGAAATGCCTATATCAGTGGTCCCCAACCTTTCTCACCTTGAGAGCCACATCCAGCTCAGAGAGGGTCACGAGCCATGTTCAGCTTTGAGAGATGGTCGCCAGCCACATCTGGCTCCAAACTCCCTCACATTAATGGCAGTTAAAGCCCCAATTATTGGTATAATGACAGCCAAAGCTTTTCCACAGAACCAGTATACCAAGATCCAAGTGTTCTCACAATTCCCCCTTCAGGATTCTCCCATCAAGCACTCCCACCACACTGTCGTAGCACCTCCTCTGACTGGTAGTATCATCCTGTCTCCAGCACACCATTCTTGAATTATCTCTAAACCCCTAAGACCAGTATATGTGCATCCAGATCTGCTCTTCTGTGCCGGACTACTCAAAAAATTCACCATTTTGAGATGCGCTCTTCAT
Source organism: Dendrobates tinctorius (assembly GCF_039654945.1). Taxonomy (NCBI): domain Eukaryota; kingdom Metazoa; phylum Chordata; class Amphibia; order Anura; family Dendrobatidae; genus Dendrobates; species Dendrobates tinctorius. The sequence continues at coordinate 27,678,712 of NW_027361703.1, read as the reverse complement.
ATCTCTTTGCTAGACCTGGAGCTAATGCAACAAGCTAGCAGACAGCTGCGAGCCACAATTCAAGAGATCGCGAGCCACATGTGGCTCCCGAGCTACAGGTTGGGGATCTGTTATGAGTGAGTCACCGGAGGAGGAGAAAACAAAAATACAAGCTAAGTCCAGAAAACCGGAGAGGTTGGTGGCTATCGGATTGCAGACCCCTGATCCTATACACCACAACTAACAGTAGCCGTGGGGGGTTCCTACGGTGCCCTAGACCCCTCGTCACAGCCGGAGAACTACATAAGCCTAAAGAAGGAAAGGGGAAATCTAAACTGCCCCAGAGCAGACCTCAAAGCAATAGACAGCCCCCAACATGTATTGTCGGTGAAATACAGATGAAAACACAAACACAGACAGAAAGACAGGCTGAGCAAACGATGGGGCCCAACTAACTAGATAGGACAGGACAGAAAAGATGCTGGCTGCAATCCGCAAAAAACCCTACCAAAAATGTCCCAACCGTCTGATAGGGAAAAAGGCAAAATCACTATATCAGCACTCAGGTATATTCTGAAAACAGAGCAAAGAGATCAACTGATCAGAGACAAAAAAGGAATTCAGCCAGTCCCAACCAGGACTGGCTGAATACAAACACTAAGGAAACCAGACAAAATCTCATGGAATAATAGCAGGGCAAAAACTTAGCTTTTAGTAGACAGGAACTAAACTGGATGCAAGAGCTCAGAGCAGAAAGGATCACCAGCAGCCCTGCAGGGCGTCGGCTGCCTTATATCCACTCAAATTCCAGATGTCCAATCACACTCCGCCTGTTCAGATGACAGGTTCTTCCCATCCCAATCAATTTCACTACCTCTCTTCACCAGCAGAGGGAGTTCATCAGACATCAAAGGTGAAGGGGAGAATGAACTCACAACAGTACCTCCCCCTTGAGGAGGGGTCACCGAACCCTCATCCACGCCACCAGGGCGATCAGGATGGGCCCGATGAAAAGCACGAACCAATCTTTTGGCATGAATATCGGATGCAGGGACCCAAGAATTATCCTTCTGGCCATAACCCTTCCATTTAACCAAATACTGGAGTCTCCGTCTAGCCAGACGAGAATCCAGTATCTTCTCAACCTCATATTCCACATTACCTTCAACCAATACCGGGTCAGGAGGTGCCACCACAGGAACTACTGGCTCAACAAACCTCTTTAACAGAGACTTATGAATCACGTTATGGATCTTGAATGTAACAGGAAGAGCCAATCGAAAAGAGACCGGATTAAGAATCTCCAAAATCTTGTAAGGTCCAATAAATCTAGGTTTAAACTTTGGAGAAGCCACCTTCATAGAGATATTCTTTGATGACAACCAAACCATATCACCCACCTTAAACCGGGGACCAATGGTCCTATGCCGGTTGGAAAACCACTGGGCCTTTTCCTGGGAGAGAGACAACTTATCCACCACTTGGGCCCAGATCTGGTGGATTCTCTCCACCACAGTGTCAACACCTGGGCAGGCAGAAGACTCCACCTGCCCTGAAGAGAATCGAGGATGAAACCCAAAGTTACAAAATAAAGGAGACATCAAAGTGGCAGAACTAGCTCTATTATTTAAAGCAAATTCAGCCAAGGGCAAAAATGAAACCCAATCATCCTGATCAGCAGAAATAAAACATCTCAAATACGACTCCAAGGTCTGGTTTGTTCTCTCCGTCTGCCCATTGGTCTGAGGGTGAAACGCAGAGGAGAAGGACAACTGAATTCCCAGCTTGGAACAGAAAGTCCTCCAAAATCTAGACACAAACTGAACTTCTCTGTCAGATACAATGTTCTCAGGAATCCCGTGCAAGCTAACCACCTGTTGCAAAAACAAGGGCACCAACTCAGAGGAAGATGGCAACTTAGGGAGTGGTACAAGATGGACCATCTTAGAGAATCTATCACAAATCACCCAAATAAGTCATTCTCTGAGAGACAGGCATATCAGAGATAAAATCCATTGAAATATGGGTCCATGACCTCCGGGGCACCGGCAAAGGCATCAACAACCCACTAGAGCGAGAACAAGGTTTAGACCGGGAGCAAGTCCCACAGGACTGCACAAAATTCCTGACATCACGAGACAAGGCGGGCCACCAAAAAGACCGACTTGCCAAATCTCTAGTACCAAAAATACCTGGATGACCAGCCAATGCGGAGCAATGAACCTCAGACATTACTCTCTTCCTCCACTGGTCAGGAACATACAATTTTCCAATGGGACAATGCTCAGGTTTGTCCTCCTGAAACTCTTCCAGAACACGTCTCAAATCGGGCGAGATGGCAGAAAGAACTACCCTCTCACCTAAGATGGTAGCAGGCTTGGTCACAATAGGAGAAACAGCAAAGAAACTCCTAGAGAGGGCGTCTGCCTTGACATTCTTAGTGCCCGGGAGAAAAGAGACCACAAAATCAAAACTTGTGAGAAACAAGGCCCACCCAGCCTGTCTAGGATTCAAGCGTTTGGCCGACTCCAGGTAAATCCAAATTCTTGTGGTCAGTAGGGACCATGACTTGATGTTTAGCTCCCTCCAACCAATGTCTCCACTCCTCAAATGCCCATTTCATTGCTAACAGTTCCCGATTCCCCACATCATAGTTACGTTCGGATGGGGAGAACTTTGGCGAAAAGAAAGCACAGGGATTCATTTTAGATGTTACAGGATCTTTTTGGGACAAAACAGCTCCTGCACCAATCTCAGAAGCGTCCACCTGTACCTGAAACGGGAGTGAGACATCAGGTTGCCGCAAAACCGGAGCAGAAGTGAACCTTCGCTTTAGCTCCTGAAAGGAAGAAACGGCCTCCGGAGACCAATTCAGCACATCAGCCCCCTTCTTAGTCAAATCAGTCAATGGTTTGGCAATACCAGAAAAATTAGCTATAAATTTACGATAAAAATTAGCAAAACCCAAAAACTTCTGGAGGGCCTTCAAAGAAGTGGGCTGAACCCAATCGTAAATGGCCTGTACCTTGGCCGGGTCCATTTCAATAGTTGACGGAGACAAAATAAATCCCAAAAATGAAATCCTCTGTACACCAAAAAGGCATTTCGATCCCTTGACATACAGGGAATTCTCCCTCAAAATCCGGAACACAGTCCGAACATGTTCCACATGAGAGTCCCAATCCTTGGAAAAGATCAAAATATCATCCAGATAGATAATCAAAAATTTATCCACAAAGTCTCGGAAAATATCATTCATGAAGCACTGGAAGACAGAAGGGGCGTTAGTGAGCCCAAAAGGCATCACCAGGTACCGTATATACTCGAGTATAAGTCGACCCCCCTAATTTTGCCACAAAAACCTGGGAGAACTTATTGACTCGAGTATAAGTCTAGGGTGGGAAATGCTCCATAGATTATTCCCCCATATGGTGTCCCCAGAAGAAGCTCCATAGATTATTCCCCCATATGCTGCCCCCATTAGAAGCTCCATATTGTTCCCCCATTAGAAGCTCCATATTGTTCCCCCATATACTGCCCCCATAAGCAGCTCCATAGATTGTTCCCCCATATACTGCCCCCATTAGAAGCTCCATATTGTTCCCCCATATGCTGCCCCCATTAGAAGCTCCATATTGTTCCCCCATATACTGCCCCCATTAGAAGCTCCATGGATTATTCCCCCATATGCTGCCCCCATTAGAAGCTCCTTAAGATTATTCCCCCATGTGCTGTCGCTGCTGCTGCATGTAAAAATAAAAAAATGACATACTCACCTCTCCGTCGCTGGGTGTCAGATTCTCACCTGTCCTGCGTCCATGGCTGCTCACCGCTATCTGCCACGTCATCAGTCAGTGACATTCGACTGCAGGGGGCGCGGCGCGCACTAACCACGTCACCGCGCCCTCTGCTGTCTGAACTCACTGACTGATGACAGACACAGACAGCAGCAAGCAGCCATGGCCGCAGGACAGGTGAGTATCGCTATACTTACCCGTCCTGACACTGTGTCTTGAGCCCCCAGCTTCTCCGCGCTCTCTCTTCCTGCCTTCAGCAGTCACGTGGTACCGCTCATTAAAACTCATGAATATGCGCATATTCATGAGTTTTAATGAGCGGCACTACGTGACCGCTGAAGGCAGGAAGAGAGAGCACGGGGAGAAGCTGGGGGCTCAAGACACAGCGTCAGGACGGGTAAGTATGACCTGACACCCCCGCCCCCCTCCCCCTCCGACCCCCTTTGTATATGACTCGAATATAAGACGAGAGGGGGACTTTCAGCCCAATTTTTTGGGCTGAAAATCTCGACTTATATTCGAGTATATACGGTACTCAAAATGTCCCTCCGGAGTATTAAACGCCGTCTTCCATTCATCCCCATGCTTAATGTGAATAAGGTTATACACCCCCTGAGGTCAAGCTTGGTAAACCAACAAGCACCTTCAACTCTAGAAAATAGGTCAGAAATCAGGGGTACCGGATACTGATATTTAACAGTAATTTTGTTGAGGGAACGATAGTCAATACAAGGCCTTAATGAACCATCTTTCTTGGCCACAAAAAAAAAAAAACAACACCCAAGGGTGAAGAGGATGGTCTAATATGACCCTTCTCTAACGACTCCTTAATATAGGATCGCATAGCCTCGTGCTCGGGTACAGATAAATTGAAAAGTCGACCCTTGGGAAATTTACACCCAGGGCTCAGCTCAATTGCACAGTCATAACTCCTATGAGGAGGCAAAGACGCAGACTCATTCTCAATAAATACATCATAAAAATCCGCCAAATAGTCAGGAACATCATGCGACTGGGGAGAGGTGGAGAAAATAGGAGCGTCGCTAAGGGCACACCGACAACCCCAACTCACCACAGACACAGATTTCCAATCCAAAACTGGATTATGGATTTGCAACCAGGGAAACCCCAGAACGATGGTATCATGCAAATTATGCAACACCAAAAATCTGCAATTCTCTTGATGGTCTTGGGCGACCCGCATTACCACCTGGGTCCAAAACTGAGGTTTATTCTTCGCCAAAGGAGTAGCATCAATACCCCTCAAAGGGATAGGCGTCCGCAGAGGTGTCATAGGAAACCCTCAACGTTTAGCAAAATCCAAGTCCATCAGGTTCAGAGCTGCTCCCAAATCCAAAAATGCCTTAGCGGAAAATGTGGACAGGGAGCAGATCAGAGTAATTGCCAGAAGAAACTTAGGTTGAACACCACCCACAGCAAATGTGTGTGCAAAACGTTTCTCTCATTTAGGGCAGACAGAAATAATATGAGAGGCATCTCCACAGAAAAAACACAGCTTATTACGCCTTCTGAACTTCTGACGTTGCGCCCTAGACAAAACTCTATCACATTGCATAGGTTCAGACATTTGTTCAACAGGTGGCAACACCTCTGGTGCAGTTTTGCGTTCACGCAAACGCCGATCAACCTGAATGGCTAATGACATAGAATCGTCAAGACCAGAGGGAACAGAAAATCCCACCATAGTATCTTTTACGGTTTCTGACAAACCCTTCCGAAAGAGAGCTGCCAAGGCACCATCATTCCAGGTAGTAAGGACCGCCCACTTTCGGAATTTTTGACAGTACAACTCTGCAGAATCCTGACCCTGGCTCAATGCCAACAGGGCCTTTTCAGCCTGATCAATAGCATTAGGTTCATCATACAACAACCCCAAGGCCTGAAAAAATGCGTTCACATCAGTCAGAATAGGATCATCAGGTTTCAAAGAAAACGCCCAATCCTGGGGATCGCCGCGCAGCAAAGAGATGACAATTTTAACCTGCTGCGCGGAGCTCCCCGATGAGTTGGGCTTCAAGGCAAAAAATAATTTACAATTATTCTTAAAATTCAGAAATTTAGACCGATCCCCAAAAAAACACATCAGGAGTAGGGATCTTTGGTTCAGCAGCATGTGAACATGTGAATGAGCAAGATAGGCGGAAATTCCCCGCACTTCAGCAGTAAGCTGCTCCACACGATCAGACAATTGCTTAATCTCCATTGAGAAAAAATTCCCCCTACGGCCTCAGAGAAATAGAGGAAAAAATATACACCAAAAAAAAAATTCTGACACTTTTTTTTTTTTTTTTACAATTCCTTCCTGCTATTGAGTACCCTAGAATCTGCGGTATGGCTGGTGATTCTGTTATGAGTGAGTCACCGGAGGAGGAGGAGAAAACAAAAATACAAGCTAAGTCCAGAAAACCGGAGAGGTTGGTGGCTATCGGATTGCAGACCCCTGATCCTATACACCACAACTAATAGTAGCCGTGGGGGGTTCCTACGGTGCCCTAGACCCCTCGTCACAGCCGGAAAACTACATAAGCCTAAAGAAGGAAAGGGGAAATCTAAACTGCCCCAGAGCAGACCCCAAAGCAATAAACAGCCCCCAACATGTATTGTCGGTGAAATACAGATGAAAACACAAACACAGACAGAAAGACAGACTGAGCAAACGATGGGGCCCTACTAACTAGATAGGACAGAAAAGATGCTGGCTGCAATCCGCAAAAAACCCTACCAAAAATGTCCCAACCGTCTGATAGGAAAAAAGGCAAAATCACTATATCAGCACTCAGGTATATTCTGAAAACAGAGCAAAGAGATCAACTGATCAGAGACAAAAAAGGAATTCAGCCAGTCCCAACCAGGACTGGCTGAATACAAACACTAAGGAAACCAGACAAAATCTCATGGAATAATAGCAGGGCAAAAACTTAGCTTTTAGTAGACAGGAACTAAACTGGATGCAAGAGCTCAGAGCAGAAAGGATCACCAGCAGCCCTGCAGGGCGTCGGCTGCCTTATATCCACTCAGAAATTCCAGATGTCCAATCACACTCCGCCTGTTCAGATGACAGGTTCTTCCCATCCCAATCAATTTCACTACCTCTCTTCATCAGACATCAAAGGTGAAGGGGAGAATGAATTCACAACAGGGATCCCTGGTCTATATACTAACCGCATCCCTCGATCGTCTCTTGATTAGTCAGCCTGGCATGACATTATTGCTGCATGACAGACTTGCCAGGCCAAGTAATCAAAAAAGAGCCGTCAAATGCTGGCAAGTAGGAGACAGTTCTCAGTCTTGTGCCCAGCAGCCAGAGACTACTGACCTGGCCGCTGGACTGTAAATCGATGCACACCAACTCTACCCACAACCTAAGGCAGCTAATTTCTGTTAATTCAAAAACTGTGTGCAAGGGTAAATGCATACGTTACAGATTTGGTGCGTTTTTCTCGCTTTTTTTTCTGCACGGATTTGTGACAAAACCTTAAGTAAAACCTGATGCCTGCAAAGTGAATGAGAAACCTCAAGTGTCTTGTAGATTTGGTGCAGAAAATAGTCTGCAGCGTGTCAATTCTCTGTGCGTTTTTGCCCAGCGTTATTCACCATTCACTTCACTCAAATCAATCAAAAACACAGCAAATGGCACATTTTTCCTGCCAAGAGATGCAGAAATGGTACAGAGATTTTACTCAACGTGTGCACATACCCTTGAAAGAAAGAGAAATAATTCATCTGTTTTAAAAATAAAGAGTTGTCATGGCCGAATGTGTTGGCACACTTGCCAATTCCAATTCCAACACGCTCAAAGGAACTAAATGTGTATAACAAACTATGTGTAATTGCAAATTCAAGGGTGCTCACACTTTTGTGTGTGTGTGTGTGTGTGTGTGTGCACATATACATACAATTCAACTGTGAGACACAGAGTCTAAAAATTAAAACCGTGAAATCACATTGTTTGATTTTTAAAATAATTAAATTGCATTTTATTGAATGAAATAAGTATTTGATCACCTACCAACCAGCAAGAATTCTGTGTTATGAATGAGTCACCGTAGGAGGCAAAAACAGAAATGCTAGCTAAGTCCAGAAAACCAGAGGAGTTGGCAGCTATCGGATTGCAGACCCCTGAACCTATCAACACAACTAGCAGTAGCCGTGGGGGGTTCCTACGATGCCCTAGACCCCTCGATCACAGCCAGAGGACTATATAGCCTAAAGACAGAAAGGGAAATCTAAACTGCTCCAGAGCAGACCCCAAAGCAAAAGGCAGCCCCCAACATATAATGACGGTGAAGCAAGAAGAAAGAACACTAACACAGACAGAAAGATAGACTGAGCAAAGACGGGGCCCAAGCTAACTAGATAGGAAAGGACAGGAAGGCTGCTGTCTGCAATCCGTGAAAAACCCTATGAAAATAAGAGCCAACAAACTGACAGTGAAAAAGGCCCTGAAGACGCTAGACTTCAAAAAGGCTATGTCAGTACTCAGGAATATTCTGAAGACAGAGCAACCGGCAAAAGGAGATTCAGCTCACCCCAGCAGGGAATGGCAGAATCCAGAAAAGCAAGGCAAACAAAAACAAAACACAAATGCTAACAGGCAAAGCAGAAAACTTAGCTTTAGAGGAGCAGGAATCAGACTGGTCTCCTAGAAGTCCACAGAGAAATCACCCGCAGGGCAGAAGGGCGTCGGCAGCCTTATATCCAGTCCGTGACTCCACTCAGCCAGTCATCATCATTAGGCTCAGGTGCCTGATAATCAGGCTCCTTACCTTCCTTTACCAGAATAGGGAGTTCACCAGACCTCAGTGACGAAGGGGAAAATGAACTCGCAACATTCTGGCTCTCACAGACCTGTTAAAGACAAACTAAGAAGCTCTCCTACTCTGCACTCATTATCTGTGTTAATTTCACATGTTTGAACTTGTTGCCTGTATAGAAGACTCCTGCCCACACACTCAATCACTCACACTCCAAAATCTCCACCATGGCCAACATCAGAGAGCTGTTTAAAAGAGACTGGGGACAAAATTGTAGACCTGCACAAGGCTGGGATGGGCTACAGGACAACAGGCAAGCAGCTTGGTGAGAAGGAAACAACTGTTGGCACAATTATTAGAAAATGGATGAAACACAAGGTGACTGTCAATCTTCCTCGGTCTGGGGCTCCATGTAAAGTCTCGCCTTGTGAGGTAAGGATGATTCTGAGAAAGGTGATGAATCAGCCCAGAACTACATGGGAGGACCTGGTCAATGACCTGAAGAGAGCTGGGACCACAGTCTCAAACGTTACCATTAGTAACACACTATGCTATCATGGATTAAAGTCCTGCAGGAAAGGCAAGGTCCCCCTGCTCTCGTCAGCACATGTCCAGGCCCGTTTGAAGTTCACAAGTGACCATCTGAATGATGACGAGGAGGCATGGGAGAAGGTCATGGTCGGAGGAGAGAAAAATAGAACTACTTACTATCATCTCCACTTGCTGTGTTTGAAGGAAGAAGGATGAGTGCAACCCCAAGTGTGAAGTATGGTTGAGAGGGAAACCTCATACTATGGGGGTGCTTATCTGCAAAGGAGGCAGGGCGACTGCACCGTATTGAAGGGAGAATGGATGGGTTATATATTGTGAGATTTTAGCCAAGAACCTCCTTCCCTCAGTGAAAGCAAAGAAGATGGGTCGTGGCTGGGTCTTTCAGCATGACAATTTAGAAAAAACAAACAAAACAAAAAACCTGAGTGCACTACCAATATCTAAGGGGGACTGCTGACCACACACATAATTAGATATACAACCAACAAGAGAAAGAAGTGTGTGTATAATGGACGCGATCAACCCCATGGTCATAACCACAATATAACACAAATATATAAACAAATGAATAACATTTATTAACACAAAAAATTCCACACAAAAAGTGACATTGATAAGAATAAAAACAATTAAAGGCCAGGACAAATTGGCCGTGTGTAACACTCCAAAAAACGTTCTAAAATAAGAACCTAGTGCTCCACTCCTCGACGATGCTAAGGCTGGTTTCACATTTGCGTTTTTTAGCGCTGGAAAAAAACGCATATGTGCGCATGCGTTTTTTCCCCTATATTTAACATGGGTGCGCATACCTGCGCGCTTGTAAGCGCATGTATGCGATTTTCATGCGCTGCGTTTTTTTGGGGTGTGCGTTTGTATTTTCCAGACGCAGCATGTTGCATTTTTTGGCCCTGCAAAAAAGCGCATGCGCACATATGCGCACGTTTTGCGCTAAAAATGGCCATTATAGCCTATGGATGCGCATATGTGCGCACTGGCATGCTCATGTATGCGTTTTTTTGCATATGCGTTTTTTTTTTTTAACCATGGAATTTAGGGGTTTGGGTTAGAGTTAGGGTTAGTTAAGGGGGTTTAGGGTTAGGGTCAGGGTTAGGGTTGGGGTTTGGGTCAGGGTTAGGGTTAAGTATGGTTTGGTTAAGGGTTAGGGTCAGGGTTAGGGTCAGGATTAGGGTTAAGTATGGTTTGGTTTAGGGTTAGGGTCAGGGTTAGGGTTAAGTATGGTTTTGTTAAGGGTTAGGGTCAGGGTTAGGGTCAGGATTAGGGTTAAGTATGGTTTGGTTAAGGGTTAGGGTCAGTGTTAGGGTCAGGGTAAGGGTTAGGGTCAGGGTTAGGGTTAAGTATGGTTTTGTTAAGGGTTAGGGTCAGGGTTAGGGTCAGGATTAGGGTTAAGTATGGTTTGGTTAAGGGTCAGGGTTAGGGTTAGGGTCAGGGTTAGGGTTAAGTATGGTTTTGTTAAGGGTTAGGGTCAGGATTAGGGTCAGGGTCAGGGTTAGGGTCAGGGTTAGGGTTAAGTATGGTTTTGTTAAGGGTTAGGGTCAGGGTTAGGGTCAGGATTAGGGTTAAGTATGGTTTGGGTCAGGGTCAGGGTTAGGGTTATGGTCAGGGTTAGGGTCAGGGTTAGGGTTAAGTATGGTTTGGTTTAGGGTTAGGGTCAGGGTTAGGGTTAAGTATGGTTTTGTTAAGGGTTAGGGTCAGGGTTAGGGTCAGGATTAGGGTTAAGTATGGTTTGGTTAAGGGTTAGGGTCAGTGTTAGGGTAAGGGTTAGGGTCAGGGTTAGGGTTAAGTATGGTTTTGTTAAGGGTTAGGGTCAGGGTTAGGGTCAGGGTTAGGGTTAAGTATGGTTTGGGTCAGGGTCAGGGTTAGGGTTATGGTCAGGGTTAGGGTCAGGGTTAGGGTTAAGTATGGTTTTGTTAAGGGTTAGGGTCAGGGTTAGGGTCAGGGTTAGGGTTAGGGTCAGGGTTAGGGTTAGTTAGGGTTTAGGGTTTGGGTTAGGGTTAAGTATGATTTGGTTAAGGGTTAGGGTCAGGGTTAGGGTTAGGGTCAGGGTTAGGGTTAGTAAAGTCATGGTTTGGGTTAGTGTGAGGGGCCACCTAATGTTGGAAAAAAACGCAAACGCGGTAAAAACGCACTAAAAACGCATACAAACGCATAAAAACGCTGCGTTTTTTTCATGCATGCTCATAAAAATGCTTGAAAAAAACGCAGCAGTTGTATGCTTTTGTATGCGTTTTTTCAATGCGTTTTTTTGCGGGAAAAACGCGCTGCAAAAAAAAGCAAGTGTGAAACTAGCCTAAGGCAAAGGGTTTGTATAGGAAAAAATATACAGTACTCTATACAGCAAAGATACAAAAATAATACACTAGACAATAATTCAAATATAATAATGATATGCATCATGACAAGGCATTATGTGCAAAATCAGCAAATAAAGTGCAGGTCACTAAAAGTGAATCAAAAATAATTGCTGCAAGTTGAAAGAGATCTGAGAAATATCAATACCCTATATGACCCATTGGTCAAGATTTAAAGGGATGAGGACGGAATATAAATCCATATATGTGGAAGGCAGACCAATAAAGGAACATTGAATAATGCTGGTGAATATCCAATAGAGGAAAAATAACACAATAGATGCCTATCTGCCACAAACCCATAGATAAGGAGAGTCCTCAAAAAATCATGGACAAAGACCCAGTGTCCACATGATGTAATAGGAGGAGGAGGGGGAGACCCCACACGTATCGCCAACTCAAGCTTGGCTTCCTCAAGGGAAATGGAGGTGAGTAGCATGACAATGACTCGAAACACACAGCCAGGTCAACCAAGGAGTAGTTCCATAAGAAGAATTTCAAGGTTCTGGAGTGGCCTAGTCAATCTCCAGACATGAACCCAATAGAAAATCATTGGATGGAGCTGAAACTCAATATTGCCCAGTGACTGCCTAAAACCTGAAAGATCTGGAGAAGATTTGTATGGAGGAGTGGGCCAAATCCCTGCTGCAGTGTGTGCAAACTTGGTCAAGAACTACAGGAAACGTCTGAGCTCTGTAACTGCAAACAAAGGTTTCTGTAACAAATATTAAGTTCTGGATTTCTATTGTATCAAATACTTATTTCTTGCAATAAAATTTTAAATATTTAAAAATCATCCAATGTGATTTTCTGGTTTTAATTTTTAGATTCTGTCTCTCACAGTTGAAATATGCCTACGATAAAAATGAGTCTTCTCCATTCTTTGTAGGTGGGAAAACTTGCAAAATCGTTAGTGTATCAAATACTAATTTTCCCCACTGTGTCTTTAATCACACGTCCTAAGAAAATGAAGGGAACGCTAATAATAATCTTTATATAGCGCTAACATATTTTGCAACTCTTTACAGTATTGCATACATTATCATCTCTGTCCCCATAGGGGCTCACAATCTAATTTCTCTATAAGTAAGTCTTTGGAATGTGGGAGAAATTTGGAGTACCGGGAGGAAACCCACGCAAACACGGGAAGAACATACAAACTCCTTGCAGATGTTGCCCTTGGTGGGATTTGAACCCAGGACCTCAGTGCTGCAGTGCTAACCACTGAGCCACAGTGCTGCCCCTGTGTATAGCCTCAAGTCAATTAAATGTCATGGATCTCATTTAGTCTTATTAGGGAGCATAAGCAATTTGCAGTGGATAGGTATCAGCAAAACAACTCCAAAAAAAGAATGGTTTGCTGTTGGTGGCCACAGACAGTTATCCTAACCGACTGTTCTCTAGTTTTGCTGTGTTTGTCACGACTTGTAGCATGAGACTGGAGTGGGCTGCACGTACTGTCTATTAAGTAGTCTAGCTTTTCCAGTAATGCACATACATATGTGCTATCGCAAGGTTTTCTGTGTTTCCCAGCACAGTCTTCTGAGCATGGAGCAGATATCATGACATGGGTCATTAAACAAAGACAGCCTGGCAGAGCTATAGCAGACCAAAAAAATCCAGCAAGAGTGGTGTCTGCTGCTTTGTGCAACAGGAGCATTTGCCTGCCAGAACACTACAGAATGACCTCCTGCAGGATAACTATGTACATGTTTTAAACATATTGTCAGAAACTGACTCCATAAGGCGCTGACCCTGTATTGGGTCCTGTGATCATGTCACAGTATGGTGCAGCCTAATTTGCATTAGCCAGAGAACAGCAGAATTGGCAGGTCCTTCATTTGTGCCCTGCCCTCTTTACAGATGAGAGCTGGTTCACACTGAGCACACATGACAGACATGAAAGTGTTTGGACATTTTGCGGTGAATGTTGTTGTGCCTGCAGCATCATCCATCATGACCACTTTGGCGGAGAGCCAGGGATTGTCTGAGGATGCATGTCATTAAAAAGGTGTGAAATGTTCAGAAGTCAGACGTTCCAGGAGTCAGTACTTGGAGAGGATGTAGTAAGCTAAGGGAAAAGATGAAGGCTTATGTCAGATCACAGTCCAGGGTCAGAATACCAGAGAAGTAGCTGATCTAAGCAGTGGGACAAGAACAAACAGTAGCCAGAACACAGCAGCAAGAGGCGCTGCAGTGGAAGCTATGAGAGCTTCAGAGGTGTCGTAAGGACACTGGTGGACCAAGTCCTACAAACTCTTAAAGGGCCAGTACAAGCCCATAGAGACATATGTGGAGTCGGGAAGGAATTTTTTTCCCCAATGTGAAGCTTACTGTTTGCCACATGGGTTTTTTTTTGCCTTTCTCTGGATCAACATGTTAGGATAGGATATGGGTTGAACTACAGTGGGGCAAAAAAGTATTTAGTCAGTCAGCAATAGTGCAAGTTCCACCACTTAAAAAGATGAGAGGCGTCTGTAATTTACATCATAGGTAGACCTCAACTATGGGAGACAAACTGAGAAAAAAAAATCCAGAAAATCACATTGTCTGTTTTTTTTTCGTTTTATTTGCATATTATGGTGGAAAATAAGTATTTGGTCAGAAACAAAATTTCATCTCAATACTTTGTGATATATCCTTTGTTGGCAATGACAGAGGTCAAATGTTTTCTGTAAGTCTTCACAAGGTTGCCACACACTGTTGTTGGTATGTTGGCCCATTCCTCCATGCAGATCTCCTCTAGAGCAGTGATGTTTTTGGCTTTTCGCTTGGCAACACGGACTTTCAACTCCCTCCAAAGGTTTTCTATAGGGTTGAGATCTGGAGACTGGCTAGGCCACTCCAGGACCTTGAAATGCTTCTTACGAAGCCACTCCTTCGTTGCCCTGGCGGTGTGCTTTGGATCATTGTCATGTTGAAAGACCCAGCCACGTTTCATCATCAATGCCCTTGCTGATGGAAGGAGGTTTGCACTCAAAATCTCACGATACATGGCCCCATTCATTCTTTCATGTACCCGGATCAGTCGTCCTGGACCCTTTGCAGAGAAACAGCCCCAATGCATGATGTTTCCACCACCATGCTTTACAGTAGGTATGGTGTTTGATGGATGCAACTCAGTATTCTTTTTCCTCCAAACACGACAAGTTGTGTTTCTACCAAACAGTTCCAGTTTGGTTTCATCAGACCATAGGACATTCTCCCAAAACTCCTCTGGATCATCCAAATGCTCTCTAGCAAACTTCAGACGGGCCCGGACATGTACAGGCTTAAGCAGTGGGACACGTCTGGCACTGCAGGATCTGAGTCCATGGTGGCGTAGTGTGTTACTTATGGTAGGCCTTGTTACATTGGTCCCAGCTCTCTGCAGTTCATTCACTAGGTCCCCCCGCGTGGTTCTGGGATTCTGGCTCACCGTTCTTGTGATCATTCTGACCCCACGGGGTGGGATTTTGCGTGGAGCACCAGATCGAGGGAGATTATCAGTGGTCTTGTATGTCTTCCATTTTCTAATTATTGCTCCCACAGTTGATTTCTTCACTCCAAGCTGGTTGGCTATTGCAGATTCAGTCTTCCCAGCCTGGTGCAGGGCTACAATTTTGTTTCTGGTGTCCTTTGACAGCTCTTTGGTCTTCACCATAGTGGAGTTTGGAGTCAGACTGAGGGTGTGCACAGGTGTCTTTTTATACTGATAACAAGTTTAAACAGGTGCCATTACTACAGGTAATGAGTGGAGGAAAGAGGAGACTCTTAAAGAAGTTACAGGTCTGTGAGAGCCAGAAATCTTGATTGCTTGTTTCTGACCAAATACTTATTTTCCACCATAATATGCAAATAAAAGGAAAAAAAAACAGACAATGTGATTTTCTGGATTTTTTTTTTTCTCAGTTTGTCTTCCATAGTTGAGGTCTACCTATGATGTAAATTACAGACGCCTCTCATCTTTTTAAGTGGTGGAACTTGCACTATTGCTGACTGACTAAATACTTTTTTGCCCCACTGTAGATGGATTTAAAGTCTTCCTTCAACCTTAATTACTATGTTACTATAAGTGTACTGTGCGAACTGGGGCCTGAGAGTGCCGTGGGGGGTGTCCACAGGGTGTTCCCTTAAAAGGGGTGGTGTCCCAAAAGGGGGCAGTGACCCAAATAGGGGTGGTGGCAAAAAAAAGAGGAGGCAGGGAATGCACCATTGGACTGCAGCCGGAAGCAGCGAAGTTCCTGCTATGCAGTTCCATGTTGGTGGAGTGCTCTGCCAATGAACTGTCACAACAGTGCATCTTCTGGTTGGATGGAGAATGTGTGATGGGATTAATAAACCCACGGAGTGGAGTGTCTTTGCTGAGGACCCCTCCTGAACACTCTGTCGCCTGGGATGGGGACGAGAGTGAATGACGCATGTGAGGACTTGAAATGACCTTTGACAGCCTACCTCTACATTGACGCAGCTGAGGTGTCCACGTATCACTTGGAAGCCCTGTGGGACTGGTGGATAAAGAGAAAAGTGTCTGTAGAGGTAATGTGTATGGGTCACTGCTGGGGGCGGGGGAGGCCTAACAAGGCTGTGATGATGAATGACAATTTGTGCCTCAGTAGCTAACTTTGCCAGCTTGATTTTCTTTTTTACACTTCTTATTGAGCTCTTTATACTCCTGTAATGCTATGTCTGTATTCTCTGCCTTCAAGATTTTGACAGCCCTTTGTTTTGTTACTGCAGATTGACTTGAACCAAGGAGATCACTGAATGGATAAAGAGATCCCTCAATATAGGATTCTGACTGAGAAGGGATCATTAGAACTTGTTTTCAGATCCTGAAAACTCTGGACTAACACAAGAACATAAACCTTGCATCTCACTAATATGATTCACAAAAATCACATATAGCTAGATGTGTATTTCCTGAAGGAAGTACAGATAGTGCTTTGAAATGGTGCCCAGGCTGCCCCTTTAAGAGATACTTGCCTGCTTGAATTGGTGGCCGGATCCCTCAGGGTCCGATTTTGTGGGTGTGGCCCCTCAGGGTCCGATTTTGTGGCGGTGCCCCTCAGGGTCCGATTTTGTGGGCGGGGCCCCTCAGGGTCCGATTTTGTGGGCGGGGCCCCTCAGGGTCCGATTTTGTGGGCGGGGCCCCTCAGGATCCGATTTGGTGGGTGGGGCCACTCGGTCCTATTTGGTGAGTGGGGGAGCCACTCTGTGTCCGATTTGTAGGCCAGGGTCGATCAGCCTCCGATTTGGAAGCCGGGGTGGCTCAGCCTCCGATTTGGAGCCTGGGGTCACTCAGCTTTCGATTTGGCGCGCCGGCCCTTTAAGAATCACTTTGGCACGTCAGCCCTTTAAAAGACAGTTTGGCTCACTGGGCTTCTAAATCCACTTTGGCGCACATTCTTTCTCAGGGGCATGCGTCATGTGATGAAGCTAGATTTGCATTAGTGCTGTGGGTTTCGCTTTAAGAGCAGAAATTATCTGGCAGAAACTGTGTCCTGGGGGTCATGTGAAGTTCGTAGGCGTTGGCATAGTAACTGGGTCTGCCTGCGCATATCAATGAGTTTAACTGCCATTTGAATCGCCTCAGGGCATGTTTTGCCTGTGGCAACATTTTCCCATTGGAATGCATTGAGGAAAATGTTTTTTCAAACGCAAATTGCGCAAAAACTACCAATCCGATTGACACGAAAATTACTTAGCACACCACTCGTGGATGCTGGCTTCAAAACGACACCTCAACGTAGTCTGTGCG
Source organism: Dendrobates tinctorius (assembly GCF_039654945.1). NCBI lineage: Eukaryota > Metazoa > Chordata > Amphibia > Anura > Dendrobatidae > Dendrobates > Dendrobates tinctorius. Next base: position 27,661,500 of record NW_027361703.1, on the reverse strand, counting down.
TGTAGCGATTCGGGACGCATTAATTGCGGAAAATCAACTGAATAACTAGATGTGTATTTCCTGAAGGAAGTACAGATAGTGCTTTGAAATGGTGCCCGGGCTGCCCCTTTAAGAGAGACTTGCCTGCTGCCCTTGCAAGACTTTCAACTCAGGACCCGTTTTAACTGTGGATGCATCTCAGGCGCCACTTTGGCCTGTGGGGCCCCTCTGGGTCCGATTTGGTGGGCTGGGTCCGATTTGGTGGGCGGGGCCACGCTGGGTCTGATTTGGTGGGCGGGGCCTCTCAGGGTCTGATTTAGTGGGCGGGGCCTCTCAGGTCTGATTTGGTGGGCGGGATCAATCAGCCTCTGATTTGGAGCCTGAGGTCACTCAGCTTTCTATTTGGCGTGCCGGCCCTTTAAGACTCATTTTGGTGCGTCGGCCCTTTAAGAATCACTTTGGCGAATCGGCCCTTTAAGAGCCAGTTTGGCGCACTGGGCTTCTAAATCCACTTGGGCGCACATTCTCTCTCTCTCAGGGGCATGCGTCATGTGATGATGCTAGATTTGCATTTGTGCTGTGGGTTTCGCTTTAAGAGCTGATATTATCTGGCAGAAACTCTGTCCTGGAGAGGTCATGTATAGTTCGTAGGCGTTGGCATAGTAACTGGGTCTGGCTGCGTATATCAATGAGCTTAACTGCCATTTGAATCGCCTCAGGGAATGTTTTCTCTATGGCAAAATTTTCCCATTGAAATGCATTGAGACAATACATTCCAATGACGGGAAAAAAAATTTTCAAACGCAAATTGCGCAAAAACTACAAATCCGATCGACACAAAAAACTTAGCACATCACTCGTGGACGCTGGCTTCGAAACGACACCTCAACGGAGTCTGTGCGTGTAGTGGTTTGGGCCGCATTAATTGCAGAAATCAACTGAATAATAATAATAACTAGATGTGTATTTCCTGAAGGAAGTACAGATAGTGGTTTGAAATGGTGCCCGGGCTGCCCCTTTAAGAGAGACTTGCCTGCTGCCCCTGCAAGACTTTCAACTCAGGATCTGTTTTAACTGTGAGTGCCGCTCAGGGGCCACTTTGGCCTCAGGGTCTGATTTGGTGGGTGGGGCCCCTCAGGATCTGATTCCTTGGCCTGGGCTCCTCAGGGCTTGAATTGTTGGCCTCAGGCTCCGATTTTGTGTGTGTGTGGCCCCTCAGGGTCCGATTTTGTGTGTGTGTGGCCCCTCAGGGTCCGATTTTGTGGATGGGGCCACTCTGGGTCCGTTTTGTTGGGCGGGGCCCCTCAGGGTCCGATTTGGTGGGCGGGGCCCCTCAGGGTCCAATTTTGTGGGCGGGGCCCCTCAGGGTCCAATTTGGTGGGCGGATCCCCTCGGGGTCCGATTTTGTGGGAGGGGTCCCCTCAGGGCCCAATTTTGTGGTTGGGTCCCCTCATTGTCCGATTTTGTGGGTGGGGCCACTCTGGGTCCGATTTGGTGGGTGGGGCCACTCTGGGTCCGTTTTGTTGGGCGGGTCCCCTCAGGGTCCAATTTGGTGGGCGGGTCCCCTCAGAGTCCAATTTGGTGGGCGGGTCCCCTCAGGGTCCCGATTTGGTGGGCGGGGCCCCTCAGGGTCTGATTTGGTGGGCGGGGCCCCTCAGGGTCTGATTTGGTGGGCGGGGCCCCTCAGGGTCTGATTTGGAGGCCGGTGTGGCTCAGCCTCCGATTTGGAGGCCGGTGTGGCTCAGCCTCCGATTTGGAGGCCGGTGTGGCTCAGCCTCCCATTTGGAGGCCGGTGTGGCTCAGCCTCCCATTTGGAGGCCGGTGTGGCTCAGCCTCCCATTTGGAGGCCGGTGTGGCTCAGCCTCCCATTTGGAGGCCGGTGTGGCTCAGCCTCCCATTTGGAGGCCGGGGTCGATCAGCCTCCCATTTGGAGGCCGGGGTCGATCAGACTCATTTCGGTGCGCCGGCCCTTTAAGAGCTAGTTTGTCTCACTGGGCTTCTTCTAAATCAACTTTGGCGGACATTCTCTCTCAGGGGCATGTCATGTGATGAAGCTAGATTTGCATTTGTGCTGTGGGTTTCGCTTTAAGAGCTGATATTATGTGGCAGAAGCTCTGTCCTGGGGGCGTCATGTGACGTTCGTAGGCATTGGCGTAGTAACTGGGTCTGCCTGCGCATATCAATTAGCTTAACTGCCATTTCAATCGCCTCAGGGCACGTTTTGCCATTTCCCATTGAAAAGCATTGGAGACAGTGCATTCCAATGACGGGAAAAAAAATTTTCAAACGCAAATTGCGCAAAAACTACAAATCCGATCGACACGAAAAATACTTAGCACACCTCTCGTGGACGCTGGCTTCGAAACGACACCTCAACAGATTCTGTGTGTGTAGCGGTTCGGGCTGTATTAATTGCGGAAATCAACTGAATAATAATAATAAGAAGAAGTTAGCAGCGTTCGGATTACAATATAGTGGTTTTTTCAAAGCACTATAATTACTGTCTCTTGTCTCGACGTATTTTGTTGCTCTGTTTAGCGACTCCTCAGTAGAGACTGTAAACTACAGTATTCTACTAGATGTGTATTTCCTGAAGGAAGTACAGATAGTGCTTTGAAATTGTGCCCGGCTGCCCCTTTAAGAGAGACTTGCCTGCTGCCCCTGCAAGACTTTCAACTCAGGATCCGTTTTAACTGTGGGTGCCTCTCAGGGGCCACTTTGGCCTGTGGGGCCCCTCAGGATCGGATTCGGAGGCCTGTGCTCCTCAGGGCTTGAATTAGTGGGCGGGGCCCCATCAGGGTCCGATTTGGTGGGCGGGGCCCCTCAGGGTCCAATTTTGTGGCCGGGGCCCCTCAGGGTCCAATTTGGTGGGCGGTGCCCCTCAAGGTCTGATTTGGTGGGTGGGGCCCCTCACGGTCTGATTTGGTGGGCGGGGCCCCTCAGGGACTGATTTTTGTGGACGGGGCCACTGGGTCCGATTTGGTGAGCGGGGCCACTCTGGGTCCAATTTGGTGGGCGGGGCCCCTCTGGGTCCGATTTGGTGAGCGGGGTCACTCTGGGTCCGATTTGGTGAGCGGGGCCACTCTGGGTCCGATTTGTAGGCCAGGGTCTCTCAGCATCCGATTTGTAGGCCAGGGTCGATCAGCCTCCGATTTGGAGGCCGGGGTGGCTCAGCCTCCGATTTGGAGCCTGGGGTCGCTCAGCTTTCGATTTGGTGCGCTGGCCCTTTAAGACTCATTTCGGTGCGCCGGCCCTTTAAGAATCACTTTGGCGTGTCGGACCTTTAAGAGCCAGTTTGGCTCACTGGGCTTCTAAATCCACTTTGGCGCACATTTTCTCTCAGGGGCATGCGTCATGTGATGAAGCTAGATTTGCATTAGTGCTGTGGGTTTCGCTTTAAGAGCTGATATTATCTGGCAGAAACTCTGTCCTGGGGGTTCATGTATAGTTCGTAGGCGTTGGCATAGTAACTGGGTGTGCCTGCGCATATCAATGAGCTTAACTGCCATTTGAATCGCCTCAGGGCATGTTTTCTCTGTGGCAAAATTTTCCTATTGAAAAGCATTGAGGAAAATGTTTTTTCAAACGCAAATTGCGCAAAAACTACAAATCCGATTGACACGAAAATTACTTAGCACACCTCTCGTGGACGCTGGTTTCGAAACGACACCTCAACGGAGTCTGTGCGTGTAGCGGTTCGGGCCGCATTAATTGCGGAAAATCAACTGAATAATAAGAAGACGCAGAAGAAGAATAAGTTAGCAGCGTTCGGATTACAAGATAGTGGTTTCTTCAAAAGCACTATAATTAGAAGAGAGACTATAGCCCTTAAAAAAACAATATTTATGCATACGTAGCCTATTGATGTGCCCTGTAGATGTGTAAGGGACATTCACCGTTTAGTGAAATGGGTATACCATAGCCTAGATTGTAACTAATTGGTATTTGCAGTGCATACATAAAAGTGATATCTTCAAATTTTAAATATCGCCTCTAACTAGCTGGTAGTGGAGCAGACCCTAAGGGACCTTATAGCCTGAATCGAGCATTCCCTCTCTGGTATTACAATTGTCAATGTGTTCAGGTATATGAGCTCTATTAATGACGTGAGTGCTGTTGTCTTTAAATATTCAATTTAATGCTGCTCTCAAAATCAATCACTAGTCTAGGCTTCACTCCTAAATTTATTGCACCTTTGCCCATCTCACATAATCCCTAGATCCTAGCACATGCTTGTAATGCCCCAATATCCTGAGCAGATCAGCCTTTCATGTAACCTATCATCCTAGGAGTCAATTCTAATCCTTCGAAGATAGACCTATCATTATGGGCATTGAAGTGTACATTGATGGATGCAGGACGCTGATGGTGCGTCCTGCTTGTGCAAAAGTCTGTAAAGTGAATTGGTCTTGAAAATGTGATGAGATTTGGATTTAGGAGCTTATAGTGAGCGCATTAGCTATTATTACTCGGATCCTCATTGAGAGTAAGCTGTTGCCTGCTCCTTATGGACACACAATGAAGTAATTGTGTCTGTAATCTTAGTTTGGTACAAATCCTCTTCTTTTTGTCTTTTTATTAGGTTTTGCTCATGTGGAATAATATGATCTATTTCTTGGCAATATAATGGCTAATAAAAAGGATAATATTTCCTAATATGCGAATACTACTTGTTGCATACAAAACTATTACTGGCACAAAATGCAGTAATCGGAAGTGACTGTGGTGGTCAAGTAGTAGAGGGGGTGCATATTATATCACATAGTGCCATTAAAAACAGCATGTTCCTGCAGTGTGAACAGCTGATAGCTGAATGTTGGAGATGTAGGAGTCTTGTCAACTAACTTACCATTAGGAGGATTTAAAAGGAACCTGTCACCAGAAAAAACGCTATTCACCTGCAGGTATGGGGTTAATAGCGTTAACCTGCCCGGCACCTGCACTTATTGGAGCACTTAGGGAAGAAATTAACTTTGTTCGCATCCGCAGGGTTCCCGTTTGTCATGGGCGCCGGCGTGGGTTCAATCACTGTATACACAGAGCGGCGGCTGTAACTGCCCCCTGCACTGACTGACACTGGCGCTGCGTTGGGGTTGACTGTCAGTCAGGGCCGGGAACACGGTTACATCAGCCACTATGTATACTCAGAGCGGTGACTGAACCGGATCCGTCCCCGTGACTTAAACCGGAACGCTGCCGAGTGGAATAAAGTTCAATTTCTCCCAGCAGTGCTCTGCTATGTGAGGGCGCCGGGCAGATTAATAACGCTATTGACCTGCATATTAACCCCATATCTGCAGGTTAATAAAGTTTTTTTTTTTTCTGGTGATGGGTTCTCTTTAACTTGAAAAAGATGTTCAAACATATTAATAAGCTAGTGGTTTCTTTATGTATTCAAGTACATAAGTAATTTGAGAACACTTTTTTTCATTTTATCCAAAGCAGTATTTATCTTGATTACCTGAAGTTCCCTTTTTTTATTAGGAGCTGATGATGCTTCTCAAGCTGAATCTGCATCCAGGTAAGAATCTTTTCTTTTTTTTTTAAGTTACAATTGAGAAGCCATTCTAACAAAAGAAGTAAGAAAACGAGAATCCATATTTACCAATTTAATCTTCCCTTGGCTTCATCCTTGCTGGCTCAATGAATTTCACCAGATTGGTGATCATGACGATAATTTTCAAAGACCTGACCAACGAGGCCACTGATTACCTGGAGGGTCAGGTGACTGGTGTTCAGGATGTTATTGATTAAAGCATAACTGTCGGTTTAGTTTTTATTAGATAATTAGAAACAAGCAATTTTAGTATTCTTTGAAAATATACCTTCTAAATTAAATATGAAAGAAAATCTTTTAAAAACCTTCTAGAAGATGTCCCCTATGATGTTTCTGAAGCAAATCCATATTCAGCTCCACCGATGCTGAATACGGCTTTCTAAGGGTATGGGAGGTGAGTGCACGCCTGGCTGGATCCCATGCACTGTTTCCTCCGTCACACAGTGCAGGAGCTCTGTTAGTTGTTGTCAGCACACAGCTCCTCTGCCTGTCAGCTGATTGACCTGTGTGCTCAGTGACACTGGCACCTCTCAGTGTATAGCGCAAACCCATATTCAATCGCCCAACTGCAGAAAGAGCTCAGTAACACCAGTACTCCCCCCTTCTCAGTGTTTGCCACACTGCTCCATCTGCCCTTTCAGCTGATTGACCTGTGTGCTCAGTGACACTGGCACTTCTCAGTGTATAGCACAGGCACACATGCAATCGCCCAACTGCAGAAAGAGCTCAGTAGCACCAGTACTCCCCCCCCCCCCCCCCCCCCCTTCTCGGTGTTTACCACACTGCTCCATCTGCCCTGTCAGCTGATTGACCTGTGTGCTCAGTGACACTGGCACCTCTCAGTGTATAGCGCAAACCCATATGCAATCGCCCAACTGCAGAAAGAGCTCAGTAGCACCAGTACTTCCCCCCCCCCCCCCCCTTCTCAGTGTTTACCACACTGCTCCATCTGCCCTGTCAGCTGATTGACCTGTGTGCTCAGTGACACTGGCACTTCTCAGTGTATAGCACAGACACATATGCAATCGCCCAACTGCAGAAAGAGCTCAGTAGCACCAGTACTCCCCACCCCCCCCCCTTCTCAGTGTTTACCACACTTCTCCATCTGCCCTGTTAGCTGGTTCCTGTGTGCTCAGTGACATCGGCACTTCTCAGTGTATAGCACAGACACATATGGCAGTCAGCTGACAGGGCAGAAGGAGCTCAGTAAGATCGGCACTTCCCCTCAGTGTTTACCACACTGCTCCATCTGCCCTATTAGCTGGTTCCTGTGTGCTCAGTGACGTCGGCACTTCTCAGTGTATAGCACAGACAAATATGGCAATCAGCTGACAGGGCAGAAGGAGCTCAGTAACATCGGCACTTCCCCTCAGTGTTTACCACATTGCTCCTCCTGCCCTGTTAGCTGGTTCCTGTGTGCTCAGTGACATCGGCACTTCTCAGTGTATAGCACAGACAAATATGGCAATCAGCTGACAGGCCAGAAGGAGCTCAGTAACATCGGCACTTCCCCTCAGTGTTTACCACACTGCTCCTTCTGCCCTGTTAGCTGGTTCCTTTGTGCTCAGTATTATTGATCATCCTTAGGTACATATTCTGGAATTTTCGTCATTCACAGTCAACACAGGAGCGAACAAGCTGACAGAATAATACTGAAATTTACCGATGTCACTGATCACCAGCTGACAGGCAGAGGAGCTGTGTTTCAACAACCAAAATCTGACAGAGTTTGTTTAATTTGCTGATGCATTATCAGAGAGAGTATTGGATCCATCTAGGAGCGCGCACGCTGTGTAGGCTGCACCCTCATCCTTAGAAAGGCTTCTTCAGTATCTGTTAAAACTGAATACGGATTTGCTTCAGAAACAACAGTGGGACATCTTCTAGAAGATTTTTGAAAGGTTTTCTTTTGGATTACAATTATATAGGAGGCAACTATGGTTTATTTTATTCCTTCATCACACCATGTTTATCCAAGTATGCCTTCACTTGTAACTGTTTGGTCATCTATCTCTTGAAACTCCATTGTACATGAATGCTTTGCTGAGCATTGATTGCGCTCATGTTATGATCCAGGCCGGGTTTTGTATTCTTTTTCCCTTTCTCGGTCTGATCATATCAAGGGTTAACTTTTCTCTGCCTTGTTCTTGCGCCAGGCTCACTATTTCTCTTCACTGCATCCTGCAGGCGGTGTCAGTTATAGTTTCTGCCTACGGTGTGAGTAGCTGACTCTGTGTATACCCTAATTTGTCCTTCTGTTGTTTCTGACTTTACCAGTGTCTGTTTGCTCCCCTCTTCCTGTCCCGACTCTGTGTTCCCCCTTTTGTGTTTTGGATTCTCTGGTATTTGACTTTGCTTGGACCCTGACCTGCTGTATTGTCTCTTGACTTTGGCATATCTGCTCCTGACTGGTACTTACCAATTTGGCTTTTTTCTGACTGTTTGTTTATTCCTTTGGTACTGCGGTTCAGACTAATATCGACCCAGCTTGTTTGACTATTCTGCTGCCACCTGTTTGTAGCTTTGCTGCTGCGTTGCAGGTCTGCTCTTGCCGATCCTCTGGAGATAAGAGTCAGTGGGTGGGGATAATTATTTCCTTACTACGAGAGGGTCTTCAAACGTAGGCTTTCTCTTTACCTGCGACTGCCCCTGAATGTGTGTCTGTGGATAGGTTCTTTGAGGCCTTAGGACTTATTTTTGACGAACCAGACCGGGTCAGGGTGGCAGAGGACATAATCATGGGTCTCTTTGAGGGTAAGCTCTCTGCCGAATGGTATTGCTCCAAGTTCAGACGATGGTCCATTGAGGTGTCCTGGAACGACTCTGCGTTTATTGTCAGTTCGGGAGGGGACTGTCGGATCATCTTAAGGACGCCCTGGCTCTCCATGCACAACCCAGCTCCTTGGAGGAGGCTATCACTCAGGCCATCTGTATGGATCGAAGGCTGCGTAAGGCTAGTTTCACACTAGCGTTTATTCCACGCAGCGCACGGCGCCGCTAAGCCCCGCCCCCTGCCGCCTCCCTGCCCGCCCCATCTGGTCATCGCCGCCTACTATCGCACATGGACGCTTGCGATCTGCGCACCCTATCTTTAGCATAGGGTGCGCAGATCGTGCGCTAGCAGGATTTTGCTGTGCGCTGCGCACTTTTGAAGGTGCGCCCGTGGGCACCGAACGCAGCATGTTGCATTTCGGCGCGCACGGCAAAATCCTGCTAGCGCACGGCCAACGCACGATCTGCGCACCCTATAATAAAGATAGGGTGCACAGATCGCAAGCATCCATGTGCGCTAGTAGGCGGCGATGACCGGATGGGGCGGGCAGGGAGCCGGGAGGGGGCGGGGCTTAGCGGCAGTCGTGCGCAGGCCGTCGCTGCGCTATAAAGCGCAAATGTGAAACCGGCCTAAGAGATGTGTAATGCAGCGAGAGGTTCCTTTGCTTCCTACTAGTCCTTATATTATGCCACATTCTGAACCTATGGAGGTGAGGGGCCACCAACCTCAAGGAGAAGGAGATGAGACGGCGACGTAAAGAAAAGTTATGTTTTTACTGTGGATATCCCTGACATTGGAAAAAGGACTGCCCCTCCTGCCTACCGACTAACAAGCTGCCGAGTCTGGGTGATTGTCGAGGAGGTCACCCAGACTCTTGGATACCTTTTTTCCTTGTTTCATAAGATATTGTTGGAAGTGGAACTTTGTTGTGGAATTGCTATACACCCACTTCAGCTTTCGTGAACTGTGGGTCGTCCATGAACTTTATTGATTCTAACTTGGTGACCAAGTGTAAGTTAGGGACAGATAGGCTTGAGACTCCCATTCATATTGTGGCCATTGACAAACAATGTTGTTAAATTTTGTCTCAGAGGAGTTTCTCCTCAAGGTGGGTTCCTTGCATCAGGAATGTATTTCATGTTTGATTCTGAACAATCTTCCTTCAGGACTGGTGTTGGTATTTCCTTGGTTACAGTTACAGAATCCTGTTATAGACTGGGCATCTCAGGATATTGTTAAATGGGGTCCTAATTGTTCTAAGGGTTGTCTTGATACTGTACTTGTCATCCCTTAATCTGGAGGGTATTCCGGAGTACCTGAAGGATTTTGAGGATGTTTTTCCCGAAAAGGAAGCCGAGGTCTTGCCACCACACCGCCCTTTTGATTGTACTATCAATCTGATTCCGGGTGCTAAATTGCCTAAGGCCCGTCTGTACAACCTTTCTGGCCCGGAGCGACCTGCGATGAAGGAGTATCTCTCAGAAAGCCTGCGTAAAGGTCACACTTGTCTTTCCTGTGGCGGCTGGATAATTTTTTGTAAAAGAAAAAAAAAAAAAAAAGGTTGTTTGCGCCCGTGCCTCGATTTTCATGAATTAAATAAGATTACAGTGTGAAATACTTATCCCCTTCCACTCATCCCTGATCTGTACAACCAGTTATCTGGGGCCAAGTGGTTTTCTAAATTGGAACTAAGGGGATCTTATAACCTTATCCATATTTGAGAGGGGGATGACTTGGAAAATTACATTTCTCACCTCTGAGGGTTTGTTTGAGAATTTGGTCATGCCCTTTGGTCTCACTAATGCGCCAGCAGTTTTTCAGAATTTTATTACCCATGTATTTTCTGATTTCATTGGGTGCTTTATGGTGGTTTATTTACATGATATCTTTGTATTTTCATCTGACAAACAAGATCACATGGGTCATCTATGTGCAGTTCTCCAGAGGTAATGGAGAACTCTTTTTGCTAAGCCTGAAAAGTGCTAATTTTTCGTCCAAGAGCTGTCCTTTCTGGGTTTCATCTGGTCTGCCAAGGGGTTTCGTATAAAGCCTTGGAAGGTATGGGCCATTTTGGATTGGATGCAACCCAGAGACCTTAAGGGTCATTAGCGTTTTTTGGGGTTTGTCTATTATTACAGGAAATTAATTAAGGGATTTTCTCAGGTGGTCAAGCCCCTCACTGATCTTACTCGTAAGGGGGCTGATCTTAAAAACTGGTCAGCTCCAGCAGTGGCGTCGTTTTCTTCATTAAAGGAATGTTTTATGTCTGCTCCTCTTTTCTTTTGGTCCAGCCCGATCCATCTGAACCGTTCATTGTTGAGGTGGGGGCGGTGTTTTTTATCCTGTCTCCCTTTCCCCGTCTGAACATGTCAAGGGTTAACTTTTCTCTGTCTCGTTCTGGTGCCAGGCTGGATATTTCTCTTCAATGCATCTTGCAGGTGGTGCCAGTTATAGTTTCTGCCTACGGAGTGAGTAGCTGACTCTGTGTACACCCTGATTGGTCCTTCTGCTGTTTCTGACTTTGCCCGTGTCTGTTTGCTCCCCTCTTCCCATCCCGACTCTGTGTTCCCCCTTTCATGTTTTGGACTCTCTGGTATTTGAATTGGCTTGGACCCTGACCTGCTTTTTGTCTGTCTTTGGCGTATCTGCTCCTGACCGATACTGACCCATTTGGCTTGTTTCTGACTGTTTGTTTATTCCTTTGGTACTGCGCTACAGACTAATATCGACCCGGCTTGTTTGAGTATTCTGCTGCCACCTGCTGATAGCCTTACTGCTGTGCTGCAGGTCTGCTATTGTGGGCAGTCCTCCCTCCACTTTATTGCCGTCTACTGGAGCTTGCATCTACCACCAAAGCAGCAGTGTGATACATGTGTTTCTAATAGAAGTAGGGAGGTAAAGCTGCTTCCAGACACCTATAGCAGAAGATCAAAAGATCATGTCCTTGGATGTAAACCAGCCTAGCTAACTCTGAATTCACCTGCCCTTCAGGATGTCAGTCAAGGAGGAATGGGCATGCAGTCAGGACACCAAGATCATTCATCACGCCTGCGCTGCCCAAATGATTACTTACATATAAACTGGTGCCCATTGTAACTACTTTGTATCCATTTAAAGCCCAGGTTGTACTTCTCCTTCTTACGGTTTTCCTCCCAGTTTGACATTACTTACTTCCACTGTACTTGTACTTTACAGACAGGTGTAGTTACAGGAGATTACTGACTTCTACTGCACTATACGGTGACATATCAGCCATATAGCCAGGTGTAGATATAGAAGTTTTCTGATTTCTATTGTAATTTACAGTAACATAACCCTTATATAGACAAGTGTAGTTACACAAGATTGGTGACTTTTACAGTAGTGTATCTGCTATACAGACAGCTCTAGTCACAGAAGTTTACTGGTTTCTGCTGTACTTTACAGTAAACAACCATAATATAGACAGGTGTAGTTAAACAAGTTTAGTGACTTTTACTGTATTTTACAGTAGCATATCTATACAGGCAGGTGTAGTTACAGAAGATTACTGACTTCTGCTGTAGTCAGGGCTGTGGAGTCGGAGTCGTGGAGTCGGAGTTAGTTTTGGTTGGAGGCGGCAGAAATGTACCGACTCCGACTCCAGCTTTAAAAAAAAATGTATTAATATTTCATAATTGAACTTTCATATGAATTTTATAAATGTTACTCAAATATATATGTTCTATCAAACTATGAACAACAGTGATAAGCAGTTCTGCTGGAGATAGAGACATTTCTTACTTCTTGTGTGTCACTGTTCTCCACTGCCCTTATCTAATCTTATACTTGGTTAACCTCATGCTGCCCCAACCCCCCTGCTTACAATGTATGAAACTGAAAGTGAAAATGTGTTGCAAATTCTTAGTAGTAAAGCTCCTCCTCTAGACTAGATCATACTAGGTGTGTGTCTTCCAAGCATCTCACAGCTGCCTGCTACTCAGAAGAGGAAGACTGTAAGAAGTATTATCCTTTCAACAAACTTTGCATCAGTTAACTGTGAGTACATGAGGAATAATAACAGTATTACTGACCACTATATAAGTTGTACGACCTGGCAATAATTTTGTACAATTGTTTTTAGGAAAAACAATTGTCATTTGGATTGTGAATGCAGAATTAAAAACCTGAGAATGTCAAAGAAGCATCACATTAAATCAGCTGTATTTGAACATTTCACCATCACTCAAGATAGAAAACATTATGTCTGTCAGTGTATGACAAATGATCCAGACGAAAACAAATGCTATGAAGCCAAGATGAGTGCATATTCAGGCAAAGATAAAAATGCTCCTACCAGAGCTTCTAATCTAAAGAGACATTTACAGCGCTTTCATCCAGAAGTACTGAAAGCAGTGGATGAGAAAGACTGCATCCAAACCAATGAACCAGTGCCCAGCTCTTCCAGCCAAACAAAGGAGCAGAGAACTTTGCAGCCATCAGTTGCAAGATATTTTGTCAGTGACAAAGTTACTGTGACAATGACAGTAGATACATTTAAAAAACAGATCATAGAGCTTGTTGTAAAGGATAGTGTGCCTATTTCATTATTTTCACGACCAGCTTTTATGTGTCTGAATGGGGAAATAGCCCGCAAGCTTGGTGTTTCTCTAGAGAGAGAGAGTATTAGAAAATTAGTAATCGAAGAAGCTTTTAAACAAAAGGAAGAACTTAAAAAAACTCTCAAGGGACGCTTTCTGTTTCTTAAAATGGATGCCTGCACACGTCACAGAGTGAACTATTTTGCCATCAATGTCCGAATTGTTTGTGACAAAAATGAAATAGTTACCAAGACATTGGCAGTAAAAGACACCAAAGCTCATCACATCAGTGAGTTTCTCCAGGTCTTGGTGGAAAAGGTTCTGCAAGACTATGAACTTAAAAAAGAGCAAGTTCTTTCTGTCGTAACTGACAATGCTTCAAATATGATAAGTACTATTAAGCTAATGAATGAGAGTAATGATGGTGACCAGCAGCTAGAAGAACATTCTGGGTCCACAGACACAGAAATGTTTGAAATAGAGGAACACAGTATTGTAACTGAGGAGCAAACTGAAGTTGCTTCAGATGAACAGCAACATGATAGTTTAGATGATCTTGTTGAAACTGTGTCAATATGTTCTTTCATTCATCACATGCGCTGTGTTGTGCATACGCTACAGCTGGCTATAAGAGACAGTCTGCAAGAAGGACATGCTGCTGCACTGATTGGCAAGGTGAGAAAATTGGCTACTGTTGCCAGAACCCCTAAAGTTGACTCCATTTTGAAGAGACGTGCTGGAAAAGGGGCAATTATTGATCAAGCCACACGATTGGGCAGTACTTACTTAATGATTCAGCGCTTGGTTGAACTGAAAACCTTTCTTGTAGACATGGCTAACCCTCAACTGACGCTAAATGAAAGTCAGTGGAATCAGGTGACTGAGCTGGAAAAATTGCTAGAGCACCCATTTACAGTGACTAAAAAATTACAAGCAGAGGACTTAACTCCAGGTATTTTCTTAAAGGAGTGGAAGAACCTGATGTTTCGCCTGTCCCAAAGAGGAGGGTTAATTGCAAGTGGCATTGCTACATCAATGAAACGGAGAGAGGAGCTACTATTACAAAATAACATTCTTTTGGCAGCTGTTTATGTAGACCCAATGCATCGGATTCTTCTAGATGATCAACAGCTAAGTAAAGGAAAAGAAGCTCTGTTTGAAATAGCAGTAATGATGAAAGGGTTGCAGAACAGTCAGGAGGAACAAGAAGAATTTGGTCGTCCTGCCACATCTTCACCCTCATCATCAACTGATGAAGAATTTAATTTCGAAAAATATTTGGATCACAAGGACCGTGCAAAGCGTTCCCGCATAGAAGAAGAGTCATCCCCATCAAGGAACACAGCCAGTACATTTCAGCAGAATTTTTCATGTGCACTAAAAGAAATTGAGAAATTTGACCGTTCATCAAAAATAACAGTGCAACAAGCGATTCCTCTGTATCCTGACATTGTCAGAGATGTTGCCCGAGTGGTTACTGCTTTGCCACCAACACAAGTTAGTGTAGAGAGGTTGTTCTCTGCTCTCAAAATAATTAGATCAGATTTGAGGGAATCCATGAAGGAGGATCTGACAGAGGCAATACTTTTTCTGAGGACAAATTTATAGATTTCTTCTTATTAACTGCATAAAAGTGTTTATTGCATATTTACTTACAGTTTAGAAAAGTTTATAAAAGTTATTTGCTATATTCTAATTGTATTCTAATAAATGTAGTTTTTGCTCTAAGTGGTCTGATTACTTATATGATGGTGAGAAACTGAATAAGCACGATGTTTAATATTTTACAACAGTAAATTTGTTGTTATGAATTGGCCATTTATGAAGGAGTCGGAGTCGGAGCCTGATAAAATCCAGGAGTCGGAGTCGCAACTGTGGCTTACCGACTTCACAGCCCTGGCTGTAGTATACCAACTATACGGACCATTGTAGATACAGAAGAATACTGACTTCTGCTGTACTTTACAGTAGCATACCAACTATACAGATCGTTGTATTTACAGAAGATTACAGACATCTGCTGGACTTTTTTGTAGCATACCAACTATACAGAAAGGTAGTTACAGAAGATTACTGATTTCTGCTGTACTTTACAGTAACATACCAACTATACGGACCAGGGTAGATACAGAAGATTACAGACTTCTGCTGTACTTTACAGTAACATACCAACTATATGGACCAGGGTAGATACAGAAGATTACTGACTTCTGCTGTACTTTACAGACAGGTGTAATTACATTAGATTACTGACTTCTGCTGTACTTTTCAGTAGCATACCAACTATACGGATCATTGTAGATACAGAAGATTACTGACTTCTGCTGTACTTTACAGTAACATACCAACTATATGGACCAGAGTAGATGCAGAAGATTACTGACTTCTGCTGTACTTTACAGACAGGTGTAATTACATTAGATTACTGACTTCTGCTGTACTTTACAGTAGCATACCAACTATACGTACCATTGTAGATACAGAAGATTACTGACTTCTGCTGTACTTTACAGTAACATACCAACTATATGGACCAGGGCAGATACATAAGATTACTGACCTGCTGTACTTTACAGACAGGTGTAATTACATTAGATTACTGACTTCTGCTGTACTTTACAGTAGCATACCAACTATACGGACCATTGTCGATACAGAAGATTACTGACTTCTGCTGTACTTTACAGTAACATACCAACTATACAGACCGTTGTATTTACAGAAGATTACAGACGTCTGCTGTACTTTACAGTAACATACCAGCTATATGGACCAGGGTAGATACAGAAGATTACTGACTTCTGCTGTACTTTACAGACAGGTGTAATTACATTAGATTACTGACTTCTGCTGTACTTTACAGTAACATACCAACTATACAGACCGTTGTATTTACAGAAGATTACAGATGTCTGCTGTACTTTACAGTAACATACCAGCTATATGGACCAGGGTAGATACAGAAGATTACTGACTTCTGCTGTACTTTACAGACAGGTGTAATTACATTAGATTACTGACTTCTGCTGTACTTTACAGTAATATACTAACTATATAGACCCGTGTAGTTACAGAAGATTACTGATTTCTGCTGTACTTTACAGTAACATACCAACTATACAGACAGGTGTAATTACAGAAGATTACTGACTAGTCATGAGGTCAAAAAGACATGGCTGACACACCCAAAATACAGTACACCTCTAAACAGCTGAAGTGCCTGATCAAAAAGACACTGTATTATATAGTGGAGGATAAATTGCCATAAGCGAAAAAACGTTTGGATGACTGACTGCTAAGGTAAATAGAATTTTTACCAATAAGATAGCGTGAAAAATCTAACGTTTTTGGTAGGCGTACCTCCATCACTTGAAATAACCATTAGTTAGGTGTCTGAACATTATTATTGAGAAAGTGCAAGCCATAGTGCAGAGAGGTGTGTAATGTCCAGCTTTAAAGAGTACAAAGAATGCAGTAGTAGCCTAGGCCTGAACTGCAAAGTGCTGTGCATGTAAGGTGCTTAGCATTGTGCTGTCAGGTCCAATACACTGTGAGATGTATGAAAAAAACAGTTCAAAATTAACATTAGATGTAGTCAATAAAGGAGATTGAAGACAGAACCTATGATTGTGGTTCGGGCCCCAGTAGCATACCAACTATACAGACAGGTGTAGTTACAAAAGTGTGCCGAACTCTACCCGTACTTTACAAAACTTTTTAGTTTTATAGACAGGTGTAATCACAGAAGTGTGCATATCTACTATGTGAAAATAAAGGTCAGAGTACAGGGAATGCTGCATTAAAATATAATGGATGACATTTATTCTTTTAAGTAAAAATTGTCTGAACTGTCGATTTCCATTGTAAATATCCTTCATATGTTTATAGCCTGATTTTTTTTTTTTTTTCTTCTTGTTAGCCGTGCCTCTGAAGATGCTGATTCCTGGCCGTCCTCTGATGAAGATGACTTGGATTTTAGTCCAAAGGTATTACTGGCTTTATTGAAGCTTTAACAACAGTCTATAAGACGCACCTAGGTTTTAGACGAGGAAAATAGGAAAACGATTTTGAGGTAAAAATCTGGTAAAATATTGAAGAACATGTCTGCTGACATGGTTATGGGGGAGATCTGCTGATACACTGTTATGGGGGTGGTCTGCTGACACTTTTATGGCAGACATCTGCTGCTGGAGAGTCACAGATTGTGCAGCACCCTAAGTATGGGGACAGCAGTTTTTCACAACCTGTGTGGCTCTTCAGGTGTTAACAAACTACTATTACCATCATCTCAGCATGTCGAAGCATGATGGGAGTTGTAGTTTTACAACAGCTGCATGGCCATGTTGACAGGTGGCCCTGCAGTGAAATTTTCAGAGGTTAAAGAGAACTTGTCAGTCCAATTTTAACCTGTTATAAATCACACTGGCCCTGTTATACTGATTTTAATGGATACCTAGAGTGAAAAAATCCATAGCCTGGTTCTTGTTTAATTCACTTTAGCAACTTTGGTTCAGTAGCCTGTTCGTGCAACGGGGCAGGACTGTGGCTAGTGTCTTCAGCTCTGCTGTGGCCCCTTCGTAGTTGTATGAGCCTTCTTTTTTAAATAACGTACTAAAGCCACTCTAGCGCACATTCACGTCCCACGTTCTCTAACAAAATGGAGCCCGCTGCGGCGCACCCTCTGGTTGTCTCCAGTAAAATGGCATTGTTTCTGCACATGCGCCACCATCGGGGCCATTTTCCTTGAGAACATCTGAGGAGGAGCCCTGCTTCTGCCTCCTGTGACCATGCTTTAGTGCCTACCCCACCCACCCACAGCGAGCCAGGTATGCTACATTCAGACTATAAGACACCCCCCCCCCCCCGTTTTCCTCCCAACTTTTGGGGAAAAAAGTGCGTCTGATAGTCCGAAAAATACGGCAAGTACTACTCACAAAGTCATGGCTCCTAGTTTCTTTTTTATCTGCTTCCTGTAGTCTGTTTATATTTAGATTATGCTAATAATTTTGCTATTTATTGAATAGACGTGTAGTCCATTTTAGAAATTGATGATCTCTGGATTTGGGGAAGGTTGAGTTGCAGGTGGCTAATGTGATGGGTGAGCTATAGACAAAGAGTATGATAAGGTAATAAGTAGACGTATTGAGCATGGGTAAGACTAGAATCTAGTTTATTTCAGGATGTGTCTTGCTCAATCTTTTCACACATTTAATATACTTAATCCATTTCTTCCTCTGGTTTATTGTCTTATGCAGAAGACTTCCAAGCCAAGTTTGACTCAACTCCTGCATACTAAAAAAAATAGTAAGTTAATAGCAGGACATTCGGCCTATGAAGTGATTGGACTTCTGATGTGTGGTTCACAACTTACTTGTGTTTATTTCTTTTGATGTAGTTATTGAAAAGGGTAGTTTTACTTCAGTACAGCCTACAGGCTTTACTCTGGAGAGTAAATCAGATAGTGGAGAAGACTCTGTTCATAATAGTGAAGATGAAGGTGCAAACGTTCAGTCCCCTCCTAAGCCTTTCCCCCAGACCCGCTTCCTTCCTGTATGCATTACTCCTGGCTCTCTTGCAAAACCTTCCCAGCTGGCTTCTGCCTCTCTCCTCGGAATACATAAGGTAAAATGTTTATTAACTACTACTGCTTTTTATTAATTTATTTAATTTTGTTTTTTTTTCTTCTTGCCTGCTTGTGGACTTTTGAAAATTAAAAGGGAAAGACAAATTAGAGAATCAAGGCAGGAAAAAGTCTGACTCCAAGGGCAGTAATGACTGTGCAGAAGACCAAAACGAAGATGAACAGAACCAGAAAGTGGATGAAGAGTGTGAGGATCAAGAGATTCAGAATGATGAAGATGAATCTAAAGACTGTGAGGAGGCAGAAGAAGACTGTGAAGATGACGACGATGAGGAGGAGGAAGATCAAGAAGATGGGGAAGTTGGTGACGTGTCTGAAAGTCATGAAGATAATTTAGAAAAAGAAGATGATAAAAGTGCTGGTGAAAATAGTAAAATATGTATAAAAGATGGTGATAGAAAAGTCAATCATGTTCCAGAAGGTATGGAAGGTACATCTGGATTTAGCAATAATATTGAGTCTGATCATGCAAAAATGATAGGAAATAAGCTACAAAGCTATTCCCAAAATGCTCTTCCCAGTGACTACCCAAAAAATTCTGATAAGGATACTAACGATCTTCACGTTTGTTCAGAGCTTCCAGTGTCACTCATATTTGGGTTACCTGAGCATGATGAAATTGGAACTCCCCCAATGGAAAGTGAAATGACCCAGTTAAAAACCAGCTTTAAGTTGCAAGGACAGACCAATAAACAGGTTACGTCTACCAGTAGGAGAGAAGACTGTAACAAGAAAACAAGCAAATGTACCCTGCCATGCATTGCTGTAGACCGTATGATGGACAGGGAAGACGGCCACACACAAAATGGCGTGCCTCAATATCCCTGTGAAGATACTGAACAGTTAGATTCCAATATTAAAGATACCAATTCAGCAGTTGTCGATGGCAAACTTACTAGGGTATTGCGAAAGCACGTGAGTACACCTCTGTGCCCGTCACTGCTAGAGAATTAGCGTGTGCTTTCCTTTCAGTAGGTTGTAGAGGATATCTTTCCCTAGTACACGTGCTATTTGTGCTACTCTTCTTTCCTTTCCAAAAATGTTTGTAGTTTATTAAAAATATGAGATCTTATTCCTGTAGTTATATTATTTTTCATCTGGATGTTCATGTTAACTGCTCTCTTTCAGGATGATTCTTTTTCTGGTGATGAGAATGATGAAAGTGCTAAACATTCGATTAGGACAGATAATACACAGCCAGAAAAGGTCCAAGCTAGTGGAGAAGGTGTTGGCAGAAAAGGTTTGTATATATGTACTGTGATCAGAAAGTACAGAACTCATTCTTCGGGACAGATCCATAGAGGCAACTTTTTGGGTGACCTTGTGTAGCCTATACTGACTATTTAGCACTTGTTTCTCTTTTCTTCTGTCAATAGCATAAAACGTTAGAGGTCTCAGAAAATTGTGGCACAAGACATTTTTTTTCCATATTTTTTTTTTTTTTTTTTTACACATTTCCATGTTTTTTCTTTCTTGTTTTTTTCCACAGCTAAAATTAAAAATGCAAAACATTTCATATGAATTTGGTATTGTTGTAATGATGCTTAGGAGGAGGTAGAGTGGAATTTTGACCCTATCTTTTATATTAAAGTGTCTAATGATCCTGTACAAAGGTTATTGCCTATGGATGGGGCAGCAGAATCAGGTGTGACCTTGTCATTTGTGAGTAGTGGATCCTGTATTATCAGATGTCAGTAGAGGTCATTGTAATACTGCCTCTGATATTAAGGAGCCTGCTGAAAACTCTTCATTTCGGAAGTATGGGTCTAAAAAAAAGCTCAAAGACCAATATGAAAATTGCAAGATTACGAATTTGTGGGAAAAAAAGTAGTGCCAACAGTATATGTATGTATAAATAAATAAATAAATATATATATATATATATATATATATATATATATATATATAATGTAAAAAATTATATAAACAATTAGGCCATTTTCTGATGATACCTTCCCGTAATGCTGGCCTTGTGCTCTGGAGAGCTCAAGTACAAGAATATCATTAAGTCGTGTAAATTCTACATAATTTTTCTTAATGTCATTCTGTTTTGCCTCTGAATATTTTATACTGATAGTGGCCATCTCTTTAATTGCTGATGGATTGTGGATTATCAAACCTAGTACTGATATATTTTATGTCTACAGTTGCATTAATGACTGAACTAGGCTTTGAAGATGATGATGTCGACTCACCCTGGGACTCCGAGGTTGGTATTTTAATAAGGCTTATATATAAACCAAAGTTTACCTATTTTGACATTTTGGCTTGGTTCCTTATTATGCCTTTTGCAAATAATACTTAAAGGGAATACTTAAGGGAATACTTAAAGGGAACGTGTCAACAGGATTTTCCAACGTAAAGTACACAAATGGCGATAGTCACGCTGTGATACTTATTAAAACAATTCAAGCAAACTTCAAACCCTAATTTTGTGTAATCGGGGTTTGAAGTTTTATAATCATAACTTTGTGCATTGGGATGGGACTGTGGCTAGGGTCTTCGTCTCTGACACGGCCCCTCTGCTGCTAATGGGGTATTTAACGTCCTCCTCCTTAAAACCTTGAGCCTTTGCCATCCTAACCGTCCGTTGCGCACATTGATCTCCTGGCACTCTTCAGTAAAATAGCACCAATAGCGGCACATGCACAGATTTAGATATCAGCTTAATGACGAGCCGAAATCTCAATCTGCGCATGCCATGTTACTGGCACCATTTTACAGAAGACTGCCAGGAGGTCAATTTGCATATGTGCGGCCCACCCCGGTACGTAATTTAAACCAGGAGGACGATAAAGACAACATGAGTAGCGGAGGGGCCGAGGCAGAGCCGAAGACTCTACTCACAGTCCCGCCGTTATGGACGAAGCCATGATTATAAGAAAACGGCAAACCCTGATTCACACAAAACTGATTTCTCTATCGCTTCATTGGGGGACACAGGAAACCATGGGGTGTATGCTGCTGCTGACACTATGCAGAAAAAAGTTAGCTCCTCCTCTGCAGTGTACACCCCACCGCCCGGACCTAGGATATTCAGTTTAGCTTAGAGTCAGTAGGAGGTGGACACGGCTCTTTTATTAGACCCATATCTACCTCAGTGTGTGTCGTTTCTTTTTAGGTTCTCGGAAGGATACAGTGTGAACGGTCACTACTGTACTCCCACGAAGAGACTATGAGTATGGCGTGTACTGCCACCCCGTATCCTCATAAGTCTGGCCGGCAGGACCCCATCCCCTAACACAGAAGCGTGTTTAGGTGATGCGGACCCAGTCCTGCCTCCGTTTCCCTCCCACTCGCCCACCAGAGCCTATCGATTTGAGGAGACACGGACATCCTACAACGCAGGAATTTCGGATGTCCGATCTTTCTTGGATGAGGTGACATATTAACCAGGTGCCGGGAAAGAAGATAGAAGATCATGGAAGAAGAAAAAGGAAAAAAAAAAAGATTTTCCTTTATTTTGATAGAGGGCTTCAGAGGTCTTTCTCCTTTAATTCCGATGGATTGGGGGCACTAGGCATTCCTTTGCAGCGTTTTTAGGGCCTCCCCCATGCTCTGGCAGTCACTTGTAATCTAGGTCCCGGCTTCTCTTGGACCTAGTTGCAGGGTTGGCTCCGCCCCCCAGTCCTCTCAGCTCTTCAGGCGGGCTTTTCCCCTGCCCGTTGCTCCCTATCACCCACTTCCTTCTCGGCGGTTAGCTCCGCCCACCACTCCCGACCTCATCAGTATGCATGCGTTCACGCCATCTTGCTCCCCTCCGGACCCGGCGGTTAGCCTAGCCCCTCGTCCGGCCTCCCAAAGAGCTAGACCTTTTCTATAGTGCGCGCTTTTACCTAAGGGTCCCCTGCGTGCTACTTGTGGTCGCCATCTGCTGGGTCCTGGACCAGGAAGGTGGCGCTTGCTCCAGGTAACAAGCGGGGTGTGGAGTATCAGCCAGGCACAGCAAAATAGAGCTTAGAGGAGCCACACTGTCCGCAGGTTCAGTGATGGGTGAGAGAAGCCATCATTCCTAATGATGCTGATGTAAATGGCGCTCTAGTCGTATAGTACTCTAGAGCCGTGCAGTCACTGGTGCAGTAGTACTCTAGAGCTGTCCAATCACTGGTGAGTAGTACTCTAGAGCCGTACAGTCACTGGTGCGATAGTACTCTAGAGCCCTCCAGTCACTGGTGCAATAGTACTCTAGAGCCATACTGTCACTGATGCAGTAGTACTCTTGAGCCGTGCAGTTACTGGTGCAGTAGTACTCGAGCCGTGCAGTCACTGGTGCAATAGTACTCTAGAGCCCTCCAGTCACTGGTGCAGTAGTTTTCTAGAGCCCTGCAATCACTGGTGCAATAGTACTCTAGAGCCGTGCAGTCACTGGTGCAATAGTACTCTAGATCCCTCCAGTCACTGGTGCAGTAGTACTCTAGAGCCCTGCAGTCACTGGTGCAATAGTACTCTAGAGCCATGCAATCACTGGTGCAATAGTACTCTAGAGCCGTGCAGTCACTGGTGCAGTACTACTTTAGAGCCGTGCAGTCACTGGTGCAGTAGAACTTTAGAGCCGTGCAGTCGCTGGTGTAATAAATGCCTCACTGGTGTAATAAATGCTGTAGAGCCGTACAGACACTGGTATAATTTATGCTCTAGAGCCGTGCAGTAAACAGCTGTGGGTATTGCAGTACACCCCACGCTGCTGTCATCTGTGCCACTGCCCGCTCTACGCCCTCCACAGGGAGACGGGCCATTATAAAACCTGCCGTATGGCGTTCGCCTTGTAGAAGGTTTCACTTGCACATTTCCCCTCGGAGATTTCCGTTTCGTCACACTGCTGTTTTGATTTCTGCTATGGCAGATTGGTGCCTTGATTTTCAGCAGAGCAAGGCTCGGCCATTGCTCTACACATAAAGATGCTGGAGCCCTGGCATATCAAATGCTTCCATATCCCCTGCTCACAGACACTCGCCCTGCATTTTCCTGCAGCCTCCTTCCGGATGCTAGCATTACACTGCTCTAAGCAGAGAGGGTAGCTGCTCCTACCCCTTCACGACTGCAGTGTTTGGACCTGGCTTCCAGCTGGATAAAAGTCCGTATTACCCAGCAATGTCTGCTGTGGCTCAGTGGATAAAGAAGCTGACCACAAATCGCAGGCCCAAGGGTTTTAACCCAGGTGCACAACAGAGAGTAGATTTTAGTCTCCCTCTGATTCCAAGCCTACTGTTCTACCGTCAGGAGAAATGACAGGTCAGGATATACTTCAGGACAGACTTCGTGGTGCGGCTTACTAAACGTGAAGCTATTATTCTGTCTAATGCAGTCAGGTATCCAGACCTAGACTGCAACACAGAATTGGCTCTCTTCTATACCCTTCTCCAGGGTTCTCTCCACGCTGATTTAGTCACAGGATACTGAGACTTCAGCTGTGCTCTTTCCACTATCCAGGCTTCAGATGCACCAGCTACCAGGTACAGTAGGTTAGTTTGAAACTCAGTGGATCAGACGTGTCTTGGGTTGACTGATGCAGTGGTTCTGGTGTTCTGTACCTTGTTCAGGTTAGTCTGACGCACTCTCCTTCATGTTCCTCGCATTTGATTGCAGCAGAACTCTATCCGATATCCAGGACTTAGATGCGTCTTCTACCAGACACATTGAGTCGATACATGCCGTCTTTCCTGTGGCTCAAACGTACCCGAGGTCAATTGCTACATCGTTCCTGATCTTCTGTCCCATTGTCAGGTGAGTCAGAAGCGCCCTCTATCACGTACATCAGGGTCTTTTGCAACAGCTGTCTATGCTCTAGTCTATTCACCACTCAGTGAGAGGTGTCCAGTATTCATCACATCTGGAAGGCTGCAGCAGCGGTTACAGGCCGCTTTCAGGTGAGTCAGAGGCACCTTCTGCTGTGTGTTTCCTGGTCAATAACACCTGTGGTCTATTAACAGTTAAACAGAAAATCTACCACATATCACAGAGTGGATCTCAGTACCCACAGGGTGGATCTCAGCAGCAGCATAAGTGGCTAGTTCACTTTCAGGTAGGTCAGGCACGCTCGTGTCAGGTACTGGATGGTCGCAGTTTTTTTTCTTCTGCCACGCTCTGGGCCCTGGATGTGAGTTGCTCCCCAGGGGCTTTTCCACACCTTCTGATTATTCAGGCTTGCTTCTGACTACCCAGTTGGTCAGTTTACAGTGCTGCCCTCAGGCTATCTTCACTATCCAGTGTGTTACGCCTATCATAAATGATTGGCCATTTGCAGTTTATAAGTTCTGGCTGTCTTTTTCTGAGTCAGAGCCCATATGTATACCCTGACTCTCAATGTCTGTTCACTATTCTATCCTAAGGGCCTTTTGAGCTACCTCAATACCGAAGGTCCCGGTCTATTTGTCAGTACTTGCCTCTTCTTTCTTACAGACACCAGATAAAGCCTCCAGCAGCTCCGGGGTGTGACTTCCGAACGTGGCAGGAACAAGTCTCCCACCTCTGACAGGAATTGGATCTTACTCTGTGCAAGCATCGACCAGGGTAGAAGGCTACTCCAGTCCTGGATCCAATGAGGAGTTTGGGGATAACACATTTCTTCCTTCAGCTAGATTTGTATCCTTTTCACCGTTATCCTCGGGCGTGTGGTATCTTATACTTAGGTAAGCGGGTCCACACACTACAATCCTCTCCTCGTTCCAGACGGTCCAGGACGGATACGGTCGCCCAGATCGACATAGGGAATGATCTTCCTTTTGTCAGCCTAGTTGTCTTCTGGAGTCTGTGCTCTTTCCTAGAGTCAACTTTCCATGCAGTTGACATACTCCAGGTTTTTTCATGGACTTTCCTCGTTCGACGGCTTATTTTTTATTGTACTTTCAATGCCCATCTATAGTATTTTTTCCATACCCATCCTCATCACTGTATGCTTGAGTTTAGCTTCCTATTGATCTCAGTCTGCAAAGTCGTCCAGTAGTCTACGTTCTACCTGATTAGTTGGGCAAGCAGTTGTCTCATCAACGGTTCTCCTTTTCTGAGCCGTTTTTGTTAGTCAGACTGAGCCTACATCGCGGAGATGAGATCCAGGGTACCCCTAGGTCCCCTTCAGTACGTCTTTAGCGTTCGGCTCTCTAGCAGGTTCACAGTGGCCGACTCTCTAGTTTTTCCTTGTCATTTTCTCGGAGACCTTAGTCCAGCAGCTTCCAAAGAAGGGAGCGCCTCGGTATATCTTTTCTCTCCTGAGCTCACCGCCAATTGGACTACTTCTCTGACTGCGGACCCTCCGGTTTCCAGACTTTACACCAATACGGTCCTTCCTCTCCCAGAGGGAGCATCCCTCGGGGATACCAATGGTGGGCTCATGGAGTCCTTGGCAAGGTCAACCTTGGAAGCGTCTGCCGCTACATTGTGTCCTGCCTTTGCCTCCACCCGGGTAGCAAAGTTTATAGACGCATGGGCTAAGCTGCTCATCAGGGCATTCTTTCTGGCGGTCGATCAGAGGAAATGGCCGTTCTCGCAGACCAAATTTCTCTTGCAGGGAAGTACATGGTTTCCACCTTCCTGAATCCAGCAATATCGTGGCCATCCGAAGGACCATTTGGCTTACGGCTTGATGAGCGAACTTATCCCCAAATAGGTCTCTCACCAACTTGCCTTTCCCATCAGTTTGGCTCCAGTTGGACCAAATTATTAAGGAGGTCACCGAAGGGACGAGCTCTCTCCTTCCTCAGGCTAAACCTCGTCGTTCTCCAGTGTTTTTTTTCTCCGCGTGACTTGTCGGGCATCTGAGATTGAGTCCATCCTTGTCTTTTTAGGAGGAAATCTTTGTTCAGTATTTGCTTTCTGGGAACTGCATGATTTTTCTTTAGATCCATGAAATCCTTTATCTACAGTCATGGCCAAAAGTTTTGAGAATGACACAAATATTATATTTTCACATGATCTGCTGGCCTCTGGTTTTTATGTGTGTTTGTCAGATGTTTTTATCACATACAGAAATATAATTGCAATCATATTATGAGTAGCAAAAGGTTATATTGACAGTTAGAATGAGTTAATGCAGCAAGTCAATATTTGCAGTGTTGACCATTTTTCTTCAGGACCTCAGCAATTCTCCCTGGCATGCTCTCAATCAACTTCTGGATCAAATCCTGACTGATAGCAGTCCATTCTTGCAAAATCAATGCTTTTATTTTGTCTGAATTTGAAGGTTTTTGTTTGTCCACCCGTCTCTTGATGATTGACCACAAGTTCTCAATGGGATTAAGATCTGGGGAGTTTCCAGGCCATGGTCCCAAAATCTCTATGTTTTGTTCCCTGAACCATTTAGTTATCACCTTTGCTTTATGGCAAGGCGCTCCATCATGTTGAAAAAGGCATTGTTGATCGCCAAACTGCTCTTGGGAGAAGTTGCTCTTGGAGGACATTCTGGTACCATTCTTTATTCATGGCTGTGTTTTTAGGCAAGTCTGAGAGAGAGCCCATTCCCTTGGCTGAGAAGCAACCCCACACATGAATGGTTTCAGGATGCTTGACAGTTGGCATGAGACAAGACTGGTGGTAGCGCTCACCTGGTCTTCTCCGAATAAGCCGTTTTCCAGATGTCCCAAACAATCAAAAAGGGGATTCATCAGAGAAAATGACTTTACCCCAGTCCTCAGCAGTCCACTCCCTGTACCTCTTGCAGAATATCAGTCTGTCCATGATGTTTTTCCTGGAGAGAAGTGGCTTCTTTGCTGCCCTACTTGAGACCAGGCCTTGCCCCAAGAGTCTCCGCCTCACAGCGCGTGCAGATGCACTCACACCTGCCTTCTGCCATTCCTGAGCAAGCTCTGCACTGCTGGTAGCCCGATCCCGCAGCTGAAACACTTTTAAGAGACGGTCCTGGCGCTTGCTGGTCTTTCTTGGGCGCCCTGGAGCGTTTTTGGCAACAAGGGAACCGCTCTCCTTGAAGTTCTTGATGATGCGATAGATTGTTGACTGAGGTGCAATCTTTCTAGCTGCGATACTCTTCCCTGTTAGGCCATTTTTGTGCAGTGCAATGATGACTGCATGTGTTTCTTTAGAGATAACCATGGTTAACAGAAGAGAAACAATGATGCCAAGCACCAGCCTCCTTTTAAAGTGTCCAGTGGTGTCATTCTTACTTAATCATGACAGATTGATCTCCAGCCCTGTCCTCATCAACACCCACACCTGTGTTAATGGAGTAATCACTGAAACGATGTTAGCTGGTCCTTTTAAGGCAGGGCTGCAATGATGTTGAAATGTGTTTTGGGAGATAAAGTTCATTTTCTAGGCAAATATTGACTTTGCAAGTAATTGCTGTTAAGCTGATCACTCTTTATAACATTCTGGAGTATATGCAAATTGCTATTAGAAAAAATGAAGCAGTAGACTTTGTAAAAATTAATATTTGTGTCATTCTCAAAACTTTTGGCCATGACTGTAGGTCCTGATTTCTTCAGGGCTTTGGAGATTCCAGCATTTGTGCGAGGGACGGGTCCATTTTCTTTATCATTTTATAGCTTTCCATTTCAGGCTCTCAACCGCTCCCGGAGTCTTGCAGAGTCTGTGGTAGTGGTTGTGCACTTTCTGTGGATCAAAGGATCAGTGCTCTTACCGTACCTCGCTGATGTTCTCCATGGCTCTGTCCATCATTCTTAATTCCCTTCCTTTCGTCCGGCTTGGACTTATCCTTCGTATCGCTCTCTCTTCAGGCTACCTGGCCAGAGCGACGATGTCTATCAGGCTAAGGCCAACCCTCCCCCCTTGTTTCGGTTCACGGGCTTGGTGTATAGAAGTCCTTTGGCCTCCAGGTTAGTGGATGCTCACTGAATCCGGTCAGCTATTGTATGTTTACCAGGTCAGGAAAGACCGCACTTTGCCTGGGCAGTGTGCGCCTCCTGGCGGTACTCTTAGGGCCTCCACCCAGCACCTCTGCAGAGCGATGATCTGTCATCCACATGTCCGCAAAATTTTCATGCCTAGCTTCGGCGGATGCCGGCTTGGGTAGAAAGACCTTGCAGGTGACAGTGGTGAGTTTTGTCCTGATTGGAGTTGTCTGCTGTTCCCTCCCCTTGGTTCAATATAGAGTCACTGCACACGTGAATTTTGATTCAAGTGAAATATTTTTAATTTTTATTTGACGGTGAAGAAGCGACAGCTTTGTGACGTTTCGGCCTCACAACGGCCTTTATCATATAGTCGCTGAAAAAATAAAACATACATAATAAAAATCAGAGAAATATATACAAAATAAAAGTATACAAAATAGCATGCAAAATATAGAATGAGTATCTTCCAGAGGTGCATTTGTACTAAGTCACATGCCGTATGATCATTGGAGAACATGGAGATACTTAAAAGCCAAGGGAAGAGGAGAAAGAAGGCATGGCGGTAGACAGAACACAATTTACAATTTGGGCACATTTCCATAATTGTGGATCCTCAGGAATCAGGACCACTTGTCAGAAAGGCACTCCATAGTTCTCCTTATATATTAAGCTATGTAGCTATGTATTACTATACTGATTTTTGACATCGCATTGTACTTTATACTATATACATATCTCATGAGAATAATTATATTGTATAATCAATACAGCGCCCCCCCCCCCCCCCCCGCTATTTTTATATGATAAAGGCCTGTAACGATCAACGTCTGACTGGACACAGCGCCTCCAGCAGGGCGAATTTATGGCACACGTGACCCTGGATGCACCGCCTCCAGCTAGGCGAATTTAAATAATAATGGAACGTACAGCCGGATACACCGCCTCCAGCTGGCGAATTTAAGAAGTACACGTAAAACTGGATACCCCGCCTCCAGCTGGCGAATTTAAATAATAAGGGTAAACACAGGGAACAATTACAGTGGTGGGCCCTGCACTAGGGAATGGGGACGTGGAGACCTGCACTCCCCTGAGCCAGTGACCCTGCACTCCTCAACAGTCCCTATGACGGTTTCGCATCGGGTACCGATCGGGAACCTAGAAACCCTGACTCACCCTGCACCTAGTCCCTCACTAGGGAATTGGTCGGTGCGGAAACTAATCCCACCACTGTACTAGAACACACATAAGGAAAGTCACAAACAGGGATAAAGAAACACTTAGCTCTCTCTGTGCTAATGCTCCAGCACAGAGTCCACCACCAGAATGCAGCTCTCCTCCTGAAATGCTGCTACCAAGCTCTGTCAGAGCTGCAAGGAAATCCCCTCTGACTACTTCTACAACAGGGCTCAGACCGTGCTGCAAGGAGCTCTCTCCAGCTCCTTCCTCCACCAAGGTTGGATGCAAATGAACAACTATCACCAACCCTGATTGCAACACCTGTGACTCTTTTATAGCAGAGCCAGCAATCACACCTGCATGATAAATGTGCACTTTAACTAAAGTGTAATACCACTAACCACCACCGGGGTAACTTAGACCAAACGACACCACGTGTAATAATTCTAATGGCCACCGGGGGCAGTCAACCCACTTTGGCACCAAGCCAAAGGGAAAAAAGTTCACTATATACATTAAATCTGTCAGATCAAACTCAGATCATGACAAGACCGTTGTGAGGCCGAAACGTCAAAAAGCTGTCGCTTCTTCACCGTCAAATAAAAATTAAAAATATTTCACTTGAATCAAAATTCACGTGTGCAGTGACTCTATATTGAACTTATGCTGACGGGACTATCAGTTCCCTTTTCACTAGCACTGTACATCTACACCTTTTAGTCGAGTGCTAACCATCTCTATTATCTGTTCCCTCACCTTGGTTATTGCTTTGGGACGTCCCATGGTTTCCTGTGTCCCCCAATGAAGCGATAGAGAAAACAGGACTTTTAGTTGCTTACCGTAAAATCTGTTTCTCGGCACCTTCACTGGGGGACACATCACCCTCCCAAGTTGAACAGCTCTGTTTATTGTATTATACTGTTACAGTTTGAGTTTGTGTTTTATTTCTCT
Source organism: Dendrobates tinctorius (assembly GCF_039654945.1). Taxonomy (NCBI): domain Eukaryota; kingdom Metazoa; phylum Chordata; class Amphibia; order Anura; family Dendrobatidae; genus Dendrobates; species Dendrobates tinctorius. The sequence goes on along the minus strand of NW_027361703.1, from coordinate 27,631,061 downwards.
TTTGTTTGTTGCTTCTACTGCTTTCTCACTAACTGAATATCCTGGTGCCGGTCGGTGGGGTGTACATTGCGGAGGAGGAGCTAACTTTTTTCTGCATAGTGTCAGCCTCCTAGTGGCAGCAGCATACACCCCATGGTTTCCTGTGTCCCCCCAGTGAAGGCTCCGAAAAACATATTTTTACAGTAAGCAACCAAAAATCCTGTTTTCTTCACCACAGGTATTGTTTCAATCAGTATACAGTGCCAATTTGGCCATGGGTGTACTTTACTTCACAAAATCCTGCTGATCGGTTCTCTTTAAGAGCCCCTGTGAGCAGAATGTACAGTACACCATTTATACACTATTAATCCCTAAGCGTTTTTAATATATTAGGTTTTAAAAAAACCCACTGAGAAAGCTTGTGGATGTACGTGTAAAAAAAAAAAGTTAAGAGTTTATTCCTACTTACGTCCTAGTAAAACACTGCAGACTTATAGTACAGTAAATACAGGTAGATACATAACAACAGACCACAAGCTAGAAATGTGTATAGAAAAAAGCAAATGCAGCCTAATATTCCCAAACAGCATCCCGGTATAAATGTGATGTATATTTTGCTGTTTCTCTAGTGTTGTAATCAAAAATTAATTTAATTTTATGATGACCCCATATAAACTGTATACATTTATTTATTTGATATTTTCATCAATTAGTCTGCCTCTGAGAGCCCAAGAAAGCAATCGGCCAGTGATTCGGTTCCACCCTCCGTTCAGGCCCATATGCAGTGTATCTCAGAAGAGTCCAATGAAGGTATGGGTTTCATTGTAGTTACATTTCAAATCAATGCATTACACAATGACCATTTTACATGGGAAGCTTTGACCTACGGCCATTTTATCAGCAATGTTCTTTATGGAATTGCACATTGACACCTCTCTCTTTCCCTCTGCTGCCAGTTTTCATTTTTTCCCTTTTATTCTCAATTTCCTTCATTCAAGAGCCATCCCTTTTTTATGTCTGACATAGCTGTCAGGTGCTCATTTTTTGTAAGACATGTTGTATTTTATCACTCTCCAGTGGACAGGAAGGAAATGCATTCAGTGTGATATGTTGATTTTTTGTGTTATGGTTTTTTCTTTTCTTCTTTTTTTTCTTCTTTTTAACAAATTGCATTTGGGGCCGAACATCGTCTGAGAGGGAGCAATAAAAACCATTCCTGCATTTTGTTTTTATTAGGGTTTATTTGCAAGGCTTTTTATTTTATTTTTTTAACCATAAATTTTTATTGATTTTAAGTAAAAGCATATTTAACAACCATTTAGCCTCCAATAATTGAACATTGTTGCAAAAATTACCTCAATCGTTTTTTGGCCAAATATATATAGTTTTTAACATAACTGAGCATTATGGGAAACAAAAAGGGAAGGGGATGATGACAACAAATTACTGTACCCATAATTTACCATTAATAACTCTTACATCCCTATAACCACAGTATTAAAGGGCCTTTTACGCATAGCGATATCGCTAAAGCGTCACCGATTTTGTGACGCAATAGCGATATCGCTACATGTGACACTTACCTCCGACCGGCCTTCCCGCTAGATATCTCTGATCGCGCGAGATCGTCCTGGTCCATTTCTCGTCGTCGGCTTCCTGTTGGCGCCGACGAGCGACTCATGGACGCGGGAGGAAGTCATCATCAGAGCTGCCGTCTGACAGGTATGAGCGACCGCCGACCGCTGCTATGTCCCTGGTGAGATCTGCCTGTTTGGCAGCCCACTAGCGACCACTTAGCGATGCACCAGCGATCCTGACCGGGTCGTATCTCTGTCGAAATCGCTGGTGCATCGCTAAATGTAACGGGACCTTAAGTCTGAATGATAGCCAGCTGTCCCATTTTCCTGAGATATGATGTTGTATTATTGGTGGATGAAGCAATTATCCTCTCTGATAGACTATTATCATTCACCAATGCCACGATCTCAGTCAATGACTGACATTTGGGGTTTATCCAATATCCTGTAATTTTAATTCTAGTAGCTATGAGGATGTTTGCAATCACTCTCCTGAACTCATTCGGAATCAAATCCAGGTGAACGGCCAGAAGCGCCTGCTCTCTCCCAATTGTTATTGGGATGCCACTAATTTGCGACACTAAATGGGAGATTGCGTCCCAGAGCTGCTCTACTTTACGGCACCCCCAACAAACATGTAACATATCTGCATTGGCATCTCCGCACCTCCAGCACACATCTGGGGAGTTGCGGTAAATCTTAGACAAGCTGTATGTTGTGAAGTACCACCTGTACAGCAGCTTTCTGGCGTTCTCCAAGTGATTGGTGCACTTAGAATGGGTCCCTATCATTGAGATGGAATGTCCGCCACTGACCCGGGGTGATCCCGCACTGTTGATCAGCCTCCCATTTGTGGAGATACAAATCCAGAGAGGGGAACACCTCCAGCATATGGTTGTAGCTTACGAACAGTGCTCTTATTTGCCGCGATGGGGTGAGGAGCATCGTATATACAGTTAGGTCCATATATATTTGGACGGAGACAACATTTTCCTAATTTTGGTTCTAGACATTACCATAATGAATTTTAAACAAAACAATTCAGATGCAGTTGAATTTCAGACTTTCAGCTTTCATTTGAGGGTATACACATTAAAATTGGATGAAGGGTTTGTCAGGATCCTGACAGCGCCGGCGTGCAGCCTCCGCTGAGCAGGGACTCACCCGTACTGTAGGGGGCCCGGGGTCAGGTACAGCCGGAAAGTACAGATGCACAGGACCTGTGGATGCTGAAGTTAGCAAGCAGTCACGGGACCTACGGTCCCGTGACTGCAAGGGGGCGGGGCTTAGCGTCCTGATTTCAGAAATGGCAGGACACTATACAAAAACTCAGAGTCAGGCAAAACGGAGGTCATACACAGTACGGGCAAGCGAGGTACGGGAGGGATATACAGATGGGAGGTCAGACAAAGCCAAAGGTCATACACAGTACGGGCAAGCGCGGTACAGGAGGGATATTCAGGACGGAGGTCAGACAAAGCCAAGGGTCATACACAGCACAGGCAAAGCAGGTACAGAGTCAGCAAACCAGAGACGTAAACCGTAACAGAGCAGGGTCAGAATACCATGCAGATGGACAATGATTGGCGTGACGCACGGACGGAACAGGGTCGGGCACACTCAGATGGGAGTATAAGCGACAGGGGACGGCTCTCCCCTGAAGCTATAAAAACCCTCCCCAGATCCACAGAGAGGCTCTCATAGTTAACTCCTTCACCACCTACCCAAAGCCCAAAACACACCATGACAGTACCCCTCCTTCAACGGGGGGCCTCCGGACCCCCAGGTCTCTCAGGATACCGAGCATGGTAAGCTCTAACCAGGCGATCAGCGTGCACTAACCTGTTTGGTACCCACGATCGGTCCTCCGGACCGTACCCCTTCCAATGTACAAGATATTGCAAGGAACCGCGTACCCACCGAGACTGTACAATGTTTTGCACTTCGAGCTCCATATGACGTCTACCAACACTGGAGTTGTTATGGAACCAGGTTCCTCTACCACCGAGCCTACTGGTTTGAGTAGAGACCTATGGAACACATTATGAAGTTTCAAGGATGCAGGGAGAAGTAAACGATATGCCACTGGGTTGATTACCTACCTCGGTTATTACATAAGGGTCAATGAATTTAGGTCCCAGCTTGGCGGAAGGTAATTTTATGGTTATGTTTCGCGTAGAAAGCCATACCTTATCCCCACACTGTAGTGTCAGACCCGGATCCCTCTTATTGTCAACGAAACGTTTATATTTCTCTTGTGCTCTGGAAATGTTCGTCCGAACCTTAGCCCATAAATCACTTATCCTGCTGACGGAGTCTTCCGCCCTAGGACAGCTTGAATCCAGCCGTGAGAACTCACCAAAGTGAGGGTTCAATCCATAATTAATAAAAAATGGTGACCTACCCGTGGATTGGTTTATTCGACTGTTAAAGGCGAACTCCGCCAATGGTAAGGCCTCGCACCAGTCGTCCTGTAACGTGGAAGTTAAACACCGGAGGATCTGTTCCAATGACTGACTGATACGTTCCGTCTGTCCATTGCTCTCTGGGTGGTAAGCTGAGGAGAAAAGACAGAGATATCCTCAACTTCCTACAGAAAGCCTGCCAAAACTTAGCCACAAATTGTGTCACCCTGTCCGAGACAATGTTAGTAGGTACCCCATGGAGGCGAACAATTTGAGAAAGGAAGTGTCGAGATAGAACTTCTGCAGACGGTAATTTAGTCATGGGTACAAAATGTAACATCTTAGAGAATCTATCCACAATTACCCAAATTACCGTATTACCCCGAGAAGGAGGGAGATTAGTGATGAAGTCCATGGACAAATGAGTTCAAGGCCTTCTTGGAATTGGTAAAGGCACCAATTCCCCGGCCGGCAATGAGAGCTCTTTGAACGTGCGCAAACCCCGCATGCAGCGACATGTTTCTTAATCTCCCCCAACATACATGGCCACCAGAAGACTCTTTTAATCGCCTCACCTGTGGCAGCAATACCTGGATGAGCGCCCAGTTTAGAATCATGAAACTCTCGCAGGAGATCAGAATGCAAGTGTTGCGGGACAAACAATTTTTTAGCGGGTTTAAACCTTGGAGCTAAAGATTGAGCCTCCATAATCTCCCGCTCCAGTTCCGATGACAGTGCAGCTAAAACTACCCCAGGTTGAAGAATGGATGACGGAGGATCAGGGGCAGACAATGGTTCAAAACTTCGTGATAATGAGTCTGCTTTCACATTTTTAGATCCTGGATGGAACGTAATCGAGAATTGAAATCGGGAAAAAAAAAGTGACCAACAGGACTGTCTTTTAGCAGTTTTGATATATTCGAGATTTTTGTGATCAGTGATGACCGTAATCGGATGTTCTGCCCCTTCCAAAAAATGTCTCCATTCTTAAAATGCCAGCTTAATTGCCAGAATCTCTCTATTCCCAACATCGTATTTTCCCTCTGCCGGAGAAAACTTTTTGGAAAAATAAGCACAAGGTCTAAGGTTAGTCAGGGTAGCTGGCCCTTGAGACAACACAGCCCCTACCCCTACCTCAGAGGCGTCAACCTCCACAACAAATGGCAAGGACGGATCTGGTTGCACATGTATTGGAGCAGACATAAAACAATTTTTTATAACCAGAAAGGACTGTTTCGCCGGGGGGGACCAATTTTTGATATCCGCCCCTTTGCATGTGAGATCGGTGAGAGGTTTCACAATCTGTGAGAAGCCCTTGATAAATCTACGGTAATAGTTTGCGAATCCCAAGAAGCGCTGGAGTCCTTTCTTGGGATCCATCCGAAACCCCTGTGGCGAAATTATGAGTCCCAAGAACGTTAGCTCCTGGACGAAAAAAGTACATTTTTCAGGTTTAACAAATAATTGGTTTTCCCTGAGTCTTTGAAGTACCGTTTTGACATGGAACAAATGAGACTCTTTGTCAGTCGAGTAAATCATAATATCATCCAAGTAAATGACAACGAAGCGGCCGATGAGGTCCGCAAACACCACATTAATGAAATTTTGAAAGACCGCAGGTGCATTAGTGAGGCCAAATGGCATCACTAAATTTTCAAACAATCCCTCTGACATGAGAAAGGCAGTTTTCCATTCGTCCCCTTTAATTATCAAATTATAAGCCCCTCTGAGATCCAATTTGGAGAACCATTTTGCCCCTGAAAGTTGGTTACACAAATCTGGAATCAGGGGTAAGGGGTACGTATTCCTGACAGTAATCTTGTTGAGTTCTTTGAAGTCGAGGCAGGGGCGCAGGCCACCATCTTTCTTTTTAACAAAGAAAAGCCCTGCTGCTACCGGAGAAACTGAGGGTCTTATATGCCCTTTTCGGAGACTTTCCGTTATGTATTCCTTCATTGCCAGACGCTTAGGTCCTGACAAATTAAATAAACAGGCTTTGGGCAATTTGGCCCCAGGGATTAGGTCTATAGTGCAGTCAAATGACCTATGTGGGGGTTATGCCTCGGCCTCGCTTACGGAGGACACGTCCTCGAAGTCCTTGAGGTACTCCGAAATACCCTCCAGACAAACAGAAGACTCACAGGTAGGTTTTACAGGTGTAACACAGAACACATGTTTATAGGCACAGTCAATACATTTAGGACCCCACTTAACAATTTCTCTTTTCTCCCAATCAATAACTGGGTTGTGCCGTTGAAGCCACGGCATGCCCAATACCAGCCCTTCGGGCAGGTTGTCCATGACAAAACATTTCATCTCCTCAACATGGGAAGAACCAACATGCAAAACAAAACTGTTAGTAACATAATGAATCCCCAAACGGGTGAGAGGGGAAGAGTCAATGGCCACGATTTTCAGAGGGGTCTCCAACCTGACTGTCCCTATCTTGACCCTGGAGACGGTACTGGAACTGACCAGGTTAAGTGATGAACCGCAGTCCACCAAGGCTGTAGAAATAAAATGACAGTTGTCTACTACCAGTTTGACATTAAGCAGAAATTTAGGGCATGAGGAAAAAAGTACCTGGGGGTCTGGGCAGCCTCCTCGATCACTACCCAGACCTAGTAGTTTCCCGTTGGCTTGGAGGACGTTGGACACACTGGACAATCTCTCCAATGTCCTGGTTCCCCACAGTTGAAGCAAAGTTGTTTCTCACGGCGGCGCTTCCTCTCTTTCTCGCTGACCAAGGTGGCACCAATTTCCATAGGCACAGGACTGGCCTCCACCTCTTTACTGCTGGAAAACAAGGACGACTCGGAGTGCATAACCCCTCTGGCTCTGAGCCGGCGATCCATCTGCACGGCTTGGGTCATGGCATCCTCCAGACTGTCAGGAGGTGGATGCAGAGCCAGGGCGTCCTGAAGGCGTTCCGACAGGCCCCTACGGAATAGTCCACGGAGAGTGGCATCATCCCAGGAGACTTCTGCTGACCACCGTCGGAACTCAGAGCAGAACCACTCTGCTGAGTGCCAACCCTGGCGTGTGCTCATCACCATGTCCTCTGCCAAGCGAACCCTGTCTGGTTCGTCATAAATGCGGCCCAAGGCCTCAAAAAATGCATCCACGGTCATACGTTCTGGGGCTGTGGGGGCTAGAGAGAATGCCCAGGCTTGGGGGGCACCCCGAAGTAGGGAAATAATCACTCCCACCCTCTGAAATTATCCCCCAGACGAATGGGGTCTCAGGGAAAAGAACAATTTGCATCCCTCTCTAAAAGCCCTGTACTCCCTTTTGTCCCCAGAAAAAGAGTCCGGCAGTTTAACCAGAGTCTCTGGGGAAGTGAGTGACATGTCCCTCATCTCAGGACCGAGAGCTCCTTGTACAGTATTAACCAGCTGCTGCTGGGTTTGGGCCATAGAGCGCTGCTCCACATTAAGTTTCTGAAACATCTGTGAAAGTTGTTTTAACCTGGTCAGATAATGTTTGCATGGGGTCCATGATGCAAGCTGTACTTCCAACACTCACACACCTTACTCTCAGGGGCGGGGGGAATGAACTGTTATAGGTCGCTTATAATGTCAGGATCCTGACAGCGCTGGCGTGCAGCCTCCGCTGAGCAGGGACTCGCCCGCACTGTAGGGGGCCTGGAGTCAGGTACAGCCGGAAAGTACAGATGCACAGGACCTGTGGATGCTGAAGTTAGCAAGCAGTCACAGGACCTACGGTCATGTGACTGCAAGGGGGCGGGGCTTAGCGTCCTAACTTCAGAGATGGCAGGACACTACAAAAAATCAGAGTCGGGCAAAACAGAGGTCATGCACAGTACGGGCAAGCGAGGTACAGGAGGGATATACAGATGGGAGATCAGACAAAGCCAAAGGTCATACACAGTACGGGCAAGCGCGGTACAGGAGGGATATTCAGGAGGGAGGTCAGACAAAGCCAAGGGTCATACACAGCACAGGCAAAGCAGATACAGAGTCAGCAAACCAGATACGTAAACCGTAACAGAGCAGGGTCAGAATACCAGGCAGACTGACAATGATTGGCGTGACGCACGGACGGAGCAGGGTCGGGCACACTCAGATAGGAGTATAAGTGATGGGATGGCTCTCCCCTGAAGCTATAAAAACCCTCCACAGATCCACAGGCTCTCAGAGTTAGCTCCTTTACCATCTACCCAAAACACACCATGACAGGGTTTAGGAGTTTCAGCTCCTTAACATGTGCCACCCTGTTTTTAAAGGGACCAAAAGTAATTGGACAATTGACTCCAAGGCTATTTCATGGACAGGTGTGGGCAATCCCTTTGTTATGACATTCTCAATTAAGCAGATAAAAGGCCTGGAGTTGATTTGAGGTGTGGTGCTTACATTTGGAAGGTTTTGCTGTGAAGGAAACAAGTGGTCAAAGGAGCTCTCCATGCAAGTGAAACAAGCCATCCTTAAGCTGCAAAAACAGAAAAAACCCATCCGAGAAATTGCTACAACATTAGGAGTGGCATAATCTACAGTTTGGTACATCCTGAGAAAGAAAGAAAGCACTGGTGAACTCATCAATGCAAAAAGACTTGGGCGCCCACGGAAGACAACAGTGGTGGATGATCGAAGAATAATCTCCATGGTGAAGAGAAACCCCTTCACATCAGCCAACCAAGTGAACAATACTCTCCAGGAGGTAGGCGTATCAATATCCAAATCTACCATGAAGAGAAGACTGCATGAAAGTAAATACAGAGGGTTCACTGCACGGTGCAAGCTACTCATACTCATCAAGAATAAAAAGGCTAGACTGGACTTTGCTAAAAAAAACATCTAAAAAAGCCAACACGGTTCTGGAAGAACATTCTTTGGACAGATGAAACCAAGATCAACCTCTACCAGAATGATAGAAAGAGAAAAGCATGGTGAAGGAGTGGTACAGCTCATGATCCAAAGCATACCACATCATCTGTAAAACACAACAGAGGCAGTGTGATGGCTTGGGCATGCATGGCTGCCAGTGGCACTGGGTCACTAGTGTTTATTGATGATATGACACAGGACAGAAGCAGCTGAATGAAATCTGAGGTATTCAGAGCCACACTGTGTGCTCAGATCCAGCCAAATGCAGCCAAACTGATTGGTCGTCGTTTCATACTACAGATGGACAATGACCCAAAACATAAAGCCAAAGCAACCCAGGAGTTTATTAAAGCAAAGAAGTGGAATATTCTTGAATGGCCAAGTCAGTCACCTGATCTCAAACCAATTGAGCATGCATTTCACTTGTTAAAGACTAAACTTCAGACAGAAAGGCCCACAAACAAACAGCAACTGAAAACCACCACAGTGAAGGCCTGGCAGAGCATCAAAAAGGAGGAAACACAGCGTCTGGTGATGTCCATGAGTTCAAGACTTCAGGCAGTCATTGCCAGCAAAGGGTTTTCAACCAAGTACTAGAAATGAACATTTTATTTACAATTATTGAATCTGTCCAATTACTTTTGGTCCCTTTAAAAACAGGGTGGCACATGTTAAGGAGTTGAAACTCCTGAACCCTTCATCCAATTTTAATGTGGATACCCTCAAATGAAAGCTGAGTCTGAAATTCAACTGCATCAGAATTGTTTTGTTTAAAATTCATTGTGGTAATGTCTAGAACCAAAATTAGAAAAATGTTGTCTCTGTCCAAATATATATGGACCTAACTGTAGTTTGGAGGGTTGTGAAAACACTATATTCTTTTTTCCTTTATAAAAAAATGACTTATTTGTAGGTATTTATGATGATCTCTGTGTGGAAGGAGATATTTCTCCCTGATCATAGAGGACAATAATATTCCTTCCTCATTCATATCCCCAACCAACAGGATTCCCTAGGATTTCCAGTTACGAATCTGTAGGACCGGAATACACCGCTCCAAAGTCTCTGTGGGGCCTTAGAGAGCGCCAATTTAATAGTATGCAGTTTTTTGATCAGAATGCTCCACACTCCCAATGCCGCTCCCACCGTTGATGGCAGGTACAATTTTTTTGAGGGCAGGTACAATCGCCGGGATTAGGCCTGGTAATGATATATGAATAAAAAAAAACGATGCAACGTATGAGGACTTTATAGGATGTTTCTCAATTTCTATCCAATGTCTATCATCCTTATCATTCCACATCAACCTCAGTTGTTCAACTATGGCTGCCCTATAATACCTTACCACTGAGGGACAGCCCAGTCCTCCCTCTTTTATTGGGATATATAGTATATCTGCTTTAACTCTGTGCCCCAAAAAACTGGGAGAACTTATTGACTCGAGTATAAGCCTAGGGTGCGAAATGCAGCAGCTACTGGTAAATTTCAAAAATAAAAATAGATGCCAATAAAAGTAAAATTAACTGAGACATCAGTAGGTTAAATGTTTTTGAATATCCATATTGAATCAAGAGCTCCATATAATGCTCCATACAGTTCATGATGGGCCCCATAAGATGCTCCATACAAAATACGCCCCATACATTGCTCCATAAAGTTCATGATGTGCCCCATAAGATGCTCCATACAAAAATATGCCCCATATAATGCTGCACAAAGGTTAATAATTGCCCCATAAGATGCTCCATAGAATAGTATGCCCCATATGCTGCTCCATAAAGGCTGATGGCCACCTAAGATGCTCCATAGAATAATATGCCCCATATGCTGCTCCATAAAGGTTGATGGCCCCATAAGATGCTCCATAGATATATATGCCCCATATGCTGCTGCTGCGATTAAAAAAAAAAAATGACATACTCACCTCTCGTCGCTGGGGGCCAGGTGTCAGTGTACTGAGCTGGCGGGGACACTGGCGCGCTATGGGGGCCAGGTGCAGGTGTCAGGGCCCCAGCATCTACGATATTCACCTGTCCCCGTTCCACCTCCGTGCGCCGCTCTGTCTTCCAGCTCTCTGCAGTGACTGTTCAGGCAGAGGGCATGCACTAACTACGTCATCGCGCCCTCTGACCTGAATGTCACAACCAGAGGATGCGGAAGACAGAGTGGCGCGTGGCGGTGGGATGGGGACTGGTGAATATAGCATGGCTCCCCCCCGTCCTCCCCGTCATACTCACCCCCTCCTGGTGCGGTCTCTGCACTGCTTGTTTCTCCGATGGTCTCCGGCGCCGCAGCTCCTTCCAGTTTTCAGCGGTCACGTGATACCGCTCATTAAAGTAATGAATAAGCCGTCCACAACTATGGGAGTGGAGTGTGTTATGAATGAGTCACCGTAGGAGGCAAAAACAGAAATACTAGCTAAGTCCAGAAAACCAGAGAAGTTGGCAGCTATCTGATTGCAGACCCCTGAACCTATCAACAACAACTAGCAGTAGCCGTGGGGGGTTCCTACGGTGCCCTAGACCCCTCGATCACAGCCGGAGAACTAAATAGCCTAAAGACAGAAAGGGAAATCTAAACTGCCCCAGAGCAGACCCCAAAGCAATAGGCAGCCCCCAACATATAATGACGGTGAAGCAAGATGAAAAAGCACTCACACAGATAGAAAGATAGGCTGAGCAAATGATGGGGCCAAAGCTAACTAAATAGGACAGGATAGAAAAGCTGCTGTCTGCAATCCGCCAAAACCCTATCAAAACAAGAGCCAACAGACTGATAGGGAAAAAAGCCCTGAAGACGCTAGGCTTCAAAAAGACTATATCAGTACTCAGGTATTTTCTGAAGACAGAGCAAAAAGGAATTCAGCTCACCCCAGCAGGGAATGGCAGAAATCCAGAAAAACAAGGCAAAACAAAACCAAAACACAAATGCAAAAAGCAGTGCAGAAAACTTAGCTTTTGAGGAGCAGGAATCAGACTGGTCTCCTAGAATCCCTCAGGGAAATCACCAGCAAGGCAGAAGGGCGTCGGCTGCCTTATATCCAGTCAGCAATTCCAGTCACCCAGTCATCATCATCCTGCTCAGGTGCTTGGTAATCAGTCTCACTACCTTCCTTCACCAGAAGAGGGAGTTCATCAGACCTCAATGGTAAAGGGGAAAATGATCTCACAACAGGAGTGGCATGCATATTCATTACTTTAATGAGCGGTACCACGTGACCGCTGAAAACAGGAAGAGCTGCGGCGCCGGAGACCATCTAAGAAGCAGGGAAGTGCAGAGACCGCGCCAGGAGGGGTTTGAGTATGATGTGACAGCTGCCGACTCCTGCGCTCCCTCTCCCCCGCCTACCCCCTGGGACAATGACTCGAGTATAAGCCGAGAGGGGACACTTTCAGCCTAAAATATTGGGTTGAAAATCTAGGCTTATACTCGAGTATATACGGTATTTTAGTATGATTGTTTGTAACTCTAAGTATTTTCATGGGGACCGTGATAGGGAGGTTGCGAAATACATGCAATATTTGGGGGATTATGAACATTTTTACAGACGCTATTCTTCCTAACTAGGACATGTCGTGTTGTTTCATGCGCAGAATGTCGCCTTTCATCTTCTGTCTGAGAGCTTCATAATTTAGTGAGAGCATTCTATCTACTGAGGGGGCCAAACGGATTCCAAGATATGTTATGTTTTCATTATCCCACTTAAAGAGATACTTAGCGTTAAGATTTACCGGATGCGAGACAGAGGGAGTTAGATTCAGAATGTGGCATTTAGGGATATTCAATTTATAATGTGATACTTGGGTAAAAGAGTCTATCACTTCCATTACTCTATTGAGCGACTCTTTGGGATTAATAAGGTATAAAATAATGTAGTTCGCGAATAGCCCGATTTTGTGCTCTACATTACCAATTTTAATACCAGCTATCCCAGGGTGTGATCTAGTTTTTTCAGCTAAGGGTTCAAATATTAATGCAAATATTAGGGGAGAGAGTGGGAACCCCTGCCTCGTTCCATTAGTGATATGAAATGTATCTGACATCATTCCAGAAATGACAACTGACGCTGATGGGTTAGAATATAGAGGGGTGATCGCTCGGAGTATATTAAAATCAAACCCAAATCTGGGCAACACGTCGAACAAAAACCCCTAATGCACCCAATCAAACGTCTTTTCGGCATCTAAAGAGAGGAGCATAGAGGGGGTCTGCCTCCCTCCTGCTACATGGATGATATCAATCATCCTCCTCGTACCATCCAGGGTCTGTCTAGACTTAGCAAACCCCACTTCGTATTTCTGCACTAAGGCCGGGATTATTTCTGAGATCCTATTAGCTAGGATTTTGGAATAAATTTTAAGGTATGTATTCAATAATGAAATCGGCCTAAAATTAATGGTTCGATCAGGGATTTTTCCTGGTTTGGGGATGGGTATAATTATTGCCTGAATCATCTTTTGGAATTATCCCGGTTTGCATAAAATTTTGGAAAATTTATGTCATTTGAGGGATTAGTATATCTTGGATCATTTTGAAGTATTCGCTCGTTAGACCGTCAGGGCCAGGGGACTTGTTGTTTTTCATTCCTCTGATTGTTTGCTGTATTTCCGCTTGGGATATTGGTTGATTCAACATGTGTAATGTGTCTTCCAGTATTTTAGGATGTTTTACGCTCTCTAAGAACTGATTTATTAGTTGGGTGGTGGGTTGGGGTATTGCGTTTTTTTCCTGCAGATTATAGAGGGAGGAATAGTAGTGTGAGACGGTGTTAGCAATTTCCTTAGGGTTATATATTATATTTTTTTGTTGTCCTGTATGTGGGATAATCTTTGTTTGGTCATTTTGGCTTTAATTTTGTTGGCTAAAATTTTGCCTGCTTTGTTTCTCTGCCAATAATATTTGGCTTTGCTTTTCCATAGATTGTGCTTGTCTTTGTGTTGGAGCAGTTGGTATAGTTCATACCTTAGTTTCTATAATTTTTGGAGAATTGTGTTTGTGGGGCTACGTTTGTGCGTCTCTTCTAGTGCGGCTATGATTTGATTAGTTTCCTCTATTTGGCATAGTCTATTTTTTTTTATTCTGGGATGCTATTTGGAGCAGTTTACCCCGGATGTAGGCCTTGTGAGCGCACCATAATGTAGATGTGGACACATCAGGTGTGTTATTAATTGTAAAATATTCCATCAGTGCATCCTGTACTTGGGGCCTAATATTATGAGATGTAATTAGATAGTTATTTACTCTCCATGGGGAATATGTCGGGTAGTTGCATCCCTCTGTAATTTGGCAGGAGACCGGGGCGTGGCCTTTTAGATGTTGTAACGTTCCACCATACAGATACAGTCTCTCACTGAAAATACTTCTCACTGATCCTGGTCAGTATAACACGGACACCTGTCCGTTACCTGCTGGTGTCGGCCATACAGGTTCCCGGGTACCTCTTATCCACAGAGGCACTCTATAGCCACTTTTCACCCAGTCTCTCACTGACCCCGGTCAGTATAACACAGGGTTGTCAATACCGTTACCTGTTGGATCACCCAGACTGGTTCGCGGATCCCTCTTGTCCTCCGAGGCATCCAATAGATATCAGTTCACACACAGTTTCTTTCTGACCCCGGTCAGTATCACACGGTTTTCAAGACCGTCCACTCCTTTTGGCTCGGAGCCGCCGGCACGGCTTCCCCAGGCTATATGCAACGTCCGAGCCTGGAACATGGGAGCTCTGTCTGGGCTGACAGTCTCCAACACACACTCACTCACATGTGGAACACACATGCTTTAAATAGCCTGTAACCACTCCCAGTTACCAATCACATGGCTAGTCACATGTTCATGACCTCATCACAGGTCCTGCAGATTCACAACCACACACATATCTTCAGCCAAAACAGGGTGTAGTGAGCCCCCTCACCACAGTGTGTGGTACATGGGTAGCCCGACCCTCCCAACTCTCAAAGCTACCCAAAGCCCGGACCCAAATGTGAACAACAAATACTTAAAACACTCCGGGCTACATCACAGGGAGCTGCCATCCCAGTGACACATACCTTCCATTAACAAAAAACGGGAGAAAGAGACATGCTATGCACCAGGGATCACCAATATGTATAAATTGTGAAATTCTTTATTCAGTTGATCACAGAAAAAACACACCAGAAATTAATAAAAACAATTAAAAACAAGGACACCAAAATCCCCATGTGATGTTACAATCCCCCTGAACACTGAACGGCTGGAAACACAATGTACCTGATTATAATCCCATGTGAACTAATATGGTCAAATGGACCAAAAAAATTGATACAGAGAGATTGATAAGCAATTAATTATTTGTGTCCTTGTTTTTAATTGTTTTTATTAACTTCTGGTGTGTTTTTTTTCTATGATCAACTGAATAAAGAATTTCACAATTTAATCATATTGGTGATCCTTGGTGCATAGTATGTCTCTTTCTCCCGTTTTTACATATATCCTTTGACATACTCCAGGCTTGTATCCCATTGTTTATATGGATCTGATGGTGCCCTCCACCCCCTCTTTTCCCATACCTTCCATTAACCATGCGACCACCAGTCACCCCACAATGTCCTGTAATAACCAGTTATCTGTGACCATTAGATCAATTCTGGAGTAACCTCTATGGGAGTGTGAGTAGAAGGTGTAATCCCGCTCGGAGGCATGAAGAACCTGCCAGACATAGAGTTCTTCAGCTAGGAGGGTCTGAGAGAGTGATCAGATATTTTTTTTTCTTTTGAGGAAGTACAGATTTATCAATGTTAGGACAGGGGGTAATGTTAAAGTCCCCACAGACTAACAAGGTGCCTTTTTTAACCTGTGCTACTACCGCCAGGATGTCTTTAAGAAATGAAATCTGTTTGGAGTTAGTGGCGTAAATAGAGACAATTGTGTAGGCCTTGTTATTTATGATGCAGACTAGGATGACGTATCTGCCCTTGTCATCTGCTACGCTGGTGATTAGCTGGAAGGTGACTGTGTTCTTTATTGCAATTACTACTCCTCTTTTTTTTGTCAATTGCATGGGACTGAAAGACATTTGGGAAATTTCTATTCTGCAATCTATGGGCGTCGGTGCTAATTAAGTGGGTTTCCTGAACACATAATACATCTGCTTTTAGGGATTGGGCCTCTTTCCATAGAAGGGATCTTTTGAACGGACTATTCAGTCCCTTTACATTAATGTTGGAAATGTGAAGAACCATGTACAGATTACAGATAAAATCTATATGTCACCACTAGACAATTAGGAAAAAATGGAGGAATAACAAAAAACAACTTTTAATTTTGTGAAAAAACTGTAACCGAGAATAGAGTTTGTTTCTAAGTGAACCTCCTGGATGTGCTATCTAGTATATAGTGGGTGGAGTGAAGAAAAACAAAAAACTCTCCTCGTGCCTCCACAGGCCATGGTGAAAAAATAGTTTTGTATTCTCTTCTCTTGTTCATGTCCACTCCTTCATCAGGGTGGGCGGCTTCTTCTTCAGCGGGGAGCTGTCATCCTCATCCACCGTCGCCAGTGACCACTTCTGCTGCAGAGTCATGGCCTCTCGGGGGGGAAGCCAGGACCTGTGTGGCTCCGTTCTTGGTGACTATCAGCTTCACAGGCAATATAAAATTGGTCTTCAGTTCACCTGATCCAGCCTGCCCAGTCCTCCTTTCCATGATCTCGGTGCACGGAATAAATCCATTCCCATCTGGGAGAAAATTGTTAGTGAAAAAAACTTTTGTAGTTCCAGCACACGATATAGAAAAATTAAAAAAAGCCTTTATTTAGTCCATCATTAAAAATTACAATACCATGTAATAAAAGCATGTGTAGGCTGGAACTACAAAAGTTTTTTTCACTATCAGCTTCACAGGGTAGCCCCACTTGTACGTGACCCCGTTGTCCCGTAGGATCTTGGTGGCTGTGGAGAATTCCCTCATTCCTTTCAGGGTGACGGCAGAGAGTACGGTAAACACCAGAATGCTCTTGAATCTCTCCTGGAGCTCCGATTCGCTCGCCGCAGCTTTGCTAATGGCTTCTTTAAAGTGATAAAAATGAAGCCTGGCAATTGCATACCTGGGTGCAGAGGCGGGGGCACTTTTGGGTTTGGGGATCCTGTGCGCTCAGTCTATTAGGAGGTCTCGCTGTTCCGCCTCGGGGACTAGTGCAGTGAAAAAATCCATTAGGAACTCCTTCAACATGTCCGCAGCAATGCTTTCTGGTATCCCCCTGAAGCGCAGATTGTTGCGCCTGGAGCTGTCCACCACCTTCAGTTTTAGAGCGGTGATCTCCTCATCTGCCTCATTGTGAGCTTCCACTAAGTGGCTGTGGTGAATTCCTCCAGCTTCTCCTCATTATGGGCTGTTCTGTCCCCTATGTGCCAATGTCTTTCTGTAGTGCAGTGAAGGCTGAGGTAATGTCACTGTATGGCCTGCTTTAAATCTCCT
The DNA here is from genome assembly GCF_039654945.1 of Dendrobates tinctorius. Lineage (NCBI taxonomy): Eukaryota > Metazoa > Chordata > Amphibia > Anura > Dendrobatidae > Dendrobates > Dendrobates tinctorius. The sequence continues at coordinate 27,613,802 of NW_027361703.1, read as the reverse complement.
AGCAGGGACTTTAGTGTGGCCTCAGTGATGGGGGTGGAAGGGTGCCCTGTGTCAGGTGCAGGTGCATATACTTGCGGTTTGTTGCCTTGCTTCTCCGGGCTCCTGGTTGAAGAACTGCCTGATCTCTCCTGTGCCTGCTCCACTGCATTTATGCCCCTCTCCAATGACGTCTGACCCAGTGTCAGGAGATAGGACCCCCCAGAGTGCTCCGAACCTCCACTGGCTGCATGGGGAGTGCGGAGATGGTAATCTTGCTTTTTCGCGGTCGCCGGCACAAAGACCAGTATTCTGCCCAGCGCTGCTCCTTGTACCGCGCCCCATCAGTGTCCGGACCCTGCCTGAGGCCGTAGTTAGTGAAATTACGGGTTTTCCCCGCTGTTGCTTGAGTCTGTGGGTCGCGTTCCCTGCGTCCGCTCAGCTCCTCATCCGGACACGCCCCCACTATTTGCAAGGCTTTTACTATGTGATGAAGAGGACATATTCATATGCAAGACCACTGCTCCGTTTACTTCTATCGAATTGACAGCTATCTTTTAGTTTCTAGGAATTGAGTGGATCAGTTGTAATGTATGCACATGAACAATCCATTCAAACAAGGAACTTTGGCTCCCCCATATTCAGGATTTTGACAGTAGGTAGACTCCCATCTGTCATAAATTTATCATCTACCTTTAGATTGTCGGTAAAACATACTAGTTGGAAAAGTGGGTCCCCTTCGGCTTCTCACTGCCATAATTCACAGGTCTCTCCCTATACACACGTGCAAGGTGAGCACTTTCATTCAAGGGGTTTCGGTGGGAGAAGCCACCGAGCGTGAGACTTTTTGGACTATTCTCTTATGCATCTTTTAAAGTATATTTCTTGTAACATGCCGCAGCCTTTCATATTCAAACATATATAGCTATAATCATATAGCCAGTGTCTTATACATGTTCCCATGGTTTGGTTAGCATTCATCCCCTGTCTGGTTCCCTTTAATCCTAACAAATATTGAACAAAATCTACTCTGTGTATCCAAGAAGGTCAGCCATGTTTTATTTTCCCATATTTGTGTGCTGGATTTAATGTGATTGTCAGCAGGATCTCATCTCCTAAATTACTTATAAGAGCATGTAGCTCTAAGACCGATATTTTTACATGGTCTGTCTGTTCCTTCATTACTGACAAATCAGCATTTGAATTGATATGCACAAGAGGCTGTAGATCTGAAGCCTCTGTCACTCCAGCTCTATTCTCCGCAATGGGCTGCCTCCTCCTGCTACAGTCTATGTTATGTGACTTCAGGCAAAGGAGCAGTCAGTCAAGCATATGAAGACTGCTGGGTGGCGAATAGAGCTGAATTGAAAAAGTTTTTGGATCATACAATAAACTCTTTAGCCTAATTTGCACTTGAAAAAGCTGATTTCATATTTCAGTAGTTTGAGTTGTGGAATCCAGCTGACGGATTCCCTTTAGGACAACTGGCTGGAGCAGGAGCCTTCCCCACTAGCGTGTCTGCAATAGGACAAAAAGATGAAAAAGCCTCTCCTGTTTAGCTAAACACCCATCACCCTTTCGCCAGCCAAAAATGGAACCGTTCATTAGAAGATTTATCCCTATTTTTGCATAAGTTTGACAAAACTGTTGCAGTAACATGCAGAAAATCTGTAGATTGACAGAAAGAACAAGTTTAGTTCCTATTTACCAGGTTTATTATTTTTATAACCACTTAAAGGGAATCTGTCACCTAATTTTTGGTATATAAGATGCGGCCACCGCCATCAGGGGCTTATCTACAACATTCTGTAATGCTGTAGATAAGCCCCCGATGTAACCTGAAAGAGAAGAAAAACGAGTTATATTATACTCATCCAGGGGCGGTCCGGTTCGGGTCCGGAGGGTGTCGCGGTCCGATGCCTCCCATCTTCTAACGATGACGTCCTCTTCTTTGCTACCCCTGCGCCTCTCCAGTGCATGCGCACTGCTCTGCCCTTTCAGGTTACATCGGGGGCTTATCTACAGTATTACAGAATGCTGTAGATAAGCCCCTGATGGCGGTGGCCGCATCTTATATACCAAAAAATAGGTGACAGATTCCCTTTAACGATCATCGATACTCTTTTTAACAGTGGCAGTTAAGGGTACTTTTTAACGGCGCTGAGAAACAAGGGTATAGCACCCCCCAGCGTCAGAAAATCTCCAGGGGCTCCTCGACCAGTGGTAGCGGAGACCCCGGAGAACGTGATCAGGGCCTGTTTTCACAGTCCCCTGTCACGTGATTGTGTCTTCTTTCTGGAACAAAATGGCAGTGCTCCCGCCGAGATCTGATGTCTGGTACCCGGCAACAATGGGGAATTTTCCCTATTGGTTCCTTTTGATCACTGTGATATAACCTATCACAGTGCTCAAAATATAAAAAAAATGGTAAAGTCAATCCCCTTTGTCATTCCCTTAGGTAGATGCAATATTTTAATTTTATAATTTTTAATGTTTTCCATTTTTTGCAGTTGGGGTTAGGGTTGTGTTAGGTTTAGGGTTGTTTGGGTTGGAGTTAGAATTGTTTTTTTTTTTTTTTTTGAAAAAAGTAAAAATGATGATATGACAGCTAGTGTTGAGCGGAAGTGCTCATTACTCTAGTTTGCATGGGGGGCTCTGGTATGCATAGAGTATTGCGTATCCAAACTTATTTTTGTTTATGTGGGGGGGGGGACTCGAGCGTGTCACTAAGGCACCTGCGATATTCGATGTATACCAGAGCACCCGATGCAAACTGTTTTAGCGAGCACTTGCGCTCAACACTAATTTCTACATTCATACATGCTATTCAATATGACAACCTATTTTTATCAAATTCTGTGTTGTACCTGTGGGTTCAAAATGCTCACTATACCCCTGGATAAAATCCTTGAGGTGTGTAGTTTCCAAAATGGTGTCAGTTGTGTGGGGTTTCCAGTGTGTATTCGCATCAGGGGCTCTCCAAACACGACATGGCATCCGCTCTCGATTCCAGACAATTTTGCGTTCAAAAAGTCAAATTGTGCTCCTTCTCTTCCAAGCCCTGTCGTGCTCCCAAACAGTGGATTTCCACCACAAATGGGATGTCTGCGTACTCAGGAGAAAGTACACAACAAATTTGGGGGTCAATTTTCTACTGGTACCCTTGTGAAAATTAAAAAAAAAAAGTTTGGATCTAAAGTCATTTTTTGTGAAAAAGTTAAATGTTCATTTTTTCCTTCCACATTGTTTTAGTTCTCATGAAGCAACTGAAGGGTTAATAAACGTCTTAAATGTGATATTGAACACCTTGCGGGGAGCACTTTTTGGTGTCACTTTTGGGTACCTTCTGTCATATAGACCCTTCAAGGTCACTTCAAATGTGATGTGGTTCCTGAAAGAAATGGTTTTGTAAATTTTGTTGGAAAAATTAGAATTCGCTGATCAACTTTTAACCCTTATAACTTCCTGACAAAAATTCTGTTTCCAAAATTGTTCTGATGTAAAGTAGACATGTGGAAAATGTTATTTCTTAACTATTTTGTGTGACATATCTCTGTGATTTAAGGGCACAAAAATGAAAGTTTGAAAATTGCAAAATTTTCAAAATTTCGCCAGATTTCCATTTCTTTCATCACTAAATACAAGTCATATCAAAGAAATTCTACCACTATCATGAAGTACAATACGTCACGAGAAAGCAGTCACATAAAGTGACAAATTGTAACATTTGGCTTGGTCATTAAGGTCAAAATTGTCTCAGTTACTAAGAGGTTAATTTACAGATAACTGGCTGCTGTGAACAATACCTATATATTGCAAGTAGCATCTCAACAAAACATCAAAAGAAAAAAGTTCTAGAATTCCCTTCTGTTATCTTGTCATTTTTTTTTCTTTAGCTTTGGTTCGGTGGTTAAAGGGAATCTGTCACCCCATCTTCGGCCTATAAGTTGCGGCCACCGCCGTCAGGGGCTTATCTACAGCATTCTGTAATGCTGTAGATAAGCCCCTGATGTAACATGAAAGATAAGAAAAACGAGTTATATTATACTCACCCGGGGTTCCAATCCGGTCCAATGGGTGTCCTGGTCCAGTACGGCGCCTCCCATCTTTTAGAGAGGACGTTCCTCCTCTTTACTTCTGCCGCGGCTCCTGCGCAGGCGTACTTTATTTGCCCTGTACAACGGACGTCTCTGACCTTTCCTGGTGCCTTCACACTGCAGTACTTTACTCCGCCCTCAACAGGGCAAATAAAGTATGCCTGCGCAGGAGCCATGGCAGAAGTAAGAAGGAGGACGTCATCGATAGAAGATGGGAGGCGCCGGACCACAACACCCACCGGACCGCGCCCCTCGGTGAATATAACCTAACTTGTTTTTCTTACCTTTCAGGTTACATCGGGGGCTTATCTACAGCATTACAGAATGCTGTAGATAAGCCCCTGATGGCGGTGGCAGCATCTTATAGGCCGAAAATGGGGTGACAGATTCCCTTTAAAGCGAATCTGTAAATATAACGTAGTAGTTTTGAAATAAGAAGCATTAGTGTAAGAAAGTGTTATTTTGATGTTATCTATGGGAAGTCTGACTGCTACTGAAGGTGTTTTTTGAGCTGTAAATTCTCATTCCTTTACTAGATATGTATTATTGCCCTTCTTTTGCGAAACAACCAAGAAGCTGTAAGCTACAAGATGAGGGCTGGCACTTTTGGCCCAGGGGTATGGAGACAAATCTATTATTTATTTTTTTGGCAATAACAGATTCTGGATTTCTGCGATACTAACTCTTAGGGCTTATTCACACGTTGTATTTTGCAGCTTTTTTCCTTTGGGCTTTTGTGTTGGCCAAAAAGGCAGCGTTTATAGTACCAGAAACCCATACGAGTATGTGCATACCATTATTATTTGCAGGAGAGTTTTCTGTAGCAAAATTCAGAGTGTTAACAATAACAAGGCGGCATACCCATTTTTGCTTGTGTTTTTATTTCTCCACTCATTTGAATGGGTGAAAAAATTGCAAAAACACACAGAATTGACTTGCGGTAGATTTGACAACATACTTTAAAGGTTCAAATCTGCAAGAAAAATAAGCAGCATTTCCAGGTGATTTCAGAAATCTTGTTCACTTTGCTGGTGCTTTGTGGCACAAAGACAACGTGTAAGGCTACTTTCACACATCAGTTTTTTGCCGTCAGGCAGGATCCGGCTATTTTTAGAAAAAACGGATCCGGCATAAATTTTGGAGAACTGTAGAAACGGATCCGTTTTTTTGCTGGATCCGTCTAGCAGGTTATATCTGTTCCTGGGGGCTGGCCAATTGGATCTGAGCATGCGCAGACTTAAAAAAACCAGATCCGGTGGCTGGATCCGTCTTTTTCTGGATCCGGCGCCCATAGACTTTCATTGTAGCAAAAAGCTGGAAGCGCCGGATCCGGCGCTTCCGGCTTTTTCGCCGGAGACAAAAAACGTTACAGTAGCCGTTTTTTCCAGACGCCGGAATGAGACAAGTTGCCGGATCCGGCAAAAAACGGATGAAACGCAATGCCATCCGGCGCGATCCGGCGCTAATGCAAGTCAATGGGGAAAAACTGGATCCGGCATTGCATTTTGCCGGATCCGGTTTTACAAAAAAAAGCAGGATCGCGCCTGAAGGCAAAAAACTGATGTGTGAAAGAGGCCTAAGCGAGTCCTAACGCTGCTTTTTCTGGGGTTTCTGTACTTGCCATTTTTGCACAATTTTTTGAACGTGATTAAACCCATTAAGTAATGTCTCCTTGTTACTGTCTTCTACAGAGACTTCTGATAACATTGCAGCTGTGAAACCACTGGAAGCAGAAAAGGTATCAAGTATCAATGACCAATATGGATTAGTCGTAAAGTACCAGTTGTGTGCTATTGTACTGCTAAAGCTTGTATGTATTCCACCGTATAAATCTGTATGGCTTCCTGTTTGTACAGTACATACGTAACAGCAGCTATGGGGTTTTTTTTCACATCCCTATATACGTCTTTTGTTTTTTCTTTCAGCAGGATCTGATTTTACAAAGTAATGAAGGCTCCACTCCTAAATTTTTTCAGACAACTTCTGATAAAAATAAGCCAGGTAGCCGGAATTAATTTCACTGAGCTGCGCTGCTGAATTCCAGATCTGATGTTCTGTATATTCAGTTCTGTTTGTCTTTTCTAGAACTTATGGCAGACTTGGGACTTGACGATGCAGACGATATTGAAGGTAATATATAGTCAATTGCATATGTACGGTATATGAATAACTTCTATCCATAAATTGATCACAACTGTCATACACATCGCTTTCTATTTAGATTATTAGTAGTGATGAGTGAACATGCTGGGATAAGGTGTTATCCGAGCATGCTGGGGTGCTACCAGAGTGTCTTCGGTGTGCTTGAAAAACATGTTTGAGTCCCCGCGACTGCATGTCTCACAGCTGTTCGAAAGCCGAAGCACATCCAGGGATTGCCTGTTTGTTAGACAATCTATGCATGTGTTTTATGGCTGTCGAACAGCTGCGAGACATGCAGCCGCGGCGAACATATTTTTCAAGCACCAAAGACACTCGGGTGCTCGGATAACACCTTATCCAAGTACGTTCACTCATCACTAATTATTAGCTCCTATATGCAGGGTTCTATTTTTTTATTTCATTGTTGGTTCAGCTGTTATTAATTATTGTTTTACTCCTACATATGTGTGTATGTATGTGTGTATATATATGTATATAATATATGTATGTGTGTGTGTGTATATATGTATACTAGAAATAGGCCCGGTTCGGTAAAACATACACCACTATTTTCCACGCAGGCGCAGTAACAGCCACGTCGTTACCGCACATGCGCGGGTAGAACGCTCAGTTATGGCTGTTACTGCGCATGCGCAGGAATAGCAGTGACGTGAATGACACTTGTGCAGGCACAGTTTGTAGCCTGCGCAAGTGTCATACACGTCACCAGTATTCCCTCGCATGTGTAGTAACGACGCAGCTGTTACTGCGCCTGCATGGGAATAGCGGAGACGTGCAGATCGCTTACGGCCACAAACTGTGCCTGCGCAAGTGACACTGCCGCGGTGCCTTATGGGATTCGGGGACAGCAGCGGGAAGATAGTCAAATTGGAGTACCCATTTAATGTCTGATGCTGCAGCACCATCTACTGGGATGGAAAGCAGGAATCCTCTGCAGAGAACCTTGACTGCTCTCCTCATAGTTGTGTTGCAGGTTTCCATACTGATATCTGCATGTTGGCATCCATGCCAGTGTAAGACTCCAGGGCTGTGGGTGCTATGGGTGAGCGCACCAGCAGCCCAGCCTCCAGCTCATGTCAGTTCTCCTGCTGTAATCATCCCAGCAGTAGCAGTAGGAGAAGCAGCACTCTCTCCCCAGCGTTTCCCATACACTACAGACTGCCAGGCGCTGCTCTGCAGATCACTACTGGACGAACACAGGAAGGTCATTGCTGCCCACACTGCAGCAGGCACCGCTGCCACCTTGCCCAGCTCCCACCCACACCGCACACCTAGGAGGAAGGTGTCTGATGGGATCCTGAACTTCCTGTCTGCGTTCCAAGCCTCACTACCACTGATGGTAGCTGGGCTGAAGGACCTGTGATGACGTCAGGACCATGTGACGTGTGGACGGAGTCTGACTTCTTGCTGTGCTGCTGCACTGTAGTCAGCAAGTGGCACTGCCGCGGTGCCTTATGGGATTCGGGGACAGTGGCCGGAAATAAATATAAATACTATTATTGGTTACTATATTATTAGGATACTTTTACCAAATCTGCATTTGAGGTCACTGGCAGGTCACCTGCGTTTTTGAGGCGTTTTTTACATGCGTCTTTGAGGCTTTATTTCATTGCATGCATTTTTTTTGTCACTTAAAATAAAGCTAATTGAAAGTTAGCTTCTGGGAAGGAAAAAAAAGTAATTTCCTGATTTCAGATATATTGGGGTATGTTCCCACGGTCAGTGGACGCGGCGTACATCCGCAGCGTCAAACCCGCAGCATCCAGCTGTTACAGCATAGTGATGGGATTTCAAGAAATCGCATGCCCACTATGCATGCACCGAAGCCCGCAGCTTACCTTTGGAGACGGACATGCGGTGCATTTTTCAAGACCACAGCATGTCAGTTTATGTAGTGGAGACGCTCAGTCTCTGCTGCGTAAATTACCCATACACTTTCATTAGATGTGGTAAAACCGCATTTTCTTCTTAGTCACATGTGTATTAAGTGCGGGAACGCAGCTCACTATGTATGTGTACTAACTTACTGTATATAGTGGTGAATCTTGTGACACAACCATTACAGTGCCTTGCAAAAGTATTCGGCCCCCTGGAACTTTTTAACCTTTTCCCACATATCATCCTTAAAACATAAAGATACCAAATGTAATTTTTTGGTGAAGAGTCAACAACAAGTGGAACACAGTTGTGAAGTTGAACGAAATTTATTGGTTATTTTACATTTTTGTGGAAAATCAAAAACTGAAAAGTGGGGCGTGCAATATTATTTGTCCCTTTTACTTTCAGTGCAGCAAACTCACTCCAGAAGTTCATTGCGGATCTCTGAATGATCCAATGTTGTCCTAAATGACTAATAATGATAAATATAATCCACCTGTGTGTAATCAAGTCTGCGTATAAATGCACCTGCTCTGTTATAGTCTCAGGGTTCTGTTTGAAGCACAGAGAGCATCATGAAGACTCTAAGGAACACAACAGGCAGGTCTGTGATACTGTTGTGGAGAAGTTTAAAGCCGGATTTGGATACAAAATGATTTACAAAACTCTAAACATCCCAAGGAGCACTGCGCAAGCGATCATATTGAAATGGAAGGAGTATCATACCACTGCAAATCTACCAAGACCTGGCCGTCCCTCTAAACCTTCATCTCAAGCAAGGAGAAGACTGACCAGAGATGCAGCCAAGAGACCCATGATCACTCTGGATGAACTGCAGAGATCTATACAGCTGAAACAGTCTGTCCATAGGACAGCAATCAGTCGTACACTGCACAAATCTGGCGTTTAAGGAAGAGTGGCAAGAAGAAAGCCATTTCTCAAAGATATCCATAAAAAGTGTTATTTAAAGTTTGCAATAAGCCACCTGGGAGACACACCAAACATGTGGAAGAAGGTGCTCTGGTCAGATGAAACCAAAATCAAACTTTTTGACAACAATGCCAAACGATATGTTTGGCATAAAGGCAACACAGCTCATCACCCTAAACACACCATCCCCACCGTCAAACATGGTGGTGGCAGCATCATGGTTTTGGGCTGCTTTTCTTCAGCAGGGACAGGGAAGTTGGTTAAAATTGATGGGAAGATGTATGGAGCCAAATACAGGACCATTCTTGAAGAAAACTTGTTGGAGTCTGCAAAAGACCTGAGACTGGGACGGAGATTTGTCTTGCAAAAAGACAATGATCCCAAACATAAAGCAAAATCTACAATGGAATGGTTCACAAATAAATGTATTCAGGTGTTAGAATGGCCAAATCAAAGTCCAGACCTGAATCCAATCAAGAGTCTGTGGAAAGAGCTGAAAACTGCTGTTCACAAACGATCTCCATCAAACCTCACTGAGCTCGAGCTGTTTGCCAAGGAAGAATGGGCAAGAATTTCAGTCTCTCGATGTAGAAAACTGATAGAGACATACCCCAAGCGACGTGCAGCTGTAAACGTAGCAAAAGGTGGCGCAACAAAGTATTAAGGTTAAGGGGCTGAATAATATTGCACGCCCCACGTTTCAGTTTTTGACTTTCCACAAAAATGTAAAATAACCAATAAATTTCGTTCAACTTCACAATTGTGTCCCACTTGTTGTTGATTCTTCACCAAAAATTGACATTTGGTATCTTTGTTTGAAGCATGATATGTGGGAAAAGGTTGAAAGTTCCAGGGGGCCGAATACTTTGGCAATTCACTGTACATGACACAGGAAGTGGAGGAAGCACCGAGACAGGTCCCCCTCCTTTTTAATAAGTAATCATTTTTTAAAAAAATGGCGTGGGGGCCCCCCTATATATGTTAACCAGCCTGATGTTTTGTCATCCCCTGAGGAAGAAGTAGTTTTTACTTCGAAACGCATTGGGAATAAATGATTAATCTTTCACCATAATTGGAATCCTGTATTTTGTCAAGCAGCGCATGGAAGTCCATAAATTTGTTCCGCAAGAATTGAACCAGCCTGAGTAAAGCAGACTACTGGGACTGGTATTTCAGGCTGGTAAAGATCCAGTATCCATGAACCTTACCAACCTGAGAATACCAGACTGTAGCAGTCTGCTTACCTTTGATGGTCAGCAAAAATAGTGGGATCCCATCCAAAAAAAAATATTGTGAGGTCCCTCTATTTTTGTTAACCAGCCAAGGAAAAATTAGACAGCTGCAGCTTGGTATTCTCAGTCTCACAAGGCCCATGGATTTTGGCCCTCACCAGGCTAAAAATTGCAGCCTGCAGCTGCCCCACAATTGGCGCATTCAAAGATGCGCCAATTATGGCACGTAACCTGGCTCTTCCCACTTGCCCTGTAGTGGTGGCAAGTGGGGTAATATTTGTGGGCTTGATGTCAACTTTGTATTGTCCGTTGACATCAAGCTCACGGCTTGGTAATGGAGAAGCTTCTATAAGACACCTATACATTACTAATCCTATAGTTACATGGTAAATAAAGACACAGCCAAAATAAAGTCTTTTATTTGAAAAAATGACAGACTCCTTTAATAATAATCTTAATTAAACTATACTTACTACATCGTCTATTCCACCGAAGCCCTCGACCTCCTGTAACAGAAATAAAATTAAAAAGCAACAATATCCTTACCTGTCCGCTGAGAAGATGTACATCCTGTCCCACGACGAGTCCAGCTCTGCTACATCTGGATGTCAGGCTGAACAGTGGCAATATGCCACCATCCAGCATGACATCCAGACACAGCGGAGCTTGCAGCTGATCACCGGAGACAACTCGGTCTCCAGTGGTCACCTGCACTGCAGTTCTCACTATCAGCTGACCCTGAGAACTTGGCAAGTGACTGGAGATAACCCCGTCCCAGGCGGTCACGTGCACGACAGTTCTCGCGGTCAGCTGAACTCATCGCTCAAGGTAAGACATTATTTAAATTAGTGTACATGCGTAGTAAGCTGCGTTCCCGCACTTAATATGCATGTGACTATAAAGATAATGTGGTTTTACTGCATCTAATGATAGTCTACAGGTACTTTATGCTACGGAGATGGAGCGTCTCCGCAACATAAATAACATAAATAGACATGTTACGGTCTGGAAAAACGCGCCGCATGTCCATTTACGTAGGGATGCCGCGGGCATCTCTGAACGCATAGTGGAGATGGGATTTCATAATATCCCCTCCACTATGCTGTAACATCTGGCCGCTGCGGGTTTGACGCTGCAGATGTACGCAGCGTCCAACCTGCAGCGTTTACTGACCGTGGGAACATAACCTTATATGGCACGCTGTATGAAAGATTAAAAATACAATGTGTAAGTCCCTTCTTCTTTTCTTCATTTTTCTTATGTAGTATTTTTTATTTTCTTTAGACGCTTCAGACTGGGACTCAACCAGTCATTCATTTAAGTGTGCAACGCACGCCCAGAGCGTAAATTCTCCCCACCATAAGTTGCACGAGACCACATCTCCAGTGACCGATACTGATAAAGTGACATCAAAAGATAAAGCTACTCCTCCTCCAGCACTTCTGAGCTCAGTACCTGAAGATGAAAGTGAAGATCATATGCAGCCGAGACAGAGTAATTCACAAAGCATTTCCAAAGACCTTGTAGAGCAGCCCAAGAAAAGCAAAACTGGTGAGTCATTTTCCATGGATGGATGTTACCAAGGTCTGCTAGTTTCCTGGTTGTGCGGTATTTTTGGCTTTGAGGAAAGGTATTCATTGCATTCTTTATGTAAACGGGGTCTATTTTCAGTCGTGCTTTTTTTTTTTTTTTTTAATATATATATATATATATATATATATACAGTGCCTATTTGTAGTATTCAACCCCCTGCAGATTTAGCAGGTTTACACATTCGGAATTAACTTGGCAATGTGACATTTGGACTGTAGATCAGCCTGGAAGTGTGAAATGCACTGCAGCAAAAAAGAATGTTATTTCTTTGTTTAATTTTTTTGTAAATTGTGAAAAGTTTATTCAGAGGGTCATTTATTATTCAACCCCTCAAACCACCAGAATTCTGTTTGGTTCCCCTAAAGTATTAAGAAGTATTTCAGGCACAAAGAACAATGAGCTTCACATGTTTGGATTAATTATCTCTTTTTCCAGCCTTTTCTGACTATTTAAGACCCTCCCCAAACTTGTGAACAGCACTCATACATGGTCAATATGGGAAAGACAAAGGAGCATTCCAAGGCCATCAGAGACAAGATCGTGGAGGGTCACAAGGCTGGCAAGGGGTACAAAACCCTTTCCAAGGAGTTGGGCCTACCTGTCTCCACTGTTGGGAGCATCATCTGGAAGTGGAAGGCTTATGGAACTACTGTTAGCCTTTCACGGCCTGGACAGCCTTTGAAAGTTTCCTCCCGTGCCGAGGCCAGGCTTGTCCGGAGAGTCAAGGCTAACCCAAGGACAACAAGGAAGGAGCTCCGGGAAGATCTCATGGCAGTGGGGACATTGGTTTCAGTCAATACCATAAGTAAAGTACTCCACCGCAATGGTCTCCGTTCCAGACGAGCCTGTAAGGTACCTTTACTTTAAAAACATCATGTCAAGGCTCAACTACAGTTGGCTCATGATCACTTGGAGGACTCTGAGACAGACTGGTTCAAGGTTCTCTGGTCTGATGAGACCAAGATCGAGATCTTTGGTGCCAACCACACACGAGACGTTTGGAGACTGGATGGCACTGCATACGACCCCAAGAATACCATCCCTACAGTCAAGCATGGTGGTGGCAGCATCATGCTGTGGGGCTGTTTCTCAGCCAAGGGGCCTGGCCATCTGGTCCGCATCCATGGGAAGATGGATAGCATGGCCTACCTGGAGATTTTGGCCAAGAACCTCCACTCCTCCATCAAGGATCTTAAGATGGGTCGTCATTTCATCTTCCAACAAGACAACGACCCAAAGCACACAGCCAAGAAAACCAAGGCCTGGTTCAAGAGGCAAAAAATCAAGGTGTTGGAGTGGCCTAGTCAGTCTCCTGACCTTAACCCAATTGAAAATTTGTGGAAGGAGCTCAAGATTAAAGTCCACATGAGACACCCAAAGAACCTAGATAACTTGGAGAAGATCTGCATGGAGGAGTGGGCCAAGATAACTCCAGAGACCTGTGCCGGCCTGATCAGGTCTTATAAAAGACGATTATTAGCTGTAATTGCAAACAAGGGTTATTCCACAAAATATTAAACCTAGGGGTTGAATAATAATTGACCCACACTTTTATGTTTAAAATTTATTAAAATTTAACTGAGCAACATAACTTTTTGGTTTGTAAGATTTATGCATCTGTTAATAAATCCTGCTCTTGTGTGAAGTTTGAAGGCTCTAACTTATTTGCATCTTATCAAACCTGCTAAATCTGCAGGGGGTTGAATACTACTTGTAGGCACTGATATATATATATATGTGTGTGTGTGTGAGAAAATCTGCATGCAAGATTTAAAAAAAAAATCTGAAACAAACCCTATTGTAATCAATCATCTAATGTAATTTTCCGTGGGATCAATAAAAATTGCATAGTTCTTGTGATAATTTCAGTAGGTCAATGATCAATAGACTTTAGGTTAAAAAATGTTCTGTTTCTTTGACAGGGTTACCAAATGCAAACCCATTGGGCAATGTCATGAATAAAAATACACCGGTAAGTTGTGCTTCTTATCACAATTTATAAATATTTTTTAGCTAAATAAAATGCAGTAATTCCTTATGGAAAGCAGGGATGGAGAAAATTGTGCTTTAATTGTAAGAAGACCTGCACGTCTTCATAAATATGGTGCATTTGAAATTGTCCAGCTGTTTTTATGTATATATTTTTTTTAAACACTGGTTTTCGAACTGTGGACCTTGCTTTATATGCCTCTGTCATATGACACGGCTGCTGTAAGAGAAAGAAAATATCCAAACAAACCACACATCCACGATTTGATCACAAAATACAGTTTAAACAATAATTTTCATAATCCTGCAGTAAGGAAAAATGACCTGCAGGTGGCACTACACTACCACAATGCTGCTTACAGACATCACAAACAAATCCAAACATTTGCCTTGGGGTCTTTCCAGCTTGCCCAAGTGCTTGCCCAGCCTATTTCAGGCACATTGGAGGATTGCACACTTCACGGCAGGTGAGTCACATTTACAAACACATTTGTAAACATTGCACTGCTTTTTCACTGATTACTTCACCCCACACACAAATGATACACCATTTGAATGGTAAACTTGCCCCCTTCAACAAGAAAAGAGCCAAACAAACCAGACATTCACGATTTTATCACTAAATAAAGTTTAAACATTCATTTTCATGAACCTGCAGAAAGACACTGACCTGCAGGTGGCACCTCAACCAGAAGACATTTTTTTGTCCTCTACTTATCAAACCAATTTATTGTATTACCAATCTACATATATAAATACCTGTCTGTGTTCATCAGCTCATGAAATACATTTACATTTGACTAGCTTGCTTTTTCTGAAATTGCCTGTGCCCCCGACGACCAATGTGCGAAAATTTTGCACGGGCCAACTAGTAATTTAGAAAGACCATTATCGTGCACTTCAATGTACTATTGAATAGTATTTGGAGATTTGCTGATTTGTCCTAACCAGTATTGATAATAATCTATTCCTTGTTATTAAAAATGTTTAATTGGCATAATTTACTTTGTTAAATAAAACATGACATGTGAAAAGTAAGTAGTAAAGTCATAAGACCTTAAGTGTCACCAGTCCTAGAGTTCCTGTGAAGCAAAAAAAAAAAAAATATATGTTAATTGGAAGAATAACAAAGACGACCAAAAGATCTTCATAGACCAGTACTAGAATTGGTGCAAAATGGCTTAAAGGACCCAGTCCACCGACCATGTCATTAATCTTTGTCCGAGGACGCTGGATGGGACCTTTTAGAACCACTTCTTACCTGAAAATCCACGGGTCTTATTTTGATTTAGCTGGTCTGTTTCAATGTCATGTGCGTCACACTGCAGTGATGATATCGCGTAAAACCAGCTAATCAAAAAACGGATGCTGTCAGGTAAGAGTCGGTTCTCAGTGCTCCATTCCAGTCACCACAGCTAACTGATTTGTCCAGTGGACCAGGTCCTACAAATCGATTTGCACCTACTCCTAATAAGGATATGTTTGGATTATCTCTTGAGTATGGATTCCTATAAAAAGTCTATCCCATTGATTTGTATATGTAATTATATTAGTACTATTATACTGTTGTTTTAATCTTTTTTTTTCAGTCTTGTTTTGACGTTAAGTCACTTTTTGTTGGCTGTTATTAGTGTTGCCTAAATCTAGTGTTTTGTAACTTTTGCATGTCCTGCCTAAATCTGTTTTGTATTTCTATGTAAAATGGAGCCTGAGCAAATGGTAATGAAGTTCAACCTGAGCAAAGCTGACATTGTAAATGATACTAATGAAGTGATCTCACAACAGCCGCCAAGTCGAACATTAGCAAACATTCTCGACAACCAGGACTCTTCATCTGAATCTGATCTGCCCTGGGAGGAAAAATATGAAAAACTGTGGGTTGACAAAGAGAAAAAGGATGTCAAATCTCATTTTAAGGACATTACTGCCGAGCTGAAGGAAAAATTTGGGGAAATGTGTAATAAGAAAAAGAGTTCTGCAAAGATGAATAAAAGCCAAGAGCGCGGCTTATATAGACTGGGTAATGGAGGCAATGACTTAGCGGAGGAAAAGCTTGCTTCATCCTCTGAAAAACTTCCATTAGCTGCTGAACCTAAAAACCCAAGCTGCATAGTAACTTCTTCATTTTCTGTGACCCGGGAGAGTAAAGTATCAGGAACTATTTATTCCGTCAATCATCACGGCAAAGCTCAGGAGCATGACTCTGTTCATAAAGGGCCTGGTCCTTTGGTAGAAAAAGACTGTCGTTCATCCAGTGATCCTATTCCTCTTACGCAGAAGCATTTGGGAAATAACTTGTCTTTGCCTTCCAAAAAAATTATAAACAATATTTCAAATCCAAGCGCCGAAATACCAGGTAATAAGCATGCTGAAAGAAATGTGCCCGCCGGGAAGTATGATGGCGCACTGCACCACTTTACAAGCGATAGCCAGCATCAGAATAGTAATGTGGAAGGTGAAGATCCTAGCAGGAATCTAGACACACAACTGGATCAAGAGATGAGAAGATTTAAGAACGAGGTAGGAATGCTACAAATGGTATTCCTGAATTTGGCCAGCGAGCAAAAACGACTCCAGAAAGAGGTAGAGGTTTGCAGTCTTCGGACCCTATGTCTCTGCTTCTCTCTGAACAGTAAATGGACTTTAATGTTTCCTTCTCTTGTCCTGTAGAAGAAGGTTTCATTGGAGGCTACAATGTGAACTTTGGGTGCCATCTTCCCTTCAATGTATCTGTCATTCTAGATAAACGGATTTTCATTGCACTGTCCTTTTGCTGTGGTGTGTGCTTCGATTACTCTTCCATCTCCACTTTGTGCTCCTCGTGATCCATATTTGTTCTCGCCTTTCATTAATCGGCTTCTGTTGTGTGATCATTTTCATTAATCTCATGAATATGAAATCCATTGTCGTGCGGTTTGCTGTACGTTCCTCACTATTATTCATCCTTTTGTGCATTTGTGTAGAAGTCCATAGAGTTAACTGTTCGCTCTTACTTTTGTGTAGGTTGTGCGAGAACAGGCGGCTAATCTAAGTTCAGACGTGGAGTCGGAAAAGTATAAAAGTGGCAACAAATCTGGTCTACTAGTTGAAACTCTTATTCAAAACTCTAAAGCCGGCTCACAAAAGGGGTAAATATTGCTTTTATTATTGGAGCAAACATTTGCCATTGATTACAAGATCTCTTTGCTAAATTAATACTACTGCCCGCATTTATTAACTGATTTATGCTAGTTTTTGGTATGAAACGTTGCAGTTTTACTGTAAATGTTTTTGGGGTTTTTTTTTTTTTGCAAAAACAAAATTTAAAAATTTGTAAAATAAATTTGGTGCAAGTCATTGTAACTTTCCACTTCGAAATTCTCAAGTACATGAAATAAGTAAAATTTGGTTTTATCGGTTGTTGGATTTTTTTAGGTTATTTTTTGTAATGAAACCCCAATCTTAATATATGTGAGCCTATTTATTTTATTTTTTTATATCAAAGTGTCATTGAAATACCATATTAAAAAATTAAAGTCTATCCTTTACTAAGTGATTTTGTTTTTTCTCTGTTTTCTTTAGCAACTTGGCTGTTTTGTGCTGTAATCAGTTTACTGAGCTTCTCATGTATTTCTTTAAGGAATAAAGAAGTAGAAAAGTCTGTGTCCAGCCAAACCTTTCCTAAAAAAGAAAAGCGTGTAGTGAATGGCAGCATGGTTGATGGTTTTGATGACAATAGTCTAAGTGAAATTTCACAGGAGGATGGGAGGTATGATATAAGATGACATCTATATCTGCAGTTTTCATCATTCATGTTGATACTTAAGATCATTTATTCCTTTAGAAAAGCAGCCTGGCCTGACTGCATATTTCTCAAGAGTTTCCAAGAATTGTCACTTGCAAATTTTAGGAAGTTTTTGCCGATATTGGATGTAACATAGGATTCTTAGTTTTTTGTTTAATGTCTTTTCTCTATCGCTTCATTGAGGGACACAGGAAACCATGGGTGTATGCTGTCACTAGGAGGCTAAGACTCTATGCAGAAAAAAGTTAGCTCCTCCTCCGCAGTGTACTCTCCACCGACAAGAACTAGGATATTCAGTTTTAGCTTGGTGTCAGTAGGAGGTGGACACGAGTCTTTCTTTAGATCCATATCTACCTCAGTGTGTGTCGTTTCTTTTCAGGTACCCGGAGGGATACAGTGTGAACAGTCACTACTGTACTCCCACGAAGAGACTATGAGTACAGTGTGTACTGCCACCTCGTATCATAAGTCTGGGCGGCAGGACCCCAATCCCTAACACAGAAGTGTGTTTAGGTGATCCAGATCCGGTCCTGGCTCCCCGTCTCCCACCCACTCGCCCACCAGAGCCTGTCGGTTTGAGGAGGCGTGGACGTCCCACATCAGAATTTCGGACGTCGGATTGTACCTGGATGGGGAAGTACTTCTCTCTTTTTCTCCTTTGTCTCATTGGGGGACACAGGTACTGTGGGTGTATGCTACTGCCACCTGGAGGCTGACACTAAGTGAACAAAAAAAGGTTAGCTCCTCCTCCGCTGCATACACCCTCGCCCCGATTGCGGGCGGAAACCAGTTTTTTGCGTAGTGTCCTTGGAGGCACACACGTCTGGATGACTCCAGACTAGTTTTATCTTCTTTTTTTTTTTTTTCGTTTTCTCTACTATGAAGATAAGACCGGGGCGACGGACCCTATAGAAAGGGTCCGATCTCCCCAAACCATCAACGGGCGAGCACGCGTTGAGTATCGCCTCCGCGTATCCTTTCCCGCATCGGGGGGACATATCTGGGCCTTTTTCCCCAGACTTTTATTTTTTGAGTTTATTATTTTATGAAGACAGACAGGGGCAACGGATCCTATTGAAAGGGTCCAATTTCCCCAAACCCTCAACGGGCGAGCACGTGCGAGTATCCCTCCACGTATCTTCTCCCACGACGTGGGACATATTGCCGGACTTAGCCTTAGTCCACCCCTAGGTATTGAAACCATGGGGCTATACAGAGGCACAAGATTAGTCCGTGCGGCCCCCACTGCTCCACCAACGCTAGGACGGCGGTGCAGCAAGGTGGCGGACAGTCCCTCTCCTCACCTCCTGAAGGGGTTAGACGGAGATAGGGTGCCTGCACTGTCCAGA
Source organism: Dendrobates tinctorius (assembly GCF_039654945.1). Classification (NCBI taxonomy): domain Eukaryota; kingdom Metazoa; phylum Chordata; class Amphibia; order Anura; family Dendrobatidae; genus Dendrobates; species Dendrobates tinctorius. The sequence goes on along the minus strand of NW_027361703.1, from coordinate 27,594,811 downwards.
AGTTACCCCATTCCCGCTACCTGAAATCATCATGTCCTCTCGTGTCAGGTGTGAGGGCTGGGGAGGGCTCTGAGGCTTCGGAGTCCAGGCAAGGGGGAGAGGAGGATGCAGCCCCGGTCACGTTTTTTACCCCGCCCATACCCTGGCATGGACGCCGGGTTTTAGCGTGAGTCCGGTGGGGTGCCCGAGCGTGCTTCTGTGCGCACCTCCCTGGCGGGCGTGTAAAAATTTAGCCCGCGGCTCCGTCCGAGAGCTAGGCCGCGGGGAGGAAGTCCCGCCCTTCCAGCGTGACGTCATTTCCGACGCCCGCCCCCCCGTGACTAGGGCGGAAGCCGAACAAATTGAGCTCCCGGCTTCACTCCTGGGTAGGCCGCGACCGGGAGAAGACATGGTGGCCTACTTAGAGGAGTTGAGGAGGCAGGAGCACGCAGCGGAGCGGGGGGGACACAGGATCTGGGTAAGTGTGAACCCGACCCTGGAGGCCACGTTACGTGCAGTTAGGGGCGCTGCTCCTCCTCCTCCCCCCCTCAGCTCCCATCGTATAGGCGGTATTCGTGAGTGTCTATCCTGGCAGTAATATGGCCGAAAAAGGGAAGACGCACACATTCCTTTATACCGCATGCATCTCCTGTGGAAGTATGTTTCCACGAGCACAGACCAAAAAATTATGTGACGCCTGTGACTCCGAGCGCGCCCAGGAGCCCCCCCCTGCATCAGAGTCCAGGGATTCAGATCCCCAGGAATGGGCCTTATCATTATCACGGTCTATGGCTTCTTTGACCAGAGCGATCGAGACCCTTCAAGCACCAGATAGGGGCAGAGACGGCGGCTCACCTGTCTGGGATGGGTCGTCCACCTCACAAGAGCCTCTGGCCTGCAGGGGCCGCGCTCGTGCTAAGCAGGCACATAAGAAAAGAACCCACACAGTATCCCCGGGCCCATCCGGTGCTTCGGCATCCGTGAGTGCGGCGTATCGTTCTCCGTCACCATTTTCCGAGGATGACCAAGGTTCAGATGATGACGCAGGCGTGCCCCTGGACCTAGATACTCCAGGGTGTCGGGAAACGGTCGACAGTCTCATCGAAGCCGTCAATCAGACTTTAGGAATCGAGGATGACCTCTCCGTGGCTTCAGGCCATAAGGTGGCCTTTAAGCGGGCGAAACGACCGCATAGGGTATTTTGCACTCACCCAGAGTTCGAGGACATAGTGCAGCGTCATAGGGAACGACCAGACTAGCGTTTCTCGGGCCAGAAAACGTTGGAAGCAAGGTATCCGTTTGCACCGGAGCTCTGTAAGAAATGGGCGGAATCCCCAGTGGAGGACCCGCCAGTCTCGCGCTTGGCCTCGAAAGCCTTGTTATCTGTGCCTAGTGGTTCTTCCATTAAAGACCCCACGGATCGGCTCATAGAGAACTTGGCCCGCTCTGTATATGAAGCATCAGGGTCAGCTCTTTCCCTCGTTCGCAGCAACATTGGTAGCCAAGGCCATGATGTCATGGTCAGAATCATTGATTAAGGTTCTGCAGGATAGGGATCTACCGACGGAGGTGTCGGAAATTGCCATGGCCAGTGACTACTTGGTCAACGCTTCCCTGGATGCGGCCAATTGTGCAGCACTGGCAGCTGCAAACGCAATCGCCATTAGGAGGGCCCTTTGGTTGAGGATGTGGCGGGCCGATTCGATTTCCAAGAAGTTGCTCACTTCCCTTCCGTTTCAAGGTGGTCGTCTATTCGGGGAGAAATTAGACCAGCTCATTGCAGATGCTACAGGAGTGAAAAGCAGTTTTCTCCCACAGCAGAGGGTCAAACCACCATTTCGCCAACCTCAGGCACGGTTTCGGGTTTTCCATAACCCCGGGTGGACGGCAGCAGCCAATTCTGCCGTGCCAGCTCGCTACAATCAAGACAAGGACCGGCAGGTCACATATAGAGCCAACCCACTGGGTAGGATGCGAGCTCGACAGCCCAGGCCGAGGGGGACCAGATCCCAAAGATCCTCAGCCAAATGACTCGGAGCACTCGGTACCCGAGGACGGCAGAGTAGGCGGCCGCCTGCTCCAGTTTTGCCACATCTGGAGCACGGTAGCACACAACTCATGGGTGGCGGAACTGGTGTCCTCAGGGTACAAGATAGAGTTTATCAGGTACCCCCCAAAACGTTTTTTTCTGTCCCGACTCTCCAAAGTGGAGCTCCAGGCAAGGGCGCTCCTAAGGGCCGTCATTTCACTCATGCGCAACGGGGTCATTGTTCCCGTACCGGAGCATGAGAAGGCTCAGGGGTTTTATTTTTTTTTTTAAACACAAATTTTATTTCAAATTTTCAAATTTTCATAGACATTGCTTCATTTCACATGACAAGTCGTTTTTCCAATAAACAGACAATAACTCAGACTATCATCCTCCCTTCCTACCCTCCCTTAAACAAACCCTCTTCCTCTTACATTTTCAATGGTCTCCCCTAGCAACTTTGCACACATGTTATGTCTAGACCACTTGTAAAACACAGATTGCAAGCATCACCTCTGTAAAATATCACCACACATTTATCCTTTTTAACTCCTGTCCCTACCAGGACCTTACACCTCGCCTTCATTAGCCAACTTCAGATTCCCCAAATTGTTTTGGATGTCTTCCAGTAGGTACCATTCAGTATATTTAAAGGGCCTTACTATTCTCCTTATTTCCTCTTCATCACATTGTCTTATTATGAAAAGCCTCCATTTTTTAAAGAATTTACCCGTCAGACCCTCCTTGTTCCTTTCCGCCTCCAGCTGTTCGATTCTGAGTAAAGATTTAATCTGTCCCATCACCTCTTCCATCAACGGCACACTTCCCTCAAGCCATTTGGACAGTAGAGCCCTCTTACCTATCATAGCCACCCCATGAAACAATTTTGGTAATTTGGGCCTCTGTTCCTCTCCTCCTCTTACTACCTGTCCCTTGTTCCTATAATGAAAGATCCACAGCAATGGATCCATTTCAATTTCCACACTCCCCACTTTTTGCATTAATAATTGCAATCCTTTCCAGAATTTCTGGCTCTCTGGGCATTGCCAGATCCCATGGAACAGGTCTGTGTTTGGCAATTTACATTTGGGGCACTGAGTCACTCTGTTTATCTGTTGTGTATTTGGGATGTTAAAACCATAAATTGCTCTATGCATCAGTCTATATTGAGTGTCCCTCCAACCTTCATTAATCACCTCCTTCCTCATCTTCATCCACCCCTGTAATATCTTCTCCCCTGCTTCAGAGTCACCCAGTTGTCTTGCCCATGCTCTCCAGACTTGTTCTGGGCAGATTGGAATCAAAACCTCCCTCAAAGCTTTATATAATGCGGAGATAGAATTCTCATGTCGGTCTTTCATAATAATTCTGTCCAAGTCATTCGTCACCTGTTCCATTCTAACATCCCTCAGTTGTGACATTAGCCCCTTTTCTATCTGTTTGTATTGGAGGATTTGAAATGTGGATAGCCCATATTTTGTCACGATTTCCTGGTATGTCAGCCATCTATTCTCCACCTCATGTATTAGATCTGTCACCCTTTTTATCCCCTTGTTCTTCCATTCTGAAAATAATTTGTTGTCTCTTCCCGCTGGGAAATCTGGGAACCTCCATATATCAAGATGCTTGGATATTCTCCAAGACAACTTGAATTTTTTCCTCACTGCCTTCCAGGCCATCACCGTATCTCTACATACCAGTGAGTGTTTAATGTTCCTTGGTATGTTGGCCAATGACGTGTGTAATAGTGCCCCTAAATCCCAGGGTTTACAAAACTCACTCTCCAAACGTATGTCAGAATGCCCATTTGTCTTCCTCAACCAGTCTATGGCATGTCTCATCAGGCATGCCAAATTATACCCTCTAATATTTGGCAGTTTAATGCCTCCTTGTTCCAAAGATTGCATCAATTTTTCCGTTTTAATTCTCGGTCTTTTCCCCCTCCATAGGAATGTCGAAAATGCTTTATTCAATCTATTTATGTCTGTATGTTTCAACAACATGGGGATGGTCTGCATTGGGTAGAGTAACTTTGGAAAGCACATCATTTTCAAGAGATGATTTCTACCTAGCAGAGATAACGGTAGCCCTTCCCACAACTTCAATTCCCGTTCTATTTTCTGTATCAAAGGTTTGTAGTTTAAGTCATATATCGATGCTGACGTACATCCCATCTGTATTCCTAGATATTTAAGATGTGACTTTGCTATTGGTATCCCACAGATTTCCCCCCTTGTTCCATCTGCTACCATTAGTGGCATCCTTTGCCCACAGAGAAATAGTATTTCACACTTTGTTCTGTTCAATTTAAAACCTGACAAGCTCCCAAACTCCTCTATCTGTTTTATCACTTTCGGTAGGTCCCTCTGAGGATTGTTCATGAATAATATAATATCATCCGCAAATAGCGCTGAGTGCAGTCGTTCCTTCCCAACACTAATGCCTTCGAAACAATCTCCTTCATTTAACAGTCGAGACAATGGCTCAATGGCAAGGTTAAACAGAAGGGGTGACAATGGACATCCCTGTCTAGTCCCTTTGTTCAAAGGGAAAGACTGCGACAGGAACCCGGGCGTTGCCACCCTCGCCTGAGGATTCGCGTATAATACTCCTATAAACGTACGAAAGGCTCCCTCTATCCCCATATTGTCGAATACCGTCTCCAACCATGTCCACCCCACGCTGTCGAACGCTTTTTCAGCATCAAGCGTGACCATGGCTGGACATTCCTCCTTTCGAAGATCCCTGTGTCTAATAGCATCCATTACCAACATGGCCCTCCGCACATTTGTCACCGCTGCCCTCCCTTTCACAAACCCCGATTGTGCCGGTGAAATTAAATTTTTGGTATTATCTCCGCCAACCTATTGGCCATCAATTTGGCCAAGATTTTAAGATCCTGATTTATTAATGAAATTGGCCTATAGTTTGCTGGATTGTCTAGATTCTTATCACCCTTGGGTATCAATTTTATGTACGCAGTGTTGAGATGTCCCGAAATTCCACATCCTCCCAGTATTTTATTGTACATTCTAGTCAAAACCGGCGCTATCTGCTCTCCCATTTCTTTATAAAATTCCCCATTGAACCCGTCAGGTCCCGGTGCCTTGTGTATATTCAAATCCCTTATTACCGACTGTACTTCCTCTATTGTTATTTCCGCGTTCAATCTAGACAGCTCTTCCGAATTTATTTGCGAAAGTTTTATTTTTCCCAACAGATCACTTCCCCTGTCTCCCGTCTCTTCCCCCCTGCTATATAAATTCGCATAGTACTTCCCCAAAATCTCTGTAATCTCCTTTGGGTTTGAGGATTTGCTCCCGTCCGGTCTAGTCATATTAGTTATCAAGGTCATTGGTCGTCGTCCTTTCGCCAGATTGGCCAATAATTTCCCCGCTTTATTGCCAAATTTGTGTAGATCAACTTCCTGTTGTGATCGTATCAGGTCCTCTCTTTTCCCCACCCAAGAGTGAAATTCCTATCTCGCTGCCTTCCACTCCTCTTTCGCACTTTGTGTCTTGTTTGCTAAGTACCCCGCGTATTTCTCTGTGAGGGCCTCGCTTGCGTTTTGGTATTGTTTATGAGTATGCTTTCTAAGTTTAGCTACATGTCCCATCAATCTACCTCTCAGTACTGTTTTTGCAGATTCCCAGAACAACATTACATCCGCCGCATGTTCACTATTAGTACTGCTATAATCATCCCACCATTCGATCAGAGTTTTGGCAAATTCCTTGTCTCTAAGCAAAAACGACGGAAACCTCCACAGATAATCTGTCCCCCTCTGTATTGTATCAGTGATGTCTAAAAGCACTGGGCTATGATCCGATATCACCATATCCTCAATAACCACATCTCTAACCCTATGCATCAAAAGTTGGTCAACCAAAATGTAGTCAATCCTGGACCACGCTTCATGAGGATGTGAATAGTGAGTGTACTCCCGGTCATTTGGATGATGCAATCTCCAGCTATCTTTCAAATTTGTGTCCTCCAAAAGCTTGGCCATTAAACCTTTTACCTCTCTAATCGGCCTACCATCATCCCTACTATATCTCTTGTCTTCCCCCCTTGATACCACCGCATTAAAGTCCCCTCCAACCACCCTTTTGAGTTCCGTATCCTTTTCCAATTCCTGAGTGATGAAGTTAAAAAAAGAAGTTTGTTCATTATTGGGGGGCATATATGTTATGTATACCAAATTCTCCCTGTGGACTGGAAAGCTTGATGTAGATATACCTCCCTTCCTCATCATTGGTCTAAGACACTAATCAAAATCATCACCCCTGCCTTGCGTCCCATGGAGCCTGACCCAACTACTTTTCCCACCCATAGTTTTTGCATACGAAAGAAATCTCCCTGGGGTAGATGAGTCTCCTGTAATAATGCTATATCCACTTTCAATCTTTTGAGGTGCCTCAATATCATCATACTTTTATGTGGTGACTTCAATCCTTTTACATTCCATGTCACTATTTTAACCATTATCCCAATTCCTCAAATATGTCAAGTCGCCATGTGGTCTTTCATATGTGTGGTGTTTTGCTTCCTTCAAGCGTTCAGTGCGCTTATGCCGTTGCATTCCCTGTACCCATCCACCCTTCCTGTATCCATTAACAATTAACAACCCCTCAACTAACCCCCCCTGTACAATCAAATGTCTCTGCACTCCCATTTTTTCTGTGATGCTCCTGGCTCCGCTATTCTCCCTCAGCCATTTAATTAAGAATTATACGTAGTCTATCCCTCATTAATTTATTACCCAACTAACCCAAACAAGGCCTTCTTGGTCAGTAGTCTAGCCAACATATAGCACCCCCTCCCTCCTTTCCCATGCATAATATTTGTCATTACTGAACCCAGAATCTTTCTTCTTCCCAGCTTTGTGGATACCTCAACATCCAACAGAGGCGTTTATCAAATAAAAATATAAATGCGAAAGAAACCCGATCCCCCCCCAGATATTAGTACTCCCCTACCCCTACCCCTCAGAGTAAGCAAAACCCCAATATCAATAACATCTGGAGAGACGAGAGGAACCAGTAAGAAGAGGCCACTTCAACCCTCACTATCCGTCAATCTCTCCTCTCATAAATCCCTCAGTTCAGTCTTCAAACCTACTCCCCAGAGTCTCTCTTAAGGCACTCCCCTGCCCTGGTTTCCCGACTTGTGTGACGGCGATCTTCGTGCCTTAGGGTTCTCCATGTGAGGCTCCTTCCCTTCCTCTCTCCTTTCAGTCCATTCGTTCCAGCCCTCCTCCCGAACCTCCCCTTCCCTCTCCCCGTGTCGACCACCCCTCCTCTCCGGAGATTCACTTGTCAGGTTTCTGTCCTCCATCTCCTCCATCCATCTCTCCGCCTCTCTCAAGTCCTTTGTCACAAAAAAAGATCCATTTCGTTTTGTCACTCTCAGAAGAGCAGGGTAGAGTAGTTGAAACTTTATACCCTTGCGGTACAGTGTGGTGCATATCTTGCTGAAGGACTTCCTTTTCCGGGTGACCTCTGCCGAATAATCCCCAAAGATCAATATTTTATGTCCTTGAAGAGACAGTGGGGTCCTTCGTCCTCTAAATGCTCGCAACAACTCTTCTTTGTCCTTGTATTCCAAATATTTTATTATGACTTGGCGCGGTCTGGCTGTTCCAGTCACCCCTGCATTACCCTCCTTCCCGTCCGCTCCCCATGCGCCCGTGTTTTCTCTTACAGGGCCTACTCTGTGCGCTCTTTCCACTCTGCATCTGTGTGTCAGGCCCAGCGCCTTGGGAAGCTCTGCTTCACAAATGTTATCCAGCTGCCGCATGGTTATTGATTCCGGTAACCCCACCAGTCTTAAGTTGCTTCTCCTGGACCGGTTTTCTAGATCTTCCAGTTTGTCTTTCATAGCCTGGGAACCCTCCTCCATCTCCTTCATTTTCCCCTTTAACGTTGTCACCTCATCCTCTGTATTAGATAATCTTTGTTCCAGCTCTGCCACTCTGGCTCCCTGCTGTGTGATCTGTTCTTTAATGGGGGATAGCGCCACCCCCACCATGGCCTCCAGGGACTCCTTTATCTTGTCTGCCAGGTGTGCTGCCACTGCTCCTGCCAGGCGATCATAGTCTATGAGCACGTCCGTTAACTGACTGCTCTGCTGGGCTGCCGGCTGCTCATGCTGCCTTCTCCCCTCCTCCTCCATCAGGCTCTGCTCACCTCCCTGCAGACCGCTGTATCCCGCGTCTGCCGCGCCCGCCGCCATTTTGAGATCTCGTGCTGCGTGGTCTTCCCCAGCAGCTCCTGGCTTTAAATGCTTGCCGCCGCTCCGGAGAAGGTACTGCTCCATATACCGGCGTCTCCTACTACTTATCCCTCACTTCCCGCTGTCTCCCGCAGCCTTGGGGTGATCTTTGTCGGTCTTTGTAGCTGAGGGGAGCGCGGAGCTCTGTCTCCTGCGTCCTCACATCACAGCGCCGGAACCGGAAGTTCCAGGGGTTTTATTACAATCTGTTCGCAGTCCCTAAAAAAGACGGGTCAGTCAGGCCAGTGCTGGACTTAAAGCTCCTGAACAAGTTTATCAGGATCAAACATTTTCGAATGGAATCTCTCCATTCAGTAATATCGGCCATGGAACAGGGAGAATACTTGGCGTCGATCGACGTCCAGGATGCCTATCTACATATCCCTATTTTTCCTCCGCATCAGAGGTTCTTACGTTTTGCCATCGATGGTCGGCATTTCCAGTTTGTAGCACTGCCCTTTGGGCTAGCCACCGCCCCCAGAGTGTTCACAAAGGTAATGGCAGTTGTCATGGCCATTCTACACTCCTGGGGCATAGTCGTCTTGCCATACTTAGATGACCTCTTGGTGAAGGGCCCCTCATTTCGGGCATGCGAGGAGAACGTCAGAATCACGCTGGACACCCTTTCTCGTTTAGGATGGTTGATCAACGGGAAAAGATCGTCCCTTGTCCCAGCCCAGAGGATTTCTTTTTTTAGGGATGATTTTCGATACCTCCCCGAGGGTTGGTAATTCTCCCTCAGAACAAGGCACTAGCGCTTCAGCAAGGGGTCCGAAAGCTTCTGCAGCCAATCCCTCACACCATTTGATTTGGGATGAGAGTGCTAGAAAAGATGGTAGCGGCTATGGAAGCGATTCCGTTTGCCCAACTTCATCTTCATCCCCTGCAGCACGCCCTCTTGTCAGCCTGGGACAAGAGCCCTTTCACGCTCGATTACCGGTGTCTGTTGTCCTTCCAAGTCCGGCAGTCCCTACCGTGGTGGACGCACAGTTCCTCCCTTCTGCAGGGGAGACTTTTTTCCCCTGGAGCAATGGTCGGTGGTCACAACCGACACGAGCCTCCTCGGCTGGGGAGCGGTTTTTTTGCCGCCACACCACTCAGGGACGATGGTCGCAGCAGGAAGCACGCCTACCGATCAACTTGTTGGAGATACGAGCGGTTCGGTTAGCGCTGCAACAGTTCCAGCACTTGCTGGCAGGCCGCCCTGTTTGGATTCAGTCGGACAACGCCACAGCAGTGGCGTACATAAATCATCAGGGGGGCACTTGCAGCAGGGCGACCATGCGCGAGGTGGAACACGTACTCCTCTGGGCCGAGAGAAACCAGTCGGTAATTTCGGCAGTCCACATTCCGGGCGTGGAAAATTGGGCGGCGGACTTCCTCAGTCGGCAGGGTGTCGCATCCGGGGAATGGTCTCTGCACCCCGAGGTCTTCCAGCAAATTTGCCAACGGTGGGGAACACCGGATGTGGATCTGATGGCCTCCAGGGTGAACGCCAAAGTGCCCGTGTTCGTCGCTCGGTCTCGGGACCTGCGAGCGATCGCCATGGATGCGTTGGATCGGCCATGGAACCAGTTTCACCTTTCATACTTGTTTCCTCCGCTGCCACTACTCCCGAGGGTCATCAAAAGAATCAAAACAGAGGGCAATTCTGCTGGCCCCAGACTGGCCCTGGCGGGCGTGGTACGCAAATCTAGTGCAGCAGATGTCCCATGGCGACTGCCAGAGCGCGCCCCGATCTACTGTCTCAAGGGCCGATTTGCCACCCAAACTCAGGGGCCCTGCGTTTGAAGGCATGGCCGTTGAATCTTGGAATCTAACTCAAGCGAGGTTTGGGCGCGAGGTGGTCGCTACAATGGTTAGCGCCCGGAAGCCTACCTCGGCAAAAATTTACCTTCGCACTTGGAAGGTCTTCTTTGGTTGGTGTCGAGAGCGAGGGTTTTCTCCATTGATTTTTTCGATCCCCAACATCTTGGCTTTTCTCCAGTTGGGTTTAGACTCAGGGTTGGCCCCGAGCTCGCTTCAACCCTAGGAGACAGATATCGGCCTTGTCCATCCTTTTCCAGCGGAAGATCGCTACGAATTTGCAGGTGAAGACCTTCATCCAGGGGCTCTCCCATTTGGTACCTCCCTACAGGGCTCCCCTGGACACCTGGGACCTTAACCTGGTTTTGAGGGTCCTGCAGGAGGCTCTTTTTCAGTCGCTGCAAGAAATTTCTTTGTCATACCTGTCCAGGAAGGTGGAATTCTTGGTAGCCATAACTTCCATTAGACGAGTCTCGGAGTTGGAAGCCCTGTCATGCCGAGCTCCGATTCTCACTTTTTTCAAGGATAAAGTGGTTCTCAGGCCAGCTCCCCCCTTTCTGCCGAAGGTCGTGTCCTCATTTCACATTAATGAGGATATTGTCTTACCTTCATTTTGTCCGGCACCAGTACATCGTGTGGAAAAAGCGCTCCACACACTAGACCTGGTGAGAGCACTCAGGAGGTACGTGTCACGGACGGCACCCTTCCGCCAGACGGATACGCTGTTTGTGCTCCCCGAAGGGTGCAGGAAGGGACTCGCAGCCTCAAAAGCGACCATAGCCAGATGGATCCATCTAACGATTCAGGAGGCCTACCGCATTGGAGGCACGCCAATTCCAGCAGGGATCAGGGCGCACTCGACTCGGGCGGTGGGCGCCTCTTGGGCGCTTCGGCACCAGGCTTCGGCGGAGCAGGTATGCAAGGCTGTAACCTGGTCCAGCCTGCACACATTTACCAAACATTATAATATCCATGCTCAGGCCTCGGCGGATGCGAGCCTGGGTAGAAGGATACTCCAAGCAGCGGTGACACACCTTTAAGCAGGAGGTGCATGTGGCTTGGATCGGTGAGTCAATCTCCCACCCAGGGACTGCTTTAGGACGTCCCACAGTACCTGTGTCCCCCAATGAGACGAAGGAGAAACATGGATTTTTGTGAGAACTCACCGTAAAATCCTTTTCTCCGAGACGCTCATTGGGGGGGACACAGCACCCACCCTATTAGCCAAGTTGACTCTTGTTTATTTAATTAATATGCTTTTCTTTTTTTTCAGGTGAGGGTGGTCCTTTTTTTCAGACATATTGTTATCTGTATTAAGGCTGATTTATGTTATGTTCTCCTACTGCTGTTGCACTAAACTGGTTTCTGCCCGCAATTGGGGCAAGGGTGTATGCAGCGGAGGAGGAACTAACCTTTTTTTGTTTACTTAGTGTCAGCCTCCAGGTGGCAGTAGCATACACCCACAGTACCTGTCAGGGCTGTGGAGTCGGAGTCGTGGAGTCTGAGTCGGTGCTCATTTTGGTGGAGTCGGAGTTGGAGTTGGAGTCGGTATAAAATGGACCGACTCCGACTCCTAAAATATATAATAAATTGGGTACAGTAATTCAATGCAGGATGTGCTGAATATTTTTTCATAGGAGTTTGGGAAAGTTATGAAATGTCCTATAAATGGCTGTTATATTCCTGATCTAAGGCTACATTCACACACAACGTTTTTCCTGTGTTTTTTGAGGATACGTTTTTCAGCTGCAAAAGCTGATCATCTTTTTAAAAAACTGCATCACCTGAAAGGTTTTTGAGCTCATAGATAATGTTTTCAATAGCAAAAGCAGATTAGAAATCTGCTCTATCTATATATCCATTTATCCATATCTGTCTATCCATATCGTATCTGTACCAAAAAGAATGAAAACCGGGTAGTACACCAATATATATTCTGTTCTATCTAAACATCTTGATTATTGGATCATAAAAATGATTAAATGTCTGAGGTTCACATTGTACTACAATAAATTTTTCACTTAAATATAAGCAATATGTGTCGGAGTCGGAGTTGGAGTCGGAGTCGCAGGTTTGGCTTACCGACTCCACAGCCCTGGTACCTTTCAGAGAAAAGGATTTTACGGTGAGTTCTCACAAAAATCCATGTTTTTTCCCCCAGGTCCCTTCCAGATGATGCAACTAAAATAAATAGGAGTAAGAAGGAAAGAAGAAGATGGAATAGAAAAGAGGGCAATTTTTTTCCCTTTATTTCAGGGGTTTGGTGTAAAGATTAATAGGGGCCTTTTTCCTATTATTTCCTATGCATTGGGGAACCAGGGCTAACTTTTGCAGCGTTTTCTCCAACATCCATGCCGCTCCACCATGCTGCAGCGGTCACAAGCCTTAATTTAGGTCCCGGCTTCTCTCGGGCCTAGTGGCTGCGTTGGCTCTGCCCCCTTCTTCCCTGCACTTCGGGCGGGCTTTTCTCCCGCCCATCTCTTGTTGCTTCCTTCCGGCCTGCGGCTAGCCCTGCCCCCCTGGGCTTCATGTTTCTCCTCCTGGACCTAGCGCTTGGTTCCACCCCCTCTTCCGGTCTTAGAGTGGGATTTTTCAGTGCATCCCTGCAGCGCGCGCTGTACCCTCTCGGTCTCTCATTCTTCTTGCGGTCGCCATTTTTTCGGCTTTTGGATCCGGATGATGACCCTCTCCCTGCAGGACCTACATCTTCAGTGCAAGTATCCCTACAGCCTGGCAGCAGACCACAGGACAACTGCACATACTGTGAACAGCTCTGCTCTGCAGACTGGTACTCCCCTAGGCATTTGTTCCTGTCCCCTAACCTTCTGGCATCAATTAGTGCGGTCACCATTTCCTGGCACCTAGACCCAGAAGGCAGCGCTTGCTTCAGGTAACGGGCAGGTTGCGAAGTATAAGCCAGGCACAGCGAAATAAAATTCCCAGGGGCAACACTGTCTGCAGGCTCAATAATTGCTGAGAAAAAACATCATTCCTAGTGGTTCTGGCGTAATAAGTGCTCTAGAGCCGTGCAGTCACTAGTGTAATAAGTGCTCTAGAGCTGGGCAGTCACTGGTGTGATATGTGCTCTGGAGCCATGCAGACACAGGTGTAATATGTGCTCTAGAGCCATGCAGTCACGGGTGTAATATGTGCTCTAGAGCCATGCAGTCACTGATGTAACAAGTGCTCTAGAGCCGTGCAGTCAACAGCAATGGCTATTGCTGCACACACCACGCTCTGCACCCTCCACAGGGAGATGGGCTATTATAAGTCCTGCTGTCTTTCCAGTGGTTCAGACATGCCTGAGGTTGATTGCCACTTCTGGTTCCACTCTTCTGTCCCATAGTCAGGTGAGTCAGAGGCTCCCTCTCTCACGTACCCCTGGGTCCTTTGCACAATCTGTCTATGCTTTATTCACCACTCAGTGAGTCAAGGTGCCTAGTAATCATCACTTCTGGTGGGCTGCAGCTGCGGTTCTAGTCCACTCTCATGTGAGTCAGATGCCCCTTCTGCTGCGTGTTTTCATGGTCAATAACGTCTGTGGTCTATTAACAGATAAACAGAACATCTACCACGTACCACAGGGTTGATCTCACCGGCAGCATAAGTGGCCAGTCCACTCTCAGGTAGGTCAAACACGCTGGAGTCAGGTACGGGATGGCTGCAGTTTTTTCTTCAGTGCCTTTTTTTTCACACCATCTGGTTATTCGAGCCTACCACTAACCATCCACTAGGTCAGTTTACAGTGCTGTATTCAGGCTATCTTCACTATCCAGTGCGTTACTCCTACCATACTTGATTTACCGATTGCTGTTTATACGTTTGCGCTGTCTCTTACTGAGTCAGAGCTTAAAAGGTATATCATGACTGTCATGACTGTTCACTTTACAATTCTAGAGGCCTTTTGAGCTACCTCAATACCAGAGCTCCCTATCTATTTGTCAGTACTTACCTCTTCTTTCTTAGAGACACCAGATAAAGCCTTGAGCAGCTCTGAGATTTCATTTCCGAGTGTGGCTGGAACAAGTTCTACCACCTTGAACAGGAATTGGCTCTTACTCTGCGCAAGCATCGCCCAGTGTGGAAGGCTGCTCCAGGCCTGCATCCAATGAGGAGCTTGGTGATAACAGGGTTCTTCCTTCAGCAAGAATCATATCCTTTTTTTCACTGTTATCTTCAGTTGTGTGGTGTCTCATACTTAGGTAAGCGGGTACACATATGTCAATCTTCGTCCCACTCCAGATGGGCCAGGACGGATAGAGTCGCCCATGACGTCATAGTGAAGGATCTTCTTTCGTCAGTCAATTTTTCTTCTGGGGTCTATGTGCTCCTCGCTAGGGCCAACCTTCCATGGAATTATCATACTTCAGGATTTTCACGGTAGACTGCTCTCAAGTTATTCCTTGTTAATTCATTTTCTCGGAATCTTTAGTACAGCCGCTTCCAAGGAGGGAAGCACCTCTGTATACTATATCCCTTCTCTCCTATCTCATTGTGAACTAAACTACTCCGACTGTGGACCCTCCAGTTTCCAGACCGTCCGCCAGTTCGGTCCTTCCTCTCCCAGATTGGCCATCCCTCTAGGATACCAACGACAGTCTCATAGACTACTTGTCAGGGTCAACTTTGAAGCGGCCGCCGCTACATTGCCTTTGCCTCCACCTGGGTAGCAAAGCCTATACACTCACAGGCTAAGCTGCTCCGTCAGGGCACGTTTTTTCTGGAAGCCCGACCGGAGAAATTGGCTGACCTCGCGGACCAAATTACTCTGGCAGGAAAGTACATGGTATCCGCCTCCCTGGACTTCGCTGCACCTGCTGCTCTGGCATCCAGCAATATTGTGGCCATCCAAACGACCATTTGGCTTACGGCGTGGCACACAGGCGTATCCTCAAACAGGTACCTCACCAACTTGCCTTTCCAGGGTTCCCGTCGGTTGGCTCCAGATTGCGCCAAATTATTAAACAGGTGACCGGAGGGTCGAGTTCTCTTTCCTTAGGCTAAACCTCGTTGTTTTCCTTTGTCACATGATTTTCTACACTTCCCTTCGACGGGGGGAGTTCTCCCCAAAAGGGAAGTCACAGACTTGGCTTCTTGGGGAAAAGATTTTCCTTTGCTTCCTCCTCCGGGCGTTTCCGTGACTCGAGGAGTAGATCCCCCCCAGGAACAGTCCTGGTGGATTTTCCTCAGAGTGACTCGCTGGGGATCTAAGATTGCTGAACAGAGGTGTTCATCTTTGTCTTTCAGGATCAAATCTTTGTTCACTAATTGCTTCCTGGGAACCAAAGGAGCGTTTTGTCCCAAGGAAGCCTTTTATCCAATTTCATTTTATCGCCTTCCTTTTTGGGCTCTCAATCATTCCCAGAGTCTCGCAGAGCCTTTGGCAGCGGTTTTTGCACAGCTGTGGATCACAAGTTCAGTGCTCTTACTGTACCTCACTGATGTTCTCCATGGCTTTGTCCATCAATTCTTGTTTCCCTTCCTTGCGTCTGTCTCTGTCTCATCCTCAGTAGCGCTCTCTCATCAAGTTTCCTGGCCAGGGCGACGTGCGTCTATCTGGCTAAGGCTGCCTATCCTCCATATCGGACTCGGGCTCGTGCGTTTAGAGGCCTTTCAGTCTCCAGGTCAGCGAATGATCGCTGAATCCGTTCGGCAATTGTAGTTTTATCAGATCAGAACAGAGCGCCTTCTTCTGAGTTTCAGGCTCACTCAACCCATGCAGTGGACGTCTACTGGCAGTTCGTATAGGGCCTCCGCCCTGCACCTCTGCAAAACAATGATCGGTCCTCCAGATATTCGCAAATATTTTTCAGAGTCCAGGTCTAGCTTCGGCGGATGCTGGCTTGGGTAGAAAGACCTTGCAGGTGAAGGTGATGAGTTGTCCGACCTGATTGGAGTTGTCAGATGTTCCCTCCCCTTTCGTACTGCTTTGGGACATCCCATGGTTTCCTGTCCCCCAATGAAGCGATAGAGAAAACAGGATTTTTGGTTGCTTACCATAAAATCTGTTTCTCAGAGCCTTCCTTTGGGGGACACAGCACCCACCCAAGTTTAATAGTTCTGTTTATTGTACTATATTGTTACAGTTTGAGTTTCTGTGTTTTTCTTTCTCTTTTACTTGTTGCTTCTCCTACGGCTTTCTCACTAACTGAATATCCTTTTTCCGGTGGGTGGGGTTTACACTTGGGAGGTGGAGCTAACTTTTTTTCTGCGTAGTGGCAGCAGCATACATCCATGGTTTCCTGTGTCCCCCAATGAAGGCTCCGAGAAACAGATTTTACAGTAAGCAACCAAAAATCCTGTTTTTCAGACGGAGTCCATATCATTTTGTATATTTTGCTTAAAGGGTTTATTCAGGACTATATTAGTTTTTAGGAGGTGCTGATTACCTTATTCTTCTACCCGACACAGAGCAGTTAGCCTCTTTTGGACGGTTTTGTCGACAGAGCATGACTACCAATGTCATGTTGGTTTACAGCCGGCTCCCCGCAGTTAGGCAGCGGTGAGACCTGTCACTGACCTAGAGCAGTGCTGGAAAAATCTGGCCCCAGGTGGAGAATGTCCAGTCTCATCTACAGCTATGGTTCTCAGCCGGCTGCCAAACTTATGTTTTTCTTGAAACGCTGGGACTTTTCAAAGAAAGGATATACCTTGCTGAAAACGGTCAGCGAGACTCTGATTCTTGTTGCCTGCATGAGTAAGGCGATGAGTTCCCTTTAAGTCACCTTTGCTTAAATTAATGAGAATAAATTTGAATGAATGAACATTTTATGTACAGTATATGTAAATCATTATCTGGTTTGCAGTTAATTGTATAACTTCAGAACGAACATCTAGCAGATAAATGTGACTTACCATTCATCATCAGTTTCATTAGGAACCATATATACCAGGGGTCTCGAACACGTGACCCCTAAGGCTGTCATCTGCAACTTGTGGGGCACCAGAGCTCCAGCGATATCCCCAGAACAGCAGAGAGCACACTGTCAGAACAGGCCACGTGTGCATGGAAATGTGACAGATCTATTATCTTACAGTACAAAAGTATTGCAGGATAATAGATCAAGGATCAAGCAAGTCAGTAAAAAACCAAAACTGAAAAATATTTTGCCATTAAAAACTTTATATAAAAGCAAAAATAAATGAACAAAAGGGACATGTTTGGTATCGCCACATCCGGAACAACCAAATCAATAAAACTTTACTGTAACCCATATGCTGAACATCATTAAAAATAAATAAAAAACATGCAAAAAATGTATATTTTTTAATTAAACTGATGCACAAAAAAGAGAAAAAATGGTATCACTGAAAATATCATCTTGTCCTGCAAGGATTGCAACCCGCCAACTTCACACCTTTTTATGTGCGCTCCATTTACCTGGCTGAGTAAGAGAGCCCTGATCTAGACCCATATTACTTATATCTTATTCACATGCTTGTTGGTGGACATCTGAAATCTCCCAATAAAGTAGGCCATGCACATTTACATAGAAGATTGTATGCGCCAATGTGTATGGGGGCAGCTGGGCAGTCCCCTCAGTGTTAGGTGAAGGCGTAGAGCGACGGATTCAGAATGTGAGATTTAGCATTTGGCAGCTACTCAAGCTACTTACTACTGTTAGTGTGCCGACGGCGATCTGATGTGTGACCGGCTGCCATTTATCCCAGTAGAAATGCAATAATAAAGGTTATGTCATCCCGCAGAAGACTTGTATTAATTGGCTGTTTGTTATATTTCTTTCAGGTCATCTAATAAACGCACAGGAAAACAAAAGGTGAATGAGTTTATACAGAACAAGACGTAGCTGATGGAATGTATTAGTATCACCTACTTGTATGCTTAGCATTAGCTCTCACATTTTTGTCTAGTTGTGCTGATCTCTATTCAATGTTCTGAGACAGCGTGACACGTTATACATAAGGCTGGGTTCATACTGCGTATAGGCAATAAGTTTAATGGATTGTGTTACACCGCGGCATAACGTGATGTAACGCATCCGTTAACGCTGCCATAAGCTGCCATTACTGAGCGCATCGCTACACACGTCATAAGCGGCATGCATTAGCGATCTGCCGTCATTCTGTGCTAGCGCAGATGATACGTTGAATGGACTGCATTAATGCAGTATGAACCTGGCCTAAGCCACTAGTTGGTTGTTGGAGAAAATCCTGTACACAGGAATGACCTCTTCTGTAATCTGCCATATTGTTCAGGATGAGTAAGAAACCAATTATTAGCAAGATGTATTACAATGAATGTTGTCTTACACAGATGAATGAAGATTTGGCTGATTACTCGCAGTCCTCTGATACTGGCACTGATGATTCTGAATTGCCTACTTCAGCTTTCACAAATGCCATGTTGCTGATCAAACAACTCAACCTTGATGGCCAAGGTAATAGACAAATAATGAAGATGTCATTAAATTCATCAACCAATATCCTTTGTTATACAGTCACATGATGGGAAAGATCCTAACAGTCCATTTCAGCTGCCTGTCCATACACAGGAGCGCTTGTTTGGCTGACATGTTGGCTAATGGTTCATCTCCAATAGAACAATGTCATCAGCAATCAGAAATCGAGCATGCCCAATTGACCTCTTCATCAACGGTCATTAGGCTGGTGCCTCATAGATTGTCAGCCAGTACTGTAAATGATTGTAAAATAATAATTGCACAGAAAAAAACGCATGTCATACAGATGCTATGTGGGAAGAATTGCAATGTACTCGCATGACACTTGTCCTACTTTTCTGGATCAACATCGGATCGATTTTATATACGCAGATGAGTATGAGCTCTTACATTGATGGTCATTATTTTATTGCCCAGAATATAATACGTCTTGTATTTTAATGACCACAGTTTGCCCTGGCTATTACTGGTTCAGGAGTCATATGGTGGCAATTAGCTGTTTTCAGGAAAATGGTCTTTTAAGCTCTAAATCAGGGGTGGGGAACCTTTTTTTTCTGCCAAGAGCCATTTGGATATTTGTGCCATTCTTTGGGGGCCGTACAAATCGTGCTGGAACTCCGTCCACAAAGTACGTCCTGACTCTGGCACTGGTGTGGGGACGTTATCTTCCATTGTACGCACCTGAGCTTAATAGTGAACTCTGGGTGCACATGATCCTAAAACAAGAAGAAATTAAAGGGCCGGTGGTCATCAAAAGACAGCTGCCAGCCCAAGCACTGCGGTCCCCGAGAATCTGCCCGGGAGTCAAATAATGTGTCATCGCAGGCCGTAAATGACCCATGGGCCTGAGGTTCCCCCACCCCTGCTCTAAATAGTATATATAATCAATATGGTGCTACAATCTTGTTGGTCTTGGGTGAAGATAAGACTTTTTTTTTCTTTATCAGATTCATTGAAGTCTTTGAAAATCCAAAATATTATACATGAGTATGAACGATTGATAGAAAATGAAAAGGGACGACGTGCGCTTCTGTCACGAGAAGTAAAGAAATTGCGAAGAGAAAGAAAAGAAGTACAACAAATGATGGACGAAAACAGAGAGCTCAAGTTTTTGTTAGAACATCACAAAGTAAATTGGGAAAGTGATCTAAACAATTTAAGGTCAGATGATTGTCTTCATTCATCTTCTAAAACCGAGAACATTATTCCTTATTACTAGCATCTTTTATCAGTGGGGACCCGAATTTTAGTCAGCACAGGCAACATAACGCTACAGTGTATAAAAATTACCTGACCTAACCAAAGTGTAACCAGACACCACCGACATTTTGACTTTATTTTTCCTCTGTTAGGCTAGTTTCACACTTGCTTTTTTTGCAGCGCGTTTTTCCCGCAAAAAAACGCATTGAAAAAACGCATACAAAAGCATACAACTGCTGCGTTTTTTTCAAGCATTTTTATGAGCATGCATGAAAAAAACGCAGCGTTTTTATGCGTTTGTATGCGTTTTTAGTGCGTTTTTACCGCGTTTGCGTTTTTTTCCAACATTAGGTGGCCCCTCACACTAACCCAAACCATGACTTTACTAACCCTAACCCTGACCCTAACCCTAACCCTGACCCTAACCCTTAACCAAATCATACTTAACCCTAACCCAAACCCTAAACCCTAACTAACCCTAACCCTGACCCTAACCCTTAACCAAATCATACTTAACCCAAACCCTAAACCCTAACTAACCCTGACCCTAACCCTGACCCTAACCCTTAACCAAATCATACTTAACCCTAACCCAAACCCTAAACCCTAACTAACCCTGACCCTAACCCTAACCCTGACCCTAACCCTTAACCAAATCATACTTAACCCTAACCCAAACCCTAACTAACCCTAACCCTGACCCTAACCCTGACCCTAACCCTTAACCAAATCATACTTAACCCTAACCTAAACCCTAACTAACCCTGACCCTAACCCTTAACCAAATCATACTTAACCCTAACCCAAACCCTAACTAACCCTAACCCTGACCCTAACCCTGACCCTAACCCTTAACCAAACCATACTTAACCCTAACCCTGACCCTAACCCTTAACCAAACCATACTTAACCCTGACCCTAACCCTTAACAAAACCATACTTAACCCTAACCCTGACCCTAACCTTTAACCAAACCATACTTAACCCTGACCCAAACCCCAACCCTGACCCTAACCCTAAACCCCCTTAACTAACCCTAACTCTAACCCAAACCCCTAAATTCCATGGTTAACAAAAAAAACGCATGTGCAAAAAAACGCATACATGAGCATGCCAGTGCGCACATATGCGCATCCATAGGCTATAATGGCCATTTTTAGCGCAAAACGTGCGCATATGTGCGCATGCGCTTTTTTGCAGGGCCAAAAAATGCAACATGCTGCGTCTGGAAAATACAAACGCACACCCCAAAAAAACGCAGCACATGAAAATCGCATACATGCGCTTACAAGCGCGCAGGTATGCGCACCCATGTTAAATATAGGGGAAAAAACGCATGCGCCCATATGCGTTTTTTTCCAGCGCTAAAAAACGCAAATGTGAAACCAGCCTTAGGGTAGGTTTGGCATAAAAAAAAAAATTCCTCTGCTTAAAAGTGACTTTTCCATTTATAAGATTTAAAGAGCACTTCCAATAAAATTGTTGACCATGTCTACCAGTAGAACTGTAGACTAGACAATTAGGTAGTCCAGTCATCAAGACCACAGTATGACTTCACTAGTCACTCTTGTAAAGAGCTTTGGTGCTGAAGCTTTTGGCAATGCTTGATCACCAGACTTGTAGAGAAAGCAATAGGGTAGATGCCCATTCCTCTAGCAGATACAGATGACACCTCTAACGCCTCACCAGTGGTCAGTGCAATCCCCCAACATGTTCACCGTTGGGTCAAGCACCCTTCTCCTTAGCAAGCAGTCACTTTACACATTCCCGTTGTGCACCCTATGTAGTCACATACAAATAGCCTTTTACTGGCTGACATATGTAGGTTCCTGCATTAGTCTCTGCCAACAGACACCAAAGCAAGTGGAGCCCACCATTCTGTTTTCTTGACCATCACTATGTGCTTTTTCTATCTGGAATATGCAATCTTTAACTTCACCTATTAGGAATAATAAGATTTACTCAAGGGTGGATAAAAAAGTGCCACAAGATAAGAGTAGAATGTGCAGCATGAATGATGATACAATGATGATACAATGATAAAGTAATAAAAATAATAATAATAACAAATGGCAAAATTTTTTGTGAAAAAAATGCCTTTATTAAAATATATTGGCACAACAATTAAGTGCATTAAAATTATATATATATATATATATATATATATATATTCATAAAAAAGAAAAAATAATAATAATAAAATATAAAACCACATATGCGGTATACTTATGTATATTGGAAAACCCGTTCCATAACAAGAAAGGCTTAATTAATAATACAGGTAAAAAAGTGCATAATTATAGTGACACAGAAAAATAAATATACATTAATAGATGTGCCAAAAGTGCAGCTGTGCAAATAAGTAAAAAACGCCCTAAGGCGTGTGCTATTAAACCAAAAAAATACCTGTAAGCCAATGACCGCAATGTGGATAATATAATGACGCGCCCCGACGCGCGTTTCGGAAATAAAATCTCCTTCGTCAATTAATGCACTTAATTGTTGTGCCAATATATTTTAATAAAGGCATTTTTTTCACAAAAAATTTTGCCATTTGTTATTATTATTATTTTTATTACTTTATCATTGTATCATCATTGTATCATCATTCATGCTGCACATTCTACTCTTATCTTGTGGCACTTTTTTATCCACCCTTGAGTAAATCTTTTTATACACACCGGATGGTCTGCCATCCTTTTCTTGGGAGATTGGTTCAATCACACTTTTTTATATATTTATATCTTTATTTATATTAATGTGATTATTACACTTTATATTAGTATTTTGTGTGTTTGTATTTTTTCTCCTTGTCTATTCTCCTATTAGGAATAATGAAGTTTCATGCTGTCAGTAACCTATATAGCTCACATTTATCCTGAATTGTTAGTAACTAGCAACCGAGTGCATGAAATGCAGGGAGCAAAATGCATTTATGTGGGCCAATTTTTGTCTTTTCACCCTAGCGTCAGAGTTTTCTTCAGCCTTTTGGAGGGTTTTGTTTGTTACATGTTAGAAAGCATGACCTAAAGTTCCAGTACCTTGTGTTTTGTATTAGACTTACTCTTAAACAAGAGGAAGAAAAACGGAAGAGTACAGAAATGCTGTTTGATAAAACCAAAGAGCAGCTAAGAAAGAAGGAGGACCTGTGCTGCAAAGAAATGGAGGAAAAGCAACATCTTGAATTAACCTTAAGAAATGTAGAACTTGAAATGAGGAGCCTGAAGAATAACATGAAGCAGGTATAATACATAAGGAGTGCTGTATTTTTGTTGTTTTTTGTCATCTTGAACTCCCATGCCAAATAATGTTTCCTTGTTTTTTTTATTTTTTTAAAAAACTTTCTGAATTTGAAGGTGAAAAAGTCAGAACTTTATATCACTGTCCGAAAAAGGGCAGCAAAAGCTGGAGCGAGGTGGAGGCATTTTTGAAGCTTAGAAGAAAAGGTTATTAAGGAAATGAGTGAACTGCAGTACTAAGACAAGGTCTAAAACTCTGGGCTATTCAGTTTGAAAAAACGACGACTTAAGCTGGAGTCACACATAGCGACTTACCAGCGATACCGACACCGATATCAAGGTGTCAGGATCGCTGGTAAGTCGCTATGTGATCGCTGGTGAGCTGTCAAACAGACAGCTTCACCAGCGATCAGCACAGCGATGCCGAGTGCCCGGCATCGCTTGCCATCGCTGTAAAAAATAGAATTAAAATAAAAAATATTGTTATTCTCACCTTCCGACGTCCCACGCAGCCATCCTCTCTCCACGCTCCGGTCCCAGTGCTCCTTTGCAAGAATGACCGCGAGACGTCACGGTCTCGCGGGAGCGCGAAGTCTCGCGGTCATTCGTGCAAAGGATCACTGGGAACAGAGCGTGGAGAGAGGCGGGATGGCTGCGTGGGACGTCGGAAGGTGAGAATAACAATATTTTTTATTTTGATTCTATTTTTTACAGCTGATCGCTGGTCTCCCGCCTGTCACACGCAGCGATGCGTGCTGGCCAGCGGGAGACCAGCAACCAAAAATATGTCCAGAGGTTTCTTGCAGTGATCAGCGATACCGGCAGGGGGGCCGCTCGCTGATCGCTGTCACACACAGCGATCTCGCTGGTGAGATCGCTGTTACGTCACAAAAGTTGTGACTCAGCAGCGATCTCGCTAGCGAGATTGCTATGTGTGACTCCCGCTTTAGAGGCGATCTTATCTACATTAGTGCTGAGCCGGCTGTCAGTCGGTGCCGGGATCGTGGTTACTGCTGCTACTCTCTATGCATTAAACAATAACTGAAGCCTCGCCTCTTTAACTAAAAGCCGGGGGCTGCCAGGAGGAATTTAGTTAATTTGTTCCCAGTAGCCAGGCTTTTAGTGCGGAGCCTGCATGCTTTTAGGACACTATTGACCTCCAGATTAACCCTATATCTGCAGGTTAATAGCTTTTTGGGACATGACTGGTTCCCTTTAACATCCATGTAGAATAGATGATTTTTAAGTTTCTGTTATGTACCACAAGTCTGTGTAGGGGTGGACCATGTGACTGCTCTTCTGCACATTGTCAAAAGTATATTATCTTGTATATTGTCTGACAACATAACTGCACATATTGAACTGATTTCAATCCAAGCTGCTTGAATGAGATCTTGCATCTTATACCTCTGGGTATTTGCGGTGGGTATTTACTGCATAGAAGTAGTGTGGCCTTCATGGCAGACTTGGAAGAGATTATGTAGATAACAAGGCTCTTAATAACCATTATTTTTCATGTGATGAAACTTGTGACATTACGTACCCACTATAGATGTATTGTGCAGTTACCTTTCTTTATATTTTTAAGGTTGAAGAAGAACGGAATGAAGCTCAGCGGTTACATGCACAGGAACTAAATGCCAGGGTACTTAATGAAGGTGCTTTAAATAATTTAAAGAAAAAGCATGAAGCGGAAGAAGCCAAAAAACTAAAGATTAAACAGGATGAGGTACTTTAACAACTTAATCATCCAGCATTTTATAAAAATAAACATTTTTTATTTCTGTAAATTCACTTTACGCTGATTGCAACACATTTAGGATGACAAAGAGTAATCTGTAATCATTTCTTTATATTTCGAGGCATTATCTGGGATGTTTAAAAATAGGGAAAAAAATGTTAGAATATTCTTAACATTCAAAGTCTTCCCACAGTAATGATGTAACATTGTGTGACTTCATTCACCAATAGCTCCCGTAGTATAGTGTATAATTATGTCATTATGGATGAAATGTCTCTGTGCCCTAGATCTGATGCATAACTGTGCCAAATTATGTCCAGAGAATTCTGGATAAAGGTTTGTGGCCGCATCATAGAAATGATATACAGTGGGGGAAATAAGTATTTGATCCCTTGCTGATTTTGTAAGTTTGCCCACTGACAAAGACATGAACAGTCTATAAATTTAAGGGTAGGCTAATTTTAACATTGAGAGATAGAATATCAAAAATAAAATCAGAAAATCACACTGTATAAATTATATAAATTTATTTGCATTTTGCAGTGTGAAATAAGTATTTGATCCCTCTGGCAAACAAGACTTAATACTTGGTGGCAAAACCCTTGTTGGCAAGCACAGCAGTTAGACTTTTTTTTGTAGTTGATGATAAGGTTTGTGCACATGTCAGGAGGAATTTTGTTCCATCAAAATTACTACATCATTAAGATTTTGAGGCTGTTGCTTGGCAACTCGGCGCTTCAACTCCCTCCATAAGTTTTCTATGGGATTAAGGTCTGGAGACTGGCTAGGCCACTCCATGACCTTTAATGTGCTTCTTTCTGAGTCACTCCTTTGTTGCCTTGGCTTTTTGTTTGGGGTCATAGTCTTGCTGGAAGACCCAGCCATGACCAAAACTTAATGTCCTGGCGAAGGGAAAGAGGTTGTCATTTAGGATTTTACGGAACATGGCTCCATCCATTTTCCAATTGATGCGGTAAAGTAGTCCTGTGCCTTTAGCAGAGAAACACCCCCAAAACATAATGTTTCCACCTCCATGCTTGACAGTGGGGACGGTCTCTTTTGTCTCGTGACCACAGCACCTTTTCCGTAATCACTCACAGAATCATCCAGGTGTTCATTGACAAACTTCAGGCGGGCCTGTCCATGTTCCTTCTAGAGCAGGGGGACCTTGCGCGCACTGCAGGATTTTAAACCTTTACGGTGTAATGTGTTACCAATGGTTTTCTTGGCGACTGTGGTCCCAACTGCCTTGAGATCACTAACAAGTTCCCCATGTGTAGTTTTAGGCTAATCTCTAACCTTCCTCATGATCAAGGATACCCCACAAGGTGAGATTTTGCATGGTGCACCAGATCAATGTCGATTGACAGTCATTTTGTATTTCTTCCATTTTCTTACTATTGCACCAACAGTTGTCTCCTTCTTACCCAGTTGTCTCCTTCTCACCCAGCGTCTTACTTATGGTTTTGAAGCCCATTGCAGCTTTGTGCAGGTCTATGAACTTGTCCCTGACATCCTTATAAGGCTCTTTGGTCTTGCGCATGTTGTAGAGATTCAAGTCTGACTGAATAATTGAGTCTGTGGACAGGAGTCTTTTTATAAAGGTGACTGTGTAAGACAGCTGTCTTTAACCCCTTTCTGTCATGTGATGTACTATCCCGTCCATGTGCCCTGGGACTTAATTCCCAGGGACGGTATAGTACGTCACAGCGATCAGCGGCGCCCACGTGGTGAGCGCCGCTGATTGCGGCCAGGTGTCAGCTGATTATCACAGCTGACACCCGGCACAATGTGTCAGGGGCGGTCACGGACCGCCCCCGACTCGTTAACCCCTTGCACACCGCGATCAAACGCGATCGCGGTGTACCGGGGGTTAAAGGGAAGCATCAGCAGGGAGGGGGCTCCCTCCGTGCTTCCCTGAGCCCCCCACAGCAGCGCAGTGTGCAGCGCTGCTGCGGGGGGCTCCATCCCTGCAGGTCCCCGAATCCAAGATGGCGACGGGGACCTTCGGGGGCCTGCAGGGAGCTGGCTTCCTCATGCCTGCAAAGCGCAGGCAAGTTGGAAGCCTTGTGCAGTGCCTGTGACAGATCGCTGATCTGTCACAGTGATCTGTGATGTGACAGATCAGCGATCTGTCACAGGACAGTGATGTCCCACCTGGGACAATGTAATAAAGTTAAAAAAAAAAAAAAAATGTAAAAGTAATTTTTTAAAAATCGCTAAATAAATTAAAAAAAAAAAAAAAATATTCCCTAATAAATTCATTTTTTTGGAAATAAAAAAAAAACAATAAAAGTACACATATTTGGTATCGCCGCGTCCGTAACGACCCGCCCTATAAAACTGTCCCATTAGTTAACTCCTTTAGTGAACCCCTTAAAAAATAAAAATAAAAAACGAAGCAAAAAATGATTTATTATCATACCGCCGAACAAAAAGTGCAATAACGCGTGATCAAAAAGACGCATATAAATATGCATGGTACCGCTGAAAACGTCATCTTATCCCGCAAAAAACGAGCCACCATACAGCGTCATCAGTGAAAAAATAAAAAAGTTATAGCTCGCAGAATAAAGCGATGCAAAAATAATTATTTTTTATATAAAATGGTTTTCATTGCATAAGGCCCTGTGCAGATTCTGTGCAGTTCTGCAGCAGATTTGGCCCTGCAGAACTGCAGCAGAACTGCACGTGATGTACAGTACCATTTAAGGCTATGTAAAACAAAAAACGCTGTGCACATGCTGCAGATTTTTCTGCGCAGATTTGGTGCGGAATAAAAGAAGCAGCATGTCGCTTCTTTTGTGCGTTTTTTCTGCAGTTTTCCACCTGCTCCATTTTAGAAATCTGCAGGTGAAAACTGCAGGGGAAATCCGCACAAAAACTGCACTAAAACTGCAGGTCATTTTACCTGCAGATTTAGCAAAATCTGTGCGGAAAATTCCACAGCAGAATCCGCACCGTGTGCACATAGCCTAAAAGCGCCAAAACATAAAAAACGACCTAAATGAGGTATCGCTGTAACCTTACTGACCCGACGAATAAAAGGGCTTTATCAATTTTACCGCACGCGGAACGGTGTAAACGCACCCCCCAAAAGAAATTCATGAAACGCTGGTTTTTGTTCATTCTGCGTCCCAAAAATCGGAATAAAAAGCGATCAAAAGATGTCACGTGCCCGAACATGATACCAATAAAAGCGTCAATTCGTCCCGCAAAAAATAAGACCTCACATGACTCAGTGGGTCAAAATATGGAAAAATTATAGCTCTCAATATGTGGTGATGCAAAAACTATTTTTACAGTAATAAGCGTCTTTTAGCGTGTGACAGCTGCCAAATATAAAAACCGCCAAAAATAGTAAATCAAACCCCCCGTTATCACCCCCATAGTTGGGGAAAAATAATAAAATGAAAAAAATTATTTATTTCCATTTTCCCGTTAGGGTTAGGGCTAGGGTTAGGGCTGAGATTAGGGATAGGGGTGTGTTGGGGTTAGGGTTGGAGTTAGAATTGGGGGGTGTCCACTGTTTGGGCACATCAGGTGCTCTCCAAATGCAACATGGCTTCTGATCTCAATTCCAGCCAATTCTGCGTTGAAAAAGTCAAATGGTGCTCCTTCCCTTCCAAGCTCTGCCATGCGCCCAAACAGTGTTTTACCCCCACATATAGGGTATCAGCGTACTCAGGACAAATTGCAAAACAACTTTTGGGGTCCAATTTCTCCTGTTACCCTTAGGAAAATAAAAAATTGGGGGCAAAAATATCATTTTTGTGGAAAAAAAATGATTTTTTTTATTTTCACGCCCGGACGTTATAAACTTCTGTGAAGCACTTGAGGGTTCAAAGTGCTCACCACACATCTAGATAAGTTCCGTGGGGGGGTCTAGTTTCCAAAATGGGGTCACTTGTGGGGAGTTTCAATAGTTTAGGTACTCAGAGGCTCTCCAAACGCACATGACACCCGCAGAACATTCCATCAAAGTCTGCATTCCAAAACGTCACTACTTCCCTTCCGAGCCCTGACGTGTGCCCATACAGTAGTTTTCTCCCACATATGAGGTATCCGCGTACTCAGGACAAATTGGACAACAACTTTTGGGGTCCAATTTCTCCTGGCACCCTTGGGAAAATAAAAAACTTGGGGACTAAATTATCATGTTTGTGGAAAAAATACGATTTTTTTATTTTCATGCCCGGGCATTATAAACTTCTGTGAAGCCCTTGGGGGTTCAAAGTGCTCACCACACATCTAGATAAGTTCCTTAGGGGGTCTAGTTTCCAAAGTGGGGCCACTTGTGGGGGGTTTCCACTGTTTAGGTACATCAGGGGCTCTCCAAAAGCAACATGACACCCGCAGACCATTCCAACAAAGTCTGCATTCCAAAATGTCACTACTTCCCTTCCGAGCCCCGACGTGTGCCATACAGTAGTTTTCTCCCACATATGGGGTATTAGCATACTCAGGACAAATTGGACAACAACTTTTTGTGTCCAATTTCTCCTGGTACCCTTGGGAAAATAAAAAAATTGGTGACTAAAAGATCATGTTTGTGGAAAAAATACGACTTTTTTATTTTCACGCCCGGGCTTTATAAACTTCTGTGAAGCACTGGGGGGTTCAAAGTTCTCACAACACATCTAGATTAGTTCCTTGGGGGGTCTAGTTTCCAAAATGGTGTAATTTGTGGGAGGGTTTCACTGTTTTGGTACATCAGGGACTTTCCAAACGTGACATGGTGTCCGATCTCAATTTCCGCCAAAAAAGTCAAATGGCGCTGCTTCCCTTCTGAGCTTTGCCATGCGCCCAAATAGTCATTTACACCCACATATGGGGTATCAACGTACTCAGGACAAATTGCACAATAACTTTTAGGGTCCTGTTACCCTTGGGAAAATAAAAATTGGGGGTGAAAAGATCATTTTTGTGGAAAAAATATGATTTTTTTATTGTACCGCTGTACGTTATAAACTTCTGTGAAGCCCTTGTTGGTTCAAAGTTCTCACCACATATCTAGATAAGTTCCTTGGGGGATCTAGTTTCCAAAATGGGGTCACTTGTGGGGGTTTTCCACTGTTTAGGTACATCAGGGGCTCTCCAAACGTGACATGGCGTCCGATCTGAATTCTAGCCAATTTTGCATTGAAAAAGTCAAACGACTCTCCTTCCCTTCTGAGCTCTGCCATGCGCCGAAACAGTGGTTCCCCCCCACATATCAGGTATCAGCGTACTCAGCAGAAACTGTACAATAACTTTTGCAGTCCATCTTCTCCTGTTACCCTTGGTAAAATAAAAAAAATTGAACCTTAAGTATTTTTTTTTGTGAACAAAAAGTTAAATGTTAATTTTTTTTAAAAAATATTCAAAAAATTCCTGTGAAGCAACTGAAGGGTTAACAAACTTCTTGAATGTGGTTTTGAGCACCTTAAGGGGTGCAGTTTTTAGAATGGTGTCACTTTTGGGTACTTTCTATCATATAGACCCCTCAAAGTGGCTTCAAATGTGATGTGATCCGTAAAAATAAAATGGTGTTGCAAAAATGAGAAATCGCTGGTCAACTTTTAACCCTCATAACTTCCTAAGAAAAAAAAATTTGGGTTCCAAAATTGTGCTGATGTAAAGTAAACATGTGGGAAATGTTACTTATTAAGTTTTTTGTGTGCCGTATCTCTGTGATTTAAGGGCATAAAAATTCAAAGTTGGAAAATTGCGAAATGTTCGCCAAATTTCCGTTTTTTTCACAAATAAACGCAAGTTATATGAATGAAATTTTACCACTAACATGAAGTACAATATGTCACGAGAAAACAATGTCAGAATCACTGGGATCCATGGAAGCATTTCAGAGTTATTACCTCATAAAGGGACAGTGGTCAGAATTGTAAAAATTGGCCCGGTCATGAACGTGCAAACCACCCTTGGGGGTTAAGGGGTTAATGGAGGTAACGAGTTGATTAGGAGCGTCTAACTGGTTTGTAGGAGCCAGAACTCTTAATGGTTGGTAGGGGATGAAATACGGTACTTATTTCTCACTGCAAAATGCAAATAAATTATATAAATTGAAAAGAGATGTTGACACAAAGAATAAAGAAAATGAAAATCCGTGTATTCATATAGTTTGCTAATCAATTTTTCTTAATCATATGTTTTTCTTCTAGAGTATTAACCTTCTAATAGTGCCAAACTTTACTACTGCCCTTTTTCCTTGCTGAATTTGCAGAAATATTTTTTTAGGAATATTCCTTTAGAAGATGCCTTCTATAGTCTGCCAGAATGCACACTCCGTGTCCGTCGTTCATGTGGCTTTGTACGTTCCCATAACCTGGCTTTTATGCCTTGTTTACAAATGTGGTTCTACTTTATTCCCCATATTATGCAAAAACTTAAAATAAATGGATCCACAATTACATGTTATATTAGATGTAAGTTACAACCAGATACAAAAAAGAAATTGTTTTATATACATCAGCAGAAGTGTCATTTTTCTATGCAGCCCGATTACAGTAGACTGATAGAACTGTATCCTTTTCCTTTTGTCAGCAGATACTCAGCCAGTGTGCTGAAACAAATGAAAAGGATTTAACCATGAGAAACATAACATTACAAGAAGAAGTGAGCACTCTTAAGGAAGAAATGGAAAATATGCGTTCCCATTATCAAGAAGAGGAGAGCAAATGTATGGACGAGAATGAAATGTTAAAAGAAAAAATTGAAGATCTACGAAAAGATCTAAAAATGAATGAGGAAACCTTAACCCAGACTGTGATTCAGTACAATGGACAGCTCAATGCCCTGAAGACCGACACTGCCATGATGTGCTCTAAAATAGAACATGAGAAACAGAGCAAAGAAAGACTGGAGACGGAACTGGATTCAGTTCGTTCTCGTCTAAATTCCACTATCCAGGATCTTGAAAGAACTCAAACTTTAAAAACAGAAACTGATCGCACGCTACAACGAGAGCGTGATGAGTGGTTGCGCTCTAAAGACAAATTAACTCACGACTTGTCCAATTTGCGTGAAAGTCACGGAGACTTGTCCCAGCAGCTTAGCAGAGCTGAGTCCAAGTTAAATGGTTTGGAAAATGAGCTTCACAGAACAGGACTATCTCTCCAAGATAAAACCCTTCATTTAGATAATGCACAAAGGGATTTGACACAAGCCCATTCCAAAATAAAAGACCTTGAACAAGTCCTCCAGGCGGAAAAAGACCACAACAACAAAAACTGTGTGAAGCAAGAGTCCATGCAGGAGAGATTGGCCCAGATTACTAGTGAGAACATGCAGCTTCGTCAGCAGCTAGAGGATGTACAGAATAAGGGCATCATCAAGGAAAAGACAGTGGGTGACGTTCAAATCCGTTTTACTGAGTTACTCGCTGAGATGCGGGCGGACAAGGAAAGGCAAGTTCAGATCGTTGAGGAGAGAAACAAGGATTTGATCGCGAAGTCAAATGAGCTGCGGGAACAACTTTATAAGCTTGAAACTGAGAAAGTGGATCGGGAGGTAAGTCCTTCCATCTGTGATGGAAAATTATGTCGGGTATGAGATCAGAAAAGGTCTGCTCTTTCCAAAATCCGCGGCACTCTTGCCCATCTGGTGATTATGGTACCGCAGTGTGCCATACCTGGTACAGTCTATGAACAATAGTGGACCTGGTTTTGTAAAAGGGGAACCTTTATGGCATAGCCACATGATAAATGTATAGTAGATGTGGGACCGATCAATGTGATCCGCATAAATCTTGAGAATTGGACCCAATGAAGCAATGCCTTAAGTTTGAGAAGAAGGCCAGAATTTTCCTACGAATTAATTTGAATTCCCATCACTTCTCCTCATGACATTCTAGGGCCTCGTTCTTGACATAGTTTCAGTCCCATTTTGTATTTGTAGCGTCTCCTGTGAATGCCATCCAAGTATGGGATAGAAATATCCCTGTAATCTATATGACCCCATGACTGCAGTGAACCAGGTGGCCTGCGTGTAATGTATCAGCTCACAATTGCTTCCCTCCTAGAGCGCTATAAGGCAACTTCAGCAGGAACTTGCTGATGCTCTAAAGAAGTTGTCCATGTCAGAAGCCTCTCTTGAAGTCATAACACGTTATCGAAATGACCTTGAGGAGGAGAAGCAACAGCTTCAAAAAGAACTAGAAAAGTTCAGAACCAAGGTATGGAACAAGGGTTTTCAATTTGAAGAATTGTTTTACTTTTATTTCTGTACTTTTATTTGCTCTACTTTGTATGTTTTGTTTTTTATAGCTGCAAGATCTTGAGGACCAGTTTGTTCAGTCAGAAAGACGTAACCATCAGCTGAAGAATGCATTAGATGATAAAGAGCGAGAAATGATTGCTGCATTTCAGAAAGTTCAAGAATTTTCTGCTGCAGCTGCTGGGGCTGAAAAAGTGGTTAAACAGCTAGAAGAGCATGTTCAAAAGTAAGATTAAGTCAGATGTAGTAAGTTACATCGAGCAAATATTTTTTTTTGTAAAATTCTGTATTACATGGTGGCTTGTGTCCTCGGAGGGGTGTGACACTATTTTAGATCTTAGAGTGAGGTAACATACCCTCTAATAGGCATTTGGACAGGGGTTGTCTTCATGAGAAAAGCCTCTAGACGTAGTCAGTTGGTTTTTACTAATATTGAATTAGTAAACTTTTTTTTTTTCAGACTTGAAATTGAAAATGCCAGAATAGAAGCAACCGCTAAACAACAAGCAGGGCAAATTGAAAGCCTTCAGAAAGAGCTACATGAATCAGTTTCAGTAAGTTCTCCATATCTATTCTCTTAAGAACAAAATCATCACTTGATTTGCAGTTTTGTGTACACAATCAGTTGGGGGGGGTTTACAGTACTCATGAATATGGAGGACTACATGGCAGCAGGTTCACCGGTCCTCCATCTCCTGCTGATAAACAGTGATTTTATTAAAACTCCACGAAGCAGCCCAGTAAGTGACATATCACTGGGGTCTATGCCCCTATATTATGCTGCTCTCAGAAGGCAAAAACCTGGTGATACACTTTAATTACAGTGACCTCGTGCTTCCAACATAATATAATTCTTCAATCAGTCAACCGCTATAGAATTCTAAAGTAATGTTACCTATTTTTTTTTAGGGAGAAAGTGTTATTCTTTTTCTTCTTTCCCTAAATATGTTTGTGAGTGGTTTGTATTATATAGATGCGCATGCGTGTGTGTGTAATATATGTGTGTGTGTGTGAAAAAAGGGAAAAAGCAGCACAAAAAATGAACAAACAATGCGGGTGCAAGCCTTCCAGGCATATACCAAACCTCAAAAATAGTCCTCAAGATGAAAGCAGCACACCAAAAGAATTCCAGTCAAAGTGCTATTTATTAGCCCATCTGGCTAGTTGCCCATACAGCGACGTTTCGGTCCTGGGAGTTGTGGACCTTTCTCAAGCAGTGTAACAATGCAAAGTGAGTGCTATTTAAAGCTCACCAATCATACAGGTATTTACAAACAATTAGATAATGTACATTGTGCAATACATAGTTCTACAAAACATGAATAACAATCAAAAAATGCATTTATAGTGCAATGTGCAAAAGTGCCTCAATCGGTGAAAAGATATTAATCTCCCCTTAAACACCATTAATATCTAGTAATGTCCTATAATTTCAAATCAGCGGCAGCTGTATTAGTATATGAATGAGCATGACTCACCCCATAGCAACCATTGTACTCGCACCACGTATCGGCGTCTCACACTGCGCAATGCGCAGGACTGGAAATCCAGCATGTAAGCATCACATTAATCCCACTCATGCGCACTAGCACACTATCAGTGTCGGCGCCATCTTTAATGGGGGAAAGAAATCCAGCGCAAGTCTGTGTGCATCTATTGTTTGATAAAGAATAACGTCATCTGACATAATTCAGATATATAGGCGCTCCAATAATAGCGCAACAAATCAAAATAAATTCAATAAAGAAAATAATAAAAAGATGAATGCAATGCCATTTTTTTAGCTTATAGCAAAAGGGACTCGCGGTAAGAGGATTCATCCATGTAGGTAATAGGGACACCTCCCATTAGCTGGAATAAGTAACCTACACCTAAATTGGGGAAGAGAAGTGGTGAACCTCGCTAAAGGCCCCACACTCCACCTCTCCCAAAAAAATGGATATTTTGTTCCAAGAAATCGTTAGTTCAAATCCCAATATAGGCACATTCACCACAAAAGAAAAAGTAAATAAAAAAAATACATAAAAATGATCATAGAAATAACAAAAGAAAATTTTAAACCAGATTTCTCGTTCGCCTTATTGGGGGACACAGAGACCATGGGTGTACGCTGCTGCCACTAGGAGGCTGACACTATGCACAAAAAAAGGGTTAGCTCCTCCTCCGCAGTGTACACCCCACCGACCGGCAGGAAATTCCTCAGTTTAGCTTAGTGTCAGTAGGAGGTGGACACAGGTCTTTCATTAGACCCATATCTACCTCGATGTGCGTCGTTCCTTTTCAGGTTTCCGGAGGGATACAGTGTGAATGGTCACTACTGTACTCCCACAAGAGACTATGAGTACAGCGTGTACTGCCACCCCGTATCCTCATAGCTCTCAGTGGCGGGACCACAGCTTAGCACGGGTGCGTGCCAGCGATCAGGAGAGTCCTCGCCCCCCGCCTCCCACCCACTCGCCTACCAGAGCCTGTCGGTCGGATGAGGCGCGGATACCACAAAGACGCAGACAGCGTGGGATATATCAGGTACCTTTATTGCAAACGGAGGTGAGTATGCAGTCCAAGACGCAGCCCCCTGGCGGTTTCAGGATTCTTGGGAGCGGTCGCCGAGGGAGTACTGTGGAGTCTCTGCGCCGCCCGCGCCTCCCGGCGGCCGCCGCATTCGTACGGGCCCCGGCTGTTGCGCGGGCCTTGTTCTATGCTTCTCCACCTCCTTCTTTCTTCGGCTTTCGGCAGGGGATCCAGGTGATAGGTAGGGAGGTGGCCGCGGCGACGCTGCGAGACCCCCGCGCTGACAGGCGGCCGTCGCCATTAATTTAGTCCCCGGCTTCATTTCGGGCCTTCTCTGACGTCGCGGCCACGCCCCCCCGCTCTCTCTCTCATAGGCGGGCTTCTCTCCCGCCCGTTCTAGGACCACCCACCGCCTCTCAGAGCCTGCGGTGGGCAGCGGGCGGTACCCTCTTTGCCTCAGCAGCTAGCTCCGCCCATCTTCTTCGTTTGAAGGCGCGCGTTTATCCTGGTTCCCTCAGGCTGCCGCCATTTTATCACCATGTCAGCCGGACACAGAGGGATTCCACGTTCTCCTCTGCTGGGGCCCTGCATCTTCAGACGAGCCGTGTATCAGCACCTTTGTGGACACCGCATCGTGAGTAGCTCTGCAACTGCAGACTGACACCCTTCTCTGCCTTCTGTCCCCCAACCTTCCAGCATTTCCGCAGGTTTCTTCTTTTCTCCTTCATTATCCTATCTCTAAGGCTGAGCGTGGCCGTCCGCCTGCCCCCACCCCTCTGCCTGGACTGCAGCAATCCCATTCAGCATGACTCCGTCCAGGAGCCACCTATTGCGCCACGTGAAAGCGAACCCCCCATTCCTGGTTGGGCCTCGTCTCTTTCACAATCTGTGGCAGGCCTCACCAGGGTGTCTCAGTCCATAGTAGCCGTCCTTGATAAGTTGCCCCTGGACAATTCTGCAGGGTCCAGCAGGTCACATGAAGCTCCATCTGAGCCAGCCAGCAGAAGCCGCAAAGGCCCAGACAGGATCACCGGCCGGGATCCCCTCCTGGCCTCACATCCCCACATAGTCCTTCCCAGCAGTCGCCCTCCCGTGCCTCCTGACCCGAGTCAGGTGAAGCGTTCTCGGATGTGTCATCCGAAGGGATCTTAGAGCTGGACGCGGACATGAAGGTTACGGTACAGAACCTCATTGCTGCGATTTACCACACCTTCGAAATCTCAGACTCCCCTGCGAAATCCTCAGAACAGGAGGTTTCGTTCAGACGGGCAGAAACACCTTCCAGGGTCTTCGCCTCCCACTCTGAGTTTGGCAAGATCCTTACCAGGGAAAGAGAAAATCCGACCAGGCGCCTTCAAAGAGGGAAGCGCCTCGGCATGCTGTACCCGTTTGCCAAGGAGCTCACCAACAACTGGTCTGCTTCCCCCTCGGTAGACGCACCCGTGTCCAGATTGTCTAACAGCACGGTCCTCCCGATTTCAGGTGTGGCGTCACTAAAGGATTCGAATGATAGGATTATAGAATCCTTAGCAAAGCATACGAAGCGGCTGCGGCGGTGCTAAGCCCAGCCTTCGCTTCCTCTTGGGTAGCGAAGGCCATAGCCACTTGGGCAGAGGATCTCTGCAGGGGCATCCTAGGTAAGGCCCAACCAGAGCAATTGTCCGAACTGGCCAACCAGATCTCCCATGCAGGGGATTATCTGCTCTCTGCCTCCTTGGATGTCACGTCTTGCGCATTTCAGGCGTCAAGCAGCGTTGTGGCAATCCGACGTACAATTTGGCTCAAGGCTTGGCAGGCGGATTTGAATTCAGATAAGTCTCTTACCAATCTGCCTTTTCAGGGAGCGCGTCTCTTCGGATCCCAGATGGATCAGATTATTTAGGACGCCACTGGAGGTACGAGTTCCCTCCTCCCTCAGTCCAAGCCTCGCAGACCTCCGCTAAAACGTCAGCTTCGGCCCTTTCGGACATTCCACCGTTTCAATACGGCAGACAACTTCTCTAACCAACAGAAAACGCAGGTACGCCAGGATAGAAAAAAGGCGTCTTTCAGACCCACTCCCTCCAGGCGATCTCACTACTCCCAGGGCAGAACCTCCGGATCCAGATCTGGACAGTCCACATCAGCATGACTATCAACGAACCCCCGAGAGTCCTTCCCAATTGGGAGGTCGACGTCTTTTCTTCAGAGACGGCTGGCTTGCCTCAGTAGAGGACGCTTGGGTCAGGGAGGTGGTATCATCAGGATACAAGATAGAGTTCATTTCTCGTCCCCGGGATCGTTTCTTCGAGTCCCAACCTCCAAAAGATCCTGTCTTAGTTCCGGGGTTCTTTGCGTCCATCGCCTCTCTCCTCACTTCTGGAGTGATCGTGCCCGTCCCCGAGTCAGAACGGTTCACAGGGTTTTACTCAAACCTGTTTGTGGTACCGAAAAAAGGCGGTACAGTTCGCCCCATCTTGGACCTCAAGTTACTCAACAAGACAGTCCGACTGCGTCATTTCCGAATGGAGTCTCTGGTCGGTAATCGCTTCCATAGAGACGCAGGAGTTCATGTGTTAAATAGACATTCAAGATGCCTATCTACATGTTCCCATATTCTCCGGCCATCAGAAATTCCTGCGATTCGCCAGGAACATTACCAATTCGTTGCACTGCCGTTCGATCTCGCCACCGCACCCAGAGTACTTACGAAGATCATGGCAGCGTTGATGGCCTTGTTGAGAATCAAAGGTCTCGTTCTTTTTCCGTACCTCGACGACATTCTGATCGAAGCTCCATCCTTTCATCAAGCTCGCCAAAGTCTTACCATCGTCCCCGACACCCTGTCCAATTTCGGGTGGCTCATCAACAAAAGGAAGTCCTGCCTTTTTCCGACACAACGTCTTGTGTTTCTGGGTCTATTGTTCGGCAATCGTCTATCGAAGGTTTTCTCCCACAAGAAAAGACTTGCTCCCTGCAGCGGGATGTGCGAGCGCTGCATATCTTACGACTTCCATCTCTCCGGACAACCATGAAAGTCCTGGGAAAGATGGTGGCAGCGACAGAGGCGGTTCCCTTTCCCAATTTCACTCCAGACCCCTCCAACACGCCATACTGTCTCGGTGGAACAGGTCTGTTCTTTCCCTGGACCGCCCATTTCGTCTTTCATACCGGGTCAAGCAGTCCCTCAATTGGTGGCTGATGTCTCCTCTCATCTCCCTAGGACGGCCATTCCTTCCTATTCACTGGCAGATTGTGACAACGGATGCCAGCCTCCTCGGCCGGGGGCAGTGTTCCGCAGTCACACTGTTCAGGGTCGATGGTCGATTCAGGAGTCAGCTCTGCCGATCAACGTCCTCGAGATACGAGCGATTTATCTGTCTCTTGTTCACTGGGAGAGGCTTCTCAAGGACCTGCCTATCCGGATTCAGACAGACAATACCACAGCGGTGGCATATGTCAACCGCCAGGGGGAACACGGAGTGTCTCAGCCCTGGCAGAAGTGTCCAAGATTCTTCATTGGGCAGAGCTTTCAGTCCCGGCAATATCCGCGGTGCACATTCCTGGCGTGGACAACTGGGCCGCCGATTTTCTCAGCCGCTAGGGTCTAGTGGCGGGAGAGTGGTCCCTACGTCCGGAGGTATTTCTTCAGCTATGCCGTCGTTGGGGAACCCCGGACGTAGACCTGCTAGATTCTCGCCTCAACAGGAAAGTTTGTATCCAGGGCTCGAGATCCTCTCGCAGTGGGCGCCAGCGCTCTGGCCATTCCTTGGTCGCAGTTCAAGCTCCCCTACCTATTCCCTCCTCTGCCTCTTCTTCCCAGGCTGTTGAAGAAAATCAAGGCGGAAGGAATTCCAGTCACTCATCGCCCCGAATTGGCCCAGAAGGGCTTGGTTCACGAACATCGTCAACCTTCTCGCGGACGCCCCCTGGAAGCTTCCAGACAGGGCAGATCTGCTGTCTCAAGGTCCGATTTGCCACTCCAATTCTCGGCCACTCAATTTAACGGCGTGGCTGTTGAAACCGAGGTTTTGAAACGATCAGGCTTTTCGGATCGAGTTATTCATACTATGATCCGGGCCAGAAAGCCATCGTCTTCCAAAGTTTATTACCATACCTGGAAGGCCTATTTCACTTGGTGCGAGTCCACCGACATTCTGCCCATACATTTTTCGCTCCCTTCTGTCCTGGAGTTTCTTCAGGCAGGGCGTGATGCAGGCCTTGCCCTCAGCTCTTTAAAAGGTCAAGTTTCGGCGCTGTCCATTTTATTTCAGAAGACGTTGGCCTCCCGTCCTCAGGTCAAAACCTTCCTTCAAGGAGTGGCTCATACGGCTCCTCCGTACCGAGCACCCGTAGATCCTTGGGATCTTAATCTGGTTCTTGAGGCTCTGCAAGGTCCTCCCTTTGAACCTCTCAGGGAACTTTCCCCTATCCCTCCTTTCATGGAAAGTAGCCTTCCTAGTGCCCATCGCCTCCATCCGTCGCGTGTCGGAATTGGCGGCCCTCTCTTGCCGCTCTCCTTTCTTGGTACTCCTCTAGGACAAGGTAGTTCTGCGGCCTCCGCCCGCTTTCCTTCTTAAAGTGCTGTCCACTTTCCACCTGAATGAGGATACTGTTCTCCCGTCCTTTTGTCCGGGTCCAGCTCGTCCTCGGGACCGCTCCTTGAATGAGCTGGACTTGGTCAGGGCGATGAAGGTCTACCTAGCTAGGACGACTTCTTTGCGGAAGACAGACTCTCTCTTCATCCTTCCAGATGGGGTGCAGAGAGGTCAGCCGGCCTCCAAAGCTACTATTGCTCGCTGGATCAGATCGGCAATTTTGGAGGCCTACCGGGTCATACATCGATTGACCCCTCCGGGAATTAGAGCTCACTCTACCC
Organism: Dendrobates tinctorius; assembly: GCF_039654945.1. Taxonomy (NCBI): domain Eukaryota; kingdom Metazoa; phylum Chordata; class Amphibia; order Anura; family Dendrobatidae; genus Dendrobates; species Dendrobates tinctorius. The sequence continues at coordinate 27,554,544 of NW_027361703.1, read as the reverse complement.
GGGCAGTGGGTACCTCCTGGACGGTGCGCCACAGAGCTTCCGCGCTGCAGCTTGTAAAGCTGCAACCTGGTCATCGGTTCACACATTTGTGAAATTCTACAAGGTCCACACCTACGCTTCGGTGGATGCCAGCCTAGGTGGAAGGATTCTGCAGGCAGCGGTGGTGAGTCCGCAGGCCTGATGGAAGTTTGCTTTCCCGCCCCAGGGACTGCTTTGGGACGTCCCATGGTCTCTGTGTCCCCCAATAAGGCGAACGAGAAAACAGGATTTTTGGGTTGCTTACCGTAAAATCTGTTAATCGGAGCCTTCATTGGGGGACACAGCACCCTCCCATGTTCTGCAACTCCTGTTCTTATGTTTGTTGGTTATTTACAGTTGAGTTGTCCTGTTTTTCAATCTATTCTGTTACTTCTCCTACTGCTTTCTCACTAACTGAGGAATTTCCTGCCGGTCGGTGGGGTGTACACTGCGGAGGAGGAGCTAACCCTTTTTTTGTGCATAGTGTCAGCCTCCTAGTGGCAGCAGCGTACACCCATGGTCTCTGTGTCCCCCAATGAAGGCTCCGAGAAACAGATTTTACGGTAAGCAACCCAAAAATCCTGTTTTTGCGCATATAACATGTTTTTATTGAAAAATACATAAATTTTGTTTTCATTCAAAATGGGAGTCATGCATTCCAATATCGGTATGCTGCCGCATGATCTGAAAAAACAAAAATACAAATAAAATAAACACCTTAAAAATACAACCCAGAATCATAAAGAAGAAAAACAGCAGCTCATAGAGGAATCTATTACAGTTGGCTTATAGAGTAATCTGTAGCTTATAATCGACATTTAAAACAAAAGGTTTTAGTGTGTTTAATTTTTTAATCCATTGTAGCTCCTTAATCTTCAATAATTTAATTCTATCTCCCCCTCTTCTCAAAGGTGGAATACAGGGCCGGACTGGGACAAAAAAGCAGCCCTGCCACACAGACTCTACCAGCCCACAAACTATAACACTCCTCACCCCGATCAGTGAATTTTTGCTTTACTTTGTCATCCCCTCATCACTCTCCTAAAAGGAGATATTTGAAGACCCACATGTGAATGGCGCCACAGTGCGTATGATCGACAACAGCTGCATTTACATGGTGCTCTACAGAGTTCTGATTTTCAGGATCATGAAGGTCCCAGCAGTCGGATCTCCAGGAATTGGAAAGTTATCCCCTGTCCAGAGGAGAGGGGATTACTTGGGATAATCCATTTAAACAACTTTTCCAATATTTTATTTGGCCATAGTAATATTAAAAATACTAAACCGATATTGACCCTCGCAAAGTCCAATGTCGACAGGAGAAGTGGTACTGTGCAGTTCATACAGGGCCGGCTCCAGGTTTTTGTGGGCCCCGGGTGAAAGTCTCAGTGGGCCTCTTTAACACGTAGCACAATTCATAAGGCACAGATACAGCAAAGAAATATAGGTATACAATGCCAAAGATTTCACTTCTTACATTACATGACTGATATCTATTGTACATTCTATAATAGGTCAGAAACCAGACAGTATTGTCCTCCATACACTTTTGGGCACCACATAGCGCTCCATACAGAATAACATGCCCCATATATTGCTCCATACAGTATAATGAGCCCCATATATTGCTCCATACAGTATAATGAGCTCCATACAGTATAATGAGCTCCTTATATTGCTCCATACAGTATTATGGGCACCACATAGTGCTCCATACAGAATAATGAGCCCCATATATTGCTCCATACAGTACAGTATTATGGGCAGCACATAATGCTCCGTACAGAATAATGAACCCCATATATTGCTCCATTCAGAATATTGAGCCCCATATATTGCTCCATAAACTGCAATGAGCCCCATATAATGCTCCATACAGAATAATGAGCACCGTATAATGCTCCATACAGAAAAATGAGCCCCATATATTGCTCCATTCAGAAAAATGAGCCCCATATAATGCTCCATACAGAATAATGAGCCCCATATAATGCTCCATAAAGAATAATGAGCCCCATATAATGCTCCATACAGAATGAACCCCATATAATGTTCCATTCAGAAAAATGAGCCCCATATATTGCTCCATACAGAATAATGAGCCCCATGTATTGCTCCATACACTGTAATGAGCCCCATATAATGCTCCATACAGAATAATAAGCCCCATATAATGCTCCATTCAGAAAAGGGAGCCCCATATAATGCTCCATACAGTATTATTGGTACCGCATAGTGCTCCATACAGTATACTGAGCCCCATACATTGCTTCATACAGCATTATGGGTACCATATAGTGCTCCATACAGAATAATGGGCCCCTTATATTGCTCCATACAGAATAATAAGCCCCATATAATGCTCCATTCAGAAAATGATCCCCATATAATGCTCCATTCAGAAAAATGAGCCCCATATACTGCTCCATACAGAATAATGAGCCCCATATAATGCTCCATACAGAATAATGAGCCCCATATATTGCTCCATACAGAATGAGCCCCATGTATTGCTCCATACACTGTAATGAGCCCCATATAATGCTCCATACAGAATAATAAGCCCCATATAATGCTCCATTCAGAAAAGGGAGCCCCATATAATGCTCCATACAGTATTATTGGTACCGCATAGTGCTCCATACAGTATACTGAGCCCCATACATTGCTTCATACAGCATTATGGGTACCATATAGTGCTCCATACAGAATAATGGGCCACATATAATGCTCCATACAGAATAATGAGCCCAGTATATTGCTCCATACAGAATAATGAGCCCCATATAATGCTCCATACAGAATAAGCCCCATATAATGCTCCATTCAGAAAAATGAGCCCCATATACTGCTCCATACAGAATGAGCCCCATATAATGCTCCATACAGAATAATGAGCCCCATATATTGCTCCATACAGAATAAAGAGCCCCATATAATGATCCTCATATATTGCTCCATGCAGTATAATGAGCCCCATATAATGCTCCAAACAGTATAATGTGCCCCACATAATACTCCATACAGTATAATGAGCCCCATACCTTGCTCCATACAGAATAGGCCCCATATAATGCTCCATATAGAATATGATGGGCCCCTTATATTGCTCCAAACAGAATGGGCCCCATATAATTCTCCATATATAATGGGCCCCATATGAGTCTCCATATGATGCTCCAGTGTATGATGGGCCTCAAATATTGCTCAAAACAAAAAAAAAAAACGAACTGAAATCCTGACCTCTCCTCGCTGGCCGCTGCGTTGCCCCGAACCCCTCAACATCAGTGTCTTCCGGCTCTCTGCACTGTCACTGTTCAGGCATATGAAACCGCACAGTCAGAAGACACCGCAGCGGAGGAGCGGGAAGAGGTAAGAATCACAAGTGCATAAAAGCCCAGCAGCACCTGTATATACATCACCACACCAGCCCCACAGCATCTGTATATACATCATCATTCCAGCCAGGACCCCCCAGCCCTTGTATATACATCTCAGCCTTCATCTCATCAGACCAGGCAGACGGCGGCCGCCCCCCCCCCAGCCCTTGTATATACATCATCAGCGCAGGGAGATGGTGCCCCCCCAGCCCTTGTATATACATCATCAGCGCAGGGAGATGGTGCCCCCCCAGCCCTTGTATATACACATCAGCGCAGGCAGATGGTGGCCCCCCCAGCCCTGCCCTGTGTATATGTATGTATGTATGTATATATGTATATGTGTGTATATATATATATATATATATATATATATATATATACTAATATATATATATATCCATCACATCAGTGCACTGACTGCAGGCAGATAGCGGCCCCCTGTATATACATCCACATCAGTGCAGGTAGATGGCGGCCCCCCAGTCCCTGTATATACATCCACATCAGCGCAGGCAGATGGCGGCCCCCCAGTCCTGCCCTGTATATACATCCACATCAGTGCAGGCAGATGGCGGCCCCCCAGTCCCTGTATATACATCCACATCAGTGCAGGCAGATGGCGGCCCCCCAGTCCTGCCCTGTATATACATCCACATCAGTGCAGGCAGATGGCGGCTCCCCAGTCCTGCCCTGTATATACATCCACATCAGCGCAGGCAGATGGCGGCCCCCCAGTCCTGCCCTGTATATACATCCACATCAGCGCAGGCAGCTGGCGGCCCCCCGTCCCTGTATATACATCCACATCAGTGCAGGCAGATGGCAGCCCCACAGTCCTGCCCTGTATATACATCCACATCAGCGCAGGCAGATGGCGGCCGCCCAGTCCTGCCCTGTATATACATCCACATCAGTGCAGGCAGATGGCGGCCCCCCAGTCCCTGTATATACATACACATCAGTGAAGGCAGATGGCAGCCCCACAGTCCTGCCCTGTATATACATCCACATCAGTGCAGGCAGATGGCGGCCCCCCAGTCCCTGTATATACATACACATCAGTGAAGGCAGATGGCAGCCCCACAGTCCTGCCCTGTATATACATCCACATCAGTGCAGGCAGATGGCAGCCCCCCCAGTCCTTGTATATACATCCATATCAGTGCAGGCAGATGGCAGCCCCCCCCAGTCCTGCCTTGTATATACATCCACATCAGTGCAGGCAGTCCCTTTTATAAAACTGTAATTTCATCATTAGATAATGATCTACTTGAGAGATTTACCACAAGGTCTGATCCTTTTTCTTGTCCGCTGCTGGTCTTGTAGGATTGGTTCGTGCTCTCTGACGTCTTTCTTTTTTGTCCACGGTGATGTTTCCACCCTTCTCTTCTGGACCTCCGTTACATTCCTCCAGACTGAGTTTCTTTGTTTCTAGAAAAATCGCCAGTATTTCAAAAATCAAAAAAGTCATTTTTAGCAGATTTTGTGACTTGATAATAGAATTAAATTATTGAAGATTAGGGAACTACAATGGATTAAAAAATTAAACCCACTAAAACCTTTCGGTTTAAATGTCGATTACAAGCTACAGATTACTCTATAAGCCAACTGTAATAGATTCCTCTATGAGCTGCTGTTTTTCTTCTTTATGATTCTGGGTTGTATTTTTAAGGTGTTTATTTTATTTGTATTTTTGTTTTTTCAGATCATGCGGCAGCAGACTGATATTGGAATGCATGACTCCCATTTTGAATGAAAACAAAATTTATGTATTCAATAAAAACATGTTATATGCGCAAAATCTGGTTTAAAATTTTCTTTTGTTATTACTATGATATTTTTTATTTATTTACTTTTTATTTTTTCTATTGTGGTGAATGCGCCTATATTGGGATTTGAACGGTTTCTTGGAACAAAATATCCATTTTTTTGGGAGAGGTGGAGTGTGGGGCCTTTAGCGAGGTTCACCACTTCTCTTCCCCAATTTGGGTGTAGGTTACTTATCCCAGCTAATGGGAGGTGTCCCTATTACCTACATGGATGAATCCACTTACCGTGAGTCCCTTTTGCTATATGCTACAAAAATGGCATTGTATTCATCTTTTTATTATTTTTTTATTTATTCTTTTCTTTATTGAATTTATTTTGATTTTCTGCGCTATCTATATATCTGAATTATGTCAGATGACGTTATTCTTTATCAAACAAAAGATGCACACAGACTTGCGCTGGATTTCTTTCCCCCATTAAAGATGGCGCCGACACCGATAGTGTGCTAGTGCGCATGAATGGGATTAATGTGATGCTTACATGCTGGACTTCCGGTCCTGCGCACTGCGCAGTGTGAGACGCCGATACATGGCGCCATTACAATGGTTACTATGGGGTGAGTCATGCTCATTTATATCTTAATACAGCTGCCGCTGATTTGAAATTCTAGGACATTACTAGATATTAATGGTGTTTAAGGGGAGATTAATATCTTTCCACCGATTGAGGCACTTTTGCACATTGCACTATAAATGCACTTTTTGATTGTTATTCATGTTTTGTAGAACTATGTATTGCACAATGTACATTATCTAATTGTTTGTAAATACCTGTATGATTAGTGAGCTTTAAATAGCACTCACTTTGCATTGTTACACTGCTTGAGAAAGGTCCACAACTCCCAGGACCGAAACGTTGCTGTATGGGCAACTAGCCAGATGGGCTAATAAATAGCACTTTGACTGGAATTCTTTTGGTGTGCTGCTTTCATCTTGAGGACTAATATATACAGTACAGACCAAAAGTTTGGACACACCTTCTCATTTAAATAGTTTTCTTTATTTTCATGACTATGAAAATTGTAGATTCACTCTGAAGGCATCAAAACTATGAATTAACACATGTGGAATTATATAATTAACAAAAAAAGTGTGAAACAACTGAAAATATGTCTTATATTCTAGGTTCTTCAAAGTAGCCACCTTTTGCTTTGATTACTGCTTTGCACACTCTTGGCATTCTCTTGATGAGCTTCAAGAGGTTGTCACTGGAAATGGTTTTCACTTCACAGGTGTGCCCTGTCAGGTTTAATAAGTGGGATTTCTTGCCTTATAAATGGGGTTGGGACCATCAGTTGTGTTGTGCAGAAGTCTGGTGGATAGACAGCTGATAGTCCTACTGAATAGACTGTTAGCTGTTTTTTTCTTGCCATAATACAAATTCTAAGTAAAGAAAAACGAGTGGCCATCATTACTCTACTCTAAGAAATGAAGGTCAGTCAGTCCGAAAAATTGGGAAAACTTTGAAAGTGTCCCTAAGTGCAGTGGCAAAAACCATCAAGCGCTACAAAGAAACTGGCTCAAATGAGGACCGGCCCAGGAAAGGAAGACCAAGAGTCACCTCTGCTGCGGAGGATAAGTTCATCCGAGTCACCAGCCTCAGAAATCGCAGGTTAACAGCAGCTCAGATTAGAGACCAGGTCAATGCCACACAGAGTTCTAGCAGCAGACACATCTCTACAACAACTGTTAAGAGAAGACTTTGTGCAGCAGGCCTTCATGGTAAAATAGCTGCTAGGAAACCACTGCTAAGGACAGGCAACAAGCAGAAGAGACTTGTTTGAGCTAAAGAACACAAGGAATGGACATTAGACCAGTGGAAATCTGTGCTTTGGTCTGATGAGTCCAAATTTGAGATCTTTGGTTCCAACCACCGTGTCTTTGTGCGACGCAGAAAAGGTGAACGGATGGACTCTACATGCCTGGTTCCCACTGTGAAGCATGGAGGAGTAGGTGTGATGGTGTGGGGGTGCTTTGCTGGTGACACAGTTGGGGATTTATTCAAAATTGAAGGCATACTAAACCAGCATGGCTACCACAGCATCTTGCAGCGGCATGCTATTCCATCCGGTTTGCGTTTAGTTGGACTATCATTTATTTTTCAACAGGACAATGGCCCCAAACACACTTCCAGTCTGTGTACGGGCTATTTGACCAAGAAGGAGAGTGATGGGGTGCTACGCCAGATGACCTGGCCTCCACAGTCACCAGACCTGAACCCAATCGAGATGGTTTGGGGTGAGCTGGACCGCAGAGTGAAGGCAAAAGGGCCAACAAGTGCTAAGCATCTCTGGGAACTCCTTCAAGACTGTTGGAAGACCATTTCCGGTGACTACCTCTTAAAGCTCATCAAGAGAATGCCAAGAGTGTGTAAAGCTATAATCAAAGAAAAAGGTGGCTATTTTGAAGAACCTAGAATATAATACATTTTCAGTTGTTTCACACTTTTTTGTTAATTATATAATTCCACGTGTTAATTCATAGTTTTGATGCCATCAGAGTGAATCTACAATTTTCATAGTCATGAAAATAAAGAAAACTATTTGAATGAGAAGGTGTGTCCAAACTTTTGGTCTGTACTGTATGTATATATACAGTGGGGAAAAAAAGTATTTAGTCAGTCAGCAATAGTGCAAGTTCCACCACTTAAAAAGATGAGAGGCGTCTGTAATTTACATCATAGGTAGACCTCAACTATGGGAGACAAACTGAGAAAAAAAAATCCAGAAAATCACATTATCTGTTTTTTTTTCATTTTATTTGCATATTATGGTGGAAAATAAGTATTTGGTCAGAAACAAGCAATCAAGATTTCTGGCTCTCACAGACCTGTAACTTCTTCTTTAAGAGTCTCCTCTTTCCTCCACTCATTACCTGTAGTAATGGCACCTGTTTAAACTTGTTATCAGTATAAAAAGACACCTGTGCACACCCTCAAACAGTCTGACTCCAAACTCCACTATGGTGAAGACCAAAGAGCTGTCAAAGGACACCAGAAACAAAATTGTAGCTCTGCACCAGGCTGGGAAGACTGAATCTGCAATAGCCAACCAGCTTGGAGTGAAGAAATCAACTGTGGGAGCAATAATTAGAAAATGGAAGACATACAAGACCACTGATAATCTCCCTCGATCTGGTGCTCCACGCAAAATCCCACCCCGTGGGGTCAGAATGATCACAAGAACGGTGAGCAAAAATCCCAGAACCACGCGGGGGGACCTAGTGAATGAACTGCAGAGAGCTGGGACCAATGTAACAAGGCCTACCATAAGTAACACACTACACCACCATGGACTCAGATCCTGCAGTGCCAGACGTGTCCCACTGCTTAAGCCTGTACATGTCCGGGCCCGTCTGAAGTTTGCTAGAGAGCATTTGGATGATCCAGAGGAGTTTTGGGAGAATGTCCTATGGTCTGATGAAACCAAACTGGAACTGTTTGGTAGAAACACAACTTGTCGTGTTTGGAGGAAAAAGAATACTGAGTTGCATCCATCAAACACCATACCTACTGTAAAGCATGGTGGTGGAAACATCATGCTTTGGGGCTGTTTCTCTGCAAAGGGGCCAGGACGACTGATCCGGGTACATGAAAGAATGAATGGGGCCATGTATCGTGAGATTTTGAGTGCAAACCTCCTTCCATCAGCAAGGGCATTGAAGATGAAACGTGGCTGGGTCTTTCAACATGACAATGATCCAAAGCACACCGCCAGGGCAACGAAGGAGTGGCTTCGTAAGAAGCATTTCAAGGTCCTGGAGTGGCCTAGCCAGTCTCCAGATCTCAACCCTATAGAAAACCTTTGGAGGGAGTTGAAAGTCCGTGTTGCCAAGCGAAAAGCCAAAAACATCACTGCTCTAGAGGAGATCTGCATGGAGGAATGGGCCAACATACCAACAACAGTGTGTGGCAACCTTGTGAAGACTTACAGAAAACGTTTGACCTCTGTCATTGCCAACAAAGGATATATCACAAAGTATTGAGATGAAATTTTGTTTCTGACCAAATACTTATTTTCCACCATAATATGCAAATAAAATGAAAAAAAAAACAGACAATGTGATTTTCTGAATTTTTTTTTCTCAGTTTGTCTCCCATAGTTGAGGTCTACCTATGATGTAAATTACAGACGCCTCTCATCTTTTTAAGTGGTGGAACTTGCACTATTGCTGACTGACTAAATACTTTTTTTCCCCCACTGTATATAATATATTATATTATATTTAGTGTGTGTGTGTAGATATATAGTGATATTCCATATGCCAGTTGTAGATGTCTTTAAGTCTATTTACTTATTCCCATAGATGCGCAATCGAATGGAGGATTTGCTCACAAGTTTGCAGTCAACCAAAATTGGTTTAGAAGAGAAATTAAACCAGCAGGTAATTTGGGATTTATTCTATTCACTTTTTATTCATAGTTTGTGAAAAATGTTTTCACTGTTAAATTATTCATGTTTCACTGAAGTCAGAAGTTGTGATTCGTGGGGTCTTGAATTGGAGATATCTATGTTACTATTCTCTCCGAGGATCTGTTTATACCAAGGAAGGTGACGGTCACTAGGCGGTATTCTCTGCGTCTGGAGGAGAGAATGTTTTTCCACCAACATAGAAGAGGATTCTTTACTGCTAGGGCAGTAAGAATCTGGAACTCCCTGCCTGAGGAGGTGGTGATGGCGAACTCAGTCGAGGGGTTCAAGAGAGGCCTGGATGTCTTCCTGGAGCGTAACAATATTGTATCTTACAGTTATTAGGTTCTTTAGAAGGACGTAGATATGGAGATGTATTCTGACGGAATATAGGCTGAACTGGATGGACAAATGTCTTTTTTTGGCCTTGCTAACTATGTTACTATGTTAGAGCCCCATCTGTCGCTAGAACGAACTGCTGATCTAAGAAAGTATACCCCTTTCTCTCCCAGCAGTGTTCTACAGTAGTACTTTGCTGCTTGTCCAGCGATGAAGCCTGGTCATAATCTGCCTGTAGCTTTTATGCAGTCAAGTGTTGTGGTAGAAATCAATTTTGGGCCAAATGGCATGGTAGTCCAATAATAGGGGCTTTATCATACCACAATGCTATGTACAGTACTTAATTTTTACTGTGGGGGCCGACAGACTCCCTTTAAGGGGCTTTACACGTACCACTTATCTGCAGTATTGGTGATAACTTACTGATCAGTGGGGGTCCGACTGCCGGGACCTGCACCGATAGGCAGAACGAGAAATTTTAATCCTTTGGAGCCATTTTTAACCTTGCTTAAAAAACAGAGCAGCAGGTCGGATGCCAAAGCATTGTATATGGGGCTGCTAAAAAAAAAGCCAAGCGCTGCTTGAAGAGGAAGCCAGGGCTGCAGCTGATCTAACTTCCTCTATGAAGGCGGGGACAGTGACGCCAGCGCTGATTGGCTGCCAGGCTCACATATCATAACAAGTGCACATGACACCGCTGGAACGTCACCGGTACAGGAGGTGAGTATTAGAGTTTTTTATTTTATCGGAAACTGCAATAATGTTATCTCTGTGAACCCGGTCTTAAAATAAAATTATCGATGTTTTTTTAAGCCTTGTAGACAAATATGATGTTTCCTACTGCTAGAATGTGATTTCACTATACGTGTGTGTTTTATGCTCCAGGTCCATAAACAGTCCGCTTTGTCTCAGAGTGCACAAGACTCCCACAATCTTTGGGAGACGGAGCTAAAATCAAGATCACAAATAGGTGTCCGCTTGGCAGAGCTTGAAGGATTAAATGCTAATTTAACTGACCAGGTAAAAATCTTCTTTTTCCTTAATGTCTTCTTCAAATTGGCCAACATGGGACAAAAATGATGTAGCAATTTCACCTTTTTAAAGTTACAATCCTATAAGTGAATGCCGACTCCTTAACAAGCCTTTCAGCATGACCATTAGCTGAGCCTGACACTTGTCTGCAGACAGCCGTTTCGTAATTTCCTCTCATTTGAACACCAAGCAGAAAAGATCCAGCGTGGAACATTCATTTATTGGATGCAAGTAAAATATTCTGTAGTATAGTACCGGTCACGATATAATGGCATAGCTGGGGGGTTTGCTTGGAGCCTTAGTCATGGTCTATATCCTGAGTATCTATTTCCATCCCATTTATTTCTACACAGAACGACCAATAATTAACATACTGCCTACAGAAAAAAATTGATAAAAACAATATGTATCAAAAATACCACAAGTATTAAAGAAAAATGCCTTAATATTGCAATATGAGGTTTTGTCAAATATTTAAAGGGAATCTGTCACCAAATGTTTGCTACCTCATCTGACGTCAGCAGAAAGGAAACAAAAAAAAAAAAACCCTGATTTCAGCAATATTTACTGAGTTTACCAGTTGTGATACAGTTTTTAGATATAGCATCTTGCAGAATTCAGAAAACGTATCCCGCCCACATCCCTGATTTACAGCGTTCTGTATTTATTGTATGCTAACAGTAAGCTGCTAATCAGTGATGGAGGTGGGGTTGGACCACGATGCAAGTGGACAGCTAGTCCAGGCAGTGATAATCTCCTGGTGATAAAACACTGTATTGTATTAAAACAACTGCACTAATAAGTGATACATCACAGAAATCAGTGTCTCCGCTCCTACCTAATGCTGCGCTCGGATTACATAGCAAACACCTGCTGACATATTCCCTTTAAATATTAGATTATTTTCTTTAATATTGGTGGTATTTTTGGTACATTTTGTTTTTATATCTTTTTCGTAGGTAGTATGTTAATCTCTGTTTGGCTACACAAAGCGCATAATCATTAACGAATGTGATTAAAACAGAGACGGCCACACTCAGACTATAGGCCATGAGTAAGCCTCCAAGCTGAAACGCATAGGTACGCTACCATACTGTGTCTCCAGTACTATATTATGGAGTATTTTATTCACATCCAATAACTGAAGTTTTATTTACCCAGGATTAATTGTTCACCGCTGGATCTTTTCCCCTTGCTGTTCCATTGTGTGAGGTCTTACTCTGACTCAGTCTGTGTGAGGCTTCCTGAAATCCCTTATTCAGAGTACCTAGATTGGTAGCCTGACACATCCTACTTTTTGTCTACGTGCCCTCATCAGTTCTCCACATCTTTATCCCTGACCTGTCTGGTGTGCTCCTTGATTTTCATGATGTTTTTTGATCCCTAATGTTATCAAACCACAGAGGTCTTCCAAGAACAGCTGTAGTTATACTGAGAATAAATTACACATTTGTGAACTCAATTTTCTATTATGTGATTTCTGGAGGCAATTGGTCACTCAGAATTTCTCCTTCGTCTCATTGGGGGACACAGAGACTGTGGGGTGTATGCTACTGCCGTGTGGAGGCTGACACTAGGTATACAAAAAACAAGTTAGCTCCTCCTCCGCCGCGTACACCCTCGCCCTGATAGCAGGCGGAAACCAGTTTTTTTGCTTAGTGTCTTATGGAGGCACACGCAGTCTGGATCTCTCCAGACCATTTTTTTTTTCTAGTTTACCATGAAGATAAGACAGGGGCAACGCATCCTATTGAAAGGATCCGATTTCCCCAAACCAGCAACGGGCGACCACGTGCGAGTGTCCGTCCACGTTTCCTTTCCCACGACGTGGGACACTATGCCAGACTTAGCCCTGTCCACCCCTAGGTATTGAAACCATGGGCTTGCACAGAGGCACAAGACTAGTCTGTGCGGCCCCCACTGCTCCACCAACGCATGACGGCGGTGCTGCATGGCGGCGGATGGTCCCTCTCCTCGCCCCTGCAAGGCGGACGGAGCTAGGGTGCCTGCACCGTCGTCCTAAACGGAAATACCTCAGGTGCTGGCTATCGAGCTGGAGCGCAGGTATGAGCTGGAGAGGGCCCTGGGCAGCGTTTTTCAGAGGGCTTACCCCCGGGTGGAGAGGCGCTGCAGGAGTCAGGCGGCCATTCAGCTGGGGGGGGACAGTCTTTAGAATGGCTAAAGCCCGGCTAATCAGTTCGCATTAATCCCCCCCCCTTCCTTCCCTCCCTCCCTCCGCTCCTCTAACCTTCCGCGCGCCGTCACTTCTCTCCTCCCTCCTGGTACCGGTGCGGTCCGGGAGACTCAGTGGGTCCGGGGAGCCGCCAGCAGACGTAGTGGCATGGGACGTCGGATCGTGGGGTAGCGGTCCGCCAGCATATCAAGCGGGCGGACCGCCTCTAATGTAGCCCGCGGCTTCGGCCTGGGCCGCGGGCAGAAGTTCCGCCCTGGGCGCGACGTCATATCCGGCGCCGCCCCCCGTGACCAGAGCGGGCGCCAGATAAAATTGAGGCCCCGGCTGCAAAGCAGGGTAGGCCGCGATCATAGAAGACTCGCAGCTTACCCAGGAGTGAAGCAGCAGGCTGACTGCAGGAGCACGGGGAGAGACACGCAGGAGCGGGTAAGTGCGACCCCGTCCCGGAGCCACACTAAGGCATTACAGGGTTACCCTCCTCCTCCTCTCCCCTCGAACCTTAAAAGGAATTTTTTTTTTTTTGGCCTACTCCAGCAGTATGTCTGCAAAAGGAAAAACGCACACGTTCCTTTATGCCGCATGCGTTTCCTGTGGGGTTATGTTCCCACGAGCGCAGACTGTTAAGTTATGTGAAGCCTGCGACTCTGAACGCGCCCAGGAGCCCTCCCCTGCGACAGAGCCCAGGGGTCTGGATCCCCCAGAATGGGCGTTATCACTCTCTCGGTCCATGGTTTCGCTCACGAAGGCGATTGAGACCCTTCAGGCCCCGGATACGAGTAGAGACGACGGTTCGCCTGTTTGGGAGGGTTCATCCACCTCACAAGAGCCTCCGGCCTGCAGGGGCCGTACTCTCTCTAGGCAGACGCACAGGAAAAGAACCCATACTGCGTCTCCAGGCCCCTCCGGTGCCTCAGCATCCGCGAGTGCGGCGTCTCGCTCACCGTCACCATTTTCTGGGAGCGAGCAGAGTTCAGGTGATGACGTGGAGGAATCCTTGGACCTGGATACCCAGGGGTATCGGGAGACGGTAGACAGTCTTATTGAAGCGGTCAATCAGACTCTGGGTATTGAGGATGATGTCTCCCTTACCGCAGGTCATAAGGTATCCTTTAAGAAGGCCAGGAGACCACATAGAGTGTTTAGCACTCATACTGAGTTCGAGGACATAGTGCAGTGGCACAGAGAACGTCCAGACAAACGTTTTTCAGGACAAAAAACGCTAGAAACGAGATATCCGTTCGCATCAGAGCTCTGTAAGAAATGGGCGGAATCTCCGGTGATGGATCCCCCAGTGTCACGCCTGGCCTCAAGATCCTTGTTGTCAGTGCCTAGTGGTTCTTCCATTAAGGACCCCATGGATAGACTCATAGAGGGTTTAGCTCGCTCGGTGTATGAGGCATCCGGATCAGCGCTCTTTCCTTCTTTTGCGGCAACGTGGGTAGCCAAAGCCATCATGTCATGGTCAGATTCTTTGAATAAGGTCCTACAGGATAGAGAATTGCCGACGGAAGTGGCTGAGGTAGCAAGTCAGATCGTGATGGGGGGTGACTATTTAATTAATGCATCTGGATGCGGCTAATGGCGCGGCACTAGCGGCGGCAAATGCAATCGCCATTAGGAGAGCCTTGTGGTTAAGGCTATGGCGGGCTGATTCGATTTCTAAGAAGTCTTTGACTTCCCTGCCTTGTCAGGGTAATCGGCTATTTGGGGAGAAATTAGACAAACTCATTTCAGACGCTACAGGGGGAAAAAGCAGCTTTCTTCCACAACAGAAGATTAGACTGCCATTTCGTCAACCTCAGGCGCGCTTTCGAGCATTTCGCACCCCCGTGTGGATGGCAACGGCCAGTACCCCCACCCCAGCTCGCTATAGCCAAGACAAAGAGCGTCAGGTCACGTATAAAACCAACCCGCTGGGTAGGATGCGGGGCCACCCGCCCAGGTCAAGGGGGGCCAGGTCCCAGAGGCCCTCAGCAAAATGACTCGAGGCATCCGGTGCCCGAGGACAGCAGAGTAGGCGGACGTCTGCTCAGGTTCTGCCGCATCTGGGTCGCAGTGGCGCGCAACGCATGGGTGGCAGAATTAGTGTGTTCCGGGTACAAAATAGAATTTGTCAAAGATCCGCCAAGTCGATTTTTTTTCTTTCCTGGCTTCCCAAAACGGAATCCCGGGCAGAGGCATTGCTAGGGGCCATCGAGGTGCTGCAGCGCAACGGGGTCATTGTCCCTGTACCAGAGTGCGAAAGAACCCAAGGATTTTACTCCAACCTGTTCACGGTCCCCAAGAAGGACGGAACAGTAAGGCCGGTTCTGGACCTAAAGCTCCTGAACAGGTTCATCAGAGTCAGGCGTTTTCGCATGGAATCTCTCCGGTCGGTCATATCGTCCATGGAGCACGGAGAAGATTTGGCCTCGATTGATGTCCAGGATGCCTACCTGCACATCCCCTATTTTTCCCCCGCATCAAAGGTTCCTTCGGTTTGCAATCGATGGTCGGCATTTCCAATTTGTGGCCCTACCTTTCGGGTTGACCACGGCCCCCAGAATATTCACGAAGGTGATGGCTGTCGTCATGGCCATTCTACATTCTCGGGGCATAGTGGTTTTGCCGTACTTAGACGACCTCTTAGTAAAGGGCCCGTCCTTTCGGGCAAGCGAGGAAAACGTCAGCATCACACTGGATACCCTATCTCGCCTAGGATGGTTGGTCACCCGGAAGAAGTCATCCCTTACCCCAGCTCAGAGGATCTCATTCCTAGAGATGATTTTCAACACTTCCCGAGGGTTGGTAATTCTCCCTCAGGACAAGGCTCGGGAGCTCCGGCAGGTAGTTTGAAGTCTTCAACAACCAGGCCCTCACACTATCCGGTTCGGGATGAGGGTTTTAGGGAGGATGGTGGCGGCGATGGAAGCAATTCAATGGTGGACGCGCGACTCCTTTCTTCGTCAGGGGAAGCCCTTTCCCCCAGATCAATGGTTGGTGATCACGACCGATGCAAGTCTTTTCGGTTGGGGGGCAATCTTCCGCCATCACACGGCCCAGGGGCAATGGTCGCCTCAGGAGGCTCGTCTCCCAATCAACCTGTTGGAGATTCGAGCGGCTCGGTTGGCACTGCAGCATTTTCAGCACTTGCTAGCAGGACGCCCAGTCCGGGTTCAATCAGACAATGCCACGGCAGTGGCGTACGTGAATCACCACGGAGGCACGCGCAGCAGGGCAACCATGCGCGAGATAGAGCATGTACTCCGTTGGGCCGAGAGGCACCACTCGGTAATCTCAGCAGTTCACATACCAGGCGTGGAAAATTGGGCAGCAGATTTCCTAAGCCGGCAAGGTGTCGCGGCCGGGGAATGGTCCCTGCACCCCGAGGTCTTCCAGCAGATTTGCCAACGGTGGGGGACTCCGGACGTGGATCTGATGGCCTCCAGGGAGAACGCCAAAGTGGGCACGTTTGTCGCTCGGTCTCAGGACCCGCGAGCAATCGCAGTGGATGAGTTGGTCCTACCATGGAACCAGTTTCGGCTCCCATACCGGTTTCCCCCACTGCCACTTCTCCCGAGGGTCATCAAAAAGATCAAGACAGAGGGGGTCCCAGCAATTCTGCTGGCCCCTGACTGGCCCCGTCGAGTATGGTACGCGGATCTAGTGCAGCTTCTCGCAGACGTGCCTTGGCGTCTACCGGAACGACCAGACTTACTGTCCCAGGGGCCGATCTGCCACCCGAACTTGGGGGCCCTGGGTTTGACGGCATGGCCGTTGAATCTTGGATTCTGACCCAGGCGGGGTTTGGGCGTGAAGTGGTTGCTACAATGGTTAGCGCCCGGAAGCCGGCCTCAGCGAGAATTTATCATAACACTTGGAAAGTTTTCTTTCATTGGTGTCGAGAACACGGGGTTGCGCCATTATCCTTTTCGGTCCCCAACATCCTGGCTTTTCTTCAGTCCGGCCAAGACGCAGGGTTGGCTCCGAGTTCCCTTAGGATGCAGATATCTGCCTTGTCGGTCCTTTTCCAGCGAATGATCGCTACCAATATGCAGGTCAGGACGTTCATTCAGGGGGTCTCTCATTTAGTTCCCCCCTATAGAGCACCCATAGACGCCTGGGCCCTTAACCTGGTCCTGAATGTCCTGCAGGAAGCCCCGTTTGAACCGTTACAGGAAATTTCTTTGTCATATCTCTCCAGGAAGGTTGTATTCTTGGTAGCCATAACTTCCATTAGGCGGGTCTCGGAGTTGGGAGCATTATCTTGTAGAGCCCCATTTCTGACTTTTTTTTAAAGGATAAGGTAGTCCTTAGACCACCGCCGCCTTTTCTGCCGAAGGTCGTGTCCTCTTTCCACATTAATGAGGACATTGTTCTGCCTTCGTTTTGTCCAGCGCCAGTACACCGAGTGGAAAGGGTGCTCCACACTTTAGACCTGGTAAGAACTCTCAGGAGGTACGTGGCAAGGACAGCACCTTTTCGCCAGACAGACTCGTTGTTTGTGATTCCCGAAGGGCGCAGGAAGGGGCTCGCAGCCTCACGGTCGACCATAGCCAGATGGATTCGCCTAACTATTCAGGAGGCTTACCGTATTAGAGGCGCACCGATTCCAACAGGGATAGGGACGCACTCTACTCGGGCAGTGGGCGCCTCTTGTGCGCTTTGGCACCAGGCTTCGGCAGAGCAGGTATGCAAAGCAGCAACCTGGTCCAGCCTGCACACTTTTTCTAAGCATTACAATGTGCATACTCAGGCCTCGTCGGATGCGAGCCTGGGTAGAAAAATTCTCCAAGCAGCAGTGGCACACCTTTAGACAGGAGGGCATGCGGCTTGGATCGGTGAGTTGTCCTCCCACCCATGGACTGCTTTAGGACGTCCCACAGTCTCTGTGTCCTCCAATGAGACGAAGAAGAAACATGGATTTTTGTGAGTACTCTTCGTAAAATCCTTTTTCCGATACGCTCATTGGGGGACACAGCACCCACCCTAGTAGCCAGTGGGCTCTTGTTTATTTAATTGATATGGTTTCTTTTAAAATTGTCCTTTTTCAGACATATGGTATTCTGCATTAAGGCTAATTTGTTTTTTATGTTCTACTGCTTTTGCACTAAACTGGTTTCCGCCCGCTATTGGGGTGAGGGTGTATGCGGCGGAGGAGGAGCTAACTTGTTTTTTGCATACCTAGTGTCAGCCTCCAGACGGCAGTAGCATACACCCCTGTTGTGAGTTCATTTTCCCCTTCACCATTGAGGTCTGATGAACTCCCTCCTCTGGTGAAGGAAGGTAGTGAGGCTGATTACAAAGCACCTGAGCAGAATGATGATGACTGGGTGACTGGAATTGCTGACTGGATATAAGGCAGCCGACGCCCTTCTGCCTTGCGGGTGATATCTCTGAGGGATTCTTGGAGACTAGTCTGATTCCTGCTCCTCAAAAGCTAAGTTTTCTGCGCTGCTTTTTGCATTTGTGTTTTGGTTTTGTTTTGCCTTGTTTTTCTGGATTTCTGCCTTTCCCTGCTGAGTGAGCTGAATTCCTTTTTGCTCTGTCTTCAGAAAATACCTGAGTACTGATATAGTCTTTTGAAGCCTAGCGTCTTCAGGGCTCTTTTCCCTACGGTGACTCATTCATAACAGAATCACCCGCCTCTGTTATGAATGAGTCACCGTAGGAGGCAAAAACAGAAATACTAGCTAAGTCCAGAAAACCAGAGAAGTTGGCAGCTATCGGATTGCAGACCCCTGAACCTAACAACAACAACTAGCAGTAGCCGTGGGGGGTTCCTACGGTGCCCTAGACCCCTCGATCACAGCCGGAGAACTACATAGCCTAAAGACAGAAAGGGAAATCTAAACTGCCCCAGAGCAGACCCCAAAGCAATAGGCAGCCCCCAACATATAATGATGGTGAAGCAAGATGAAAAAACACTCACACAGATAGAAAGATAGGCAGAGCAAATGATGGGGCCCAAGCTAACTAAATAGGACAGGATGGGAAAGCTGCTGTCTGCAATCCGCCAAAACCCTCTCAAAAACAAGAGCCAACAGACTGATAGGGAAAAAAGCCCTGAAGACGCTAGGCTTCAAAAGACTATATCAGTACTCAGGTATTTTCTGAAGACAGAGCAAAAAGGAATTCAGCTCACCCAGCAGGGAAAGGCAGAAATCCAGAAAAACAAGGCAAAACAAAACCAAAACACAAATGCAAAAAGCAGCGCAGAAAACTTAGCTTTTGAGGAGCAGGAATCAGACTGGTCTCCAAGAATCCCTCAGAGAAATCACCCGCAAGGCAGAAGGGCGTCGGCTGCCTTATATCCAGTCAGCAATTCCAGTCACCCAGTCATCATCATCATTCTGCTCAGGTGCTTTGTAATCAGCCTCACTACCTTCCTTCACCAGAGGAGGGAGTTCATCAGACCTCAATGGTGAAGGGGAAATGAACTCACAACACACCCCACAGTCTCTGGGTCCCCCAATGAGCGTCTCAGAGAAAAAGATTTTACGGTGAGTACTCACAAAAATCCATGTTTTATTTAGGGGTATTACACTACATTGGGCTAAATACAAATGCATGTCACAATTTTTTAGAAAACAATCCCTCATTTCCTTTATACTTCACAAAAACTTTCTACTTTGTGTTGGTATATCACATAAATATAAATTTATTTTGTTTGGATTTTGTGTGTGTAACTTACAAAAAATGTGGAAAAGTTCATAGAGTATGAATGGAGTTTCAACGTACTGAATGTATACCCAGATCTCACACACATATATATGTATACACAGAACATATCCATGCAGTGATGTATGTATACACAGAGCACATACACTCACATATACACTAATCACAGACATACATATGTATACACAGAGGACAAACAGACAAATTGGTATACACAGATCACATGCATACAGACATATGTATATATAGAACATATGCATACAGACTTAAACAGAGCATGAACTTACAGATACATGTATACTCAGACATATGTATACACGGCACATACATACAAGCATGCATAGATACATGTATGCACAGAACACATACATACATTTAGACATGTATGCACAGAACACATACATACATGTAGACATGTTTGCACAGAACACATACATACATGTAGACGTGTATGCACAGAGTACATATATAAATGCAAACATATATGTATACACAGAACACCTGCATACAGACATAAATGTATGTTACCTATTCTTCAGTTCTTCAGATGTCAGCAAAGGTCCTGAAACATTCTCAACTTCGGAAATAACACTCCTAATGCAGAACGGCTATAATCATTGTAGTTTCTGTTGTAAATGCTGGGGGCCCATAATGGTGTGGAGACCCTGGGCCTTTGCCCATTTTTCACTCCCACTCCCACTTCCAGTAGCGGGTGCATCTCAACACATTCTGACACAGTCTAATCAGCACTGCCAGCGTCGTAGTGTAGGGATACACTTTAATGTGATATTATGTAGAATTGGTGCCTGGGGTGGACATGCCTTTGGCAGCATCACAGGGGCCCAAGAGGTAAGAGGGCCACATGTACCTCCAAGCTGGTGGAATTGTGCATTACAGTATGATCAACCAGTGGATTGCAAGTGGCCCATATTCAATTACTGCACTCATTGGTGCATAAGGGGAAATTCAAGTATGTACTAAAACCTGTCAGGAGAGTATGTAATAATTCATTGGGCTTTGTCCGGTATATCCAGGGGCAATTATGTGGTGTTTCATGTTCGTTTCATCATTAATAGTTCTTTATGGTGTCTCACTAAGGTTGCAGTTGAGAAAAAGAAATTAAAGAAATTGGCAGATCAAAAGAAATCCATAGAAGAAAGATTTGACCAAGAAATGAAGAGGAGTAATAAATTACAGCATGAAGTGGCTGAGTATGGGACAGCAATTCTTTCTTAATAATTTATCAATGCTTTTCATTTAGCCAAGTCTACACGGTTCTATACCAGCTGGGAAAACAAACAGGGGTAAGGTAAAGACGGATGGCGGTGCAAAGCTGAAGAATGGTTGTGTGAAAAGCAAGAGACCAACACTTACAATATGAAGATGAACAGATGGTCAGCCACTTTATATTGGTGTAATAATATAGCTTGAAGAGTTGGCCAGAAATCATAGTCGGGGACGTGATCAGTACAGACCATGACCGCGTTCTCCCCACGCCTCTCTAGTTGATTGACAGGACTCTCCCTTGTGTGTACATAGCACATATATCAATCACCTGGAGCGGGGCAGGGAGAAGCTGGCCGGGGGCGGCAGTGGACTAGTCAGGTCAATTCCTATAGTTTCAGGCCAGCTCTCCAAACTGTGTATTCCCTGAAACGCTGGAGCGCAGTGAGGCTGTGATTCCTACTGCCCATGGTTTAAAGCTTCTAAATTCTGACAGGTTCCCTTTAAGATTTAATATTGAGTACTACCCATGGAATTGCATAAAATAGACCATCAGCCTAGGAGACGTACAATGCGAATTTCACAGGAATTCTGCTTTCAAAACTTGAATCAGGATCTGGCTTCTTTATATCACCTTGGTTGAGCAAATTATCTTTGTACTAATGGTGTATTGTAAATAAATTAAAAAAAAATAAAAATAATATATATATATATATATATATATATATATATATATATATATATATATATATTTATATTTATTGCGGGTATAAATAAACTAATGGCTTAGTAAATATACTATATTAGCCTCACATTTGGTGTACAACCCCAAGTGTATTCTTGAAACTTATCCATAGGGTTCTATTTAGCCCATGAAGGCCGATAGAGAAAAGAGAATATACTGGATATACTGCACATTTTTTATTTCTGTTTACAATGGCACACTGTGATAACTTATGCCTCCATGCATCTACAATGGCATGGGTCAGAGCCTTCTATGCGGTGTTTATATCTGGAAATCTTCCCAACGCATAACAACATTTAAAGGGTCAGATACCATGTATACAGTTATGAAAGAGCTGAATTTGGTAGAAAACTGCCAGTTAAGATAATCATTATCTATCCATTATGTTGTACATACTTACATCTACAGTTGAAACCAGAAGTTTACATCCACTATATATATATATAAAAATACACATATCCATGTTTTTCTCAATATCTGACATGTAATCAGTATAAATCTTTCACATTTTAGGTCAATTAGGTTTACCATAATTAATATTTGCCAAATGCCAAAATAATGAGAGAGAATCTTTTAAGGCATCGTTATTGCTTGTATGGTGGAAGCAAAGCTGAACTTTGGGATCCTGAAAAATGCAGCAAGACCTGCTTTTTGTCTGCAGTTTTTTTTTTTGTTTTTTTGTTTTTTTTTTTTACTAACGAGCAGGTTTTGGCTGCAGCAAAAAAGCAACATGTGAACATTGCCTTAAACTGCAGCTACAGCTAACATTTTTGAATTGTTATTCCCATATATGGAACATTATATATATATATATATATATATATATATATATATATATATATATATATATATATATATATATATATATATATATATTAGGGATTCGCTCTGGTAGATAATGGCAGGGCTGCAGTAACGAGGCAACACACAGGCTTAAAGTCCAATTTCATTGGTTTAGTGTCACATTGCAAACAGCAGATTAACAGAAAGTAAGGAAAAATATAAATATACTCCAGCTTGGAGAACCACTGGTCCCAGACTCACCCCTTGCATGGGACGGGCTTAACTAAGCGGCTTCCAGGTCTGCGGCATCCGCCAGGTGCCATTCCCAGGGTTGTTGAGAGTCTTGCTGCTATAGTCCTGCAGCACGGGAATCCTGTATACAAGTTCAGGCTAAGTCCAGCCAAGCTCCTGTAACTTCCAGACACACTCACCATGTGCCAAACACCAACCTCCATTACATAGCCCATAACCCCTCCCACAAGTGAGGTAGACATCACATGGGCTGATCACGTGACCATGACAACATCGCAGGTCCTGTCATTAGGGAAAAACACGGCCAAACATTAATCTGCTGGGAGAAATGTATCTCCCATCCAGTAAAACACCCTTTACTGTACTACAATATATATATATATATATATATATATATATATATATATATATATATATATATATTTGTCAATTTCATTTTGCTTTGTGTCTATAGTTTAAATGTGGTTATTTATATATACTCTTATTACATTGTCCTGAGCAGGCTAAAGAAACTTCTAAAAACTGCAAAGAAGAGACTGAAAGACTATGAAGGACCTGAACAACTAAGTAGTGTGAAAGGAGGATCCAGAAACTATGAAACAGATAGTGAAGTTTTAAAATTGAAAGAAAAGGTTTGTAATTTAAAAAAGTGATACGTCCAGAATATCTGCAAATTGCATCATTGTCCATCCTTGCTATATGGTAGTAAGGAAAGACCCTTTATTATACCCCTGCACTTCCCACTTCAAAATTGACTCCCTCCACTAACATCCTGTACCAGCACATATTCTCAGAGAGTTTACGGCTCACTGGTGTAAAGAAGTGTACGGCAGCGATCTATAGAAACGCTGGCCACACATGAGAATTTTGTAAGTATTCATTCATTCTAGCTGCACTTAAAATCTTGCAGGCTATTACTGGAAGCATTGTTGTTGGCCACATTCCTAACAGAGCATACATACATACAGTAAAATGTTGCTCAAAAATAAGATTTAGTATGAAGATTTCAGCTTGTCTGACCTTGGTCTTCCAAATTCTTTGAACAACCCAGATTGAAGAACTGTCTTCACAAATGGAAAGAGAATCCCGGAGATATACAGAATTAGAATCTACAAACCGTGACTTGCAAGAAGAAGTGTCTACAAACAAGAAGTTATACAGGAATGTTGAACGGTTAGAAAGAGGCAAAAGACAACTAGAGGAAGAACTGGCTGAAATTAAAAGATGTATTGACTCAAGCAAGACAAGTCAAAGTTACCTCGACATGTATAAAAAAGAAGTAGATGAGAGGGGCAGGCAAGAGTTACGACAACAGCTTGAGGAGGTCAATCTCTTTCTACAGGTATGATTTCTATATGTTTCTCTGTTTATACCTTGAGTTGGATATCTGTAACAAATTATGCCCCATTTATATCAAGTAAGAATGTATGGTGGTTGACTTTGTGTACTTATATTAAAGGAGTAATCCTTACATCAAATTGATGACCAAACCTTAGGTTTGGCCATGTTGGGGTCCAATTCTCGGAACTCATGGTGATCAGCCATTTGATGGAACTATGTAATTCCTGCAGGAGCTGCACCCTCTTCATTGTCTACCATACACAGCTCCATACTTTTAGTTAGTCTGGTATCACAGCTCAGTCCCATTAAAGGGAACCTGTCACCAGGTTTGGCCGCTACAAGTTACAGCCACTGCCTTTCAGGACTTATATACGGCATTCTATAATGCGGTAGCTAAGCCCATGATACGACCTGTAAGAGTAGAAAAATAACTTTTAATATACTCGCCTGTGGGGCGGTCCTGTCCGAGGGGTGTCTCTCTTATTTATTAACTGTTTGGTTTGACACCACTCTCTGATTTAAGGGTATAAAAATTAAGTTTTGAAAATTGCAAAATTTTCAACATTTTCGCCAAATTTCCGTTTTTTTCACAAATAAACGCAAGTCATATCGAAGAAAGTTTAACACTAACATGAAGTACAATATATCATGAAAAAACATTCTCAGAAACAGCGGGATCCGTTGAAGCTTTCTAGAGCTATAACTTCATAAAGTGACAGTGGTCAGAATTGTAAAAATTGGCCTGGTCATTAAGTACCAAATTGGCTCTGTCACTAACGGGTTAAAATGTTAAAACTCACAGCCTGGTTGTGTGCACTATAGGTCTCTGTGTGTCATTGTCAAGTGGTTTTGTGCCATGTATTACTAGAAGGGGATATTTATGTCCTGTCCCCCCAAGATCTGCTTGTTATAGCTTTCAATGGCACAGAAAGAAATGTTTGATAAATCACCTGCATGTATCGGCAAACGGTGCCTGGACACATTAGACGGATTTGATCTATTGGGGTCAGAAGGTCCTGATTTAATTTTGCATTATTAATTGTGTGATCACCTTTGTTTGAGTTTGTTTTCTCATGTGGTTTTTTGTATATACATTGTTGTATGTTATATCTGTATATTCATTTGAGTGTCTTTTTTCATTTTTTTTTTTATCCATACACACGTGCAATCTAATCAGTCAGCCAGACTGGGATTGCATATAGTTGTGTGATCTCTAGTGAACATTTAGGAAGTGATTAAGGACCACAAAAGGCCAGAAAGGCGTTGACTTATCTTTTTATGGTTTCCTTCTATGCCTCATGGAGTAGTGCTGTGTGAACTGTTCCTGATTTTATATTTATTGGAATAAAAGCCTTTTTTATGGATGAAGCGAGAGCTGGTCTTTTTCTTGACTGTCTTCTTAGCAGAAATGTTACAAATCCTTCAAAGGCTTCTGCATCTACTTCTGGCTGCTTTCTGCTCCCTCATCCCTTTTCCTAGTATTAGGCCACTCTCACACGTTCAGTATTTGGTCAGTATTTTACATCAGAAGTAAAAACCAGGAGTGAAACAATCGGAGGAAAAGTATAATAAAAACACTCCTACTCCTGGCTTTGACTTACAGATACTGATGTGAAGTACTGACCAAATACAACATGTGAACATAGCCTTACTGATAGCTGAAAATTGGTGGAGGCAGTTATATACTGATCTGCAGAGCATAGAGTGTCTCAAAGAGCATAGCGCAGAAAACAGGACAAGAACTAGAGGGGGAAGGTATATCGAGAGTAAAGGAAATCTCTCAGTAGAATCAACCCTCCTAAGCTGTCATCGTACCCACCCCCCTGCTCAATGCAGGATTAACTAAACCATCCCAGACAGATGTCTGTCCAGCTTCTGTTTGAAGACTTCCATTAAAGGAGAACTGGTCACTTCTCATGGCAGCCTGTTCCACTCATTGATCACCCTCAGTCAAAAAGCTTTTTCTGATGGCCAATCTGTATCCTCTCCCTTTAAGTTTCGTTCCATTGTTTGTTGTGTTTCCATGTGCAAATGAGAATAATGATGATCCCTCCCACTGTGACATCCCTTCAGATATTTGTAGACCGCTATTAAGTCTCCTCTCAGCATTCTTTTTTGCAAGCTAAACATTCCCAGATCCTTTAACCGTTCCTTGTAGAACATACTTTGCAGTCCGCTCACCATCCTGGCCTTCTCTGAACTTGCTCTGGTTTTTCAATGTCTTTTTTTAAAATGTGGTGCCCAAAACTGGTCACAGTATTCCAGATGAGGCCTGACTAAGGAGGATTAGAGGGGGATAATAACTTATAAACTGATAAAAGATGATTTCTCAACAACAGGGCATCTTATATAAGGAATACATGTAGGATTTGTTTCCTATACTAATACAACCCCTGGCAAAAATTATGGAATCACTGGCCTTGGAAAATGCTCATTCAGTTGTTTAATTTTGTAGAAAAAAAGTAGATCACAGACATGGCACAAAACTAAAGTAATTTCAAATGGCAGCTTTCTGGCTTTAAGAAACACTAAAACAAATCAAGAACAAATAATGTGGTAGTCAGTAATGGTTACTTTTTTAAACAAGCATAGGGAAAAAATTATGGAATCACTCAATTCTGAGGAAACAATTATGGAATCATCCTGTAAATTTCCATTCCCAAAACTAACACCTGCATCAAATTAGATCTGCTCATTAGTCTGCATCTAAAAAGGAGTGAGCACACCTTGGAGAGCTGTTGCACCAAGTGGACTGACATGAATTATGGCTCCAACATGAGAGATGTCAATTGAAACAAAGGAGAGGATTATCAAACTCTTAAAAGAGGGTAAATCATCACGCAATGTTGCAAAAGATGTTGGTTGTTCACAGTCAGCTGTGTCTAAAATCTAGACCAAATACAATCGTGGGAAGGTTGTTAAAGGCAAACATACTGGTAGACCAAGGAAGACATCAAAACATCAAGACCGGAAACTTAAAGCAATATGTCTCCAAAGCAGGAAATGCACAACAAAACAAATGAGAAACGAATGGGAGGAAACTGGAGTCAACATCTGTGACTGAACTGTAAGAAACCGCCTAAAGGAAATGAGATTTACATACAGAAAAGCTAAACGAAAGCCATCATTAACACCTAAACAAAGGTTACAATGGGTTAAGGAAAAGCATGGACTGTGGATGACTGGATGAAAGTCCTATTCAGTGATGAATCGCGAATCTGCACTGGGCAAGGTGATGATGCTGGAACTTGTTTCGTGCCATTCCAATGAGATTTAAAAAGATGACTGCCTGAAGAGAACATGCAAATTTCCACAGTCATTGATGATATGGGGCTGCATGTCAGGTAAAGACACTGGGGAGATGGCTGTCATTACATCTTCAATAAATGCACAAGTTTATGTTGATATTTTGGACACTTTTCTTATCCCATCAATTGAAAGAATGTTTGGGGGTTGATGAAATCATTTTTCAAGATGATAATGCATCCTGCCATAGAGCAAAAACTGTGAAAACATTCCTTGAAAAAAGACACATAAGGTCAATATCATGGCCTGCAAATAGTCCGGATCTCAATCCAATTGAAAATCTTTGGTGGAAGTTGAAGAAAATGGTCCATGACAAGGCTCCAACCTGCAAGGCTGATCTGACAACAGCAATCAGAGAAAGTTGGAGCCAGATTGATGAAGAGTACTGTTTGACACTCATTAAGTCCATGCCAGACTGAGACTGCAAGCTGTTATAAAAGCCACAGGTGGTGCAACAAAATACTAGTGATGTGTTGGAGTGTTTTTTTGTTGGTTTGTTTTTCATGATTCCATAATTTTTTCCTCAGAATTGAGTGATTCCATAATTTTTTCCCTATACTTACGGTAGTTTAAAAAAGTAACAATTACTGACTACCGCATTATTTGTTCTTGATTTCTTTTAGTGTTTCTTAAAGCCAGGAAATTGCTATTTGAAATGACTTTAGTTTTGTGCCATGTCTGTGATCTGCTTTTTTTCTACAAAATTAAACTGACTGAACATCCTCCAAGGCTGGTGATTCCATAATTTTTGCCAGGGGTTGTAGTTTAGATAGGTTAAATGTAATGACAGATTCCCTTTAAAGTACAGTGTTAGAGCTGTGCTTATACATGAAAGCAACTATAGCTAGCAGCACAATTAACACAAAGCTCATATCCAGCCTGTATTGCAAAGAGGGACACTCCCACAAGAAAAAAAAAATTGAGACCTGGATCAGGCTGCAAATTGAAAAGGCTGCCATATCAAGGGGTCTAAATGATTAACAAAATGAACATTGCAGACTAAAACTTTTATTAGTTAAATTTTATTAACTAAAGGAAACCACTAACCTAAAACTATTTTTTTTCAGTGTTGAAGATGTCCATGGTCTTTAAGAAAATTCTGTTCTAATTAAATCTATCAGTGGTACTCGCTGTCCTAACTGGGCATAAACATCTGTATTCGAAGTGCCACTTATGTGTCATGTCAATGGCAAATTAGGGTCTCCGAGATGTTCACCACCGGTAACTTTCAGCTCTTTTAAAGTAGTTTCTAATTATTGTTTCTTCATTTACAGGCACATGCAGCTTCACAAGACAAGCTAGAACAAATGAGAGCTGAAAATGATGCTTCTGTCAGGGGTCAGATGGAGCATAGGATTCAAGACTTAGAATCTGAGCTCCACAGGCTCAAGCATGCTCAACTAGACAACATGAGCGAGCAAGACTCCACTAAGCAGGAGTTAAACAGGTTTAAGGACTTACATGCAGAAGAACAAAAGTCGAGAAAATCACTAGCATCAAAACTAGAAAGGTAAAAGATATCAAAGTAGTAGAAGTATGAACTTTTCACATCAAACATTAATATCCGCCTTTTATTTTCACAGAGCTAATGAAAAACTCGCTGAAGCCAACAGCAAACTTGTTAATGAGAGGCAAAGAAGCAAGTCATTAATTGCAAGTACTTTTTTGAACGGAAGCATGGGTGCCAGTCCTGTAGTAGACACCGGTCACCTTGCACGCCTCAGCAGCAGTCTGCCATTTAATAGGAGTTTGGGACTTACTGGAGGTTTACTTAATACAGTCGGGAATAGTTTGGCTGCAAATCAAGTGGAGTCCTATTTTACTAAGGTTAGTTGTAGTAATTATAATTTCTACATGTAGATAGATGAAAATTATACATATCTCTATAGACTTGTATGCACATAATACCTGCTAAAATGTACAATATTGTGCCTTAGTGTTACACATAAAGAGCAAGTATGTAAAGAGAAGCTCATTTCTAAAATAATAACATGGAAAGTGTGTGAATGTCATGAAAATAAATAAAAAATGGTGATGACAGGAACTAAGTAAAAGAAAATATATAAGAGTTTACCTACCTAGCTGTAGTGGTAATCTACAGTACATGTAAATGGTTAATACACATGGCATTGTAATTGTAAGAGTGACTGCAGGGAGAAAAGTAAGTGATATTCTCCCTGCAGCTGCTTATTTCTAGTAATCGGAGCTGTGCTGCAGTTAGCGTTCAGCGTTCGCATGCTGTAATCATGCCCCCATCTCAGCAGTGTGTGTACAGAGCAGGCTGTCAATCACGGATCAGGAGGAATGATTACTACACTGACTGGTCACAGCCGCAGTGCACCCCAGGATATAACTTCATTTTCTCCCTGCAGCTGAATTTCCAGTTAAACTCCTGAAACTCAGAAACACTATGGGAGACAAAAAGCGCCAATAGGGTCTTATCTGGTGGTAAATTTGAAAAAAAAAAAAAAACACTTGGTTTGCACTCACCTATTATTCCACACTATTAGAGCGTATAAGACTCATCAGAGTCGACAGCTGCCGCAGATCCACAGGTCAATTCACTGACAGATTTGAAGTGTCAAGTTGGAAGAAACGTGGATATTCCCCGAGCTGCTGTAGCAATGATGATCCAGACATATAGATGGTAAAGGATGGTATTTTATTCCCTATTCTCAACGCGTTTCGAAGTCAGTACGACTTCCTCTTCAGGAGATGCATAAGTCTTTAAGTTATGCATCTCCTGAGGATGAAGTCGTACTGACTTTGAAACGCGTTAAGAATAGGGAATAAAATACCATCCTTTACCATCTATATGTCTGAATCGTCATTGCTACAGCAGCACAGGGAATATCCACGTTTCTTCCAACTTGACACTTCAATTAAACTCCTGAACATGTTTAAAACTGTATTCACCTGCAGATTACTACTGTAGCTGACAGGCTCCCTATAAAGAGAACATGTCATGTCCCAAAATGCTACGTCATATTAACCTACAAATATATGCCCAGATTCATTAAAAGCTTCTATGCCTTTTTCCATAAAGTGTAAAAGCTTTGGGACGTTGTGTCTTTTCACACCATTTTTCACAGCAGGATAGGGGCATGACTTGGAGTGACAACCCTCATTTGTCAAATTCATGACAAGTGATGGCGTACATTACACCACAGATCACTGACAGGTGTAAGATTTGTGTCATGTGCAACACCACTTTCTGCCTCCCCTGATTCATTAAGAGGCATGTACCTCTTAAGGAATCAGGCACCTCACACGCAACACCTTCCCCTCATGACTTGTATGAGAGTCGGTCTTGTTTATCAGGGCAATACGGTTAATCTGCAGGTTAATTGTGTAATGGTGTTGCCTGGCCACCTTACTGTAAGCACGGCTACTGGGAGAGAAATGCAGTTTATTCTTCACGGGATCTGCCAGCTTTTAGTCATAGAGGTGTGCCTGGCAAGGCTACAACTATAGCTCACAACAGTGTAAGCTCGCCTCAAAGCATTGATTGACGACTTGCTCTGAAGTGCATTTGTGGAGTGAGCTGGCAACCAAAGTAGCATGCAGCCAACACTAACCGAATAATGAGCGGTGCTGTTAGCGGTGACTGTGTGTGCTCCGGGCACACCTCAGACTGAAAGATGGCAGCTCCTGGGAGAAATATAGTTCATTTTCCCCAGGTAGCCGCGCTTTCAGTAAATCAGTCAGACAGCATTGTAGCACTATTAATCTGCAAATTAACCGCATATCTATAGGTAAATAGCGATATGACAAGTTCCCTATAATGTTAATAAATTTGATGTTCGTTAATTAATAATCTGATAGATTCATCTATCACCTGTTGTATGTATATTGGGATATGTATAAGATTTGAACACTGATGAACATGAAGATAGCAATGTTACGTATGCATTATATGGCTAGGAATTTAATAGCCCAGAGTTGCGTATCAGATCAGACGCCCACGATCCCAGAACTTATAAATAAAATTAATTGGCTGCTGACCTGGAAAGAGGCATTTACCCATAAAGGGGAGATTTCTCTAAGTTTGATAAATTGTGGGCCCCATGGATTGGTGTCTAGAGAATTGCAGAGATTTCGCTTGGGTCTGTTTTAATTACTGTCAATACCCAATATATGTGTTGTTAAAGGGAACCTGCACCAGTTTTGGCCGATATAAGTTATGGCCACCACCTTTCAGGGCTGATATACAGCATTCTACAATGCTGTGTATATATACTGTATGCCCCCAACCCGACCTTGAAGAACTAATATATAACTTTTATTATACTCACCTGCAGGGCGATCCAGTCAGAGGTGTTGCTGGTCTATGTCCGGCGCCTCCCATCTTCATGTGATGCCGCCCTCCTTGCTTTGTGTGGATCACATGTCCTTGCATCATCCACACAGGCTCCTCAGCATCGCGCTCCTGCACAGGCGTACTTCTCTACCCTGTTGAGGGCAGAGCAAAGTACTGCAGTGTGCAAGCATCATGGCACTTTGACCTCTCCTGGCACCTGCGTACAGCAGTAATTTGCTCTGCCCTCAGCAAGACAGAGAAGTACGCCTGCGCAGGAACGACATGAAGCAAGCAGGAGGATGGCATCGCATGAAGATGGGAGACGCCGGACCAAGACCTGCCACACCCCTTGGACCGGGACCGCCCCAGTGGGGAAAAAAAGTATTTAGTTAGCCACCAATTGTGCAGTTTCTCCCACTTAAAAAGATGAGCGAGGCCTATAATTTACATCATAGGTAGATCACAACTATGAGAGTCAAAATGAGAAAATAAATCCAGAAAATCACCTTGTGTGATTTGGCAAGATTTATTTTACAAATTATGGTGGAAAATAAGTATTTGGTCATTAACAAAAGTTCATCTCAATATTTTGTTATATATCCTTTGTTGGCAATGACAGAGGTCAAACATTTTCTGTAAGTCTTCACAAGGTTGGCACACACTGTTGATGGTATGTTGGCCCTTTCCTCCATGCAGATCTCTTCTAGAGCAGTGATGTTTTGGGCCTGTCGCTGGGCAACACAGACTTTCAAATTTCTCCAAAGGTTTTCTATGAGGTTTAGATCTGAAGACTAGCTAGGCCACTCCAGGACCTTCATATGCTTCTTATGAAGCCACTCCTTCGTTGCCCTGGTGGTGTGCTTGGGATCATTATCCTGCTGAAAGACCCATAAACTTTTCATCTTCAATTTCCTTGCTGATGGAAGGAGGTTTGCACTCAAAATCTCACGATACATGGCCCCTTTCATTCTTTCTTGTACTCAGATCAGTTGTACAGGTCCCTTTGAAGAGAAACCGCCCCAAAGCATGATGTTGCCACCCCCATGCTTCACATATGTATGGTGTTCTTTGGATGCAACTCAGCATTCTGTCTCCTCCAAACATGATGAGTTTTGTTTCTACCAAACAGTTCTACTTTGGTTTCATCAGACCATATGACATTCTCCCAATACTCTTCTGGATAATCCAAATGCTCTCTAGCAAACTTCAGACGGGCCCGGACATGCACTGGCTTAAGCAGGGGGACACGTCTGGCACTGCAGGATCTGAGTCCCTGGCGGCGTAGTTTGTTACTGATGGTAGCCTTTGTTACGGTCATCCCAGCTCTATGCAGGTCATTCACTTGGTCCCCCCCATGTGATTCTGGGATTTTTGCTCACCATTCTTGTGATCATTTTGACCCCATTGGGTGAGATCTTGCGTGGAGGCCCAGATCGAGAGAGATTATCAGTGGTCTTGTATGTCTTCCATTTTCTTTTTATTGCTCCCACAGTTTATTTCCTCACACCAAGCTACTTGCCTATTGCAGATTCAGTCTTCCCAACCTGGTCCAGGGCTACAATTTTGTTTCTGGTGTCCTTCGACAGCTCTTTGGTCCTCACCATAGTGGCATTTGGAGTGTGACTGTTTGAGCTTGTGGATAGGTGTCTTTCATACTGATAACAAGTTCAAATAGGTGCCATTTCTACAGGTAATGAGTGGAGGACAGAGGAGCCTCTTAAAGAAGAAGTTACAGGTCTGTGAGAGCCAGAAATCTTGCATGTTTTTAGGTGACCAAATACTTATTTTCCACCATAATTTGCAAAATAAATCTTACCAAATCAGACAAGGTGATTTTATGGATTTGTTTTCTCATTTTGACTCTCATAGTTGTGGTCTACCTATGATGTCAATTACAGGCCTCTCTCATCTTTTTTAGTGGGAGAACTTGCACAATTGGTGGCTGACTAAATACTTTTTTTCCCACTGTACATTACCCTCTGTGGTGCGCTTGCGAGCTGATAACAGTGATACATTACCCACTGTGGTACAGCTCTTATTTGAAGCAATAAGAATCCATATGTGGCCCTGGATTAGCAATATTTGGCAAAGTGCAAATCATCAAGATATTTGCTTGTTTATTTTAATGTGGAGAGATGTGCCTCTGCTATATCACACTATTGCCAGTGAAAGTGTCAAATTACTGTGTCCTGAATGTCGCACAAAAATCCGAACTATGGTATCATGCTGGGCGCAATGCAACCATGTTCACTTACGTAATGGTGGGATATAGCAGCGTCTACTTTGATAGTGGCACATGTTACATTGTCACTGCGTAACCCCAGACTAATGCAGACAGTTGGGTCTCCCCCATAGACCTTTAAATTGTTGCCGCCTCCACCATGCTTAATAGGTATTATATAATATATAGTATTATTTAGTATTATATGTAATATTTACTGCAGCTCTAATTATGAATAATTCAACAAAGGGGTCATTTTTTATCTATTCTGCACATTCTAAAAAAAATAAAATGAGGCAGAAGTATATAACTTGCTGATGGCACACAGCTATAGAGACACAGAACACGTCTAATAAGGATGTAAGCATTTCTAGGCCATGGATAACTTAAAGATGGGCAGGATAGGGAACATTCTTTGCTGTATACACCTCATTTCCAGTGTCTAAGGAGACTTTTAATTACAATTAAAGTATGTCAAAATTATGTTTCAGGTGCAGCAGGAGCTTGAAAAGAATATTGCTAAAGAACTAGAACAAGGTACGTGGTACCCAGGGACATCAGACTTGGGCCTCATTCAGACATCTGTGTTTCACGTCCGCTATCTGTGCTGATCGCAGGAAAAATATCTACACGTTATAGTATAAGAACTTGTTTACATTAAGTTTTTTTGAGGTTTTGTTTTTTTTTTGTAGACAGATTGTCCGCAAAAAAAAAAAAAAAAAACTGCGGTATGTCTCTTTTTAATCCAATTTGCAGATAAAAATCGCTCAGACAAGTGAATAGGTTTGTGAAAAAATTTACATGGCGTGTGTCATATAAGTACAGTCCGTTTTTAACCGTTTAATGAGTAGTAGAAGCTTGGTTTGTTTTTTTGTTTGGGTTTTTTTTTTTGCATATGAGAAAAACGGACATATGGACAAAATCTACAAAAATTGTATCCAACATACTGATGTAAGAAAAAGACTTTTTTTTTTCTTTATATGCAATAAATGATATCTGAATGAAGTTTTCACGTGTGCATGTTGGGCAGCCAATGTTTCTGACTAATTAGGAGCGGGCCATAAAAATAGCTGCAGTACGTTCTGCGCCTCCATAACCATAGCTGTCCATCCCTGTAATATCACTAACATATTATTGCTTTTGCCTGGAACATATGTGCACGACAAGTATTGACGTGTTCCAGCTCTAGTCCACATAGTATAATCTGTTTATCCCATGTTATTTTCAGGTAATGCCGAGCTGGAAGGTGGATCTACCAGAATTTCCCCTGTTGGCTCCATAGCCGGATCTCTTAGAAACCTGACTGCAGAGCAAGACCCAGTTTCAAGAGCAACGCAGCAATATCTAGAGGTCCTGAAGAAAAACTATATGATCTAAACGAAAGTGATTTTTGTTTACGAGAAATGGTGACATCATTGAGAAGATGATTTTTGGTGTCTATATAGGTTTCTGGCATTTTGCACCTGTTACAAAACCGCATTGAAGACTTTATTTTCCTATTTATTTCCTTTATCCGCGACCACTGTATCTGAATGTTTTTTGTAACATAGCGCTGTGTACGCTGATGACTTTGTTTTACCTGTCCATGTATCTTATGAATTCAGGGTACGTAATGCCAGTCCACACAATGTTTCATCCACTTTGTGACAGTATTTACTTAAAGTGTTAGTGCCAAGAAAGTGCAAGAATGTATTTTTTTTTTTCGTATAGATTTCTACACTGCTGCTGAAAATGAAAAGGTACAAAAAGATTTCCTTCTGTCTTTATTAAGTCGGGACGCAGGAGCCATTTACGTACCCGTACCTCTGTTGTCTTTAACGCTCATTTTTAGACTGCCTCCATTTATTTGATTTACTACGATAATATGGTCTTAATGTAAATTCTTTACCTCTAACAGTTACTGGTACACTATATTAGCTGCCTAAAGTGCTACAACTGCTCTTTAAATGAATAATACATTTCCAAACAATCAGAAATTCTTCATTTTAATATGATAATCTAGGATTAGAAAAATGAGTTTCCTTAATTGGCCTGAACTGCAGCACCAGACACCACCCATGAGTAAGAGTGGTGTCTTTTCTAATTCTAGACAACCCCTTTAAAGGGAAACCTGTAACCTCCAGAAATGCTATTTAACTTTAGATATAATGGTAATCTGCAGTGTATAAATCCAGTCTACTAGGCTTTACTGTAGAGTTGCTCGCTCGCTTTCAGCCATCGGGGTGATGCAAGCAGCAGTTACAGCCACCACTCACAGTATATGTGCTGTTATCCCTCCCCTGACCTTTAATTGACAGTTTACTCTGCCACGTTCTGCAGAGCAGGCTGTCAGTACAATGTGTTGGGGAGTGATTACAGCTGCAGTGACTGTTACAGCTTCCTCCACCACCCTGATGACTAGAATCGAGTGGCTGCAGGGAGAATAAAACAGAATTTTCTCCCTGTAGCCACTGCTCGAGTAAGTTTGATACACCTTATATAAACGCTATTTATCTGCAGATTACCCCTATATCTGAAGTTGAATAGCGTTTCTGGGGGTGACAGGTTCTCATAGGGTTCTCCCATCATGGCCTGAGCTAGGACTATCTTTATCCAGGCACTTGCCAATGGAGAGGGACTCATAACTGTGGTGGTCACCGAAAGAGTGTAGCACAACCGTTCTCGGCTATTTTTGGAGCCACACCTTCATGAATGGCTAAAATGCGAATAATCCTTTAATGATCCATTTCCATGGGAGCTTTCCGCTGCAGATTGTTGATTATAAGGCGCTGATTCACCACACATTTTGCTCTTGCGTTGCTGAACGTGCAATTTGCAGGGTGAATTAACATGTTGCCATTTTAAATCCATGATGTCTATCAATTTCCTAAAATCTCAATTCTAATGCTGGTACTGTAATATGCATCAGATGTTTCGTCACGCAAATCCACTGTGTATTCTCCCCTTAAAGCACCATTCCAGCGCTGGAGTGGTACAACTAATGTAAGGTCTCTGCACGTAGTCTCATACTTCATTTTTTTTAACAGCGCCACTTTCTTCGGTCTCCAGCTGGTCACTTTTCTTTTCAATGTAAGTCTATGAGAGCGAAAACGAAGCTTGTGACAGATCCCTCTGACTTCTGATCAGTCACAAGATGGCAGCGCGGGACCAGAGGGTGGTAAGTATAAGACTAGGGGCAGGGACCTTACATTAGTAGCACCACTATATCAGTGAAATAAAAAAAATTCTGGAGCGATGCTACCATAAAGAAGGTTTATGGGGAAAAAAAAGTCCTTTTAGCATGTTTTAAAATGTGAAAAAAGGTAAATAACTCAGGAATAATCTAGTCATTAGATATTAATGTTACAGGAGTCCGTGTAAGAGTTTGTGTTTCCATGACAACGCTGTGTGGCCCCAGGCAATGGAGAGAGCTTGGCCACATTAGACCCAGGCAGATTATTTTATTTGTACTAGAAAAAAATGGATTCTACCGCTGTATCTTACAACAGTTTCACCTCGTACAGGGAAAAAAACTGAGAGGTTTTCATCAGTGTTTGCTCAGTGTGTCTGTTTTTACCGTAAGCGATTTTCTCGAATGCCAAATAAAAAGGCTAAAGCCTCATTCAGACATCAGTTTTTCATGCATGCGTTATATATTAGTTTTTCACAGATAGAACATGTACCCATTATAGTGTATGGAGCAGTTTACCCGTCCGTGTTATTTTGAGGACTGTGTATATGTAAAAAATTGACGTTTGATGACGTGGGTCACTTATACATGTCTTTGGGTCAGAGAAAATCATAGACCGCACACGAGTGACATCCATGTGCAATCCAAGATCTGCCTCTTTTTACATTTTGTCTTTTGCTCCAAGAAAAGGACTGACGGTAACAACTGACATACTGACCAAATACTGATGAAAGTCTGATCCAGATCACGGATGAAAATCGGTCCTCTCTTTTTTACATACTAGGAGAATATGGTTGTCTGATTAAAGCTGAACACTGAGCTGCCAGACACAGTGACTGGAAGTGTTGTCATGAGGACACAAACACTTTTTCACATTTTATTTTTAAAGAGTTTAGTATAGACCCCCACTTAACTACAATGGTTACAATCTGTACATAGTCATACAGCAAATCTTTCTATATTTACAACATATAAGCATGTGTTATTCTACTTAATGACGTCAGATTCTTCTATTTTCAGTTACTACAAAACTCCTGTATACATCACAACAAATAAATACTTTCTATAACCTGCTTGCTCTTGTTGTCTTTTATAGAAATGTTCCAATATGACCACTTGATACCTACAAAATGGAACCTGTTAAAGTGGATTCTCCGATAGATATAAGGAATAACTGTATTATCCATCTTGTGGTGGAAGTAACTGCACAGGAACATGTAGTGTTGTGGCCAGTCCATGGTGAACTAATGGCCTTATGTGCTGAAAACCTTGCTGTTACAAAAGACATGGGACCCGCTTCAGCAATACTAGCGCTGTGCATTCCAATCTGGATTAGGAGTCTACTTGAGGAAGATGTGCCAAATTCATTGAGACGTGCCTCTTAGGCTAGTTTCACACTAGCGTATGGAGGAGGTGCGGAGGGATGCGGACTTCCTCCGTGACGCTCCGTCGGCATGCGGCCTGCATACCATATCTTTAGCACTGGGTACGCAGACCATGCCGATGTATGCGGATGCCTCCGCATGCTTCGTTTTGACGGTGCGGCGACCGCAACCCAATCCAACACGTTGCGTTTGTCCCAGGTTGCCGCATCATCAAAACGACACATGGAACATGTCCTGCGTATCCAATGCTAAAGATGGGGTACGCAGGCTGCATGCCGACGGAGGAGGCGTGGCAGTGGGCGGAGCTTCACGGAGGAAGGCCGCATCCCTCCGCAGCGCTGCCATACGCTAGTGTGAAACTAGCCTTAATGAATTTCGCTAATTTTTGAACTGCTGTGCCATTAATGTTACATCTAGTCACATATGCCTTCCACTCCGTTCATTCCATGTGTGGCTTTATCCGGCAGCCCCATAGAGATGGGGTGGCGATCGAGCATGCGCACTGCCACTCCGTTCTAGGGGATAAAAGAGCCCTGTACTGCTAATCTGTGTCTGTCCCAGAAGTGAAACCCGCACCAATTCAGAAGTTATTTTAATAATCAGGTACAGGGATGCAATAATACAAATGCTGCAGAGCAGGGATCAACTATAGAACGCTTCAGTTGCCGCGCAACCCATTTTACCTCACACTGACTGGCCACACCCCCTTCACCCTGGTTACTGGCTTGCTCTGGCTGCAATCTCGTTCCCCCCAGGAACAGGAGGTTTGGCCCCAGCAGTTCCGGACCCGACGCTTCACCAGCCTTAGCAGCTCGGTCCTCCCCTCTACATCATTACCTGTCATAAGAATAGGTGATAACATAACATCACTGGACAACCGCTTTAATGGTTTTACACATTTATGCTGTGGGTGTTTGCAGTTACTAAATCCTTCCCATAGTAAATGAGTGCAACAAACTAACTACAGGAGCACTGACTCATTTTAGAATCCCTATTTTGGCCACAATAACTAGACTTAGGTGTTGTAGAATAAAACAAACATGTCTGCTTTCTTCCAAAACCAGTGCCTAACCTGTCCTTAGGGGAGGGACAGAAAGAAGGAAGGGAAGCATCAGCCATCTTGCTATTCCATTTAATCATGTGCACAGGATGGACGACAATGGACCATGGATGAGAGGGAAAAAATCCGCTCTGACTAAAAACATCAGCTACCAGCCACCTCACAAAAGGCACATCCAATTGTGACACTTACCCTCACTCTTCCCACTGGTCCTGATGTTTGGGGGTTGATGTCAGCTTTATATTGGCAGCTGACATCAAGCCCAGGGGTTAGTAATGAAGAGGCGTCTATAAGACACCCCCATTACTAACCCCATAATCATATTGCAAATAAAAAAAACAACCTGAATAAAGTCCTTTATTTGACATAAAAGACACTGCTGCTTTATTTTGAAATTTAAAAAAAAATTGTCAAAATTATACTCCCCTCTATGTCCAATCCTGTCACGCCGTTCCGACATACTCACCCGGCCATCGCTCCCACGCCGCAGCCCCTCGCCGCCCGACAGCCACAGCGTCACCTCTGACAGGCGCGTGTCCGACGGCATCTTTGCATGCAATGCGCATGCGCCATAGGCCGTGGCCGCGCCTCCCTTCTGCCTCTTGTGCTCCGGCTGTGCCCTGAGCAATGGCAGACAAGACAGGGGCATATCAGGCCGCTTCCCCCTGAGGGAGGCGCCTGGTGTGTTTCCTAGCACACTGGGCCCGCTTTGTGTGCTCTGCAGTCTCACAATCCTGTTCTCGCGTTCTCCCTGCAGCAGCCTCGCAGTCCTATCAGTGTCCCATCCTGCTCCAGTCCTGCCGTCCTACTCCAGTCCTGCCTCCAGTGTTCCTGTTCCATCCTGCTCCAGTCCTGCCTCCGGTGTTCCTGTTCCATCCTGCTCCAGTCCTGCCGTCCTCTAATCCTGTCTCCTGTGTTCCTGCTCCAGCCATCCCTCCACGTTCAAGTCTACTGTCTTGCTCCATTCCTGTCTCCTGTGTTCCAGCTCTGTCCTGTCATCTACACTTCAGTCCCTCTACGTTCCAGTCTACAGTCTTACTCCACTCCTGTCTCCTGTGTTCCAGCTCTGTTCTGCCATCTACACTTCAGTCCCACACTCCTACTCCAGTCCATCCTGAGCCGCCCCTCTCGGTACCGGCTACCGTGGTACTCGAACCCCTGGGCCTGCTCCTAACGGTCCCTGTATTGGTGTCGGTTCCACCTGGCAGCTCGCCCGGGGCCCCTCGGTGCCACGGCCCAGAGGGTCCACTCTTGGAGAATCCAGCTCCAGACCAGCCACGCTAACAAATCCTCTGAAGCCCATGTCCCTTGTAAAAAATAAAATAATAAACAGCCATATCCCTCACCCGTCCCCTACGTGAAGATAATCCTCCGATGCCCATGTTCTCTAAAAGTTTTTTTTTAAAAACCGACGAGAAGATAATCGAGCAGAGACAATGATTTATACGTACTTGCGCAGCTCAGTGTCTTGCAGTGATGGGAACAATGAGGTTAATGTCCAATGAACTCCGTTCACCTCATTGAGGTCAGCGTGAGCGCCATGAGAAAGTTCTCATGGTGCTCGCGCTGATGTCATTGAGGTAAAGAGGCAGGGCTAAAGTCATTAAAGTCATGTAAAGCTAGAAAAAAGCCTTTCATCAATGAGAAGCATAGGAGAGCCAGGCTGAAGTTTGCCAAAGACCATAAGGATTAGACCATAGAGGACTGGAGTAAGGTAATCTTCTTTGATGAGTCTAATTTTCAGCTTTGCCCAACACTTGGTCGTCTAATGGTTAGACGGAGACCTGGGGAGGCGTACAAGCCACAGTGTCTTGCACCCACTGTGAAATTTAGTGGAGGATTGGTGATGATCTGGGGATGCTTCAGCAAGGCTGCAATTGGGCAGGTTAATGTTTGCGAAGGACGTATGAATCAAGCCGCATACAAGGTTATCCTGGAAAAACAGTTGATTCCTTCTGCTCAGGCAATGTTCCCTAACTTTGATGACTGGTTTTCCCAGCAGGACAATATGTCATGCCACACAGCTAGGTCAATCAATGTGTGGATGAAGGACCACCACATCAAATTCCTGCCATGGCCAGCCCAGTCTCCAGATCTGAACCCCATTGAAAACCTCTGGAATGTAATCAAGAGGAAGATGGCTAGTCACAAGCCATCAAACAAAGAACTGCTTAAATTTTTGTAACAGGAGTGGCATAAGGTCACCGAAAAGCCGTGTGAAAGACTGGTAGAAAGCATGCCAAGACACATGAAAGCTGTGATTAAAAATCAT
The DNA here is from genome assembly GCF_039654945.1 of Dendrobates tinctorius. Taxonomy (NCBI): domain Eukaryota; kingdom Metazoa; phylum Chordata; class Amphibia; order Anura; family Dendrobatidae; genus Dendrobates; species Dendrobates tinctorius. The sequence continues at coordinate 27,512,622 of NW_027361703.1, read as the reverse complement.
GGTTATTCCACAAAATATTGATTTCTGAACTTTTCCTGAGTTAAAATATTAGCATTGTTGTTTCTAAATGATTATGAACTTGTTTCCTTAGCATTATTTGAGGTCTGCAAGCACTACATTTTTTTTGTTATTTTGACCATTTCTCATTCTCCGAAAATAAATCCAAAATTTAGCGCTTGGAAATTCGAAGACATGTCAGTAGTTTATAGAATAAAAGAACAATTTACATTTTACTCAAAAATATATCTATAAAGAGCAAAATCAGACAAACTGAAAATTTTGCAGTAGTGTCTTAATTTTTGCCAGAGATGTATATCCCCTCTCCGTGGCTATAATCATCAGCCGCCAGCTGTCTGCTTTCCCTCTGCTGGTTAATAAAATTTCGGGGGACCCTACATCATTTTATTTTAGAAAATAATGTATTATTACAATATATGTACAATAAACTACAAACGCAAAGCACTGATTATATATCTCACATTTCTATCTGTGTGTGTGTATATAATAAAATAGCATGCTACTTGCATGACATTCGTCCGACTTTTTTGGAACAAAATCAGACCCGATTTTTAAAACGCTAGGGTGTCTCCGGCCTTAGGCAGATGGCCCTAGAAATGCTCTCAGAATAAAATATTTTAGGCAGGTAATCCCTAACAGGCCAATTCATGAAGGAGTTTGTCAGAATAAGTTGCAACTTTTTTTGCAAATCTGAAATTGAAAAATATTGCGACTTTTGCATTTTCACACTAGTCCAGACTCACAACACCTCTATTGGAAGAGCATAGGTGGGAAGGGGCTTGGCTATGCCCGTTCATCAATTTCCTGAAAAATTATGCCACCTAGTTAATTTCTGGCGAGGTGGGAAGGAAGGTGTACTGAACTGACTGGCCACGCCATGATGCATTATGTGCTGACAAACTCCCAGTAAGTGCACCTTGTTTTCCCTATACCTCCACTCCTTTCTTTTATTTATCGCCCTGCCTTTAACGACCTAAGACATATAGGGCTCGGCGCATGAATAAAGCTGGCAACAGCTGAAATGCATAGGTTTATCATATGAGCTGCTGGATGTGGTGAACAATACCACAATTTTAAAATTAATCAATAAACGTGGATTTTTATCTTCCTCACACTATCTCGCTGGAATCCTCTCTTTCCTGATTTATTCAAAATAAAACAAAAATCCACATATTTGGTATCGCTGCTTTCACAAGTGACCGATCTTTCAAATATAAAAAAATTAATTGGGGTAATTAAAAAAAAATCAAAATGCCATAATTACTTTTTTTGGTCGCCACAACATTACAATAACGTGCAATAACAGGTGGTTGAAAGATTGCAGCTACCCCAAAATTGTACCGATAAAAAAGTCAGCTCAGCGCACAATTTTTTTTTTTTTTTTTTACAGACTTTGGATTTTTTGTCACCACAAAAAGAACATATACAGTGTGGAAAATAAGTATTTGATACACTGCAGATTTTGCAAATTTTCCCACCTACAATGAATGGAGAGGTCTGTAATTTTTATCGTAGGTACACTTCAAGCTTGAGAGACAGAATCTAAAAATAAAAAGCAGAAAATCACATTGTATGATTTTTAAATAATTATATTGCATTTTATTGTATGAAATAAGTAGTTGATTACCTTCCACCCAGCAAGAATTCTGGCTCTCACAGACCTGTTAGTTTTTCTTTAAGCCCTCCTTCTCTGCACTCATTGCCTGTATTAATTGCACCTGTTTGAACTTACCTGATTAAAAGACACCTGTCCACACATTGAATCACATTGTAACCTCTCCACCATGGCCAAGACCAAAAAGCTGTGTAAGAACACCAGGGTCAAAATTGTAGACTTGAACAAGACTGGGATGAGCTACAGGACAATAGGCAAGCAGCTTGGTGAGAAGGCAACAACTGTTGGCATAATTATTAGAAAATGGAAGAAACAAAAGAGGACTGTCAATATTACTCAGTCTGAGGCTCCATGCATGTTCTTGTCTCATGGAGTAAGGTTTATTCTGAGAAAGGTCAGGAATCAGCCTAGCCCACGGAAGGACCTGGTCAACGACTTGAAGAGAGCTGGGACCAATCTCAAACATTACCATTGGTAACACACTACCCCGTCATGGATTAGAATCCTGCAGGGTACGCAAGGTTACCCTGCTCACGTCAGCACAAGTCCAGGACAGTTTAATGTTCGCCAATGACCAATTGGATGATCTAGAGGAGACATGGGAGAAGGTCATGTGAGACCAAAATAGAACTTATTGGCATCAACTGCACTTGTCATGTTTGGAGGAAGAAGGATGAGTACAACCCCAAGATCACCGTCCCAACCGTGATGGGGAAACATATTTTGGGGGTGCTTTTCTACAAAGGGAACAGGACAACTGCACTGTATTGAAGTGGCATGTATCGCAAGATTTTGGTCAACCTCCTTACCTCAGTAAGAGCATTAAAGTTGGACCGTAGCTGTGTCTTCCAGCATGACAATGACACGAAACACACAGCCAGGGCAACTAAGGCTATGTGCACATGCTGCGGAATTGCCGCGGAAAGTCTACTCTCATCTCTCACTGATTCTACCTTACTCCTCCCACCAGCCCAAAACAGCAGCACATGCAGAACCAGGCGCAGTGTGATCCAGAGGAGCCATCACTGCTATCAGTACTCGCAAAAATATCACTGTATTATCTGTGGAGTTACATGGGACTGCAGGTCACATCTAATACATTATCATCTTAGTGGGAGCCCACCAAAAGCAGGGTGCTGCTGGCAGAGATAGATGTTCCTGGAAGCCCAGAAGGCACAGTAGAAAGGTGAGATTCTGTCACTTTTACCACCTTCTGTTCTTGCTGAGAATGTATGATGTTTTTGCAGTGGTGTAACTGGAGTCAGATGGGCCCCAGTGCGAAATTTGGACCTGCCCCCACACACACGGTCAGATGTATAGGCCCTTGTAGCGTTCTAAATTCTATAAAGACTTATGAATTGCCCCCTCCTCCTTCATTATGTAGCAATGTTCCCCATCCTGATACATAGGCTCATCATCCTGGTGAATATGTCCACATCCTGGTATATATATCCCAATGCTAGTATAGATGGTCCCCATCCTGGTATGTATGGTGCACATGGTCTCCATTCTGGTATATATGCCCCCTTCCTGGTATATATGTCCCCATCCTGGTTTACATGGTCCCCAATCCTAGTGTATGTGTCCCCGTTGTGCCCCTAATGCATAATTAAAAACAACATTCTACTCACCTTTCCTCTGTTCCCACGTCGCCCAGCGTCTTTTGTTTCCACTGCACAGCCCGGCAGCTGACATCGGAGTGTGCGCTGCTACCTGTGGCTGCACCTTCGATGTCAGCTCACAGCCACTGCATGTGTCGCGATGCAGCATGTATCGCAGTGCAGGGACCCGATGGATCTCTGCAACACGATGCATGTCATCTGGATCTGCGTCTTCAGTGAGGACGCAGATCCAGCAAAGCAGGCATCTGTACCCCTGTGCCTTGTCGTGGCCTTGATTCCTGTGGCCACAGTCATTACACCTGTTTTTTTCTGCTGGCTAACCAATATTGTTACCAATGTGTGTTCCCCTCACCCTGTTGTCTGAGTGGTGTTCTACCCGTGGGTATCGAGTGCGGGCGTTCAGTGGATGAGCCCTGGTTCTTCCGGGCTCTCGAAAGACAGCCAAGGCCAGCCGACAAGAGCACCCACTGACTGGTGTGTCTCCATAGTGATGTCACTGACCAACAGAGGACCCAGAAGTGCCAGAGCAGCGCCACTCTCCCATTAATTTCAGTGGCAGTGAATCTGGCGCCTGCACTTCCTTCCCTGTCCACTTATGACTACCAAGAGTAAGAGTGACAGATCCTACGTAGTTATGTATCATACACATATACTGCAGGTGTAGGCAGGCATAGGATGAATGAAAATGCAGAATGGATTTGATTAAGGGTCTCTAGGCTCATACACACCAGACTGAGAGTGGAATTATTTTTAGCACAGTGGAATGACAACTCGTAAGAACAGAATCTGTACTCTGGGACTAGGTATGAGTGAACCAAACCTGGAGAAGTAAGCTGGGCCCAGAGACCTTTGTTGAAATCCATTCTGCATTTTCTTTGCTGCCTGTGTTGTGCTGTATTGTATTTCAATGGAGCCCATGGAAGTCACCGGGCTTTCCTTGTTGACATTTCAAATGGGCCTTCCAGCGCTTCCCCACCCCCATTGTTTCCAATTGGCAATCCTGTCATTCCTTTTGGTACAACCCCAGTGAACAATGACTTTCCTGCTGTGCCAGCCAATTGTGTTTTGGTTAGCTAAAACATGTACTTTAATAGATCTATCCCCAATATTTGTTCATTTCTTTTAAATAAAAGTGTATTTTGAGTTCATCTAACAAACAATGGGGTTTTCAAGAAGCCAGAGGAACAGCAAAGTTACTGTATGATTTACTTGGGGTTTGAATATTTTGCATTTCGTACTATCAACGCAGTGGTTACTTGGAGATGCCGACTGCATCGCTCTTCAAAGTGCCGTTCAATTCTCAAAACAAAAGATGGCAACATAGTTCAAGAACCAACAGAACATTATCATGACTCCTGCCCTCAAAAAGTAGACGCAAATGTGCTACAGAGCATCTCACCTATAACTCTAGACTATTCTCCTGCCCGGCCCAGCATCTCACTTATAGGGTAGAGGCACACTAGGGTATGCGTTATCAGAGCGATTTTGATGCATGACAGTCACGCAAGTGCTTTCCATATGGTCATGCGAGTGGGATGCGATTTTGCATTTTTTCTCAGCTAACATCAGTGTGACATCTGAGTGGTGTCCCTGTGCAGTGCATTTTTAACATGATCTTTCCCATGCTGTATAAAGTTTGAAAAGAGAAGACAGATAGATCGTTGAATAGAATAGACAGACAAATAGATGCTAGAATAGGTAGATCAGGCTTAGCAGTCTCCCGCCCATTAACTCATGCATATTCACTGCATTGGCTCTGTGAGAGCCTCTGTGATTGGCTGTTACAGTCAGACTGCATTTCCTCGATCTGGACGGTGTTTGTGCTTGGTTGCCATACACATTAGTGTATGGCAACCAATCTGCCGTCATAGGGTGTTAAAAAAAAAAAAAAATTTAAAAAAAAACGCGTGGGGCTTCACAACAATTTGAAGTCTAGCCCAATGAAAACAGACAGCTGAGAGCTGCCACCCTCAGCTGCCTAAATTTTACCTTTCCTGGCAAAAAAAATGCGTGGGCACGGCCCTATTTTTAATTGCCAGCCAAGGTAAAACTAGGCAGCTGAGGGCTGGTATTGTCAGCAGGGTGGGGACCCATTGTTTTAGGGCTCCACACACTAAAGAATAGCAGCCCGCAGCCACCCCTGAAAATGGAGCTAGTGTGGCTGTACCCATACCTGTATACTATCCCCCTGTCAAGCAGAGCATCTCTCCTATAACTTTATATTATCCACCTGTCCTGCAGAGCATCTAACCCAGTGTTTCCCAACTACAGTCCTCATGAGCAGGTCATGTCTTCAGGATTTCCTCAGTATTGCACAGCTGTTTGAATTCTTGCCTGTCCAGGTGATGCAATTACCACCTGTGCAATACTAAGGAAATCCTGAAAACATGACCTGTTGGTGGGCCTTGAGGACCGGAGTTGGGAAAAATGATAATTACTTACCGGTCAGCGCCTTAATCGAGATGGAAGCAATAGGTTCAAATGGAGACGCTGTCAGTGCCCTTAATACTAAATTTAGATCCCAGGGAGCTACCTTAGATGTTAATTTTGTGGGCCTGGATGTAAAGGAGGCCCGAATGAATCTATAGACCCATGGGTGATCAGCCAGTTTTTGATCAAACAATGCACCCAGGGCCGATACCTGCACTTTCAAGGTGCTTGTGGATAGTCCTTTTTCCAGTCCTTTCTGGAGGAACTCTAGGATCTCTTTTATTGGTATTTCCTAGGCTGTCCCAGTCAATTGTCGGCCCGTGAACTGCAAGAATTTTTCCCCAATTTTTTGGTATTTGCGTGGTTACCTCCTTTCTGCTAGCGAGCAGGGTGGTTACTAACGGGACTGAGAACCCTTTTGCTAGGAGTCCCCTCTCAAGTTCCACGCAGTGAGGTGCAGCCTGTGAACCCTGGGGTGTTCTACTGGGCCCTGGTATAGCAGATTCGGGGTATCTGGGAGGATCCATGGGTCCGAGACAGACATGCGTCAGAGCCATGTGAACCATGCACTTTTAGGCCAGAAGGGTGCAATCAAGATTATTCAAGCTTTCTCTTGTCGGATCTTTTTCAAGACTATTGGAATCAATGGAAACGGGGGGAACGCATAGGCGAGACGAAATTTCCACCGGTGTAGTAGTGAATCCACCCCCTCTGGTTGCTCTCTTGGATTTAGGGAGTAGAACCTGTCCACTTTCCGATTTTCCCTGGTGGCAAACAGGTCTACTTCTGGTGTGCCCCAGGCAGCGCAGATTTCCCCAAATATTTTTTGACTTAGGGACCATTCTCCCTGGTGTAGTACATGACGGCTTAAATAATCGGCCAGATAATTGTCTGCCCCCTTTAAATGTGTACCCGATAAGGACAGATTGTTTTCCGCCCATGTGAATAATTCCCTGGCCTCTGCCATAAGGGTTGCCGACCTTGTACCCCCTTGTCTGTTTATGTATGCTATGACCGTGTTGTTGTCAGATAATATGGTGACATGTCTCCCTTGTACTTCTCGCTTTACCAGGGGAAGGGCTCGTCTTACAGCCGCCAGTTCTTTTAGATTTGAGGATGCATCCCTCATTCCGGGTTCCCACTGGCCCTGTAGGGTTCGTTTCTCTATGTGTGCCCCCCAACCACTCGGACTTGAGTCCGTGGTCAATACCACCGAGTTTTGAGTAGTCCAGGGCACTGATCTGGTTAAATTTTCGGTGCTCAGCCACCATTTTAGCGACTCCTGCTCTTGAGGGGAATGATCTCCCGGTTTAAATTGGAAGGACCCTTCTCCTGCTCGGATAGGATCTGCCACTGTAGCTCTCGTATGGGCTTGTGCCCACTGGACTGCTGGGATTGTTGCTGTTAACGTGCCCAGGAGCAACATTGCCTCTCTTACTGATATGGCTCGACCGGACTGTATCCGTTGTATTTTTTGTTGGATAGCCCCAATTTTTCTTTCTGGAAGAATGCACTGCTGTTTTAATAAGTCCAATTGAATTCCAAGGAATTCTTGTGACTGTACTGGAGTTAATTTGGATTTTCTCAGATTGATCATCCAGCCTAACCTTGTTAATATTTCCAGGACCTTTGTAACTGCATTTTCGCAATTTTGCTTGTCGTTTGCTATGACCAGGAAATCGTCTAGATAGGGTACTAGCAGGATATTCTCCCTTCTTATAAAGGACGCTACTTCCCCGATGATTTTTGTAAATATACGAGGGGCTACTGATACCCCGAATGGTAGGCACTGGTACTGTAGATGAGTGGGGACTTGAGCAATCTCTATCACCAGTCTTAGATATTGTTGGTGTTCTCCCCATATTGGGACATGGTAATAGGTATCGGTAAGATCTATTACTGCCATGTAGCAACCTGGGTCGAAGTAGCTTCACTGCTGATCCCAAGGTCTCCATTTTGAATTTCTCTGTTCTGATGTATTGGTTCAGGGCTTTGAGATTGAATATTGTTCTTAGTGACCCATCTGGTTTTGGCGTGAGGAACAGAGTGCTGTAATACCCTTTCCCTTCTTGATGAGACGGGACTTTTATTAGTACCTCTTTTTGAATGAGGAGCTGGATCTCCTTTTCTAGCTTACCCTGATTATTTTTGGCTACCCGGGTCACTTTTAGTCTTTGGGGTGGAAGGCTTAGAAAACTTAGTCGTAGGCCTCCGGCTAACAGGTCGGTTACCCACTTTGAGGTGGGCAATGCTACCCACTGATGGACAAAGAACCGAAGCCTGCCCCCGACCGCCCTGGCGTCAAGGCTATCGGGTCTCGGGGTGGTTTTACTAAAGAGGAATCCTTTCTCTTTTCCCCTCCAGGGTCTGCCCCGCGTGGTTCTATCGTCTGGCCGCCCTCGGCTCCCTCTATTCCCTGCTCCACCAAAGGACGAGCGAGCTTCAGTCCACCGGCGCCTAGGGAAGGGGGGTGGAAACCGTTTTTTCTTATCTGACGCCTTTTCTAAAATTTCGTCCAATGCTTCCCAAACAAGTATTGACCCTCACAAGGGACGGCACAGAGTTTAACTTTTGACTGGAAGTCTGCCGACCAGTTTTTTAACCAAAGTGCTCTGCGGCCTGAATTTGAAAGGGCGCATGAACGGGCGCTACCACGGACGGAATCTACTGCGGCGTCCGCCAGGAATTCCGCTGCCTTCTGTAGGGAAGGTATTGCCTCCAGCAGTGTCTCCCTTGGGCATTTATTCTTAATTTGGTCACTTAATTTGTCTAACCACTTGACCATAGCACGTGCTGTACAAGTGGTGGCCACCCCCGGTTTAAACGACCAAGCCGATGCTTCCCAAGCAGACTTTAGAAAAGAGTCTGCTTTCTTGTCAAGGGGATCTTTTAAGGCGCCCATGTCCTAAAATGGCAATGCTATTCCTCTGGATGTACTAGCAATGGCGGCATCTAGTCTGGGAGCTTTTTCCCATTTATCGCATACCTCCTCATCAAACGGGTATTTACGTTTGAGCGCCTGCGGTATGGAAATTTTTTTGTTGGGTTTCTTCCATTCTCACTTGATTAAATTTAACAGGCTATCATGGAAAGGAAAAACCCTTCGTTTTTTCCCCTCAAGGTTGCTAAACATAGCATCTTGAATTGATTTTGGCTCTTTTGGTGTCTCAAGTCCCATTGTGGACCTTACAATCTTTAGTAACTTCCCAATGTCCTCAGATAGGAAATATGGACGACCCTTTTCCTTGTCCGAGGAGTCCAGGTCCGAGGCCCCTATCTCCCCTTGCTCTTCCTCAGACTCTATATCAGTAGTTATCTGTGGGAGGGAGAGGAGGTGGGGGCGGGGTTGGGGCAGGTGTTATATCGGAACTAGAATCATAGAGTTGGAAGGGACCTCCTGGGCCATCTGGTCCAACCCCCTGCTCAAAGCAGGATTCACTAAATCATCCGTCAGATGTCTGTCCAGCCTCTGTTTGAAGACTTTCATTGAAGGAGAACTCACCACTTCTCGTGGCAGCCTGTTCCACTCATTGATCACTCAAAAAGTTTTTTCTAATATCTAATGTCTCCTCCCATTCAGTTTCATCCCATTGCTTCTAGTCTTTCCTTGTGCAAATGAGAATAAAGATGATCCTTCTACAATGTGACAGCCCTTTAGATATTTGTAGACAGCTATTAAGTCTCCTCTCAGTCTTCTCTTTTGCAAACTAAACATTCCCAAATCCTGCAACCTTTCCTCATAAGACAGGGTTTGCAGACCGGTCAGCATTCTGGTCGCTCTTTTCTGAACTTGCTCCAGTTTGTTGATGTCTTTTTTAAAATGTGGTGCCCAAAACTGGACACAATATTCCAGATGAGGTCTGACCAAAGAGGAGTAGAGGGAAATAATGACTTCACGTGATCTAGACTGTATGCTTCTGTTAATACATCCTAGAATTGCATTTGCCTTTTTTGCTGCTGCATCACACTGTTGACTCATATTCAGTCTGTGATCTATTAGTATACCCAAATCTTTTTCACATGTGCTGTTGCTTAGCCCTATTCCTCCCATTCTGTATATGCTTTTTTCATTTTTATTGCCCAGATGTAGTACTTTGCATTTTTCCCTGTTAAAAATTCTGTTAGTTGCTGCCCACTGCTAGGTGTCTGCTCTCTTAATTCATCTTTTACTTGATCCGGATCATAGCTTTAAAGCTTTGGAGCAGGGATGGTGACTCTTCGGCCATTGTCATTTTAATGCATGAGCGACAGTCGCTTCTCATACGTTTTAACTAGGGCCTTTTTGCATAAAGCACATTCCTTGTTCTTTTGTTTGGATGTGGCCTTTCCCTACAGAAGACATATATAGTGCAATTGTTAATATATTGTGCTGCCTTACAAAGGCACTCACCCGGCCCCTTTCCTGGGTACCCGTTGGAAGCCATCGCCACTCAGTCGGCGCCAGCGTCATGGTGGCCACGCCTCCCCCGGCCCTGCTTCCCACTGGAGCGACCACCGGAAAGTCAGACGAGGAGGACACCGCTCAGCGCCCACCGAGCTGGGCTGACAGGCGCGCGCCACCGCCATCCTCTCCCCGTGGACCTCGGCCTCCTGAGCGGACATCATCAGAGGGGGATCCCTCCAGAGGTACAGGCTCTGCCCCAAGCATCCGCCTGCAGGAAACCAAACTGGGGAGAGAAGTGCCACCCCCTTCTTATGTCTCTGCTACAGGTTTCCTGAGGGCGGATACCTTCTCTCATGTCTGCGGTGCTGTCATGGGGAAGGGAAGACACTAATAACCTATAATTCTATATTATTCTCTGTCCTGCAGAGCATCTCACCTGTAATTCTATTATTCTTCTGCCCTGCAGAGCATCTCACCTATACCTGTGTACTATCCCCCTAGCCTGCAGCGCATTTAACCTATAATTTTATACTAATCTCTATCCTGCAGAGCATCTCACCTATAATTCTATATTATTCTTCTGCCCTGGCCTGCAGAGCATCTCACATATACCTGCACACTATGCCCCTGTACTGCAGAGCATTTAACCTGTAGATCTATGCCACTCTGTCCTGCAGAGCATCTCACCTATACCTGTATACTATCCCCCTGGCCTGCAGAGCATTTAACCTACAATTCTATACTATTCTCTATCCCGCAGAGCATCTCACCTATAATTCTGACCTGTACACTATCCCCCTGTCCTGCAGAGCATCTCACCTATAATTCTATACTAGTCTCTGCCCTGCAGAGCATCTCACGTATACCTGCACACTATCCCCCTGTACTGCACAGCATTTAACCTATAGATCTATGCCACTCTGTCCTGCAGAACATCTCACCTATAACTCTACTGTTTTCCTGTGGGTATTCATGTCTGTGGGCAATTTTCTGTGGGTATTTTTCAAATATCATGTGAACATCCGCACCTTACACCTCAAATATCATAAATCTGAAACCTCTGCAAATACTAAGCATGTGCACTGGGCCTTGAGAGTTTCATAGATCCATTCACACAGCTGATGTACTAGATGGAGGCCCGATGCCATCGCATCGGGAGGGCAGTAATGTTACAATGGGGGCAGGCTTTGCAGCGTTGAGAGTCTCCCCCCCCATGTGCTCACTCATCCACTCTCTCTTTCTCCATGTGCTGACTTCTCCCATCTGTGCTCTCTTCTTTGACTAGTCTACCCCATGTGCTATCCTTCTTGTCTGCTGTCTCTCTCCTTCCTGTGCAGTGTTCTCTCCTCATGCGCTGTCCCATTTGAGCTGTCTCTCTCACCCCTGTGTCTGACCGTGTACAGAACATACCACAGCTCCTGGGCAGGGGAGGAAGCAAAAGACAATACTGACATTACAGCAGGAGATCGCAGAGGATACATTTTGTGAGGTAAAATATTAAAAACAGTCAGTGAAATATTTTACCTCATAAAATGAATCCTCTGTGATCCCCTGCTGTAATGTCAGTATTGTCTTTTGCTTCCTCCCCTGCCCAGGAGCTGTGGTATGCTCCGTACACGGTCAGACACAGACAATTTTTAAAATGAACTTTCATTCGTGGGAAAACCCCTTTAACGTGACCGGCTTCCTCTGCCTGTAGACACGTCGCGCATCTGCTGCCAGGATCAGCCGAATGATTCACTGCATCTGCACGGAATTTGAGCAGGCGCAGTGCGATGGTGTTCTGCTGGTGGTACCGCGCAAGAAGCCGAGAGTGTGTGAACGAGGTGACGGTGTTCCACGCAATAGGTTGGTACCAGCAGTAGTTTCCATATTGAGGCACCCATCACTTGGGTGTCCCAATATGGCTGTCAGTGAACTTACTCCACTTGGAAATCTGGGATACGGTGACATCTGGACAGAACAGGAAATGAAAACATTACAAGGTAATTATATAAATAGATGCTCTTGTTCTGTTACTGCATTCTTAACCTGTATTATAAAACCCTTTTATTAACAAAAAAAGTGAAATATGAATTTTTTTTTTTGCTGCATTGCTTACTTTTACGATGTAGTCTTGAACTTTGATTTGAAAATTAAATCCACCACAAAAAGCCTGTAAGTTACCAAAGTCACTGATATTTTCAACATAAGTAATTTTTAAATATTACATGCAAGGCTAGAGCAACTAAAAGGAGAGTAAAGACATTACAAAACATAAAAACGTATACACAATTTAATTTACATAAGAAAGTAGAACACACTCGTATCAAGATACAGACTATGGCATTCATCTAATGCATTAAAAAAATATCATGTACAGTTTTAGATCTTCACATCTCTTCAATTTACAACAGAGTTCAGAGGTTCAGCTCTAATATTCCCCAAGTCCAGCGCAGAGTCCGTCTCCTCATCAATCTCTCCAATGACAGCCCTGTAGAGACATGAAGGTTCTCATGATCTTCTATTGTAAAACTGCTAGTTGTGGTCATCGCCAATAAGATACATTTGTGCTGGCTGATTTAAAAGGAAGTTTGTCTTCAGTCAAAGGAGATCACACAAAAGTCACAGCGGTACCATAGCCTGGCTGTACAACTGCAGCCAGGTACATGCTCTCGCCGAAGCATTTCAGAGAACGACATACCTGGCTGAGAACATACAGCCCGGTTCTGATTTCATGCTGCCCAAACCCTGAACAGCATGAACTGTTGACTTGCAACACTGAGGTCCTGGGTTCAAATCCTACTGAGGACAACGGCTGCAACGAGTTTGTATGCTCTCCCCGTGCTGGCGTGGGTTTCCTCCCACATTACAAAGACATACTGTTAGGGAAATTAGATTGTAAGCCCAAATGGGAACAAAGATGATAATAATGTGTGTAAAGTGCTGTCAAATTAATGGCGGTACATAAGCAAAAAAATAAATACTGTAATTTGTGTACAGCAAATGCCTATAGGCTTTTTTTTTTTTTAAACTTCCTGTGGAATGTTATTAGAGGAGAGTCTCAAATGGGACATCATAGGAGGGGGACCCTGCAATAACCTACCAGGATATAGTCTATTACAAGGAGGAGGGGGGGTGGAACACTACATATAAAAAAAAAAAAAAAAAAAAAAAAAAAAAAAAAAAAAATATATAATAATATGTCACACTAAAATTGAAAGGGCTAGTAGTCGTTGACCATAGTGATGAGCGAGGATACTCGTTCAGGTTTTCCCCGAGCATGCTTGGGTGTCCTCCGAGTATTTTGGCTTGCTCGGAGATTTAGTTTTCCTCATCTCCGCTGCATGATTTGCGGCTGCTAGACAGCCTGAATACATGTGAGAAATGCCCGTTTGTTAGGCAATCCCCACATGTATTCAACATGTCCAGCAGCCGCAAATCATGAGGCTGAGATGACAAAAACTAAATCTCCGAGCACGCCAAAATAAACGGAGGACACCCGAGCATGCTCGGGAAAACCTGAGCAACGAGTATACTCGCTCATCACCAGTTGTCCATTTTGGTATAGTTAGTATAGAATGGACCAAATTACACACTATATATATATATATATATATACACACACACACATACACTAGATGGTGGCCCGATTCTATCGCATCGGGCATTCTAGAGTCTCTGTTATAATAAAAAAAAAAATAGTTATATACTCACCTTTCGACGGCCTCCGGACTCTTTCTCTCCTCTCCACGCTCCCGGCATTTTCCGGTCCCAGTAATGCTTTGCGCGAAACACCGCTGATGACGTCGTGCTCTCGTGAGAGACGTCATCTCCGGCCCTTCTCGCTAAGCATTACTGGAGCCGGAAGATGCCAGGCGCGTGGTGAGAGGAGGGACAGAGTTCGGGGGCCGTTGGAAGGTGAGTATATCACTATTTTTTATTTTAACAGAGACTCTAAAATACCCGATGTGATAGAATCGGGCCACCATCTAGTGTATTATACTGTTACACCCGGAGCTGCTGTCACTGTTCTGCTGTTATCTAATGTATTGTACTCCAGTTACACCCAGAACTGCAGTCACTGTTCTGCTCTTACCTAATGTATTGTATATGTACAGGACTGTGCCTGTGTAATTAGCGACGCAGCAGTGATGCCTTTAACTGCTGTAATGTGCCTGTACAATAAGTGATGCGGCTGTGTTGCCACGACAACTAAACGACTGTCACTGATTGGTCGCAGCAGTTAGGCCGTGACCAATCAGCGACGCAGGATTTCGGTTACAGACATGATGAGAGAGATATATATATATATATATATATATACATACATACACACACACACACACACACACACACACACACACACACATACACACACACACACACACACACACTGTAGCTTGAATTGTAAGAGAAATAATGAGGGACAAACGTAGATGCGCTGTTTGCACACACACTAAATAGGATTTTTAACCATATATTAATATAACTTTCTACCAATGTGATAAAAATGTAACCCCTGTAACATGACCAATTCTGCAAAATTTAGGGAGTGCTGCTTTTCTTTTATTGCATTTGGATTCACCCCGAGGAGCCGCCACTAGTCATGCATTTAGCTACAGGCAGGCGGGCATAAGGCTACTTTAGTGAAGGGAGGGAACTTTGGGACGAATATGTACAGTATAAGAGGTTTTCAATAGACACCACATTGTAGTAAATAGTGCAAGTGATCACACAGCGAGCAGAACGTTACCAGAAGCGGCTAGAAATCAAAACCTTATTCACTCTACCATGCATTCAATACTGCTCACAATGCGATCACATGACCTTACAGTGGGTACGGAAAGTATTCAGACCTCTTTACATTTTTCACTCTTTGTTTCATTGCAGCCATTTGGCAAATTCAAAAAGTTCTATTTTTTTTCTCATTCCCCTGACGAATCTGCTATAGGCAGCGACACGTGTTGGGCCGAGCGGGCATTGTGACACTCCATTGGGTAATTATGACCATATGTATGACTGATTTGTGAAATGACCTCCATGAGAAAGTGTTACTTATCTTCTATAGTATGTGGAATATTTCTTTGTTAAATCAAATATATTTTCTAACATTTCCATATGCCATTGAGATATATGCTATATCATTATATACATGTCCAAAATAAAGTTTTTATTAATGAACTCTTTGGCCCTACCACCTATTGAGTACATCATATTTCAATAGGTCTGAGAAGCATGATTCCTCCTGCAGGTCTACTCATTTCATAATTCATAATTATTGCCCTCCTGGGGTGTTTTATTATTGAGGATATGTATTGTATGGGTGTATACCAATAAGATGATCAGTCCCTTTCACTTGCCTGCTCTTCATCCTATTTGCATGGTTTTAATTGTTTTTAAACCCTTCCTTACTGATGGCGGAATAGTACGTCATCGGAAAGGATCCCTTGCTTTGAGGTGGCTCCAGCAGTGAGCCCACCTCAAAGCCGCGACATGTCAGCTGTTATGAACAGCTGACATGTGCCCGCAATAGGCGCGAGTGGAACCACCAGCTGCCCGCAACTACTAGTTAAATCTCGCTGTCAAAGCTGACAGCGGGCATTTAACTAGCGCTTCTGGCCACCGGAAGTGAGCTCATCGCTGACCCAGTCACGTGATCGTGGGTCAGCAACGTGTTGCCCTGACAACCAGAGGTTTAAAAATAAAAAATAAGTTCAAATCACCCAAAGAAAAAAAAAAAAAAAAAAAAAAAAGGCATTAACCCGATTGCCAAATGGCGTAGCAAGAAAAAAAATTCAAAACGCCAGAATTAAGGTTTTTTGGTCGCCGCGACATTGCATTAAAACGCGGTAACGGGCGATCAAAATAACTTATTTGCACAAAAGTGGTATCATTAAAAACGTCAGCCCGGCACGCAAAAAGTAAGCCCTCACCCGACCCGAGATCATGTAAAAATGGAGACGCTACGGGATTCAGAAAATTGCGCAATTTAATTTTTTTTTTACCACTTAGATAAAAGAGAACATAGACAATTATTTGGTGTCTACGAACTCATAATGACCTAGAGAATCATAATGGCAGGTCAATTCTAGCATTTAGTGAACCTAGCAAAAAAGCCAAGCAACAAACAAGTGTGGGATTGCACTTTTTTTTGCAATTTCACCGCAATTGGAATATTTTTCCCGTTTTTGAGTACATGACATAATAAAACCAATGGTATCGTTCAAAAGCCAACTCATCCTGCAAAAAAATAATCCCTCACATGGCCATATTGATGAAAAATAAATAAGTTATGGCTCTGGAAAGAAGGGGAGCGAAAAACGAAAAATCGAAAAAACTCCAGGAGATAAGGGGTTAAATGTGCACTTGTCTGACATTTTTGTCTAAATAAAGCCTTTCTATTCATGAGCTGTGCTGTGTGTGCGCACTATTTCTTAGCGCATTAGTTGCACTCAGCATTTTGACCGATTGCCTTTAGTACTGTGTGGTGGCCACCTTTTTGTATACATTGCTCTGTATTGTTTGGCTGCAATGGTGGCATCACGTCGACAGCAAGACGGTCCAGCCATCGTTTGGCTGCAGCACTGTTCACAGGACATCACTGCTACAGCCGCACAACAAAGAGCTGCAGAGACATCACTGGACCCCAGAAGGTTGACATAAAGCGCAACATCCGGTTTTAAAATTAAAGTAGACTGAAGGGTAAAGTGTTGTGAAAGTGACAACCAGTAAGACGCAAGGAAGGATACTCACACATTGTCTCCTCTTACAATGTACAGTCCCAGCACTACTTGTTCGACCCCTTGTGAAGAACTGAATACTCGCTCATGACTCTCATCCAATATTAGATTTATTGTTTGGTCAAAGCCCTTAAGTGTTCCCTAGGGAAAAAATAAAAAGTCAAGTCAGAAGAAGGGAGAGAGGAAATTAAGTGGCCAGCAGCCTACTCAAAAACTGAACAATATGAAGCCTTATTGTTAGGGGGAAAAACAAGGATCGAAATGCAGCGATATGTGCAGTGACGTTTAGGGGTCTAGTGTATGCCAAAACGGTGTCCTTGACAGCACAAAATGACTGATAAAAGCAAGCAGAGGAGCTCAGTGCACCCTTAGTGTGGCTGAACAGATCCGTGCACCTGCCTACTTGTTTCTATATCTCTCTGCCTTGATTGACAGCTCTCACTTTACAGGAGAACAGAGATAAATGGGAAACAGACGGGAAGGTGCGCAGAACTGTTCAGCCACACCAAGGGTGCACCAAGAGCCTGCACTTGTCATTGTCATTTTGTGCTGCCGGAAAAAAAAAAAAAATCCATACAGGATATGCATAGGCATTACCGCATGAAAACACAGGCAGACTGTGCTTCAGATGTGAGCGGCGCGATCTATAATAGAACAGCGACTGAGCTTGGGCTGCCAGTTGTCTCGGCAGGGCACGTCCTGTGTACACAAAACAATGTGCTGCTGAGAATGATGAGCTTTGATGCAGCACAAGAGATCACTGCACCCAACGACCGAGTCTTCGCCCCTGCATTGGCAGCGTGGTTAGACGGCATGATCAACAAGAAGGGTTCTTCGGAATGTGTACGTGGACCCTTAGAGATCTACAGTGTGGGACATCACTGATCTGCACCCACGCAGTGTACTAACAGGCCATGCACTCCAGACCTGGCTCTTAGACTTGGATTGTTGGTACCTGCATCCAAACCACCAGCTTCCATCAAGCCCATTCCATATATACACACAGAGGGCACTCAGTGCATAGCGATGATTCAAGAGCTTTAGAATCCACAGAAAGATTAGAAAATAGGTCAACTACTTATAAAGTAATATTTCTTACCACAATCATCCTCCCGTCAGCAGTAATAACAGCAACCGTTCCTGCAAGATCCGTTAAGGCAGTGTACAGCATAGGCATGGCTGGCTTATACAGCAATTCTGACTTACATGGGCTGCCCCAAAAAGACAACATTAGAGAGTGACTGTAATAAAGTGGGTGTCCAGCTTAGGGGGTCGCACCACTAACAAGCAGTGCCATGGCTCCAGCTTGGGGGGGGTGGGGGGTGGCACCACTAACAGGCAGCGCTATGGCTCCAGCTTAGGGGGTCGCACCACTAACAAGCAGCGCTATGGCTCCAGCTTAGGGGGGTCGCACCACTAACAAGCAGCGCTATGGCTCCAGCTTAGGGGGGTCGCACCACTAACAAGCAGAGCTATGGCTCCAGCTTAGGGGGTCGCACCACTAACAAGCAGAGCTATGGCTCCAGCTTAGGGGGTCGCACCACTAACAAGCAGAGCTATGGCTCCAGCTTAGGGGGTCGCACCACTAACAAGCAGAGCTATGGCTCCAGCTTAGGGGGTCGCACCACTAACAAGCAGAGCTATGGCTCCAGCTTAGGAGGGGGGGGGTCGCACCACTAACAAGCAGCGCTATGGCTCCAGCTTAGGGGGTCGCACCACTAACAAGCAGCGCTATGGCTCCAGCTTAGGGGGTCGCACCACTAACAAGCAGCGCTATGGCTCCAGCTTAGGGGGGGGGGGTCGCACCACTAACAGGCAGCGCTATGGCTCCAGCTTGGGGGGGGGGGGTCGCACCACTAACAGGCAGCGCTATGGCTCCAGCTTGGGGGGTCACACCACTGACAAGCAGCGCTATGGCTCCAGCTTAGGGGGGGGGGGGGGGGGGGTGTCGCACTACTAACAAGCAGCACCATGGCTCCAGCTTGTGGGGGGTGGGGTGGGGGGGTGGGGGGGTCGCACCACTAACAGGCAGCGCTATGGCTCCAGCTCAGGGGGTCGCACCACTAACAAGCAGCGCTATGACTCCAGCTTGGGGGGGGGTGGTGGTCGCACCATTAACAAGCAGTGCTATGGCTCCAGTTTAGGGGGGGGGGGGTCGCACCACTAACAAGCAGCGCTATGGCTCCAGCTTGGGGGGGGGTCGCACCACTAACAGGCAGCGCTATGGCTCCAGCTCAGGGGGGGGTCGCACCATTAACAAGCAGCGCTATGGCTCCAGCTTAGGGGGTCGCACCACTAACAGGCAGCACTATGGCTCCAGCTCAGGGGGTCACACTACTAACAAGCAGCGCTATGGCTCCAGCTCAGGGGGTCACACTACTAACAAGCAGCGCTATGGCTCCAGTTTAGGGGGGGGGGGGTCGCACCACTAACAAGCAGCGCTATGGCTCCAGCTTGGGGGGGGGGGGGGTCGCACCTCCAACAAGCAGCGCTATGGCTCCAGCTCAGGGGGGGGGGGGGGGTCGCACCACTAACAAGCAGCGCTATGGCTCCAGCTTAGGGGGTCGCACCACTAACAGGCAGCGCTATGGCTCCAGCTCAGGGGGGGGGGGGGGGTCGCACCACTAACAGGCAGCGCTATGGCTCCAGCTCAGAGGGTCGCACCACTAACAGGCAACGCTATGGCTCCAGCTTAGGGGGTCGCACCACTAACAGGCAGCGCTATGGCTCCAGCTCAGGGGGTCGCACCACTAACAGGCAGCGCTATGGCTCCAGCTTAGGGGGTCGCACCACTAACAAGCAGCGCTATGGCTCCAGCTTAGGGGGTCGCACCACTAACAAGCAGCGCTATGGCTCCAGCTTAGGGGGTCGCACCACTAACAAGCAGCGCTATGGCTCCAGCTTAGGGGGTCGCACCACTAACAAGCAGCGCTATGGCTCCAGCTCAGGGGGTCGCACCACTAACAGGCAGCGCTATGGCTCCAGCTCAGGGGGTCGCACCACTAACAGGCAGCGCTATGGCTCCAGCTTAGGGGTTCGCACCACATAGCACAGCAGAGTATGCTCGGCCCATCAGGCCCCTGCATAGCGGTTTCCATTCACCTACAGCAAGCAGGAAGCTTGGCTACACTTTCCTAACATCCAGAATGATGGCATCTGCAGAGCACAGGCCCGAAGCCGCCGTCACCCCGGTGCCCAGGATACTGGGGCAGGATCAGTGGTGCGCACCCAGCAGGATACGGTTGATATAATTCTCCAGTGCTGACGTCATCTCAAGCTCTTCACGCAGACCGGAAAGTAGCGGCAGCTGCACGTTTTACCGGTGATTCCAAGGAATCGGCCAGATGCGTCACTCATACGTCATCACTTCGCGACCAAAACAAACTCCGCCTAGATCCCGCCGAACCCTCCCAGGTGTGCACTGCAGTGCTGTCCCCAGAGGTGGCGCTATGTCCCGGCTCCAGCTGTAGAGTTCACTATAGGGGAGACACATGGGAACGGTCAGCGTGAAGGTGGCGCAGAGCCATCATACTGCACGTGGGGACGAAGGGAGAGCTGTTAGGGGATAACGCAGTGGACGACCATAGGGGCGAGATAGCTCATCATATGGCACATTATAGAAGACCCCACTGGAGGGCTTCATACTGCACTAAGGGGATAACAGTGCAGGACTGGGATACCGGACATAGGGGGCGACACAGTGAAGGTCACGACAGTAGATGGGGCAGTGTCCTGCGCACAGAGGACAACTGTGGATGGGGAAATGTACTGCGCGGACGACAGTGGATGGGGCATTATACTGTGAACGGACAACAACAGTAGATGCGGCACAATACTGCGCGGACGACAGTGGATGGGGCATTATACTGTGAACGGACAACAACAGTAGATGCGGCACGATACTGTGCGTAAAGGACGACTGTGGATGGGGCATTATACTGTGAACGGACAACAACAGTAGATGCGGCACAATACTGCGCGTAAAGGACGACTGTGAATGGGGCATTATACAGTGAACAGACAACAACAGTAGATGCGGCACGATACTGCGCGTAAAGGACGACTGTGGATGGGGCTTTATACTGTGAACGGACAACAACAGTAGATGCGGCACGATACTGCGCGTAAAGGACGACTGTGAATGGGGCATTATACAGTGAACAGACAACAACAGTAGATGCGGCACGATACTGCACGTAAAGGACGACTGTGAATGGGGCATTATACAGTGAACAGACAACAGTAGATGCGGCACAATACTGCGCGTAAAGGACGACTGTGGATGGGGCTTTATACTGTGAACGGACAACAACAGTAGATGCGGCACGATACTGCGCGTAAAGGACGACTGTGAATGGGGCATTATACAGTGAACAGACAACAACAGTAGATGCGGCACGATACTGCACGTAAAGGACGACTGTGGATGGGGCTTTATACTGTGAACGGACAACAATAGTAGATGCGGCACGATACTGCGCGTAAAGGACGACTGTGGATGGGGCATTATACAGTGAACAGACAACAACAGTAGATGCGGCACGATACTGCACGTAAAGGACGACTGTGGATGGGGCTTTATACTGTGAACGGACAACAATAGTAGATGCGGCACGATACTGCGCGTAAAGGACGACTGTGGATGGGGCATTATACAGTGAACAGACAACAACAGTAGATGCGGCACGATACTGCACGTAAAGGACGACTGTGGATGGGGCTTTATACTGTGAACGGACAACAATAGTAGATGCGGCACGATACTGCGCGTAAAGGACGACTGGATGGGGCATTATACAGTGAACAGACAACAACAGTAGATGCGGCACGATACTGCACGTAAAGGACGACTGTGGATGGGGCATTATACTGTGAACGGACAACAGTAGATGCGGCACGATACTGCGCGTAAAGGACGACTGTGGATGGGGCATTATACTGTGAACGGACAACAACAGTAGATGCGGCACAATACTGCGCGTAAAGGACGACTGGATGGGGCATTATACAGTGAACAGACAACAACAGTAGATGCGGAACGATACTGCATGTAAAGGACGACTGTGGATGGGGCTTTATACTGTGAACGGACAACAATAGTAGATGCGGCACGATACTGCGCGTAAAGGACGACTGTGGATGGGGCATTATACAGTGAACAGACAACAACAGTAGATGCGGCACAATACTGCACGTAAAGGACGACTGTGGATGGGGCTTTATACTGTGAACGGACAACAATAGATGCGGCACGATACTGCGCGTAAAGGACGACTGTGGATGGGGCATTATACAGTGAACAGACAACAACAGTAGATGCGGCACGATACTGCACGTAAAGGACGACTGTGGATGGGGCATTATACTGTGAACGGACAACAACAGTAGATGCGGCACGATACTGCACGTAAAGGACGACTGTGGATGGGGCATTATACTGTGAATGGACAACAGTAGATGCGGCACGATACTGCGCGTAAAGGACGACTGTGGATGGGGCATTATACTGTGAACGGACAACAACAGTAGATGCGGCACGATACTGCACGTAAAGGACGACTGTGGATGGGGCATTATACTGTGAACGGACAACAACAGTAGATGCGGCACAATACTGCGCGTAAAGGACGACTGTGGATGGGGCATTATACTGTGAACGGACAACAACAGTAGATGCGGCACGATACTGCGCGTAAAGGACGACTGTGGATGGGGCATTATACTGTGAACGGACAACAACAGTAGATGCGGCACAATACTGCACGTAAAGGACGACTGTGGATGGGGCATTATACTGTGAACGGACAACAACAGTAGATGCGGCACGATACTGCGCGTAAAGGACGACTGTGGATGGGGCATTATACTGTGAACGGACAACAACAGTAGATGCGGCACGATACTGCACGTAAAGGACGACTGTGGATGGGGCATTATACTGTGAACGGACAACAACAGTAGATGCGGCACGATACTGCGCGTAAAGGACGACTGTGGATGGGGCTTTATACTGTGAACGGACAACAACAGTAGATGCGGCACAATACTGCGCGTAAAGGACGACTGTGGATGGGGCATTATACTGTGAACGGACAACAACAGTAGATGCGGCACAATACTGCACGTAAAGGACGACTGTGGATGGGGCATTATACTGTGAACGGACAACAACAGTAGATGCGGCACGATACTGCGCGTAAAGGACGACTGTGGATTGGGCATTATACTCTGAACGGACAACAACAGTAGATGCGGCACAATACTGCATGTAAAGGACGACTGTGGATGGGGCATTATACAGTGAACAGACAACAACAGTAGATGCGGCACGATACTGCACGTAAAGGACGACTGTGGATGGGGCATTATACTGTGAACGGACAACAACAGTAGATGTGGCACGATACTGCACGTAAAGGACGACTGTGGATGGGGCATTATACTGTGAATGGACAACAGTAGATGCGGCACAATACTGGGCGTAAAGGACGACTGTGGATGGGGCATTATACTGTGAACGGACAACAATAGATGCGGCACGATACTGCACGTAAAGGACGACTGTGGATGGGGCATTATACTGTGAACGGACAACAACAGTAGATGCGGCACAATACTGCGCGTAAAGGACGACTGTGGATGGGGCATTATACTGTGAACGGACAACAACAGTAGATGCGGCACGATACTGCGCGTAAAGGACGACTGTGGATGGGGCATTATACTGTGAACGGACAACAACAGTAGATGCGGCACAATACTGCACGTAAAGGACGACTGTGGATGGGGCATTATACTGTGAACGGACAACAACAGAAGATGCGGCACGATACTGCGCGTAAAGGACGACTGTGGATGGGGCATTATACTGTGAACGGACAACAACAGTAGATGCGGCACGATACTGCACGTAAAGGACGACTGGATGGGGCAATATACTGTGAACGGACAAAAACAGTAGATGCGGCACGATACTGCACGTAAAGGACGACAGTGGATGGGGCATTATAAATGTTAGGAGCGGTGGAACGCACTAAATAAAATTATAAATAAAGTGCGTTCACCGCTCGGGGTCCACCGTGCGATAGATGGTAAGACCGCTGCTAGGTGGTGGCAG
Organism: Dendrobates tinctorius; assembly: GCF_039654945.1. Classification (NCBI taxonomy): domain Eukaryota; kingdom Metazoa; phylum Chordata; class Amphibia; order Anura; family Dendrobatidae; genus Dendrobates; species Dendrobates tinctorius. Next base: position 27,488,714 of record NW_027361703.1, on the reverse strand, counting down.
AGGTATCTGGCGGTAGAGTGCACAGGGTTAAGACTTCACCCGAGAGCACTGGACAAGCTCTGTTGCACTCACAGAGCACATGAACAGATAAGGCTGCAGCGAGCTCTGTTTCACTCACAGAGCTGCAAGCATACGCAAGCTCTGTTACACACACAGAGCTGCAAGCATACACAGACCCTATTACACACAGCTGCAAGCATTCACAAGCTCTGTTACACACACAGAGCTGGAAGTATACACAAGCTCTGTTGCACACACAGAGCTGCAAGCATAAACACGTGCAACAACGCTGAGTCTGTTAGAATGTCACAGGAGCTCAGCGACACAGACGCGGTATCTGGTCACAGGAGCGGCCCTAGCTGACGGCACCAACTCCGTCTAGACCTACCGTGTATGTCTGGGAAATAGGGTGTTGCAAGTGCGAACGCACCTAGAGCTGCTACTGCAGTGTGGCGTTAACTAAGCCGCTGTAGAAATGCTGCTGTCAAGCAGGCGCAAGCTGACGCTAGCTGCTGAGCGCTGGAGCAATGGCGCACTGGCGCTAGTACTGGCTCTAACTCAAACTCTCACACATTCGTAATAACCAAGGAATGGGGGTTTCAAATGAGTCATTCACCAGTCCATGCATCCATCAACAAACATACAGCAGCAAGTATGACTATAAAAGCGCATGGCGGAACAGCCATGCGCGCTTTTTATAGCGTACAGGACCTGCCGGAATTCTCCAGAATTCCAATAGGAGCCAATAGGATTCAGAGCAGGACCTGAGCACCTGACTCCCGAACCCCAATAGGAGCTCGTCCTGTGAGCATGCTCAGAAGCTGGCACAAAGGACTTAGCCTCTGGAGATAAATGTGAGGACCTGGGTTTCTGCATAGGTATGGCAGAACTCAGATTCCTAACAATACTGTGAACGGACAACAACAGTAGATGCGGCACAATACTGCGCGTAAAGGACGACTGTGGATGGGGCATTATACTGTGAACGGACAACAACAGTAGATGGGGCACGATACTGCACGTAAAGGACGACTGTGGATGGGGCATTATACTGTGAACGGACAACAACAGTAGATGCGGCACGATACTGCACGTAAAGGACGACTGTGGATGGGGCATTATACTGTGAACGGACAACAACAGTAGATGCGGCACGATACTGCACGTAAAGGACGACTGTGGATGGGGCATTATACTGTGAACGGACAACAACAGTAGATGCGGCACGATACTGCGCGTAAAGGACGACTGTGGATTGGGCATTATACTGTGAACGGACAACAACAGTAGATGCGGCACGATACTGCGCGTAAAGGATGACTGTGGATGGGGCATTATACTGTGAACGGACAACAATAGTAGATGCGGCACGATACTGCGCGTAAAGGACGACAGTGGATGGGGCATTATACTGTGAACGGACAACAACAGTAGATGCGGCACGATACTGCGCGTAAAGGACGACTGTGGATGGGGCATTATACTGAGAATGGACAACAACAGTAGATTCGGCACAATACTGCACGTAAAGGACGACTGTGGATGGGGCATTATACTGTGAACGGACAACAACAGTAGATGCGGCACGATACTGCACATAAAGGACGACTGTGGATGGGGCATTATACTGTGAACGGACAACAACAGTAGATGCGGCACGATACTGCACGTAAAGGACGACTGTGGATGGGGCATTATACTGTGAACGGACAACAACAGTAGATGCGGCACGATACTGCGCGTAAAGGACGACTGGATTGGGCATTATACTGTGAACGGACAACAACAGTATATGCGGCACGATACTGCGCGTAAAGGACGACTGTGGATGGGGCATTATACTGTGAACGGACAACAACAGTAGATGCGGCACGATACTGCGCGTAAAGGACGACTATGGATGGGGCATTATACTGTGAACGGACAACAACAGTAGATGCGGCACGATACTGCGCGTAAAGGACGACTGTGGATGGGGCATTATACTGTGAACGGACAACAACAGTAGATGCGGCACGATACTGCGCGTAAAGGACGACTGTGGATGGGGCATTATACTGTGAACGGACAACAACAGTAGATGCGGCACGATACTGCGCGTAAAGGACGACTGTGGATGGGGCATTATACTGTGAACGGACAACAACAGTAGATGCGGCACGATACTGCGCGTAAAGGACGACTGTGGATGGGGCATTATACTGTGAACGGACAACAACAGTAGATGCGGCACGATACTGCGCGTAAAGGACGACTGTGGATGGGGCATTATACTGCACGTAGGGGACAATATGTAGATGGGGCATATGGAGGATGACAGCGGATGGGGCATGTAGTGCATCGAGGTTGGTGGAGTGTGACGGACAGTGAACCAGGAAAGTTAAAAAGAAAAAGTGTTTTTAATGTTCAATGTACTCACAACTGGAAAACAAAGGGTGTCCTCCGGATCGCAGCCAGGAATCAAGATAGTCCAGACCGGTTGCCATGGGCGACTGCAAAACCGAGCTACGCTGAGGTGTGCCAGGCATTTTGGCTTCGCTTGGCTCCGTGTTACCTTCACACAGGCTGAGCTTTGCAGAGCCAACTGCTCTGCAAGTTTGGAAAACAAGACTGACACACCCAAACCTTTTCTGCAGGGTTTTTTAAATGAGATCTGTGGCCATGGGCCGCTTGTAAGACCCAGCCTGGAGGGAGAAAACTTCCCCACTACCAACCTGTAGTTCGCTCCAAATAAAAAAGCCCATACCTGGTTTTCTTAAATCTGCCTTGGGCAAATAGCTTGCCCAAGACCAAACTTACGTTTATTTTGCACTGCAATCACAACTATATCTGTGACTGCAATGCACTCCAGTGGTCTTAATACGCTTCTATGCACATACTGGGGGACACATAGCGTCCCTTGCATATAACACCTGTCACTGCCTCACAGGCATTATAATTCATGTGGAGGACAGTGGATGGGGAAATATACTGTTCATAGAGGATGGCAGAGACAACGCTTAGGCCGGGGTCACACTAGAGCAGGGGTGTGGAACCTCAGGCCCCAGGGCCATTTACGGCCCTCGATGACCTTTCTCCTACGCCTCATTGGGGGGCACAGAGACCGTGGGTGTTATGCTGCTTGCCACTAGGAGGACACTAAGTAAGCACAGAAAAAAGTTAACTCCTCCCCTGCAGTATACACCCTCTCGCTGGCTGGGAATTCCCCAGTTCTTGCTTAGTGTCTGTAGGAGGCACCTGGGTCTGGTTTCAGACCCCACTGTTTTTATTTTATTTTTGAATTTTCTGTAAATTTTTATTTTTTAATTAACGGAGTCAAGGGGGCGACGGGTTCCTTTCTACGGCCCGCTCTCCCCCGAACCAACAACAGGCAAGCACATGGAGTAACACTTCACGTACCTTTCCTGCGACGAATGGGGCTGATTCCTCTGACGATGGTTCCCATGATGGTCGAATGGAAACGAGGGCAAGCGCAACAAGATCGCACAGGAGTGCATGGAGAAAGACCTGAACAGCGCTTTTTTGGGTGCCCTGAATCAGCCCCAGAGCGCTCCGTCCCCCTACCCAGAGGGAGGACCAATTGAGCATACCTCTTTAAGCTCTCCGTCCCCCTGCCCAGAGGGAGGACTGATCGAGCATCCCTCCATTCAAGAACTCCAGCTCTGCTACATCAGCCCAGGAGAATAAGAAGAATGGACTTCGGCGCTGACTTAGGCACTGGAGTTGAGGTATGGAGTCGGGTCCTGCCCCCGGGAGAAGCGCTGACTTAGCGTCAGCGGCGGCGCACCAGCGCCCCTGCGCGCTCAGCATTTTCAGAAGCCCCAGAAATTTAGTCCCCGGCTTTCCCCGGCCTGCTAGGCCGCAATTTCAATAGCGCCGCCCTGCCCCCGGCGCCTACCGCGGGTAGGCCAAAAATTGAGCCCCCTGCTTTTCCGGCCTACTAGGCCGCAATTTGAATTGAGCCGCCGCGCTATTGCCGCCGCCTCCTCTTGGCGCCTCCCGCTCCTAACGAGACTCAAAATTTTAATCTCGGGGGCCATGTGTGTTACCTCTGCTGCAGTTAACCCTTGCAGGAGCAGCCGAATACCAGGCGACGCCACAGGGCCACCGTTTTTCCTCCCGGGGGACATAACACAGGACCAAGGGTAAGCTGTATCTGCCCTCAGGTTAAAGCTTAACCACTTCCCGGCACATTCTCTGCAGCTGCAGCCAGTCTCTGCCGTTATCCCTTTCTGGAGCGCTATGCATCTCTCGAACGAGACTAAACGGGCTGTTAAGAAATACACTGCATTTTTAACCGTGTGTACCACTTGCAAGTCTGCCCTACCCAGTGCACAATCTAATCCGTTATGCACGGACCGCACGGTCTGCGCCCCGACCTGCGCTCCAACGCCCCTCGCAGCGACTGCTGACGGGCTTCCTGCGCCTGGTACCCCTGAGTGGGCTGTGCCCTGACACGGTCAGTGGAGTCTCTGACCCAGGCTATTCTCGCTCCGGGAGGACTATTTAAGTCAGGAGACATACTCGTCCAAGGTATGGTCAGGTCTCTGAAAAAGCGGACACATGGCGCGTTCCCTAGTCACGTTCGCACTTCAGCATCAGCGACTCCTGTCTCTCGTTCGCCTCTCCTGAGGTTCACAGCGAGCATGCCTCTGAATTCGTATCTGACACGTCAGCCCCTCAGAATCCCCCAACTGATCAAGAGTCGCTTGATTCTCTTATAGAATCAGTCAACAGGATTCTGTAGTTGGACGAGGAAATTATTCCCGCTCCAACACTCCGTCTCATCTATGGAACAAGCGTGTGCGCTGTTATTTACCAGCGTCCAGTAACATAGGGATTGGCCACATAAGTGGCTCACTGGGCAAAAGTATACTCTGGCTAAATACTCAAGACCTATTGAAGGATTGATTACAGTTCTCTCCGGTGAACCTTCCTGTACCGCGTCTTGCTTCTACAATGCTCCTATCTGTTTTCTGAGGGTGCTTCAGTCAGAAACCCCTCTGATCGTCAAAATTGACTACCTGCCGTTCAATATTTGGACGCTTCGGGAGCGGCTTTTTCTCCATCCTTCGTGGCAGTTTAGGTCCCCAAGGCAATGGCCGCTTGGGCAGAAGTCCTAATTATTTCATTCCAGGGCACCAATCTTCTCTGCAGGCAACCACTGTCGCCAGCCAGATGATTCACGCAGCGGTCTTTGTAGTAGACGCTTCTTTTGATACCGCCAATTGCGCGGCTCAATCTGCCGCTAATGCGATCTCCATTAGAAGAGCCCCAGGGCTCCGCGGCTGGTGGGTGCATGCCACATCGAATAGATCGTTGACTTCTCCCCATTTCAAAAGGGTCCTCCTTTGAAGAGAGACTAGACTAGCTCATTTCTGATTTTACTAGGGGGGAGAAAGTAAATTCCTTCCTCAGTAAAAGGGGCTGTTCGGCTGTTTCGCAACCAACAGCCGACACGTTTTCGATCTCGCATCATACGGTCCTAACCGTTCTTGGAAACCCAGGCCTAGGGATTCTGGATCTGGGGGAGCCAGATCTCATAGATCTACCCAATGACGGCAATTGGGTCAGGAGGCTGGTGTTCTTCGGATACAATATAGAATTTCTTCTCCCCCTTCAACCAGGGGGTTTTACTTTCCTTTTCCCCCAAGACAAAGACAAGAGTGTTCCTTCGGGCTGTTCAGGCTCTGCTAAAGGACGGAGTCATCATTCCGGTTTAGGATTTTTTATTCAGACCTTTTTTTGTAGTTCCAAAAGAGGACGGGACGATGGGACCCATTCTGGATCTCAAATTGTTAGATCAGTTTCTCAAAGTACGGTGATTCCGAATTGAAGCTCTCCCATCAGTTGTCGCTTCTATGGGAAAGGGGAGAGTTCTTAGCATCCACTGACATCAAGTACGCTTACCTTCACGTTCCGATCTGCCCGTCCCTGTTATGAATGGGTCACTGAGGAGAAAAAAGCAAAACAAGCTAAGTCACAGAAAACCAGAGCGGTTGGTAACTATGCAAATTGCAGATCCCTGATCCTAACCACAACAACTAGCAGCAGCCGTGGAGCGTACCTACGATGATCCTAGACGCTTCGTCACAGCCGGAGGGCTAAATAAGCCTGAAGCATGAAAAGGGGAAAACTAACTGCCCCAGAGCAGACCCCAGAGGAAAGACAGCCCCCACACATGTATTGACGGTGAAACAAGATGAAAGCACAAACAAAGGCAGTAAAATAGGCTGAGCAAACGATGGGGCCCAAACTAACTAGAAAGGAAAGGAAAGAAAAGACACTGTCTGCAATCTGCAAAAACCCTACAAAAATAATATCCAACACTTCTGATAGCAAAATTAACCCTGAAGTCACTAGACTTCTCCCACTATATCAGCACTCTGCAATATTTTGAGACAGAGCAAACAGAGGCCAATCTAGTAAGGGACCAAAAGCAAATTGGCAAATACAGATAAATAAGAGTGGAAATTCAGCGCAGCCCCAGCCGGGGCTGGCTGACCACACAAAAAACTGAATAGACCAACAAAATCAAGTGTGAACATTAGCAGAAAAACTTAGCTTTAGATGACTGGAACAGAGCTGAAAACCAAGACCAGACAAGTCAGAATGAATCACCAGCACCAGAATAGGGCGTCGGCTGTCTTAAATCCAGTCTGAGATTCCTGAGGTCCAATCGTCATCCTCATTATCAGGTGGCAGATCACTACTGATTAAATCAGCCTCACTACCTCCTGTTACCACCAGAGGGAGCCTGGAAGGAGAACTCACAACTGGTGGACCAGAGAATGAACTCACAACAGTACCCCCCCTTGAGGAGTCACCGAACCCTCATCCACACCACCAAGCCGATCAGGATGGGCCCGGTGAAAAGCACGAACCAATCTATTGGCATGAATATCAGAGGCAGAGATCCAACAATTATCCTCCTGGCCATAACCCTTCCATTTGACCAAATACTGGAGTCTCCGTCTAACCAAACGAGAATCCAATATTTTCTCTACCTCATATTCCACATTGCCTTCAACCAACACAGGGTCAGGAGGTGCTGCCATAGGAGCCACTGGCTAAACAAACCTCTTCAACAGAGATTTGTGAAATACGTTATGGATCTTGAACGTAACTGGAAGAGCCAATCGAAACTAAACAGGATTAAGAATCTCCAATATCTTATAAGGTCCAATAAATCTTGGCTTAAATTTTGGAGATGCAACTTTCATAGGAATATTCTTAGATGACAACCAAACCATATCACCCACTTTAAACCGGGGACCAATGATCCTATGCCGGTTGGAAAATCGCTGGGCCTTTTCCTGAGAGAGTGACAACTTATCCACCACTTGGTCCCATATCTGCTGCATTCTCTTAACCACAGTGTCCACACCTGGGCAGGACGAAGATTCCACTTGCCCTGAAGAGAATCGAGGATGAAACCCAAAATTACAGAAAAAGGGTGACATCAAAGTGGCAGAACTAGCTCTATTGTTCAGTGCGAATTTGGCCAAGGGCAAAAATGAGACCCAATCATCCTGATCAGCAGATATAAAACATCTCAAGACTCCAAGGTCTGGTTTGTTCTCTCAGTCTGTCCATTGGTCTGGGGATGAAACGCCGAGGAGAAGGATAACTGAATTCCAGATTGGAACAAAAGGCTTTCCAGAATCTGGAAACAAACTGGACTCCTCTGTCGGACACAATGTTCTCAGGAATCCCATGTAACCGAACCACCTGTTGCAAAAACAAGGGCACCAATTCAGCGGAAGATGGCAACTTTGGGAGTGGTACAAGATGGACCATCTTCGAAAATCTATCACAAATCACCCAGATAACAGTCATTCTGTGAGAGACAGGAAGATCAGAAATAAAATCCATTGAGATATGGGTTCATGGCCTCTTGGGCACCGGCAAGGGCATCAGCAACCCACTAGAACGAGAACAGGGTTTAGACCGAGAACAAGTCCCACAAGACTATACAAAATTCCTGAAGTCACGAGATAAGGCAGGCCATCAAAAAGACCGACTCACCAAATCTCTGGTACCAAAAATACCTGGATGACCAGCCAATGCGGAGCAATGAATTTCAGACATCACTCTCTTTCTCCACTGGTCAGGAACATACAATTTTCCCATAGGGCAACGCTCAGGTTTATCATCCTGAAATTCCTCCAGGGCGCGTCTCAAATCGGGCAAAATGGCAGAAAGAACTACCCCCTCACTTAGGATGGTAGTAGGCTCGGTCACACTAAGAGAATCGGCAAAGAAACTCTTAGAAAGGGCGTCTGCCTTAACATTCTTAGTGCCCGGAAGAAAAGAGACCACAAAATTAAAACGCGTGAAAAACAAGGCCCATCTAGCCTATCTAGGCTTCAAGCGTTTGGCCGACTCCAGATAAATCAAATTCTTGTGATCGGTGAGGACCACAACTTGATGTCTAGCCCCCTCCAACCAATGTCTCCACTCCTCAAATGCCCATTTCATGGCCAACAATTCCCGATTCCCCACGTCATAGTTGCGTTCAGATGGGGAGAACTTTCGAGAAAAGAAGGCACAGGGATTCATCTTAGAAGTCACAGGGTCTTTTTGGGACAAAACAGCTCCTGCACCAATCTCAGAAGCATTTACCTCCACGTGAAATGGAAGTGAGACATCAGGTTGCCGTAAAACTGGAGCTGAAGTAAATCTCTGCTTAAGCTCCTGAAATGCTGAGACAGCCTCAGGAGACCAATTCAGCACATCAGCGCCCTTCTTGGTCAGATCAGTCAGTGGTTTGACAATACCAGAAAAATTACCTATAAATTTACGATAGAAATTAGCAAAACCCAAAAACTTCTGAAGGGCCTTCAAAGAAGTAGGCTGAACCCAATCATAAATGGCCTGTACCTTGGCCGGGTCCATTTCAATAGCCGATGGAGACAAGATAAATCCCAAAAATGAAATCCTCTGTACACCAAAGAGGCATTTCGATCCCTTAACAAACGGAATTCTCCCTCAAAATCCGGAACACAGTCCAGACGTGTTCCACATGAGAATCCCAATCACTAGAAAAGATCAAAATATCATCCAGAAAGATGATCAAAAACTTATCCACAAAATCACGGAAAATATCATTCATAAAGGACTGGAAGACAGAAGGGGCATTAGTGAGCCCAAAAGGCATCACCAGGTACTCAAAATGTCCCTCCAGAGTATTAAACGCCGTCTTCCATTCATCCCCGTGCTTGATGCGAATAAGATTATACGCCCCCTGAGGTCAAGCTTAGTAAACCAGCAGGCACTCTTAACTCTGGAGAATAAATCAGACATCAGAGGTAACGGGTACTGATATTTAACCGTCATCTTGTTAAGGGAACGATAATCAATACACGGTCTTAATGAACCATCTTTCTTGGCCACAAAAAAAACCCAGCACCTAAAGGTGACGAGGATGGTCTAATATGACCCTTCTCCAACGACTCCTTAATATAGGATTGCATAGCATCATGTTCGGGCACTGATACGTTGAAAAGCCGACCCTTGGGAAATTTACACCCAGGCATCAACTCAATTGCACAGTCATAACTCCTATGAGGAGGCAAAGACGCAGACTTGCTCTCACTAAATACATCAGAAAAATCGTCGAGATAATCAGGAATATCATGAGACTGAGGAGAGGTGGAGAAAACAGGAGCGTCCCTAAGAACACACTGACAACCCCAACTCACCACAGACCCAGATTTCCAATCCAAAACTGGATTATGAGTTTGCCACCAAGGAAAACCCAGAACAATAGTATCATGCAAATTATGCAGCACCAAAAATTTACAATTTTCTTGGTGGTCTGGGGCAACTCGCATTGTTACCTGGGTCCAAAACTGAGGTTTATTCTCCGCCAAAGGAGTAGCATCAGTACCCCTCAAAGGAATAGGCATCCGCAGAGGCGTCATGGAAAAACCACAACGTTTAGCAAAGTCCAAATCCATTAGATTCAACACTGCTCCTGAATCCACAAAAGCCTTCGTGGAAAACGTGGATAAGGAGCAGATCAGAGTAATTGCCAAAAGAAACTTAGGTTGTACACTGCCCACAGCAAATGTGTGTGCAAAACATTTCTCTCGTTTAGGGCAGACAGAAATAGTATGAGAGACGTCTCCACAGAAAAAACACAGCTTATTACGCCTTCTAAAATCCTGACGTTGCGCCCTAGACAAAACCCCATCACCTTGCATAGGTTCAGACGTTTGTTCAAAAGGTGGCAGCGCCTCCCATGTAGTTTTATGTTCACGTAAACGCCGATCAACTTGAATGGCTAATGACATAGAATCATCCAGACCAGAGGGAACAGGAAATCCCACCATAACATCTTTTACGGTCTCTGATAAACCCTTCCGAAAGAGAGCTGCCAATGCACTATCATTCCATCCATGTAGTAAGGACCGCCCACTTTCAGAATTTTTGACAGTTTAACTCTGCAGAATCCTGACCCTGGTTTAATGCCAACAGGGTTCTCTCAGCTTGATCAACAGCATTAGGTTCATCATACAACAACCCCAAGGATTGAAAAAATGCATCCACATTAGTTTGAATAGGATTTTCAGGTGTAAGAGAGAAAAAGCCCAATCCTGGGGATCGCCGCGCAGCAAGGAGATGACAATTTTAACCTGCTGCACAGAGTTCCCCGATGAGTTAGGCTTCAAGGCCAGAAATAATTTACAATTCTTAAAATTCAGAAATTCAGACCGATCCCCAGAAAACACATCAGGAGTAGGGATCTTAGGTTCAGCAGCATGTGACTGAATGAGGTAGGTGGAAATTCCGTGCACTTCAGCAGCAAGTTGCTCCACACGATCAGACAATTGTTTAATCTCCATTAGGAAAAAGAAAAAAAAAACCTCCTACGGCCCCAGAGAAAAAGAGGAAAAAATATTAAAAAAAAAAAAAAAAATTCTGACACTTTTTTTTTCTCCTTAAACAACTTTTTCCTGCTTTTGAGCACCCTAGAATCTGCGGTATGGCTGGTGATTCTGTTATGAATGGGTCGCCAAGGAGAAAAAAGCAAAACAATCTAAGTCACAGAAAACCAGAGAGGTTGGTAACTATGCAGATTGCAGATCCCTGATCCTAACCACAACAACTAGCAGCAGCCGTGGAGCATACCTACGATGATCCTAGACGCTTCGTCACAGCCGGAGGACTAAATAAGCCTGAAGCATGAAAAGGGGAAAACTAACTGCCCCAGAGCAGACCCCAAAGGAAAGACAGACCCCACACATGTATTAACGGTGAAACAAGACAAAAGCACAAACACAGGCAGTAAAATAGGCTGAGCAAACGATGGGGCCCAAACTAACTAGAAAGGAAAGGAAAGACACTGTCTGCAATCTGCAAAAACCCTACAAAAAAATATCCAACACTTCTGATAGCAAAATTAACCCTGAAGTCACTAGACTTCTCCCACTATATCAGCACTCTGAAATATTCTGACAGAGCAAAAAGAGGCCAATCTAGTAAGGGACCAAAAGCAAATTGGCAAATACAGATAAATAAGAGTGGAAATTCAGCGCAGCCCCAGCCGGGGCTGGCTGACCACACAAAAAACTGAATAGACCAACAAAATCAAGTGTGAACATTAGCAGAAAAACTTAGCTTTAGATGACTGGAACAGAGCTGAAAACCAAGACCAGACAAGTCAGAATGAATCACCAGCACCAGAATAGGGCGTCGGCTATCTTAAATCCAGTCTGAGATTCCTGAGGTCCAATCGTCATCCTCATTATCAGGTGGCAGATCACTACTGATTAAATCATCCTCACTACCTCCTGTTACCACCAGAGGGAGCCTGGAAGGAGAACTCACAGCTGGTGGACCAGAGAATGAACTCACAACACGTCCCTTCAGCAGTTCCTGCGTTTTGCAACTCACGAGAAACACTTCCAGTTCATGGCTTCTCCTTCGGACTCGCCACCGCTCCCAGGGTTTTTACCAAGGTCATGGCGGCTGTCATGGCCATTCTTCACTCTCCAAGAGTGGTAGTGTTACCGTATCTGGTCGCCTGCTCATCAAGGGTCCGTCCCTTCCAGCCCGTGAAGAATCTGTGGATAACAGTAGATTCACTTTCTCGCCTAAGGTGGAAGATAAACTGTGAAAGGTCTTTCCCAGGACCGGCTCGCACTTCCTGCGAGTTCACCACCCTCCCTCAGGAGAGACCCAAGCCTTACATCAAGCAGCGGGGTCTCTTTTTCGACCAGTTTCTCACTCCATCCGTTTCACCAAGGGAGTTCTCGGAAGGATGGTGACAGAGATGGAAGCAGTTCCGTTTTCCACCATTCCACCTCCGTTCTTTACAACATGCGTTGCTGTTAGCTTGGAACGAGAACCCGTTGTCCCCGGATCATCGGATTCCTCTGTCCCTGCTGGACAGGCAAATCCTCAGGTGGTGGACACTGAGGTCCTTCCTGAATCAAGGGAGGTCTTTACCCCCACTTAGATGGTTGGTAGTAACCACCGACGCAAGTCTCAGCTGGGGTGCGGTCTCTCGTCGCCACACGGCACAGGGTCATTGGTCAACCTGAGAGTCACGTCTCCCCATTAACATTTGGTGGCACGAACAATCACATTAGCTCTACGGAGTTTCCACCTCACCCCATCGGGTCTCAATCCGACAATGCCACGGTTGTAGCGTATATCAACCACCAGGGAGGAACCCGGGACAGGATGGCCATGCACGAAGTGAGTTGCATCTTCTATGGGGCCGAGACCAGCCATTTGCCCATCTCAGCAAGCCACATCCCGGGCTTGGAAAATTGGGAGGCAGATTTTCTCAGTCACCAAGGCATTGCCTCAGGGAAGTGATCTCTTCATCTGGAAATCTTTTAGCAGATTTGTCTTCATTGAGGGACCCCGGAGGTGGATCTCATGGCCTCAAGACTGAACAACAAGGTTCCTCGGTACATTTCCCGATCACGCGATCCATGCGCCATGGGAGCGGACGCTCTAGTTCTGCCATGGCACTGTTTCTGGCTCCTGTACATCTTCCCCCCTCTTCCCTTGCTTCCGAGGGTCATCAAGAAGATCAGAGCGGAGGGAGTACCAGTGATCCTAGTCGCGCCAGATTGGTCACGCCGAGCATGGTATGCAGAACTAATACAACTGATCGCCGACGTCCCCTGGCAATTTTCAGATCGTATGGACCTACTCTCGCAGGGCCCGATTTACCACCAGAGCTCCGAGGCCTGGTCTTTGATGGCGTGGCCGTTGAATCCTGGTTTTTAACTCAGGCTGGGTTCTCTCACGTCGTGATCTCCACCATGATTGGTACTAGGAAGCCTGTGGTCATGCGCATATATTACCTCACCTGGACAAACTTCTTTTTCGTGGGCAAGGTTCATGGTGTTAGGAATCTGGGTTCTTCTATGCCTTTGCAGGAATCCAGATTCTCACATTTATCTCCAGAGGCTAAGTCCTTTTTCCCTGCTTCTGAGCATGCCCACGGGACGAGCTCTCATTGGAGTTCAGGAGTCAGGTGCTCAGGTCCTGCTCCTGATTTCATTGGTTACGCTATGGGCTCTGGAGATTTCCGGTAGGTCCCGTACGCTATAAAAAGTGCGCATGGCCGTTCCGCCATGCACTACTATTTTCTATACTTGCTGCTGTGTGTTTGATGATGGATGCTTGGACTGGTGACTGACTCATTACACTGTGTTCCAAATTATTATGCAAATTGGATTTAAGTGTCATAAAGATGTAATTTTTTGTTTATCAAATAAACTCATAGATGGTATTGTGTATCAGGGCTCTTTGGATCACTGAAATGAATCTCAAATGCCTGTGATAATTACTTTACCAGGTGAGCTCAATTAAAGGAAAGCTACTTAAGAATGATGTTCCACATTATTAAGCAGGGCACAGGTTTCAAAGAATTTAGGAAATAAAAAGGATCTCTCTGCTGCTGAAAAGCATCAAATAGTGCAATGCCTTGGTCAAGAGATGAAAACATTAGATATTTCCCAAAAACTTAAACGTGATCATTGTACTGTTAAGAGATTTGTGGTTGATTCTGAGCACAGACATGTTTGTGCTGATAAAGGCAGAATGAGGAAGGTTTCTGCCAGGCAAGTTCATTGGATTAAGAGAGTGGCTGCTAAAAAGCCATTACAAACCAGCAAACAGATATTTAAAGCTGGTGGTGCCTCTGGAGTCCCTCGAACCTCAAGGTGTAGGATCCTTCACAGGCTTGCTGTGGTGCATAAATCTACTATTCGGCCACCCCTAAACAGTGTTCACAAGCAGAAATGGTTGCAGTGGGCCCAGACATACATGAAGACTAATTTTCAAATAGTCTTGTTTACTGATGAGTGTCGAGCAACCCTGGATGGTCCAGATGGATGGAGTAGTAGATGGTTGGTGGATGGCCACTATGTCCCAACAAGGCTGCAACGTCAGCAAGGAGGTGGAGGAGTCATGTTTTGGGCCGGAATCATGGGGAAACAGCTGGTAGGGCCCTTTAAGGTTCCTAAAGGTGTGAAAATGACCTCTGCAAAGTATATAGAGTTTTTGACTGACAGCTGTCTTCCATGGTATAAAAAGCAGAAACGTGCCTTCAGGAGCAAAATCATCTTCATGCATGACAATGCACCATCTCATGCTGCAAAGAATACCTATGAGTCATTGACTGCTATGGGCATAAAAGGAGATAAACTCATGGTGTGGCCACCATCTTCCCCTGACCTCAACTCTATAGAGAACCTTTGGTGTATCATCAAGCAAAAGATCTATGAGGGTGGGAGGCAGTTCACATCAAAACAGCAACTCTGGGAGGCGATTCTGACTTCATGCAAAGAAATCCAAGCAGTAACTCTCCAAAAACTCCCAAGTTCAATGCATGCAAGAATTGTGAAGGTGATATCAAAGAAGGGTTCCTATGTTAACATGTAACTTGGCCTGTTAAGCTATTTAACTCCAAAATATCCTTTTTGTTCAGTGAATGTGACCTCCAAATGCTGCAAATTGCACAAATGAGCATTTTCAGTTCTTTAAAACATATCAAATGTTTAGAAATTCTACTGTGCCTAATAATTTCGAACAGTGCAATTTGAGTTTTTATTCGTTTTGGAGATTATACTGTTATTATTGGGAGGTTTCTTCAATAAAATTTGATGTATACACTAACCGGTGATGACTTTTATTAGACTGACTGTCATTTGTACCGACTATTTAGGAAAATCAGAGAAAAATATCATTTGCATAATAATTTGGAACACAGTGTAAATATGCTCCTCCTTGGTTATTACGATTGTGTGAGTGATTGGGTCAGCCAGTAGCAGCGCTAGCGCCAGCACGCTCAAGCTCCACCTGTTACAGCAGCCATTGTCCTGCTTTGCGCCTGCGATATTGCGCTTGCAGTCCGTTTTGGCGTTCGCAGTTGCGACGCCGTGCACATGTCCAGTTACGGTAAGTCCGTTCGGCTGTAGTGATGTTACCTAACTACTCCGGTCTCTGGCTACCGTACGTGTGCCGCTGTGATCCTGTGTTGTTAACAGGCTCAGCGTACCATTTTCCTATTATTTTCCTGTGCAGCTCTGTGTCCCTAAACAGAGACTGCTTAGATTGCACTTGGGTGAATTAGAACCCTGTGCACACTACCGTTTAAGTGCTCTGCCTCTCTAGCAGCGGTTTCTACACCTGCCGCACGGTGAACACGCTTTATTTATATTTTTATTTAGCGTGTTCAGCCGTCCTTAACGTAATACTAGCGCCAGGGTCTGGCTAGAGATGGCAGACCAGCAGCAACTAGTGCTGTGCCTGCGTCAGCTCGAGGCTAGCCTGGCTACGCTAGAGAGAGCTCTCGCAGCTGTGCAGGCCACTGATGCTGCGGTACAGGCACTCACAGATGCGGTAGGGCGTATGTCTATGTCCGCCCTTGCGCCGACAGTTACCCGCCTCCCGTTGCCCGAAAAATATTCTGGGGATGGCGCCTCTTGCAGGGGTTTTATCAGCCAGTGCTCGATCCATCTGGAGCTGCTGGCTGCGCAATTCCCTACAGAGCGGGCTAAGGTGGCCTTTATTATATCCCTACTGTCGAGCAAGGCGCTGGAATAGGCTACGCCGCTATGGGAGCGTGGTGACCCGGATGTTCGGACTGCAGCTAATCTGCTAACAGCCATCAAGCAGGTGTTTCTCGGTCCACAAGTTACACACAATACCTCTCTCCAACTGCTCGCCTTGTCTCAGGGATCACGCTCAGTTAGTCAATACGCCGGCCGTTTTCGGACACTGGCGTCTGAGTTAGAGTGGTCTGACAAGGCACTGATCCCAGTTTTTTGGAGAGGATTAGCAGAGCACGTGAAGGATGCTCTCTCCCCTAGAGAGATTCCTACCTCTTTGGAGGAGCTAATCTCCATCTCCTCCTGTATCGACCTTCGTTTTTCGAAGCGTGGTATGGAGAGTGATCACTCCAAACAGAGAGGTACTCCGGCTCCCAAATTTTTTGAGCCTTTGGACCTGCCCAAGCCAGAGGTTCTACCTCCCGAGCCCATGGAGGTGTCTCACGCCATTTCTGAGACATGTCCGGCTCAAGAGTCCATGTGCGGTTGTCACCATCTACTCGCTTCCCAGGAAGACAGCGCCCGCAATGGTCTGACTGTGAGTCGGTAGGCAAGACTTTTGTTCCTCCTCACCAGCGGCCTAAAGTTCTCGCGTGGGCACATGCGCCCAATGCGGATGGCCATCGTGGCTATATGCAGACCACGAAGTCACTGGCCGGTTCGTATTCGTGGCCGCACAGGGCTCGGGATGTAAAAAAATTCATTCGGGCCTGCACCCTATGTGCTCAGGCAGCTTTCCTGAACGGAGTGTGGCTACACCCGCCGATACACGGCGGCGCCTTCCTAAAACTCCCGCTCCCATTGTCTCCCGGGTGTCCCTCTTGAGACCTGGCGACCTGGCCTCCGCTGATACCGTCCGCGTGTCCCGGTTTTCGGTTTCCCCTACCGGGACATCAGGCTCGCCTTTTGACGAGTCTGAGGCCTGTGCCACTGTCGGCCACGGGCTGGTGGATCGGAGGGTTCAGGTGGGAGGGGGCCCTAGGAGGGGGGGTAATGTTAGGAATCTGGGTTCTTCTATGCCTATGCAGGAATCCAGATTCTCACATTTATCTCCAGAGGCTAAGTCCTTTTTCCCTGCTTCTGAGCATGCCCACGGAACGAGCTCTCATTGGAGTTCAGGAATCAGGTGCTCAGGTCCTGCTCCTGATTTTATTGGTTCCTTTCTGGGCTCTGGAGATTTCCGGCAGGTCCCGTACGCTATAAAAAGTGCACATGGCCGTTGCGCCATGCGCTAGTATTTTCTATACTTGCTGCTGTGTGTTTGATGGATGCTTGGACTGGTGACTGACTCATTAAATATCCCACTCCTTGGTTATTACGATTGTGTGAGTGATTGGGTCAGCCAGTAGCAGCTCCAGCGCGCTCAAGCTCCACCTGTTACAGCAGCCAGCGTCCTGCTTTGCGCCTGCGATATTGCGCTTGCAGTCCGTTTTGGCATTCGCAGTTGCGACGCCGTGCACACGTCCAGTTATGGTAAGTCCGGCTGGAGGTGACGTTACCTAACTACTCCGGTCTCTGGCTACTGTACGTGTGCCGCTGTGATCCTGTGCTGTTAACAGGCTCAGCGTACCATTTTCCTGTGCAGCTCTGTGTCCCTAAACAGAGACTGCTTAGATTGCACTTGGGTGAATTAGAACCCTGTGCACACTACCGTTTAAGTGCTCTGCCTCTCTAGCAGC
This sequence comes from Dendrobates tinctorius, assembly GCF_039654945.1. Lineage (NCBI taxonomy): Eukaryota > Metazoa > Chordata > Amphibia > Anura > Dendrobatidae > Dendrobates > Dendrobates tinctorius. Next base: position 27,470,953 of record NW_027361703.1, on the reverse strand, counting down.
GGTTTCTACACCTGCCGCACGGTGGACCCCGGGCGGCGAACACGCTTTATATTTTTATTTAGCGTGTTCCACCGTCCTTAACACATGGTCAATCACCTCTGGTGTTTTCCAATTTGGCCATATTGGAATCCCTTCAATCTGTATTTAGATCAAGCCTCGTGCTTTGCTCGCTCAAGGGCAAAATTTCGGCCTTGTCAGTGCTTTCCCAATTTGCCACCAGGCTTCAAGTCAAGACGTTCATTCAAAGAGTTTTCCATGTGGCATCTCCTTATAGCAGGCCTCATGGGGCCTTAACCTGGTTCTCAGGGCCTCTCTTGGAAGGTGGTCTTTCTAGTGGCAACTACGTCAATTAGACGAGTTTCGAAATTGTCAGTCCTGTCCTGCCGTTCTCCTTTTCTGCATTTTCATCAGGAAAAAGTAGTTCTCAGGATGTCCCCGTCCTTCCTGCCCAAAGTCCTCAAGGTCCTCTCCTCTTTCCATCTCAACGAGGAATTTGTTTTGCCTTCCTTTTGTTCCGGCGCCAGTCCATCGCATCAAGAAGGCCCTCCACACCCTGGATGTGGTTAGGGCGCTGAGACGGTACACCTCGCGGTTGGTTCCCTTCCACAAGTCAGATGCCCTGTTCATGCTCCCAGAGGGGCATAGAAAAGGTCTATTCGCGTCATAAGCAACGCTAACAAGGTAGATTCGCTTGGCGATTCAGGAATCCTACCATGTCAGGAACGCGCCTGTCCCAGCTGGGATTATGGCGGCACTCTACCCGGTCAGTGGGCACCTCTTCACCCATTCGGCACCAGGCCTCGGCAGAGCAGGTATGCAAGGCTGCGACTTTGTCCATTCTGCATACTTTTTGCAAGAAATTACGAAATTCATTCTCAGGCCTCCGTGAGGCTTCGACTTGGTCCAGTTTGCCTACCTTTACAAACATTGCCTAATTCATTCTCAGGCTTCTGCGGATGCAGCTCTCGGCAGTCGCAGCCTGCAATTGGCAGTACCACGGTGTTAACTCAGTGGTACATGGGGTATTAGCAGAAATATGCTCCCCACCCAGGGACTGCTTTAGGACGTCCCACGGTCTCTGTGTCCCCCAATGAGGCGTAGGAGAAATAGGGATTTTTGTGTACTCACCGTAAAGTCCTTTTCTCTGAGCCAATCATTGGGGGACACAGCACCCACCCTGTTTGGCCTATTGGCTCACTGTAGCATTTTTAGGTTTTGACAGAGTTATGATTGTCATTCATTTAATACTCCTACTGCTTTTTTCACCGAACTGGGGAATTCCCAGCCAGCGAAAGGGTGTATACTGCAGGGGAGGAGTTAATGTCAGGAACACCGCACTGCACTTGCTCACTGAGCCAGGGCGCGTGTCCTGAGTACAAAGACTGTGCACAAAGATACCTGCGGAGCGAGCAGCAGTGGTGACAATGCATGCTCCAGGGCCTGAATCACGTGACTGCTGGGGGCGTGGCCTAAGCTCCACAGAGCTAGGAGCTGCAGGGAAACTCCTAGAAGGGTAACTACAGGACAATGTTACCAAGGAGCATAGACAGAGACAGACACCAGATCAAGCTGGGTCAAAGCACGAGATAGCAGGACAGTACCCAAGGGCTTAGACAGAAAGAATAGTGAGGACGTAGCAATAGATCAGAAAACCAGAACAGGTATTAGACGGTACAATAGGGGTAAACTGTAACGGAGTAACGATAGCCAAGCCAGGAGGTCAGAACCAGAAAAGACAATGGTACCAAAAACGAGAGACGGAGTATAGAGTGAAGGAACAAGCCGGGTCATACACGGGAAGCAAACAAACAATGCAGAGTACATGCACACCAGCTGTCAGACACACCAGAATAGCAGTATAACTGACAGAGAATGCCAGTATGGAGTGAGCATAAATACCCCTCCCAGATCCAAAGAGAGGCCGGCAATGTTAACCCTGTCAGAACAGGACATTAACCATGTCCTAACCATGACAGTACCCCCCTCTTAATGGGGGGCCACCGGACCCTTAGGTTTCTCAGGGTACCTGGCATGAAAAGCCCTCACCAGTCGATCAGCGTGCACCGAACTGGCCGGAACCCACGATTGATCCTCAACGGAATATCCCTTCCAATGGATAAGGTACTGAAGTCTCCGGCGCACCCACCGCGAATCAATGATGCGCCCTACCTCGTACTCCAGTTGACCCTCTACCAACACTGGTGGAGCCACGGATGAGGGATCTTCTCTAACTGTCCCCACAGGTTTTAATAGGGACCTGTGGAAGACGTTAGAGATTTTGAAGGAGGTGGGCAACTGTAATCTGTATGCCACCGGGTTGATCACCTCTACAATCTTGTATGGGCCAATAAATTTGGGGCCCAACTTCATAGAGGGTATTTTAAGTTTGATGTTACGAGTGGACAAACAGACTTTTTCCCCCACTGTCAACGCAGGAACCACCCCCCTCCTCCTGTCTGCAAAATGTTTGAACTTCTTCTGGGCTTTGGAGATGTTCCCCTGTACCTCCTTCCAGAGGGTTCTTAATTGTTGTACCATCCCCTCGGCACCAGGGCAATCCGAATCCATACGGGAAAATTCCCCAAACTGCGGAACAAACCCATAATTGACCAGAAAGGGAGGCTTTCCGGTAGACTGATTAACCCGACAGTTGAATGCAAATTCTGCCATGGGCAATATCTCACACCAGTCTTCCTGTCTGGAGGAGGCCAGGCATCTCAGAATCTGCTCCAATGACTGGTTGGTGCGTTCCGTTTGTCCGTTAGATTCCGGGTGATAGGCAGAGGAGAATGACAACGTGACCCCCAACTTCATACAAAACGCTCTCCAAAACCTGGCCACAAATTGCACACCCCTGTCCGACACCACGTTCACAGGCACTCCATGCAGTCGAACAATGTGCTGTATAAACAAACGAGCCAAGGTTTCAGCAGATGGTAACGCAGGTAATGGCACAAAGTGGGCTTGCTTAGAAAATCTATCAACCACTACCCATACCACTGAGTTGCCCTTGGAAGGTGGAAGGTTAGTGATAAAGTCCATGGACAGGTGTGTCCATGGTTTATCCGGAATTGGCAAAGGCACCAATTCCCCGGCCGGCCGGACCTGAGAGCTTTTAGAGCGCGCGCACACCCCACAAGTATTCACAAACCTTTTTATATCAGTACCCATAGAGGGCCACCAAAAACCCCTAGCTACTGCCCCCCGGGTAGCTGCAATACCAGGGTGTGCACTTAACATAGAGTCATGAAATTCTTGAAGAAGTGTGGGACGGAATTGTTCGGGTACAATCAATTTACCTGGGGGTTTATTCCTGGGAGCTTGTGCTTGTGCTTCCAGAATCTCTCTCTGTAACTCAGAGGAGATTTCGGCTACAACCACTCCTGGTTGAAGAATGGAGGAAGGAGGTTCTGGAGGGGACACAGAATCAAAACTTCGGGATAAGGCATCTGCCTTTACATTTTTCGACCCTGGTCGGAACGTGATGGTAAATTGAAATCGAAAAAAAAAAAAAGTGCCCACCGAGCCTGTCTGGGGGTCAATCTCTTAGCAGACTCGATATAGGCCAGGTTTTTATGATCAGTGACGACCGTAATGGGATGAGCGGCCCCCTCCAAAAAATGCCTCCATTCTTCAAAGGCCAATTTAACTGCTAACAGTTCCCTGTTACTGACATCATAGTTTCTCTCGGCCGACGAGAACTTCTTAGAGAAAAAGGCACAGGGTTTGAGGTTAGTCAGGGTAGAGGGTCCCTGTGACAATACTGCCCCCACCCCCACCTCCGAAGCGTCGACCTCGACGATAAAAGGTCTTGACGAATCGGGTTGTACCAAACACAGGGGCTGTAGTAAAACACTTCTTTAATGCCAGGAAGGAATTTTTTGCAGCCACAGACCAAATTTTTACATCTGCCCCTTTAAGAGTGAGGTCCGTCAAGGGTTTCACCACCTATGAGAACCCTTTAATGAACTTCCTATAATAATTAGCGAAGCCCAGAAATCGCTGCAACCCCTTCAGGTCATGAGGCTGCACCCAATCTGTAATGGCCTGAACCTTCCCTGGATCCATGCGGAATCCCTCCCCGGAAACAATTACACCCAGAAAAGACAGTTCTTGCATAAAAAATGAGCACTTCTCCAGCTTAGCATACAAATGGTTCTCCCGGAGTCTCATAAGCACCGTACGCAGATGATGCAAGTGTGACTGACTGTCCTCAGAGTAAATCAAGATGTCATCCAGGTAAATGACTACATAACGTCCAATCAAGTCAGAAAAAACAACATTAATAAAGTTCTGAAAAACCGCAGGAGCATTAGTGAGGCCGAAGGGCATGATCAGGTTTTCAAACAGCCCCTCAGTTGTCAGGAACGCTGTTTTCCATTCATCCCCCTCCCGGATCCTTATAAGGTTATAAGCCCCTCGTAGATCGAGCTTAGAAAACCATTTGGCCCCCGTGAGTTGATTGCATAGATCAGGAATCAACGGGAGAGGGTACGTGTTCTTAACAGTAATTTTGTTCAGTTCTCGAAAGTTGAGGCACGGTCGCAACCCACCATCTTTTTTCTTTACAAAGAAAAACCCCGCTGCCACGGGTGAGACCGAGGGCCGAATATGCCCCTTGCGAAGGCTTTCTTTAATGTACTCTTTCATAGCTTGGCGCTCAGGCCCGGACAAATTAAACAAACGAGCCTTGGGTAATTTGGCTCCAGGTACTAAATCGATAGCACAATCATATGGTCTATGTGGTGGGAGCGCCTCGTCCTCGCTTTCGGAAAACACATCTTTAAGGTCTCTCAGGTACTCCGGAATACCCTCCAGACCGACAGTTGACACAGATACAGATTTTATCGGATTGACAAAAGGAACTGGGTTACAACACAGACCATTATCATTACATCCCCTACGGGTGATCTCCCCCTTCACCCAATCAATAAGAGGATTGTGGCGTTGCAACCAGGGCATTCCCAATACCAGTCCTGCAGGCAGATTATTCATAACGAAACAACTTAAATTTTCCACATGAGTGGAACCCACTTTCATAGAAAAAACTTCAGACATAAAACAAATTCCATCCCGGGTAAGAGGGGATGAATCCACAGCCACAATTTTAACAGGGTCTTTTAACCTGACTGTCCCTATCTTATTAAGAGTCACAACTTGGGCATCAATCAGATTAATCGAGGAACCACAGTCAACAAAGGCGGTGGTCATAACAGGACCGCCAGCAATTTCCAATTCAACCTGGAGGACCATTTTTATACGTGAGAAAAAATGTACCTGGGAGTCTGGACAACCTCCTCGATTGTTGCCCAGACTCAGTCGTTTCTCTGAAGGTTTCTCTGAAGAAGGGTAGGAGGGACAATTCCTTTTCCAATGTCCAGAGGCTCCACAGTAAAAACATAGTAGGTTGTCTCTGCGGTGCCTTCTCTCTTTCTCCTTAACCGAGACTGACCCAACGTTCATGGGCTCAGATACGGGTGAAGTGTCACACAATTTGGGGTACAAGGGAGACTCTTGTTGCATCATTCCTCTAGCACGGAGTCTCCGGTCCATACGGACCGCCAGCATCATGGCGTCCCCCAGGGTATCAGGAGGCGGATGTAATGCCAGAGCATCCTGCAGATGGTCAGAAAGGCCCCTGCAAAACAACCCCCTCAGGGCGGCGTCATTCCAGGATACTTTGCCGGTCCAACGTCTAAACTCTGAGCAGAACCATTCAGCAGAGTGCCTCCCCTGTGTCACACTCATCACCATATCCTCTGCCAGACGCACTCTATCAGGCTCGTCATAAATGTGCCCCAGAGCCTAAAAGAACAAGTTCACTGACATACGTTCAGGAGCAGAGGAAGACAGAGAGAAAGCCCATGCTTGCGGAGCCCCCCGAAGTAGGGAAATAATGACCCCCACCCTCTGGAACTCATCCCCGGAGGAGCGGGGCCTTAGAGAAAAAAAAAGCTTGCATCCTTCTCTGAAAGACCTGAACTCCTTTTTGTCCCCTGAGAAGGGATCGGGCAATTTGACTGGAGATTCGGGGGACGCTAATGACACATCCCTACCCCCAGAACTAGAAGCCCCTGCATCGACAGCCCCCTGCACAGTAACCACCAACTGTTGCTGGGTATGGGCCATTGTGCGCTGTTCCACATTGAGTTTATGGAACATTTGGGTCAGGTGCTTGACCTGATCAGCCAAGGCTTGTATGGGATCCATGAGGATAACACACACTTTTTTTTTTTTTTTTCCTTCAGAGGAAAAAAAACTGAAACGGTCAGTTATAATGTCAGGAACACCGCACTGCACTTGCTCACTGAGCCAGGGAGCGTGTCCTGAGTACAAAGACTGTGCACAAAGATACCTGCGGAGCGAGCAGCAGTGGTGACAATGCATGCTCCAGGGCCTGAATCACGTGACTGCTGGGGGTGTGGCCTAAGCTCCACAGAGCTAGGAGCTGCAGGGAAACTCCTAGAAGGGTAACTACAGGACAATGTTACCAAGGAGCATAGACAGAGACAGACACCAGATCAAGCCGGGTCAAAGCACGAGATAGTAGGACAGTACCAAAGGGCTTAGACAGAAAGAATAGTCATGACGTAGCAATAGATCAGAAAACCAGAACAGGTATTAGACGGTACAATAGGGGTAAACTGTAATGGAGTAACGATAGCCAAGCCAGGAGGTCAGAACCAGAAAAGACAATGGTACCAAAAACGAGAGACGGAGTACAGAGTGAAGGAACAAGCCGGGTCATACACGGGAAGCAAACAAACAATGCAGAGTACACGCACACCAGGGGTCAGACACACCAGAATAGCAGTATAACTGACAGAGAATGCCAGTATGGAGTGAGCATAAATACCCCTCCCAGATCCAAAGAGAGGCCGGCAATGTTAACCCTGTCAGAACAGGACATTAACCATGTCCTAACCATGACAGTTAACTTTTTCTGTGTTTAGAATCATAGAATCATAGAATCATAGAATCGTAGAGTTGCAAGGGACCTCCTGGGCCATCTGGTCCAACCCCCTGCTCAAAGCAGGATTCGCTAAATCATCCCAGTCAGATGTCTGTCCAGCCTCTGTTTGAAGACTTCCATTGAAGGAGAACTCACCACTTCTCGTGGCAGCCTGTTCCACTCATTGATCACTCTAACTGTCAAAACGTTTTTTCTAATATCTAATCTGTGTCTCCTCCCATTCAGTTTCATCCCATTGCTTCTAGTCTTTCCTTGTGCAAATGAGAATAAAGTTGATCCTTCAACAATGTGACAGCCCTTTAGATATTTGTAGACAGCTATTAAGTCTCCTCTCAGTCTTCTCTTTTGCAAACTAAACATTCCCAAATCCTGCAACCTTTCCTCATAAGACAGGGTTTGCAGACTGGTCACCATTCTGGTCGCTCTTTTCTGAACTTGCTCCAGTTTGTTGATGTCTTTTTTAAAATGTGGTGCCCAAAACTGGACACAATATTCCAGATGAGGTCTGACCAAAGAAGAGTAGAGGGAAATAATGACTTCACGTGATCTAGACTGTATGCTTCTGTTAATACATCCTAGAATTGCATTTGCCTTTTTTGCTGCTGCATCACACTGTTGACTCATATTCAGTCTGTGATCTATTAGTATACCCAAGTCTTTTTCACATGTGCTGTCACTTAGCCCTATTCCTCCCATTCTATATATGCTTTTTCCATTTTTATTGCCCAGATGTAGTACTTTGCATTTCTCCCTGTTAAAAACCATTCTGTTAGTTGCTGCCCACTTCTCCAGTTTATTTAAATCTTTTTGAATCCTCTCTCTCTCTTCTCTAGTATTAGCTATCCCTCCTAGCTTTGTGTCATCAGCAAATTTAATCAGTTTACCCTCAATTCCTTCATCTAAATCGTTGATAAAGATGTTGAACAATACAGGGCCCAGGACAGAGCCCTGTGGTACCCCACTTGAGACATTCTTCCAACTGGATGTGCAGCCATTTACGACCACTCTTTGGGTCCGATCACTAAGCCAGTTATGAATCCACCTAACAGTTGCCTTGTCCATTCCATACTTAATCATTTTTTCAATAAGGATTGTATGAGAGACTTTGTGAAATGCTTTGCTGAAGTCAAGATATACTATATCTACAGCATTTCCTTGATCCACCCAATCAGTGATACTGTCATAGAAGGAAATTAAGTTAGTCTGACATGACTTATTAGTTACAAACCCATGCTGACTCTGTTTAATCACTTCATTCTTATCCAGGTATTGACATACATGTTGTTTAATAATTTGTTCAAAGATCTTTCCTGGTATAGAAGTCAGACTCACCGGCCTATAGTTACCTGGGTCCACCTTCTTCCCCTTTTTGAAGATAGGAGCAACATTTGCTCTTCTCCAGTCTTCTGGCACTTCTCCTGTTCTCCTAGAATTTTCAAAGATTATGGAGAGGGGTTCAAAAATTTCTTCTGCTATCTCCTTCAGTACTCTGGGGTGTAATTCATCTGGACCTGGAGACTTGAGTTAATTTAGGTTAGCTAAGTGTTTCCTCACTATCTTTCTGTTTATAGATATCCTGGATTCTTCTATTCCCTTAATAGGACAGTGAATAACAGTTGATGTTACATTTCCTTTCTGAGAGAAAACAGATGCAAAATAGGAATTTAAAAGTTCAGCCTTCTCAACATCCTGTCTTACCATTTCATCATTTTCATCCTGTAAAAATCCTATAGCATCTTTGACTTTTCTTTTACTTTTGACATATCCCCAAAATCCTTTATTATTGCTTTTGACATCTCTTGCAAGCCTCAATTCATTTTCAGCTTTAGATAATCTGATTTGTGCCCTGCAGGTTCTGCAGACAGCATTATATTCTTCTTTAGATATGCCTCCCTCTTTCCATTTTATAAACATTTTTTTCTTCCTTTTTAGCATGTGCTTAAGTTCTGTGTTCATCCATCCTGGTTTCCTTAAATGCTTCCTATTCTTCCCTCTTTTCGGAATTGTTAACAACTGTGCTTTGAGAATTTCATTTTTCAAGATTTCCCATCCTTCCTGGACATTTTTGTCTTTAAGGATATCCAGCCATTGGATCCCTCCAATTCTCTTTCTGAATCCCTTAAAATCTGCCTTTCTGAAATCTAACCTTGACGTCTGAGTCTTCACAGGTCTTCCGCCTCTAGTTATCCAAAATTCTAAAATAGTATGGTCGCTACCTCCTAGGGTCCCAGCCACTTTTACCTCCTCAACCATTTCCTCCCTGTTTATAAGGATTAGATCAAGGATTAGTTCCCCTTGTTTTCTCCCTTACCTTTTGGAAGATAAAGTTGTCAGCAAGAGAGGATAAGAATTTCCTTGACCTGTTAGTTTTGCCTGAGAGAGATTCCCAACAAATGTCTGGATAGTTGAAATCTCCCATGACAACTATGTCATATTTTTTGGAGAACTTGGCTTTGATGCATAAAGAGTTCATCCATATCTTCAGCTTGCACAGGCGGCCTGTAGTAAATGCCTACAATGGTGTCCTTTCCATTGTTCTGTCCTTGTATTCTTACCCAAACAGTTTCCACAGAACTCCCAGTCTCTGAAGCTTCAATCTCTGTGCAGATATACGCGTTTCTAACATACAATGCGACACTCCCTCCTCGTTTATCAAGTCTGTTTCTTGCAAATAAGTTGTATCCTTCTAGTCTTGTATTCCAATCATGTGTATTGTCCCACCAAGTTTCAGTGATTCCAATGACATCATATTTCTTTTCCTGTGTTAGTAGTTCCAATTCTCCTTGTTTGTTGCCCATGCTTTGTGCATTAGTATAGAAACATTTGGGCAGCACGGTGGCTTAGTGGAATCCCACCAAGGACAACATCCCACCAAGGACAACATCTGCAAGGAGTTTGTATGTTCTCCCCGTGTTTGCGTGGGTTTCCTCCGGGTACTCCGGTTTCCTCCCACACTCCAAAGACATACTGATAGGGAATTCAGATTGTGAGCCCCCATTGGGGACAGTGATGAAAATGTGTGCAAAACTGTAAAGCGCTGCGGAATATGTTAGCGCTATATAAAAATAAAGATTATTATTATTATTAAACATTTTAGTTTGTGATTGGTTTCTCTTTCTCCAATATTTTTATTAATTAGATTCTTTCGTCTTTGTTCTTCCTTTCCACTTCTAATAGCAGAGTTCTCAATAGCATTTGTCAGGTGTATGGCTTTTTCTGGTCTTTTGCTTCCCTTCCCATGTTGTTCTAGTTTAAAGCTCTCCTTACTTAGTTTACTTAGTGTCCTCCTAGTGGCAAGCAGCATAACACCCATAGTCTCTGTGTCCCCCAATGATTGGCTCAGAGAAAAGGATTTTACGGTGAGTACACAAAAATCCCTATTTTATCAGGCCCCCGAGCAGAATCTCAGGGGCCGCATTCTTGGGCAGGGAGCTGTACTTTGATTACCACAATCTCATTAATTTCTTCTTGCTCTGTTAGCACACACACGCAGTGTTTACTACTGAACATTGAAGGGCATGCAATGAAAGATTAAGTCATGAAACCAGTGCCAGAATCAGGATGTACTTTGTGGGCGGAGTTTGTACGGCCCCCGAAGGATGGTATAAATATCCAAATGGCCCTTGGCAGAAAAAAGATTCCTCACCCCTGCACTAGAGAGAAATACGGACGAGTGAGAGGATAAGTGCACCTTTTCTGGCACTTATCCTCTCTCTTCCCATTGCCCTGTAGCGGTGGCTAATGGGTTAATATTAATGGATTAATGTCATCTTGCAATTGGAAGGTGACATTAAGCTGATTAATAATGGAGAGGTGTCAATTAGACACTTATCCATTATTAACCCTAGACTATTAAATGGTTAAAAAACACACACAGACATTAATTACAAATTATTTTAATGAAATAAAGACACCTAATTTTTGACAAGATTTATTGGTCTGGTAATCCAAAAATAAACCATCGACCTGTAACAAAAATAAAATAAAAAATCAACCATATCCTTACCTCTCCGCTGCTCAGTCAGGTCCCCCGCTGCAATTCATCAGAAAGGGTTAAGTGTTTTACACAGGGACTGGTGCTAATGCGACCAGCCCCATGTAAACCACTGCCAGAATGAATTATTTCATCTCTGCGCAGCCTCCCTGGCTGCTCTGAGATGAACTAATGAGCATGGGAAAGTTTCTGCATTTTTTCCCACGCTCATTAGTTCACCTCAGGTCAGCCACATGCTTATCCTTGGGGACGTGCACAATATCTAGAAAGATTGGGCTGCAGAGATTTATGATCTATAGTTTGTAGTTAGCTTTTTTTCCACATGGAGCAGGCGTGCAAAGAATTGCTAAATATTCTAATGCAAGTCAAAAGGGCTTTGTAGCAACAGAAAGAGGAGATGGAACAGCACTGTAAATGGTAAAAATCCAAAGTGTTTCAGTGGTAGACTCTTACTGATCAACAAGTGATGGCATATATTAATGAGGATATGTGATTAGGAAGAAACCTACTGTTTAAATTTATTTTTTAAAGCAATGTATCAATTTTTTGACAGATCACAATCTGTATTAAAAATAAAAAATAGAAATCTTGCAATTTTTACACTGCCTACCATTTTTTTTAGATACTAACTTCCTATTGTTTCAGGAAATAATACTTTTACATAGCCATACTGGTGTGATCCGGACTCTTATCTTTTGTGTTGAAGTCTCAAAGATCATTGTGAAGAGAGTGGGATCAGGGTCAGCTATAACTGAGTATAGAGGCATTACCTGTCATCGTAATTCTGCCTCTGATATGCAGAATTGCTGTAAACTTTTTAAAGAACAGGAAGCATGAGTCTAAAAAAGCCCTAGTGGCCGGTGTGAAATTTGCAGGTGTTGCGCTGCTGCAATGCAGGTAAATGCAAGCTCCACTGGGTGGCAATAGAGTAGAGGGAGGACAAAACCAGGGAGTCAGTACATGAAAGGGGAGCAAGAGTCGGGAAGGGAAGAGGGGATAAACAAACACGGGTTCAGTAAGCAAGCAGCAAGACAAATCAAGGCAAATTGAGTCAGCTACACATGCCGTAGACAGAAACTATAACTGACATGGTCTGCAGGACACAGTGGAGATAAATAGCAAATCTGAGACCAGACTGAGGCTGAGAAAGTTAACCCCTGGGATGACCAGACCAGAAAAAGGGGACGACAGGACTCAAAACCCAGTCTAGATCATGACAGCAGGATTGCTAATTTTGTTTTTTTAAATAAAGATCTTAATATGAGAAAGGAATTGCCAATTTTAAAAAATGGGAAATTTTCTGATAACACAATTAAAAAATACTTGTTTAGTAGTTGTAAGCATTTCTATCTTCTTCTAAAGTTACCCAGAAAATATGTCTATGGCACTGATGTTGCAAAGACAGCCAAGTATAGCACTGTGCGCAAATATTTTTATCAGTACCATTGACTTTTGTTGATTTGGCAGTGTCCTAGCAGCTCCATTCATTTCTTCCTGGCAGCAGTCTTGCAGATAAGAGAGACACGATTTCCCCATTCTAGCAATCAGACCCATACCAAACATTTATCACCTACTAAGTAGAATGGCCCTTATCTTACAGATTTATTTTACATTAAGATTTTAGTCTGGGATTAAATTCACAGATACTAAATCTTCCAGTATTGAAATTATTTGATAATTTGCATTCTAGGACAGGTAGCCTTTACCCCTGGGACCAGGCTCGGACTGGCCCATAGGGGAACAGGGAAATCCCCCAGTGGGCCCCTGTGCAGACATAGGCCCCCAACCCCATGTTTTACTCTATACAGAAAAAAGCAGCATCTCATCATTCATTAACCAAACTACCCAGTTTATTATTATATAGAGATATAAGTAAATTTGTGAATGAGGGTAGTGTAATATTTGCACAGTATGCAGGTGAAAAGTGGGCCCCCAAAGTCAATGTTACTGGTAGGCCCTTGGCACCCCAGTCCGACACTGCCTGGGACTGTAAAATAATCTAATGTATGAAAAATGAGTTAAGTTACAAAAGATGTGCAGTATCTGCCAACAAGCCTGATCAGCAGTTTCCAAAAGCAACCCGCAGGACATAGTTAACAATAATGCAAGATGATGGTGAGGTTACAAGTAGAGTTAACACAGCCAAATGTCATTGGAATCAATGGAAGTAGAAATTACCAAATATGTTCGGAACCGATCATCAAACATAAAATCAGCACGACTAGGATACCAATATGGCACGAATATGGCAAATTCAGATTCGGCGACCGATTCCGAACATTCGCTCAGCTCTAGTTACAGGTATGCATCCATATACCATACATTTGGAGACATAATTTGAAGCTTCTGGGCCCAAATGCAAAGTTGGCAACAGGGACTCTGGTGACTAGTCCAAGAGGCAGTTCCCTGGCAGCTTCTCTCTACCTCTAGACTGACAAGTCTTCCATTGTGTGTGTGAGTATATATGCAAAGACATATCAGTCATGGACTGAGGAGATGCTGCTGTGAACCTTCCTTTTGGAATAGTAATGTGAGCCACATGGTCTTTTAAAGGTATGTTTTTCTGCAAAGTTTTAGAGTGAAGCATGTATCAGTGCATATTGTAGCCAGTCTCTGATTTTAGCCGCCCATAGTTTGAAGCTGTCAACTTCCATTTTATAATGGAGTAATTCATACCACCTCAATTGCTGCATAACATGTCTAATTTCCATCCTCTTCCCGAACAATATTTTTATCAGGAAACCTAGTTGGTTTACCATGAGTCGTATAATAGTGATGGCTGGCCTCAGCTGAAGAGCCCCAATAGGATCTGCTATACCTGATAGTTATGCTCCTGCTCCTCATGTTTCATTTTGAAGCATTGGTGTGATGTGAGCAATTGTAGGGCAATCAGGTAGCAATCCCAGTCTCTAAATGGACTAAGTTAATTAGTTTATGCACGTACATGGATAAAAACAGATTTGTGTTCTGACAGATGTAATTTACTGTGGCAATCCTAGATATATCAAGAAAAGTGGTTATTAGAAGATATTCTATGGTGTCAGGCCTCCCTTGAAGAAGTCAGTGTATGACAAACATTGACGAGAGGATAATGATGTTCTGAGCCACTTAACCAAAGCAATACTAAATTCATCTCTGTCAATTAAAGCTTGCCGAAGAAATATGTCAGGAAATCTCTTCCAGTAACTGTGGTCCATAAGGCATTATTAATTCAAGTAAAAATATAGAAATGTACATTTCAAATGGTGAAGTGATGATCAATGCCCTACAGCTACTTTGATGATGCATATATACAGGGGTTGGACAAAATAATGGAAACAGCTGGAAACATCAACAAAAGTTAGTTTAATATGGTGTAGGTCAACCTTTTGCGGCGATTACAGCCTCAACTCTCCGAGGTATGGATTCATACAAGGTATGAATTGTTTCCAAAGGAATTATAGCCCATTCTTCAGTTAAAACACCCTCCATTTCTTAGAGCGACGATGGCGGCGGAAATCAACGTCTAACTTGAATCTCTAAAATCTACCATAAATGCCCAATAATGTTGAGGTCTGTGGATTGTCAGGGCCAGATGAGATGCTCAACTTCATTAGAATGTTCTTCGTGCCATGCTTTAATGATTCTAGCTGTATGAATTGGTGCATTATCATCCTGAAAGATGGCGTTCCCCTCCGGGAACAGTGCTTGAACCATAGGATGCAGCGGCTGTTAATTCTTCCATCAAGGGATATCATTGGCCCAGCGGATCTCCACGAAATAGCACCCCAGATCATCACAGAACCTCCACCATGTTTTACGGTTGGGAGAAGGCAGTCTGGATGGAATGCTTCTTTCGGCTGTCTCCAAACGTATACTCGGCCGGAGGTCGGAAATAGGGTAAACGATGATTCGTCTGAGAATATCACATGTTTCCACTGCTCGAGGGACCAATTCTGGAGGTTTCTACACCACTCTAAATGCTTGGAAACATATGTCATTGAGAGCAGCGGTTTTTGAATTGTAGCTCTTTCGTGGAATCCAGATTTGTGCAGCTCCCGACTAACAGTTTTCGTGGAAACTGGGTTCTGTTGGTGTTCATTGAGCTCAGCAGTGATTTTTGGAGCCATGGTCTTGCGATCCTCTCTCACAATTCGCTTTAGAGTCCGACAGTCTCTCTCAGTCAACTTCGACTTTCGGCCGAACCTGTGCTTGTCTGCGGACGTTTTTCCTTCTCTTTCAAACGCAGTCATTACTTTGGTGACAGTACCTCTTCACACGCCAAGCATTCGGACACTTTCTGTTACACTAGCACCTGCCATACGAGCACCAACAATTTGGCCTCTTTGAAAATCCGAGAGGTCTGCCATTGGTATCAGGTTTTCATCAATGTTCTTACAATTCTGCAAAACAAACAGTTAGTTTACATACACCTATCACATAACACAAATAATCAACTAGAAAACATTACCATATGTCACCGTTTGCATGTTTATAACATGTTCGAAGATTATGATGCCAACACGTTAGGCGTTTCCATTAGTTTGTCCAACCCCTGTATATAGGCTATAGGTACTTAGCCCGTATAATTCACACTTTTCTAGCTGTTTCAAGAGGATAAGAAATAGTTTAAAGAAACATTTATTTTCCCTAAAGCATAGCAATTGTTATAACTGATGGTGTCAGGGTTGTGTATACTGGCCATCAAGATTCCAACTTTTTTTTTATTTTAGGGCTGGGCTGAAAATGAGATAATGGATTTGTTTGGTTGAGTTTAAGTGTAAATGTACTTTCAAGCCAATAGCTGCAGGCTACACTATCGGCTGAGCCGTCTTTCACCCGACAGCCATCTAATGTGAGTGAGAGAATTTAGGCTCTATTCCAACATCCATTGTGCTGTCCATTTTTTTAAAACGTTTTATTGATCCATTCACACATCAGTTTTAAAAACAGATCTATGTGTCCAAACCGTGAGACTCGGAGAGTGTTCTATTCTAATCCATTTTTCGGACCGGGCATTAAAGGGACCCTGTCATCAAATTCAGGAAAGGTAAGAGCCGATTACAGGAAAAGTAACAATTCAACCACATGACAGTATGAGAGTGGACCTAACACACAGGCTGTCCATGCATGTGCTGTGACAGTGACACAGCCGGGACACATGCAGCTGCGGAGTCGAACAGCTGATCAGCCGCAACGCTCTGCAGCTTATTCGGTAAGCGCTATAGCTTGCCGAATAAGCAGGGACCTGATCAAATTTCGCTCAACTCTAATCAGCAGCTTTATTCATATTTACAATTTTTCTTTATTTCAGCGATAACAGTGCTAATAGGTTTTCCAAACCCATTAAGTCATAATACTCCACTGTTAATGCACTTGATTGTGATCCACAGGTGCATAAGTGAGTTTTAACAACTCCACATATATTATTATTATACATTTTTATAGTGCCATTTAAACCATAGCGCTTTACGTGTTAAAAGGGGCAAATATAGACAAGTGCAATAAAAATAAGCGAAACAAGGCACACACAAGTACAGAAGGAGAGAGGACCCTGCCCGCAAGGGCTCACAGTCTACAGGGGATGGGTGAGGGTACACTAGGAGAGGGTAGAGCTGGTCGTGCGGTGGTTCAGTAGACTGAGGATCACGGCAGGTTGTAGGCTTGTCGGAACAGGTGGGTCTTCAGGTTCTTTGTGAAGGTTTCCATAGTAGGCGAGAGTCTGATGTGTTGGAGTAGAACGTTCAAGAGTATGGGAGAAGCACTGGAGAAGTCTTGTATGCAGTTGTGGGAAGAAGAGATAAGAGGGGAGTAGAGAAAGAGATCTTGAGAAGATCGAAGGTTGCGTGTAGGTAAGATCATGTCACAGATGTATGGAGGAGACAGGTTGTGGATGGCTTTGTATGTCATAGTTAGGGGTTTTTGAACTGGAGCCTCTGGACGATAGGAAGCCAATGAAGGGCTTGGCATAGGGAAGAGGCTGGGGAATAATGGGGAGACAGGTGGATTAGTCAGGCAGTAGAGTGTAGAATGGATTGGAGTGGTGCCAGAGTATTAGAGAGGGCAAAACAAAAAACCTGAGGGCACTACCAAATAAAAACAATTGAAAAAAAGGCCAGGACAAATTGGCCGTGTGTAACACTCCAAAAAAGGCATCTATTATGTTATTTTGCCTCTGTTTGGATATTCACCAGCATTATTCAATGTTCGTTTATTGGTCTGCCTTCCACATACATGTATATGGATTTATTCTGTCCTCATCCCTTTAAATCTTGTCCAATGGGTCAAAAAGGGTATTGATATTTCTCAGATATCTTTCAACTTGCAGCATGTATTTTTGATTTACTTTTAGTGACCTGCACTTTATTTGCTGATTTTGCACATAATGCCTTGTCATGATGCATATCATTATTATATTTGACATTTTATACTCATCATAATGCCTTGTCATGATACTTATCATTATTATATTTGACATCATTTTCTATTGAATTATTGTCTTGTGCATTATTTTTGCATTTTTGCTGTATAGAGTACTGTATATTTTTTCCTATACAAACCCTTTGCCTTAGCATCGTCGAGGAGTGGAGCATTAGGTTCTTATTTTAGAACGTTTTTGGAGTGTTACACACAGCCAATTTGTCCTGGCCTTTTTTTAATTGTTTTTATTCATATCAATGTCACTTTTTGTGTGGAATTTTTTGTGTTAATAAAATTGATTCATTTGTTTATATATTTTTGTTATATTGTGCTTATGACCCTGGGGTTGATCACGTCCATTATACACACTTCTTTCTCTTGTTGGTTGCAGAGTATTAGAGAGGAGGCCAAAGAGTAGGAGGTTGCAGTAGTTGAGGCGGGAGATGATAAGAGCATGCACTAGTGTTTTTGTGGTTTCATCGTCAAGGAATGCACGGATCCGGGAAATATTTTTGAGTTTGAGACGGCAGGAGGAGGCGAGGGCTTGGATATGTGGCTTGAAAGAGAGGGCAGAGTCGAGGATCACCCCGAGGCACCGAGAATGCGGGACTGGGGAAAGTGAGCAGCCATTGACATTGATGTATAGGTCTGGTGGAGGGGTAGAGTGAGATGGGGAAAAGATGATGAATTCGGTCTTGTCCATGTTTAGTTTTAGAAAGCGAACAGAGCATATATCTGTTGATGCTAGCAGAGAAAAAAAGAATTGCATCGGTTCTGCATTATGCATGGACAGCATTATACACAGCATCATGAGCAATAGTTTTGCTAGATATGTCCCTAGTTGACAGATGACAGCAGATAAAAATAGCTTGAAGTTCTAATTTGGAGGTAATTTTCATGTAAAACACCAGCTTTAGAGAACAGCTTTATAATTAGGTATAATTGGAGTATTCTTCTTCACTAATATGTCAGAACTATTTATGAATGTAGGCCTTCTTTCCCTAAGGAGATTCTCCAACTATTCTATTTCCAAACCTTTGATTCTTTTTTTTTAAATGCAAAGCAACCAGCCACAGAACCAAGACCGCTTCACTTTCATCTATAGCCGAGAGAATTCCATTACCCTGAGGGACATCATTGAAATCTCTTTAACCTTCCAACATTCCGACTGGAATGTTGTGAGCTCGGGAGTCATTCACTAAAATACTGAATCCCCGAACAGAACTGATGTATTTATGACTCGGTGATTTGACGGTGATTTACTCTGAGCCACTTCCGATCTTTATTTTTCTGTAGTGATTTATAGAGATTTTTTTGCATATCTGCAGTTGTGATTTTATTTGGTTTCATCTTTTGCTTTTTATATAGCTATTTTTTTAAATCCAGATTTAGCTAACGAATTGTAGCTGCATTAGAATGTTTGAGTTTCCATATCAATCAATTTTATAGCTATTTTATTTAAAAAAAACTAAAAAATTTTGGATTAGTTTAGGAAATTTGTCACCCCCTGGATGATTTTAATATATCACTATGGGCATACAGGTAATAGAATGGTTAAACCAGTCTTACCTGTATGCATCAAAGCTGCGGTGTAGATCTTGAGAAATTAATTTATAATGTTATATGTAAATTATTTTTTCCAGGCTCCAGGACATGCGGTGCCTAGGAGAAATCACTGCCTCCTGACGTCATTACAATGGTACCCCCTTCCATCCCCACCTATGGGAAGTGTCTGCATTGAACTTCTGTGCAGGCGAGTATCTGCTACTGTGCAGTGACCATTGGCCATCATTGAACCTTCAAAAACGTTAGGAGAATCCAGGTTGGTACAATCAGGTCACCTGGCCTTGTACCTCAATAGACGGTTATCTTCTTAATCTTGTTACCTCCTCAATGTGGGTGCCCGCCAAAAGCTGGGTGTCACTGGTGGCGGTAGTCGGCCCTGGAAGCCCAAAGTGGCAACTGCTCTAATCCCGACAAGCCAGCAGGAGGGTGAGACTCTGTAATGTGCACCATCTTGTGTATTTGCTGGGACTGTTCTACATGTTAGTGTCTGTTTAGGGGTTCAATAAAGCATTGCCACTTTGTTTTACCCTCACCCTGTGTTGTCTGAGTAATATTATGCCCACGGGATAATTAAAGGAAGCAAGCAAATGAAAAAGGTGCCTGAGGGAAGAACCCTTTGGACCACGACACATAACCACATACTGGAGCACCGGGCAAGGTGTACCCTATACAGGGATTCCCCCTGTCACAACACCAGGTGACCTTAATGCCACGATACCTGGACCAGAGGGGCGACCCTTACAGACTGTATAGAGAAGTTCTGTGTAATCTCAGAAAGGCTGATCTAGCCGGCAATGATATCTGGATGGTTCCGAGCGGAGAGCCTTGGTCAGTCTAGGATAGAAACCAGAGTGTCCAGAAGGATCCAGGAGAGGGAACTGCCAGCAGAGGATTCTGAGGAGACAGAGGTATTAGAATAATGCAAACAACAGCCTTCAGAATGCAGAGCACAGCAGAGTGTGGCCTGAGTCAAAGGCAGAGATCCCACATAATGAACAAGTTGTTCAGGCACCTCCCTCAAGGGGAGGATGCTTTTTATGCACAGAACATCACAGCACAGACAGCCCTAATAGAGAACATGTGCCCTGCTGTTTTAAGTGTGTGCAGGAAGCGGGGCACGCCTCCTAAGAGCATTACCAGGAGACCTGCCAAGAGGATACAGGTTCTTAGCAGAGAAAGGAACCGCTGATTGTCTGGAGCAACAGACAGGGTGAGTAGTACCAGTGGAGCTGCGAGATAGGCGCCAGCCTCCCTGCGCAGCAGAGACTAGGCCTGCGGCTGAGAGCATGACATCGGATCAGCGGACTAAAGCACACATTGACACCCCTTGTCTCCACAATTCCATTCACCCAATCACTAATGTACACCGACAAGCAAAGCAGTAACATTGTTTTAAACTTTTGACTTCCAGGCTCCATATCTCACAATCCACAACTGCTTTGAACGTGAGACTACCATCATTTTATAGACAATAATCTTGGCTATCTCATACATAAATTTGAGTTGCAGGTGTTTAGGATATGATTAGTTATACAGAATGATTCTTGTCATGTCGCTGCATTGTTACTGTTTTTTTTTTTTATAATTTTGTTAGTATTTTATAAATCCACCTTTGGCTTTTAAATACTGCCTGTATCCTTCTGTGCATCCTCTCGATTAGATTCAAGCATGTCTCAACCGAAATCTGATCCCAGGTCACTTCTACACGTTCCCAAAGTTGGTGCTTACTGATTGAATCAATTGGGTATGTATACAGTTTTTTCTTCAACTCTGTCTACAAGTGTTTGATTGGATTGAGGTTTGGGGACTGTGGGGGCCATTCAAGCACCTCTACTTCATTGTCATTGAACCATTACTTCGCCAATCTCAAAATATACTTTAAGTCGATGTCCTACTGGAGTAAGAAACTCACATATAGCTCAGCATTGAGACCACCAGCGATCCTGGTCAAATATCCAACTCATTTGGCTATGAAGCAATCCCAAATCATCAGGCTTCCTCTACCAAACTTGAAAGTCCCTTTAAATTTCTTGATCCGTTAGCCTCTTTTCCCTTGTTTCATCCAGACCCATTTGCACCCATCAGAGTCTAGTCTACTGACTTTGTCTCATCGCTCCAAAAAACCTATTTCCAATCTTCTACTGTCCACCTTTCGTACTTTTTTGCAAACACGAGCTGACGCTTATTATGACGATATTGAAGGCTTCGCCACCTTTTTTGCGCCACTATTCCAGATTCACGTAACCTGCGTCGCATGGTTTTTGCAAGGACATATGTGAGCTCTCTATTGTGAAGCATATGAGCCACCTCCACTGCGGTGTTTGTCGCACCAGAACTGATAGACGTTGTGATGAGCAGACTTGTTGACTGATATTTTGCCTGGACGTCCACCTCTAGCCTTTTGAATGGATGGGGGTACTTCATTTCATACTCTTCTACCTGTCATGGCACTCACATGATGCAGTTTGGCAGTTTTCTTGGCCGAGAGACCACTGTCGAATGAGCTGAATGATGCCGTTTCTCTTTTCTTGTCAAATCTTCCATAGGGCTGCTTCTCAATTCAAGCCAGTGACCGTTCATTTGAGAATCAACCGATTAACCCCCTGAGATATCAGGGAATATGAGACCAGGTAATTTGTGGTATACAGATGGAGAAAGATTTTTTTCCACCACCAGGAGCAAAACAGTAACAATGCAGTGATGTGACTAAAATCTGCATAACTAACCAAATGATAAATAGTTGCAAGTCAGATTTTCCTGACAATGAGATACACTCCTTTCAAGGGAACCTGTCAGCAGAAAAAATGCTATCAATCTGCAGATATGGGGTTAATCTGCAGGTTATTAGCATTAATTACCTGCCCAGCGCTTGCACTTAGCCAACCGCTGCAGGGAGAAAATTAACTTTATGTCACCTGCAGTGTTCCGGTTTCAGTCGTGGTGACACCGTAGTGGATTCAGTCACTGCTCTCAATCACCGATGAGTATGCAGTGCGATGACTGTAACCGTGCCCCCAGCCCTGACTGATAGACGGCCCCATTTCAGAGCCAGTGTCAGTCAGGGTCAGCTGCGCAGTTACAGCCACCGATCTGTGTATTCAGTGGTGACTCAAAGAGGAGAGTCGGCACCACCCCTGTGACTGAAACCGGAACACTGAAGGGGGAATAAAGTTCATTTTCTTCCAGCAGCATTCGGCTAAGTGCGGGCGCCGAGCAGGTTAGTAACGCTATTAACCTGCAGCTTAACACATATCTGCAGGTTAATAGCGCTATTTCTAGTGACAGGTTCCCTATAACCCCTTCACCTTGTAGTTTATTTTTACCTTCCTGACCAGGCCAAATTTTATAATTCTGACCATTGTCACTTTATGTGGTAATAACTCTGGAATGGTTTACAATATCCCAGTGATTCTGACATTGTTTTTCATGACGCATTGTAGTTTATGTTAGTGGTAAAGTGAAGTAAAAAAACAATTACATTTATTTGTGAAAATAGTAGAATTTGGGCAAAAAAATTGCAATTTTCAAACTTTCAATTTTTATATCCTTTAACCAGTTAGTCATGCTGTAAAAATAATTTATAAGTAACATTTCTCATATGTTCTCATATGTCTACTTTACATGAACATCATTTTTGAAACACAATTTTTCTCTGTTAGGAAGTTAGAAGGGTTAAATATTTATCATCAATTTCTAATTTTTTCAACAAAATTTACAAAACCATTCTTTTTACGGACCACATCACGTTTGAAGTGACGATAAGCAGCTTATGTGACAGAAAATAGGAAATGTTGACACCATTTTAAAAAGTGCACCCCTCAAAGTTCTTAAAACCACATTCAATAAGTTTATTAACCCTTTAAGTGCTTCACAGGAATTAAAGCAATGTGGACGGAATATTTAGGATTTTTACAAAGGTAACAGGACAAAATGAACCATACAATTTGTTGTGCAATTTCTCCTGAGTATGCCAATACCCCATATGTGGGGAATACACAACAGGACTCATAAAGGGAATTAGTCCCAATTGACTTAGGGAGAGCAAAAATGGTTGCAATGGATAGCAGATATCCTGTCGCATTTGGAGATCTCTTGATGTGCCTAAACAGTGGAAAACCCCACAAGTGACCCCGTTTTTAAAACGACACCCCTTAAGGAATTTATGTAGAGGTGTGGTAAGCACCTTGAATCCACAGGTGCTTCACAGAATTTTTTAACTTTGAGCCGTGAAAATGAAAAAATAAATTTTTCCCCCAAACATATTGCTTTAGCCCCAAATTTTTCATTTTCACAAGGATAACAGGAAAAATGGACTGTACAATTTGTTGTGTAATTTGTTTTGAGTACACAGATACCCAATATGTGGAGGAAAATGGCTCAGAAGGGAAAGAGCAACAATTTTGCAACACAATTTTGACTGGAATAGATTGCTGATACCATGTTACATTTGAAGAGCCCCTGACATGCCAAAACAACAGATACTCCCACAAGTGACTTTTAAGCTACACCTTTTGATAAATTCATCTATGGGTGTAGTGAGCATTTTTAACCCTCAGGCAATTTGCAGAATTGTATAACATTGGGCTTAGTCAATGGAAAATTATATTTTTTTCCATTAAAATGTTGCTTTGGTCCCAAGTTTTGAATTTTCAAAGGGGATAATAGGCGAAAACGACCGATATAATTTGTAAAGCAATTTCTTGTGAATGCACTAACACCCCATATGTGGTCTAAAACTAATTTTGAGGCACAGTGCAAAGCTCACAAAGGAAGGAGTGCCATATTGGAATTAAGATTTTGGTGGAATGGTTTGAGGGTGCCATGTCACACTTGCAAAGTCCATGAGGTTCCAGACCCCCTTTTATAAACTACACCTCTCAATAAATTCATCTAAGGGTGCAGTAATCATATGGACACCACAGTTAATTACATTTTTGCCACAAAATTTTGTTTTAGTCCCAGAATTTACATTTTCAAACCAGCAAATGGGTAAAAAAAGGCACAAAAATTTGTCACACAATTTCTACTGAACATGGTAATACCTTTTACGAAAGCTGCTTAGCCACACAGTGAGATTCGGAACGGAAGGAGTGCTATTTGACTCTTGGAGAGCAAATTTTCGTAGAATAGTTTGCAGACTCCGTATACAGAGTCACTAAGTGCCAGTAGAGCAGAATCCCCTCATATGACCCTATTTTGGAAATTATACCCCTCTGAGAATTTATTTACAGGTGTAGTAACACTTTTTACTCCATGGGTGCTTCCCAGAAACAAGTAACAGTGATTGTTGCTGATTGAAAATTGCAAATCTGCCTCAGTAGTGCCCTTACATTGTAGTGCCTGTACATTGCAGTGCCCAGTACGTTGTAGTGTCCATACATTTTACCCAGCTCGTGATTCTGGAGACATGGACTCCATAAATTAAGCGACCTCTCCTCACTACATTGATGTCAAACATGTGAACGCTAAATGTCGTTTTGGCACACTGTTGGGCTCAGAAGGGAGGGTGAAATTTGGATTTGGGAGCGTAAAATTCGCTGTTTTTCTTATTGGGTGGTGAGGAGCCATAGTGCTTTTCCAGAGCCTTTGTGCTACCAGGAACATGGAAGCCCCCTATATTTCCTTTGACGTTGACTTGCTTTTTGAGTGGACTGAATTGAAGCTTTTACTGGGAACATTTTACAAAACATTTTGGATCACATTTATCCTGCACTCTACTCTGAGCACTTACATTGGGGTTGCCATCTAAATCTCAGAATGACGTGATTCAGATGAAATCACCAAGGGATCTACTTATAATGAAGCATCAGAGTTACTCTGGACTCCATATGGCCTCTGTTCAGCATTGTCCTTCTTTTCAGAGAAGCACAAAATTGTGGTTGACTGCGCTTTTATGCATGCTTAAAAAGGCAGACACCACTGGATCATAGGCCAGATGGCATCCACAGTGCCTTCATGTGCCTTATTATAGGGAATCTTACACTGGGGTTTTAGTCTGAATCACGTATTTCAGAGATTTACACGGAAACATCTGTGTAAGCGCTCATGATAGAGCGCAGGAAATATATGAGCCGGGCTGAGATCTTTGTGAGGCAGAATGAACAAATCAACAGCAGATCAAGAATTGTTTTGATTTATTTTTTATGCTGTTCCTTGTGTAGTATAAGTGATTAGACGACTTTATTCTTCAGGTCGGTGCGATTACAGTGATACCAAATTTATATCTGTTTTTATGTTTGGTTATTATTACCCACTAAAAAACTTTTTTTTTTACAAAACAAAGTTTTTGCATCCCCATATTTTGAGAGTTACAATTTTTCTATACTTCTTTCGACAGAGTCATGTGAGGGCTTGTTTTTCTGAATGAGTTGACGCTTTTGTTGAATGAACAAACATCAGCAATTCAGGAATTGTTTTTTGGATGTTTTTGCAGCTTTATTCTTCTATTCAGTACGATTACAGCGATACCACATTTAGATTTTTTTGTTTTGCTAAACAATAAAATTGTTTTGTTAAACAATAAAATTGTTTTGTTAAAAATTGTTTTGTTAAACAATAAAAACTATTTTATAAAAATAATAATTGATTTTGCATAGATGTAATCTGAGAGCTATAGCTATTTCATTTCTCTGCTGATGGAGCTGTATGGGTGACATGTATACCAGGATGAGAGGCATATATACCAGGATGAGGAAAATATATACCAGTATGGGGGACATATATACCAGGATGAGGAAAATATATACCAGTATGGGGGACATATATACCAGGATAGGGGACATACACAATTGAAACTAGAAGTTTACATACACTATATAAAAAGATACATATGCATGTTTTTCTTAATATCTGACTTGAAATAAGAATAAATCTTTCCCATTTTTGGTCAATTAGGACTACCATAATTATTAATATTTGCCAAATTCCAAAATAATGAGAGATATAATGTTTTAAGGCATTTTTATTACTTACTACAAAGTCAAAATTTTACATACATTTCATTAGTATTTGGTACCATTGCCCTTAAACTGAATGACTTGGGTCAGACATTTGGGATATCCTTACACAAGCTTCTCACAATAGTTGGTCAGAATTTGGGCACATTCCTCCTGACAAAACTGATGTAACTGATCCAGGTTTTTTAGGTTGCCTTACTCGCACCTGCCTTTTTAGCTTTACCCGTAAATTTTCAATAGGATTGAGATCAGGGTTTTGTGGTGGCCACTCCAAAACATTGACTTTGTTATCCTTAAGACATTTTATTACCATTTTGGTAGTATGCTTCGGGTCATTGTCCATTTGGAAGACTCATTTCCGCCCAATCTTTAACTTCCTGGCTGATGTCTTGAGATGTTGCTTCAGTATTGCCACATAATCTTCTTTTCTCATGATGTTATCTATTTTGTCAAGTGCACCAGTCACTCCTGCAGCAAAACAATCCCTCAACATGATGCTGCCACCCCCATGTTTCACAGTTGGGATGGTGTTCTTAGGTTTCTAGGCTTCTCCCTTTTTCCTCTAAGCGTAACGATGGTCATTATGCCCAAAAAGTTCAATTTTAATTTCATCAGACCACAGGACATGTCTCCATTAGTTAAGGTCTTTCATCCTGTGTGCATTTGAAAACATTAATGTGACTTTTTATGTTTATTTTGGAGTAAAGGCTTCTTCCTGGCATGGCCTTTCAGCCCATGTTGAATCAGTACTCGTATCACTGTGGATATTGACACAATCTTACCAGCTTTCGCCATTATTTTCACAAGGTCTTTTGCTTTTGTCCTTGAGTTGATATGCACATGTCGGACCAAAGTATGTTCATCTCTGGGACACAGAACCAGTGTGCTTCCTGAGCGGTATGATGACTGGACATTCCCATCTTGTTTGTACTTGCATATAATTGTTTGTACAGATGAGCGAGGCACCTTCAGGTTACTTGAAATTGTACCCAAGGATGAGCCAGACTTGTGCAAGTCCACAATGCTTTTCCTGATATCTTGGCTGATTTCTTTAGACGTTTCCATGATGCTACACAAATGACCAGTGTGTTTCAGGTGTGCATTAAAATACATTCACAGGTGTGTCTCTAATTAATTCAGATGTTGCCAAAAAAGTTTCAAAACACATGACATCATCATATGGACAGTACAGAATTGTTTAAAGGCATAGTAATCTTAGTGAATGTAAACGTTTGACTTTGCAGTAAGTGATAAAATTGCCTTAAAACATTCATTATTCTGGCATTTGACAAATAATAATTAAGGTAATTCTAAATTACCTAAAATGGGAAAGATTTATTCTGATTTTATGTCAGATATTGAGAAAAACATTAATATGTTATTATTATATGTCTTATTATATAGTGTATGTAATACTTCTGGTTTCAACTGTATATCAGGATAGGAGACATATGTACCAAGAACGGGTCCAGGATGGGGAGCATTACTACATAATGGTGGAGAGGGGACAACACGTGTGCTCTTATAGGATTTAAAATGCTACAAAAGTCCACACATCTGACTGTAAGGTTCTCTGACTCTTTGCCATATCTGCTGTTATTTTTAATTGACCCTAGTTTTCCTTGTCGTCCATTTTGCTTTCTCTCCTGCTGCATCTACCTTGCACTTAACCAGTATAGAGTTTTCAGTTTCTATGTTTCTGCCCTGTTCTCTGCCACTTTTCATTTTAAGCAGCATCAGCTGTTTAATCAGTTATTCAGAATCATGTCTGCAGTTTACCTGTGACCTGCTCCTGGAAGTCTTGGACTTATTATTCCAACCACTTTCTACTTCGGATCCTGGGAACACTTGTAGACTCAGGAATTGTAACAGCCCTGCTGGCATCGCTGCATGGCCTCCCATCCCCCACACACCAACTTACTCACTGCTCTAGGCCATGCTGTGATTTCTGTCTGCTGCCAGCTCCATGTTCTGTACCGCTTGTCTCCTATCTGCTCTGTGCATGTTTCCTGGCTGTGTGTATAGGGGGCGGTGCCAGAGCTCTCTGGTTCCTATGGAGTCAGGGTGCACCTGTCTAATTTGTCCCTGACCAATTGCCACAAGCCCTATAGTATTTAGGGCAGCTCCTCTCAGTGGAACCTTGACTGTGCAATGTGTTAACTCAGTTAGTGTCTTGCTACTGAGCTGCCAGGTCTTGCTCTGTGTTCCTCCTTCTCTGGAGGCATTACGCCTAGCTTTGTTTTCTACTTCTCTGTCTGCTCTCCAGGGGGCAGAATATCCTGGTCTCTGTGTCTTTGTTCTTGCCTTACTTTGTAGCTGTGTATACTCTGGTCCCTGTGTCCTTGGTCCTGTCTCGTACCGTTGCCCTGTCTGAACTCTGTCCTACCTTTGTCTGTCTCCTTGTCTTTGGCTTCTTTCTCTACTGTGTCTTTCCTTGTGTCCTCCCTGTCTGCTTGTGTTCCGCACTCTTGCGGCTCTGTTCGTGCTCTGCTCTCTTTCAACTCTGCCTGCTCTGTACTCTTTAGGCTCTGCCTTTGCTCCGTACCCTTGCGGTTCTGCTTGGTTCTGCTGCTGCAGAACCTCTTGCTGTTCTGCTACTCTTCACCGTAGTTTGTGGCTCTGCTTGTGCTCCGCCCTCTTGCGACTCTACCTGCTCTGTACTCTTTAGGCTCTGCTTGTGCTCCATACCCTTGCGGTTCTGCTTGGTTCAGCTGCTGCAGGACCTCTCGCTGCTCTACAACTCTTCTCCGCAGCCTTGCGGTTCTCCTGTGTGAATAGGTCCAAACCTGTTCCGTCATACTCCACTCTGTCCTGTCAGTACCCATACCTGCTCCTCCTATCACTGTGTGCCACAGGTAAACTCTATTGTGTTTCTTTTTCTTTTCCAGCATTTCTGCCTTAAAGCATCTGGGAAGATGGAGGCTCGCGTAAAAGACTTGTGTGGAATTACTGATACAATTCTTGCGGATATACAGGCTTTAAAAACCCGCTTTACAAGCCTGCAGGATCTTAATAATCAGAATCTGTAAGTTTTTGGACAGAATACTCAGGAATTACGAACTAGGATTGAGGTTCTGGAGGAACGACTCCAGGCACCGTCCCTACCTCCGCGTTCTCGAATTCCCAAGTTACCACCTTTCCGTTTTGGCGGTGAATGGGAAAAATTCAGGGGATTTATTAATCAACGCAAACTGTTTTTTGCTGCTCATGCTTCACAATTTCCCTTTGAACGATCCAAAGTGCTAACTATAATCATGCTGCTCTCCAACAAAGTTCTGATGTGGACAAACCCCCTGATTGAGACTGAGGACGAATGTCTAAATAATCTTGATGCTTTCATTTCAGCTATGGGGCAGGTGTTTGATGACCCGAACCGAGGTGCGACAGCTGAAGCAGACATGTTGGCTTTGCGTCAAGGTAAGCACTCGGTAGCCGATATATGCCTTGGATTTCAGGAGATGAGCCCTCGTTACCACTTGGGACAGTTCCTCCAAAAAATCTATTTTCCGGAAAGGGTTGCCTCCCATGATTAAGGACGAACTTGCTCGTGCCGACCGTCCCACCGCTTTAGGAGACTTTATTAACTACTGCATCTGTATTGATGCCCGTCTTACTGAACCCAGACAGGAGAGATGGGCCGAAATTAATCGCACTAATCATTTCCTGCCTCCCTCCCCATATAAGGAGACTTTGAATTGGATCATGCAGAAACCAGAGCCTGAACCTATGCAGGTGGGCTCTTTACAGAGACAGGTTAGTGATGTTGTTGCACCCCTGAGGGTCCAGTCACCACAGAGATGCTGCATCTCACCCAGAGGTGTGGTATCCCACAACCAGTTAAGGTGGAGACACCCGACCACATTCCATCCCGCATCCCACAAACACAAACAGTGTAGCAGAGCACCCTTTATGGCCCCTGCTTGGAACACAAAGAGTGCTGGGAGGTGGGTGGAGTGTAGTTTGAGAGCAGGAGAAGGATAGGAAGTAAGGTGGAGATTCCCTCAGAGGGAGGAAAGGAGAAAGACGTGTCTGGAGCAGCTCTTGTGATTAGAGGCTGCTGGACGGATTGGATTTTTAAGGAAAGCTCCCTAAAAGAAAAGGTGGTTCTTCTGAGACACAGTTGGAGCATACTCCCCGTGGGTCTCTTATCCACGCTGACTGACATCAGGTGGAGGAAGAAACTGGTCGCAAAGGGTCACGGCCCCTAGCCTAGAGAGCGTACTTCAGGGCGCTACTAGCAAGCCGATAGCTGTGGTTACTTTATGGACCATAGCCCCTACCACAGTTATTCCGACTGGAAAGGCAGCTACATAGGATCACAGAAATGGAAGGGTATGCGTTGTCTGACAGGATTCGCAACTGCTGGCCTGGGACGATAATTGTGACGTGCTGGAAAGGAAGGAAAGTGGAAAAGCAGCATATTGTGTGGAGAGGCCAAGAAAGGGACATACTGACAGGGAGTGCTGGAAGGGTGTACTTCATTTTACCTGTAAGTTGTCTGGACCCCTCACCTGGAGTGCATAGCACCGAAGTGGGCATCTGTACCGCGGACAGAATTGTAAGTAAATTCTTGGAACTGCATTCAACTGAGTAATTTGCCTTCTTTCTGCGCTTCTCATCCAGCACTGCTACATCCTCCACTCCACACTACTTCACAATCTTCAAACTCATCTCTACTACCCTGGGACTACAGACAGCTGTGCCTGTGGAGAGCTTTTCCAACTCTGCTGCATCATACCATCTGTCCCAGAGAAGCAACACTGCAGCGCTGGTCACCACTGACCAGAATACCACAGGTGGCGTCACAAATTTCTTACAAACTTTATTCTTCTTTTTTTTTAAATCAGATAAATTTTTATTGCATAACAACATGCAAAACAACAAACATATTCAGTCTGTCAACAGTAGACATGTTATAATTTTTCAATATATTCCCCATTCCTTTCCCCCACCCCCTTTCCCTCTATAAAGCACATATACAATCATTTAAGTAACAGTACACAATAATGCAGCATAGCTCTCCTGAGATCAGCATCTCTCCGCCCAGGGATTCCATATTGCTTCAAAGGTACCAGCCCTTTTCCTTTTCTCGTATATACTCTTTTCTATACCCATAATATAATCAGACTGCCTATAGAACTCCCGCATTGACGGTGGGTTTTCACTTATCCAACATCTGGCGATTAATTCTCTCGCAATATACAACAATCTAGCTATTGCTAGTTTATGGCAATTCGATACTTCGATCTCCTCTACATATCCCAAAATACATATCAGAGGATCCCTTTCCATTCTACAATTATATGCCCTTTCAATTGCGGCCGTCACTTCCACCCAGAACGAACTTAGCTTTGGGCATTGCCATAGCATGTGAACAATCCCAGCCCCTTCGGTCCGACACTTCTGGCATTCGGAGGTCTGTCTCAACCCGGCCTTGTATAGCCTGTCCGGAGTCCTGTACACTCTATGGAGCACATACAACTGAGAAAGTCTGGCCGGTTCCCTCAGTGATAACTTAGGTATATATTCCATTATTGTTTCCCATTTATCTCATTCTCCCATTTCTCTTTTGGTTTAATTGGATACCTTTGTAGGAAGGCAAACAGTAGGTCTCTATATATACCGGAAACAACACCTCTCTTTCCCCCTTTTGCACAAACATAATTTACCAGAATATCCGCCTGAACCTTCATATTAACAGTTTTACTCTGGGTCCTGTAAGCATGGTGAAATTGCCTATACTGGAACCTACAGATCTCCGGCAGCCCATAAACCTCCTGTAGTTTATCAAAAGATAACAACTCCTGCCCATCTTGTACCTGGCCAATGTAAGATATTCTCAAACCCCTCCAAATTTTAAAGTCCCCCATTTTAACAAACTCCGGTAGATTGTAATTTTGCCCTATTAGAGAGAAGTCAGATATTCAACCCCCCTAATCTTCTTAATTTCCTCCCACATCTTATGAATCAGTAAACAGGTAGGGCAGACCAATCCATCCTTCTTAAAACATCCTGCTTCTAGGCCCTGGATCAGTGGACTCCTAGAACATGAGCCAAGACCCTTTGTGCTGAACCCATATTATCAATTTCTCTCCAGCCCTTTATATGTTGACCCTGCTCAAATAAAATCCAAGGGTTCGGAAGCGCCAATCCTCCTTCATCCTTAGGTCTCTGCAGAATTTCCAGGCGAAGACTTGCCTGTTTTTTCCCCCAAACCAGATCTCTGAAATTGGAACTAATGGTGCGGAACCACCTTTTGGGAATCCAGATGGGGCATTATGTAGCATACATAACAGCTGAGGCATTAAAATCATCTTAATCAAATTGATTCTCCCTACCACTGAGATATGTAATCTACTCCATGTCCCTATTTTGTTCCTAAATTTCCCCAACAGTGGGACCAGATTGAGATTAATATAACTAGAAAGTGGAAGCGACACCTGAACACCCAAGTATTTAAATCTCTGAACCACCACTAGTTTCGCTCCCTCTCCCCCCACAGTGAGCCTATCCTCCCCACCATCAACTGCCATAATATTGGACTTCTCCCAGTTAATAACTAGGCCCCACACACTCCCAAATGTTTTAAGAATGTTCATTACACCAATGAGTGTCACGATCTGGTTCAGGTTGGAGCCAGTGTTATTGCAACCACTAGAGGGAGCAAGGCAGGAAGCGTAGTCAGGTGAAGCCAAAAGTCAGTACACTGGATAAGCAATACTTTAGCAATGGAGCAGGCAGATAACGAAGTCAGAGGAAAAGCCAGAAGTCGGTACACGGGATCAGCGATACTTAGCAGATGGAGCAGGCGGATAACGAAGTCAGAGGAAAAGCCAGAAGTCGGTACACGGGATCAGCGATACTTAGCAGATGGAGCAGGCGGATAACGAAGTCAGAGGAAAAGCCAGAAGTCGGTACACGGGATCAGCGATACTTAGCAGATGGAGCAGCTGCAGCAGCAGCAGGAGAAGGAGCTTGAGTACAGGCTGGAAGCACAATAATCACGCAATGAGGAAGTGTACTGGCTGAGGTTATATAGGGTGGGCAATTAGCAATCAATGGGCCAATTAGGAAAGCACAGGGTGGAGCTGATCAAGAACAAGAATCACTGGTATCTGGTTTCGCATGGGATCTTCCAAGCAGCCGCATAGCTCAGATGGCTGAGCTGCTGGCCAGCAGACAAGAGGTTCCAGGTTCGATTCCTGACAATGAGTCTCCAGAAAAGTAGCACATCATCTGCATATAAAGCTATTTTCTCTTCTATCTTCCCATATTTAAATCCCCTTACCGAGGCTGCATTTCTAATTGTTTGTGCCAAGGGCTCCATTGCCAATGCAAAAAGTAGCGGGGACAGTGGACACCCCGTCTAGTCCCTCTGTGAAGGCCAAACCCGTCTCACAGTTGCCCATTAACTTTAATTTTAGCAGTCGGAGATGTATATAGTAGCCGTATCCATGAAATAAAAATTGGCCCAAACCCCAAACTCCTCAACACTTCCCATAGATACCCCCATTCGACACTATCAAATGCCTTACGCGCATCCAATGACACCACCACCCTACGACCCCCATTGTCCGACGGCAGCTGTAAATTCAAGAATAGTCTATGTAGATTAATTGCTGTGGACTTATTTGGCATAAAGCCAGATTGATCCAGATAAACACGGTCCTGGATCACACTTGTCAATCGGTTAGCCAGGACCTTAGCAAGAATCTTAACATCTGCCATCAGCAACGAGATGGGCCGATATGACTCGGCCAATTCCGGATCCTTATCCTCCTTTGAAATAACCACCACCACCGCCTCTCTCATGGACCTCGGCAGCTCCCCTTCTTTCAGTGCTTCCTCAAAAACTGCCTTCATCTGAGTCATTGTCACCCCCTTTAATTGCTTATAGACTTCCCCCGGCAGGCCATCCGCCCCAGGGGCCCTATTATTTGTCAAAGACATAATGGCAGATTCAATCTCCTCTTCTGTTATGGGCTCTTCCAACCTAATTCTGTCACAATCTTTAGCATTGGGGAGTTTCGCCCTCTCAAGAAAGTCTTTAATGTCCCCAACAGAAGCCTCCAGTCCGGATGTATATGGATCGCCCCATGCCAGGGCTGGTGGGGTACTCGGAGCCGGGCCCGTTGGTTTCAATGGGAGTTGTCACAGTGGCAGTGACCCGGTCCGTGGCCCTGGGCGTCCATTGTAAAAGGGATGTGTCGAGCTTGTGGGTGATGATTAAAGTTTATGAGTGATTCATGACGCCACCTGTGGTGTTCTGCAATGAAGATGTTTAAGCCGACGCTGCAGACAGATCCTCTGGGACAGATGGTGTGGTGCAGCAAGGATGTTATAGCCCTCCACAGGCAGGGCTGTAGTCCCAGGGCAGTGTAGGTGAAGTGACACATTGATGGTGCAGTGTCAGGCGTGGGGGACGTAGCAGTGCCGAGTAGGTTGACGCAGGAATAAGTGGAGGACACCAGGGCATGTAGTTCCAAAGCTTTACTCACAGTCTGTTGTGGTACAAGGGCCCACATCCGTGCCATGTCCTCCGGGTCAGGAGATCAGCCAACTCCCAGGCAAGATGAAGTCTTCCTTTCCAACACTCCGCCAACATGTGCCTTTTCTGAACGTCTCCCTTATTGCGCCTTTAGTGAAGTACTCACAGTACTGAGTTACACTGGAGTTCCTCCTGTCAGATGTTCCTATGAACTCTACTTGTACGGCAGACAGCTGTAGCCCGCTTCGGGGACTCCTTGCTACCTAGTCCCGGCTCACTCACGATGCTGTTGTGCCCCCAAGTCTGGTGTGGGAATAAAGTGGTGACAACTTCTATTCCTCCGGTGTCTGCTGCAGGACCATTAGTATCCATACAGCCTCGGGGACTTGACCCCGGCCTTGCACATAGAACTTGGGAAGGGTTCTCCTCTAACCCTAATCCTTAGTTCTCTTCTTCTCCTCACGTTCCGTACTATTCCTTTCCTTATGGAGAGTCAGGCTTTCTATCAATGTTCCTCTCCTGTGCCAGCGGACCCAGGTCAGTGAGGTCGGCTGCAGCACTTCCTTCCATCCACCGGGGATCTTCTCTCACAGTCTAACTCAATCCCACACTTTTCCCGCTCTTTTGGTGCAAACTAAACTCCACCCACCTCCCAGCACGCTTCATGTTTCAAGCAGGGAGCCACCAAAGGGTGCTTTGCTACACTACTCTGTTGTGTGGGATGCAGGTGTGGGAGTGTGGTCAGGTGCCTCCACCTTACCTGGATGGTGGGGTACCACACCTCAAAAGGAGGTGCTGTACCTCTGTGGTGACTGAACCCTCAGGGGCGCTACATACCCCCCCGTTAAACACAGCACATCTGCGGGCTGTAAAAGAAGCAAAGATAGAAAAATACAGGAACATACAAACATTTTTGTAATGCTAAATAGACAGTTCTTATCTAAACTTCCCAATATGGGAGGCACTCACTCTTGAACGTTGCAAACAATCTTAACCAGCTATCTATGTCCTAATACAGTACCTAATTCAAAGTGCTATTGGCAGTAACTCACTACCACTTCAAGTATCATCATTAACACATTTCTTCATCATCTCTTCCTTCACATTTTCTACTTTCTACTATTAACCTTAAGTGACAACCGCTGATGCCTGGTTCGTCACCTGCAAATTTTAAATCTTTATTTAAATATTAGCATTAGTCTACACTCTGTAAAACATTCACTATTTACTTTTTCTATCAAAAATTGTAAATATTATTAATAAGTGCAATATAGACATTGATCCAGCCAAGATGTCTTGAAATGTCCTTATTCCAAACGTAAAACGCTAATTAGTGAGGTAGTCCTTATTCCTAAAAGACTTATATAAAACCAAGAAAGGGCACCTAAAGAGGTGCAACTATATACATTACAGTTCTGGATCATTCAGTGTCCATGATCTCCACAGTTCAGTAAGAAAAACGCTGCCAATAAAACTGGGCAACAAAAACTGGAATCAACAGGGGAACATCATGATAGCAAAAATAGAAAAAACAGGCACAATGGTGCAAATACCCTCCTGGGTAACAGAGTTAGTTATTGGTATGCTCTTTAGTATTGGTGGTTCCCTCCTGGGGTGCTGGAAGCTGATGACTTGTGCTGCTTCCAGGGAAGAACTTGTAGACATCCTCTTCCTGCTGACTGGCCACAAATTGCAGGTACTCCTTTTCTCCTGGAGTGAGGTTGGCATCTGCCTGTGTAGATGGAATGGCAGCGGAAGTAACTGCTGTCTGTGAGGGTAACACATCAACTGCTGCTGGTGGTATCTCTGCCGCCTGTGATTCTGCAGAAGTTGCAGCTGATACCAAGGGATGTTGTTCCTCTACTCCAGGTGGCACTGCAGTTAACGGTACTGCTACCTTGGTTTTTGGCCTGACATCAGGTGGTACCGGTGTCTGTGGGCGCTTGTAGGGTGAAATGCGGGGGTTCTGAAGTTGTGGAAGGGGAAACCCATGATGTATAGTGACTCCCATCAGCTGCTCAGACTCTTCTGCTGAGATCAGAAGATGTCGAATGGGACGCGCTTGTTCCAGCCTGACTCTTTTCAACAGGGACTTCTTCCATTTCCCCATCGCAGTCAGCTTAGTGCTTTTGAATTGAGAGCACAGTCCTTCCATTTGTCCCATATGCAGTTCGAGCAGGCTGGCCGCAGTGCATGAAAACTCAGGGGGTAACCCGTTGGCAGGGGTGGCAGTCTTACCTGGAGCCTCCTGACGGTGTTGCCTCGGCTCCGGTGCAGGCATCGAGCGATAGCCGGTGGCAGCGGTGATGACTGGAGCTTCCCGATCAGCGACTGGAGACTGTGGTGGAGCAGATGGCGGCTCCGGATCAGCAGGGGTCTCTGGTGGGGACTGCGCAGCCGCGTCAGGTCCAGGTTGGGGCTCTGCTTCCTCCACTTCAGCTCCCCAGCCCTCGGAGAACTCCTCTTGGCAGGCCGCGACCAGCGGCAATTGCAGCGCGGCGGTGGAAACAGGTGCTGCCGGTGGCATAGTAGCGGCCGTAGGTTCCACAGGTGCTGCCTGGGAGAAGTCTTGTGCAGCGACGGCAGGTACCGCGGGTGAAGATACTGGTGCGGCAGCAGTGACAGCGGGTACCAATGGGGAGGGTACCGGGAATGGAGGTGCCGATGGCGTAGGCCCCTCCCGGGTGTGCTGCCAGTTCATCATCCAGAGCGCCTCCTGCCTCAGCCGTAGATGGTGTGTCAGCTGAGTGATCTCGGCCTCCAGCTGCTGGCGGTCCATCTTGGAAGTCGGATCGGAGCCTTCAGCCAATGCACCAGGGAGGTTCAACTCAACCTCCTTGCGCTCTTCGGGCCTCCCTCCTTCTTCCATCATGGCGGTTTCTCTTCTTCCTGTCTGGACTCTTTTCCCGCCACCGGCTCTCGCTCCTCCTTCTGAGGGCGACGTCTTCTTCCTACTCCTCCATACCAAGCCAGTATACGAACCCCTTGGGGGGGTGGGCCATGTTGCGGTTGCATAGAAGTTCAGGAAGGGGAGGCCCAGGACAGTTCGCGGTCTTTTCTTAGGACCACCCATGTTGTCACGCCCTTCTTCTCTGTGCCGGCGGCCATTTTTAGAGTCCATTTTACAGTCTATCAATTTGGTTATTCTGCACATTGTCAGCCATCTTTAAGTCCAATAAATCTTAGGCACACAGAACCCGGTGGCACCGGGCTTCGTCATCCTGTTCGTGACGCCAAAAATAGATCGCCCCATGCCAGGGCTGGTGGGGTACTCGGAGCCGACGCTGCAGACAGATCCTCTGGGACAGATGGTGTGAGGTTCTGAGCCATGTTTCTGTTCTGCCTGACTTTGCCCTTAATTTTGCCCTTATCAAAGATGGAGTGAGTAGCTTCACAAGGGGCCATCTTGTTCCTGTTTGACTTTTCCTGTTTCCTGCCTGCTGTGTACTTAAGGGACTCTGCACATTATACCTGTGCTTGTGTATCTGGATCTTCACCTGCTGCCAAGCTTGGAGAACTTGCATTGTGCCTGCTTCTTCTAAACCTCGGGATTCCCCGTTTGTTACTTACCTGCCGTCCTGCCTGACCGCCTCTCCTGTCCGGATCTGCTCTGCTTCTGTCATCTCTGCGGCCTGCTCTCCGCTTGGAGCCCGGTCCAGTCTCAGGACCTTAGGACTGTGTGCGCCTGGATCTCAGACTCTCGCCAGTTGGTTCGTACAGACTTTACCTGTTGCCAGAACTTATATCTACATACCGTGCAATACTGAAGCTTGTTTACTATAATACCCTGAACTACATCTGCATAGTACTGAGACCTGTTGCTACAATACAATACTGAACCTTTGAACATATACTGTGTTTGTCTTCTCTGACCCATGCCACTGAGTTCCATAGAACCTATAGTACTAATTTGACAGATGGTGTGGTGCAGCAAAGATGCTATAGCCCTCCACAGGCAGGGCTGTAGTCCCAGGGCAGTGTAGGTGAAGTGACACGTTGATGGTGCAGTGTCAGGTGTGGGGGACGTAGCAGTGCCGAGTAGGTTGACACAGGAATAAGTGGAGGACACCAGGGCATGTAGTTCCAAAGCTTTACTCACAGTCTGTTGTGGTACAAGGGCCCGCATCCGTGCCGTGTCCTCCAGATCAGGAGCTCAGCCAACTCCCAGGGAAGATGAAGTCTTCCTTTCCAACACTTCGCCAACATGTGCCATTTCTGAACGTCTCCCTTATTGCGCCTTTAGTGAAGTACTCACAGTACTGAGTTACACTGGAGTTCCTCCTGTCAGATGTTCCTATGAACTCTACTTGTACGGCAGACAGCTGTAGCCTGCTTCGGGGACTCCTTGCTACCTAGTCCCGGCTCACTCACGATGCTGTTGTGCCCCCAAGTCTGGTGTGGGAATAAAGTGGTGACAACTTCTATTCCTCCGGTGTCTGCTGCAGGACCATTAGTATCCATGCAACCTCGGGGACCGGACCCCGGCCTTGCGCATAGAACTTGAGAAGGGTTCTCCTCTAACCCTAATCCTTAGTTCTCTTCTTCTCCTCACGTTACGTACTAATCCTTTCCTTCTTATGGAGAGTCAGGCTTTCTATCAATGTTCCTCTCCTGTGCCAGCGGACTCAGGTCAGTGAGGTCGGCTGCAGCACTTCCATCCATCCATCCCACTCCAGGGATCTTCTCTCACAGACTAACTCAATCCTACACTCTTCCCGCTCTTTTGGTGCAAACTAAACTCCACCCGCCTCCCAGCACGCTTCGTGTTCCAAGCAGGGAGCCACCAAAGGGAGCTTTGCTGCACTACTGTGTTGTGTGGGATGCAGGTGTTGGAGTGTGGTCAGGTGCCTCCACCTTACCTGGATGGTGCGGTACCACACCTCAGGAGGAGGTGCAGTACCTCTGTGGCGACTGAACCCTCAGGGGCGCCACATATACAATTATTTACAAAATTGTATATTTTTATAAAACTTCCCAAATTCTCCCAAGATATCCCCTGTGGTTTCCAGCAGTACCCCGTCATCCGTCCTTAATTTGTATACATATGACGTGTCTCCCTGTGCCGCCGACACTACTGAGAGTAAGTGCCCCACTTTTTCTCCCTCCTCATAAAATTGCATTTTCTGAAAAGCTCTCCTCCTCTCCGCCTTATCCAAGTATAGCTTGTTAACTGCTTCCTGGGCCCCTCTAAACCTTCTCTGATTTTCCTCCAATGGGTCCGCCACCACATCTATCTCCGCCCTCTCCAAAGACTCCACATTCGCCTTATCCTTTAATCTAGTTTTAGATTTACATTTATATATCTTCCAAAAGAAAAGGCCTCTCAGAAAAGCTTTCATGGCATCCCAAACCACCCGTTTACCAGCACTTCCCTCGTTAACTTGCCAGTATTCTCTCATCTCCCTTTCTATGATGTCCATATTTATATGTTCAAACCATAAGGAGTGCATTCTCCATCCGCCTCCTCGCCCAATCCTCCCCATTGTCTTTTTAATAGATAGTTCAATAGGCTTATGATCCGAAATTACCCTTGGGAGGTATTCTACCCCACAGATCGACCGAGTCATCAACTCATTGCCCAACGCTATATCTATCCTTGAAAGGGACCCATGAGTCGCAGAGTAGCAGGAGTAGCAAACTTCATTCTCGTTCCTTACACTCCAGAGATCCACCATCCCCAATTCCCTCATGAACATACCAAATGGCGATAGTTTCTTTGCCCCTTTGTCCACTCCCTTTTTATATCTGTCCCATCCTTCATGTATTACATTATTAAAATCTCCGATAAGTAGCAATGGTAATCCCATTCCCTTCTTAAATAAGTCAAATATTTCCCGTATCTTGGTCCTCGAGAATGGGGGAGGTATATACATCGCCGCCACACTCATCGGCTGCCCATAAATTCGACAAATTAAGAAAACATATTGTTCCGCACTGTCCACATAGCTCTCTACTTCCTCATATGGCGTAGATTTCCCTATAAGCAGGGAGACCCCTCTGGCATATGAAGAATATGTGGAATGATATGCCTTCCCAATCCACCTTCTTTGTAATATCTCCACCTTTCCCTCAATAAATGCGTCTCCTGGAGACATATCATATCCGGCCCCTTCTTTCTAATATATTCCAGAATTGCTGCCTTCCGTGTCCCTTCAGACAATCCTCTTATATTCCAACTGAGTATTTTAATTTTATCCCCCATCATGTGTACTCAGGTAGATAATTTCCCAGGCCCCATGAGATATATCAGCGCTGCATGTGCTTTTTGTAACTTGTTCCAGAACAACAAACCTCCACCCTCCCCAACATTTACACTACAATATCCCATAAACATAACTTTGGTATATATTCAACCTCTCCTCTCGGAGAATGGGTAACCCTGATACTGATTACCCTCTAAACCAGTGGTCCCCAACCTTTTTTGCACCGGGGACCGGTTTCAAGCAAGACCATTCTTCCATGGCCCGGCAGGGCGGGGATGGAGGTGTGGCAGGGGCGGGGCTTTGGTCATAAGGGGGCGGGGCTATGGACACGGTTGTAGTGTAGCAGTGCATACTTATAATTAAATAACATTTATAATGTGACTCAACTCACCATAGGTTTTGAATAAGTGCTCCATCACCCCCTTCTCCCCATCTTTGCCTTCACCCCATCACTCCCTTCTCCCCATCATTGCCTTCTCCCCATCACTGCTGTCTCCCCATCATTGCCTTCACCCCATCATTCCCCTCTCCCCATCATTGCCTTCACCCCATCACTGCCATCTCTCCATCATTGCCTTCACCCCATCACTGCCATCTCTCCATCATTGCCTTCACCCCATCACTGCTGTCTCCCCATCATTGCCTTCACCCCATCACTGCTGTCTC
This sequence comes from Dendrobates tinctorius, assembly GCF_039654945.1. Classification (NCBI taxonomy): domain Eukaryota; kingdom Metazoa; phylum Chordata; class Amphibia; order Anura; family Dendrobatidae; genus Dendrobates; species Dendrobates tinctorius. Next base: position 27,429,708 of record NW_027361703.1, on the reverse strand, counting down.
CCCATCATTGCCTTCACCCCATCACTGCTGTCTCCCCATCATTGCCTTCACCCCATCACTGCTGTCTCTCCATCATTGCCTTCACCCCATCACTGCCATCTCCCCATCATTGCCTTCACCCCATCACTGCTGTCTCCCCATCATTGCCTTCTCCCCATCATTGCCTTCACCCCATCACTCCCCTCTCCCCATCATTGCCTTCACCCCATCACTCCCCTCTCCCCATCATTGCCTTCACCCCATCACTGCCATCTCCCCATCATTGCCTTCACCCCATCACTGCTGTCTCCCCATCATTGCCTTCTCCCCATCATTGCCTTCACCCCATCACTCCCCTCTCCCCATCATTGCCTTCACCCCATCACTGCCTTCACCCCATCACTCCCCTCATGGCCTTCTCCTCATGTCCCCATCTCCTCCAGGGCCAGGCTACACAAACACAGACCAACACACACACACACACACACACACATGTACACACACACACACATACATGTACACACATTATACACACACACACAGACATACATACACACACAGACACCACCTCTCACCTGTCCGCCGCCCGCGCTTCCTCGCACTGACACAGCAGCGGCGCGCTCCTCTCTGTGTCAGTCAGAGACAGGAAGCGCGGGCGGCGGGCAGGAAGCTGGACGGGTCCTTGCAGCTCCGCTCCTGCTATTCCCTCTTGCAGGCAGCGGAGCTGCTTGATCGCTCCCTGCCCGCCGCTAAGAGCTGCTGCGCGCCGCCCCAGCCCCCGCTATGCCACTGACCGCCCCTGGCTCCCCTTGTGTCCGCGGACCGGCAAGGGCACTGCAGCGGCCCGGTGCTGGGCCGCGGACCGGCGGTTGGGGACCCCTGCTCTAAACGTTACATCTAAGTTGCTATCAATCTAGCACACCCCAGCAACTCCTCCGCACATACAAAACTATAATAATACAGTTTTTTTAAACATAAAACTATCCTTCCTAAATCTGCATCCTATATTAAAAACAGGAATTAGCAGACTCCACCAAGCAAAAATCGTCCAAATTTATCATATAAATCTTCGCATTCTTCTCACTTCACTCTTTCTTTTCCCGCCTTCAGTTTCTTAGTATTTGAGTCTAGCCATTTGGTAGCCTCCTCTGGTGCTGAGAAAAAATGGACCGTGCCCAAGGCCACAACCCTGAGCTTTGCTGGGTATAGTGTGGAGTAGCTCAATGCCAGGTCTCTCAACCTCTGCTTCACCGCTCCATACTTAATCCTCTGTTTTTGCACTTCAGCCGAGTAGACAGGATAAATAGAGATCTTTTGACCATTGATACACATATCATTAGTCTCTCTGGCTTTCCTCAGCATAGTGTCTGTCTCTGTAATTAAGGATTTTGGCAATGATGGTACGAGGGGGCGATCCAGGCGGAAGGGGTCTCATGGGAACACGATGGGCCCTTTCCACTGCAAACAATTTAGACAAATTGGTGACACCAATCTTACTTTGAAGCCATTCATCAATAAACTTTGTAGGATCAGTCCCTTCAGTCTTTTCAGGGATGCCCACAAGTCTCACATTATTCCTTCTGGACCGGTTTTCCAGATCATCATTTTTATCAGACAGCACATTTCTGCAGACATTGTGTGTGAGTTTTCTGCATCTTAGCAAGCTGATTTTGCAGCACACTCACTCTTTCCTCCACCGCCCCTATTCTGGTATCAACTTTATTCATGGCCGCTTTCAGCTTAGACACTTCACTTTTAACCCCATCCACTCTGTGTGTAAGGGACTGTAGTGTGGTTTTACAGAATTTAACCAGGTCTTAAATGTCTCGTAGCAGAGGCTCCCCCACTTCATGCTCCTCCACAGCTTCCTGCTCCATATTCTCCTGCTCGTGGTTTTCTACCTCCCCCCCCCCCCGCACTACTTCTTCTTGTGAGTCTTCATCCTTATCTGATTCAGTCTCTCCATCATTCTCCCTCCTCCCCTCAGCCCTCTCCTTCGCAGCTCCCTCCACCCAGGCATACTTTTCCAGCCTGGCTGCTACCTCTAGCCTCCTTGCATAGGAGGCATTTGCGGCGTCTACTTCCTCCTTCGCTTCAATGCTGCCGGCGCCATCTTGGACCTGATTCCCTGCTCCTGTCTTGGCATCCTGCTGCCTTTTCTGACCCATCACAGCTGTTCCTGGTGAAGCTGCATGTCAGGGCCAGACTCCGTTCCCTTCCCCCACCAGCACCGACCAACACCAAGACTCTGGAGGGATTTTACGGCAGGATAATTGATTCTGCACAGCGATGGAATGCCAGCAGCCGTCCGCTCACATCAGGTTCCAGGCCACGCCCCAACTTTATTCTTCTTTAATTTCACCCATTTTACTTAAATGCCTGAGGCCACGGACCGGGTCACTGCCACTGTGACACATCCCTTTAAAGACAGTGGCCCGTACCGAGTATCCCACGGCCCCTGGGGCGCATCTGATGCATGCAAGGAATATCGACTAAATGAAAATCTATGTTTCTATTGTGGTAAGTTAGGGCACTTCATTACAAACTGCCCCAACTGTTCTCATAAGACTGCTGCAGCAGTCAAACACTGTGAGTCCTGCGAAAGGAGTTCCATCAAGTCTGAACCTCAGTCTCCGGAAAGATCTGCAGCTATAGATACTGACTTCTCGGACTTGAACTCGTTATTTCAGAGCCCGATGATTGTATAAATGCAGCAGTTTTCAAGTTTCTTATGAGGAAACCCTGTCTTATGAGGAAAGGTTGCAGGATTTGGGAATGTTTAGTTTGCAAAAGAGAAGACTGAGAGGAGACTTAATAGCTGTCTACAAATATCTAAAGGGCTGTCACATTATAGAAGGATCAACTTTATTCTCATTTGCACAAGGAAAGACTAGAAGCAATGGGATGAAACTGAATGGGAGGAGACACAGATTAGATATTAGAAAAAACTTTTTGACAGTTAGAGTGATCAATGAGTGGAACAGGCTGCCACGAGAAGTGGTGAGTTCTCCTTCAATGGAAGTCTTCAAACAGAGGCTGGACAGACATCTGACTGGGATGATTTAGCGAATCCTGCTTTGAGCAGGGGGTTGGACCAGATGGCCCAGGAGGTCCCTTCCAACTCTACGATTCTATGATTCTATGATTCTATGATTCCCCTGAAGTGTCCCTGTTGAGCTGTAAGAAGATCAGTTCTCATTGCTCCCTTTCCATCAAGCCCTGGGTTGACTCAGTCTGAGTGTCTAGCTCTGCCATGATTGATTTAGGGGCAAGTGTCAATTTTATGGACATCTCCTTTCCCCAGAAACATGGGATACGTTCAGTGAGGAAGGCTACTCCTGTACAGATGGAGACTGTGGATGGCTCCCTGTTAAACTCTGGACCAGTGGATCAGGAGACGGAGCCCTTGAAGGTCCTCATAGGTAAAGATCAACAAGAGAGACTGTGTTTTATGTTATCGCTTCTCCCCATGTCCCCGTTATTTTAGGACTGTCATGGCTGCAGGCTCAAAATCCTACAATTAACTGAGAGACCAAGGGGCTGCACTTCCCTTAGAAACAGATAAGTCCAGAAGTTGCAGCTTGTTCTGTCTCTGAGGGACCCAAGACAGTCTCGGAGCTGCCAGCTATGTACCATGTGTATGCTGATGTATGTGACAAAAAGAACACTGACCAGCTTCAGCCCTCACCATCTCTACAATTGTCCATTTGAGCTCTTGCCTGGAGCAGGAATACCCTTTGGTAGGATCTATCTTTTGGTAGGGCCTGAGCTAAAGGATTTGAAGGATTATAGCGATGAAAATCTAGCCAAGGGCTTCATACTCCACTCCTCATCTCCTGCAGGTGCACCCATCTTCTTTGTGAAGATGAAAGATGGATCTCTTAGACCCTGCATATACTATCGAGAGCTCAATAAGGTTACTATCAGAAACCGTTTCCCACCGCCCTTGATCCCTGAGTTATTGGAGAGAGTACAGCATGCAAATTTTTTTTTCTAAACTGGATCTCCATGGGGCCTATAATGTAATGCCCCAGCAACTTTCCAGCATTTAGTGAACAACATTTTTAGGGATCTCTTGAATACATTCGTGGTGATTTATTTAGATGATATTTTCATTTTTTTCTAACTCCACAGAGGAACATCATGGACATGTGAGGATGGTCTTAGAACGCCTACGACAGAACCATCTTTATACAGTTTTGGCCAAAAGTATTGACACCCCTGCAATTCTGTCAGATAATACTCAGTTTCTTCCTGAAAATGATTGCAAACACAAATTCTTTGATATTATTATCTTCATTTAATTTGTCTTAAATGAAAAAACACAAAAAGAATTGTCCTAAAGCCAAATTGGATATAATTCCACACCAAAAATAAAAAAGAGGGTGGACAAAAGTATTGGCACTGTTCGAAAAATCATGTAATGCTTCTCTAATTTGTGTAATTAACAGCACCTGTAACTTACCTGTGGCACCTAACAGGTGTTGGCAATAACTAAATCACACTTGCAGCCAGTTGACATGGATTAAGGTTGACTCAACCTCTGTCCTGTGTCCTTGTGTGTACCACATTGAGCATGGAGAAAAGAAAGAAGACCAAAGAACTGTCTGAGGACTTGAGAAACCAAATTGTGAGGAAGCATGAGCAATATCAAGGCTACAAGTCCATCTCCAAAAACCTGAATGTTCCTGTGTCTACCGTGCGCAGTGTCATCAAGAAGTTTAAAACCCATGGCACTGTGGCTAACCTCCCTAGATGTGGACGGAAAAGAAAAATTGACAAGAGATTTCAATGCAAGATTGTGCGGATGTTGGATAAAGAACCTCGACTAACATCCAAACAAGTTCAAGCTGCCCTGCAGTCCGAGGGTACAACAGTGTCAACCCGTACTATCCATCAGCGTCTGAATGAAAAGGGACTGTATGGTAGGAGACCCAGGAAGACCCCACTTCTTACCCCGAGACATAAAAAAGCCAGGCTGGAGTTTGCCAAAACTTACCTGAAAAAGCCTAAAACATTTTGGAAGAATGTTCTCTCGTCAAATGAGACAAAAGTAGAGCTGTTTGGGCAAAGGCATCAACATAGAATTTACAGGAGAAAGAAAGAGGCATTCAAAGAAAAGAACACGGTCCCTACAGTCAAACATGGCAGAGGTTCCCTGATATTTTGGGGTTGCTTTGCTGCCTCTGGCACTGGACTGCTTGACCGTGTGCATGGCATTATGAAGTCTGAAGACTACCAACAAATTTTGCAGCATAATGTAGGGCCCAGTGTGAGAAAGCTGGGTCTCCCTCAGAGGTCATGGGTCTTCCTGCAGGACAATGACCCAAAACACACTTCAAAAAGCACTAGAAAATGGTTTGAGAGAAAGCACTGGAGACTTCTAAGGTGGCCAGCAATGAGTCCAGACCTGAATTCCCATAGAACACCTGTGGAGAGATCTAAAAATGGCAGTTTGGAGAAGGCACCCTTCAAATATCATGGACCTGGAGCAGTTTGCCAAAGAAGAATGGTCTAAAATTCCAGCAGAGCATTGTAAGAAACTCATTGATGGTTACTGGAAGCGGTTGGTCGCAGTTATTTTGGCTAAAGGTTGTGCAACCAAGTATTAGGCTGAGGGTGCCAATACTTTTGTCTGGCCCATTTTTGGAGTTTTGTGTGAAATGATCAATGTTTTGCTTTTTGCTTCATTCTCTTTTGTGTTTTTTCATTTAAGACAAATTAAATGAAGATAATAATACCAAAGAATTTGTGTTTGCAATCATTTTCAGGAAGAAACTGACAGAATTGCAGGGGTGTCAATACTTTTGGCCACAACTGTATCAAACTTGAAAGTGCGAATTCCATCGGACCAAGATTTAATTTTTAGGGTATGTAATGTCTTCACAAGGAATTTGTATGGATGAAAGCAAGATCCAAGCCATCAAGAACTAGCCAATTCCTAAGAATGTGAAGGAAGTACAGCACTTCATCGGGTTTGCCAATTTCTACAGGCGTTTTCTTAGGAACTTTTCTGAGGTAGTGTCACCTATCACACAACTTACCAGTAAAAGGTCTATCTTCACCTGGACTACTCGAGCCCAAGAAGCGTTTTCTTGTCTGAAGAGTAAATTTACCACAGCATCTATCCTAGTGCATCCCAACCCTGAGCTGGCCTTCATAGTAGGGGTGGATGCCTCAGACTGTGTCATCAGAGCTATAGTCACCCAGAGAACAAGTGAGAAGAATGTCTTGCATCCCTGTGCTTTCTATTCCCACCGGTTGTCTGCAGCACAAAGGAACTACGATGTGGGCAATAGAGAATTGTTGGCCATCATTGCCGCCTTCAAGGAATGGAGACAATCATCTTCAGGGAGCTGCACAGCAAATAATCGTCCTGACCGACCATCGCAATCTTGAATTCATCAGATCAGCTAAGTGCCTGACTCCTTACCAGGATCGTTCGAGTCTGTTCTTAAACCAATTCAGTTTTGTAATCTCTTATAGGCCAGGATCGCGCAATGGAAAGGCCGATGCACTCTCTACGATCCATTCAACTGAGACCTCTCTGCTCACTTTTTCTGACTATTCTTCCTGATTCCAGGTTCCTGAGAGTGATTCATAATTAAGACCAACTTATTGACATCAAGGAGGCATAGCATTCAGATTCCTTCCTGGCACAACCTCCTAGGGACGTAAGTCTTGTCTATAAGAATGGTGTGTGGATTCAGGGGCATCGCCTGTATATACCTGAAACTCATCCATGACTCTAAGATAGCTGGACATGGAGGAATTCTAAAGGCTCAAGAATTTTTCTGTTTTTTTTTTTGGTGGCCCACTTACAGAAGAGACGTTCTAAATTATGTCACTTCATGCTAAGTGTGTGCGAGATGCAAGACACCACGTTCTTCGCCGACGGGTCTATTACAACCCCTACCCACCCCATCCTCTCCGTGGGGATCCATTTCTATGAACTTCATTGTGGAGTTGCCAACCTCTCAAGGGAAAAACAAGATTGTGGTGGAGGTGGATCATTTGACAAAAGCAGCTCACTTTTATTCACTGTAGCGGCTTACCCACTGCTAGGCAGACATCAGATTTAATAATTCAAAATGTGCTTGGCTTGCACGGAGTACCAAATGAGGTCATTTCTGATCGGGGGGTTCAATTTACTTCAAGGTTTTGCCAGAATTTCAGTGCTGCATTGGATATTAAAGTAAACCTTTCTTCTGCCTTTCATCCTCAGACTAATGGTCAGACAGTGCGGACCAATCAGACCCTGGAACAGTATCTCCACTGCTTTATCTGCTACCTACAGGATGATTAGGTGGATTTACTTCCACTGGCTGAGTTTTCTTATAATAACTCTCAGAGCGCTTCCACTAAGCAGTCTCTTTTCTATGCTAACCTAGGTTATTATCCTAACATACTTCCTTGATTACCCATAGATACACCTTTTCCAGCTGTGGCCAACAGAATCACTTCTCTGCAACGGAATTTTGATCTTCTAAAGGAGAATCTGGAATCGGCTCAGGAGAGGTATAAAAGAGCAGCAGATAAGTTTTGTAAACTTGCACCACCCTTCAAGGTAGGAGACTTGGTCTGGCTGTCAACTAGGAACCTTAAGTTAAGAATTCCATCATTCAAATTGGGATATAAGTACATTGGTCTCTATAAGATCAGTAAATTGTAGGTGCCGTGGCTTGTCGTCTTCGACTGCCCAGAACTATGAGAATTCACCCTGTTTTTCACGTTTCCCTACTAAAGGCAGCAATACCCAATACGTTTCCTGGACGTTCTTCTCCTCATCCTGATCCAGTGCTCATTGATGGTCAGGAGGGATTTGTGGTGGAAAAGATTCTGGATTCCAGGTTGCATAGAAATCAGCTACATTATCTGATTAAGTGGGAGGGCTACTCAGTTGAAGACAACTCATGGGAACTGGTTAATAACATTAATGCCCCTCGCTTACTCCACCAGTTCCATCAGAGGTACCCAGACAAGCCTGGTCTGGGGTCATCCGGAGGCTGTCCCTAAGGGGGGGAGTAATGTAAGGTTTTCTGATTCTTTGCCATATCTGCTGTTATTTTTATTTGAACCTAGTTTTCCCTGTTGGCCATTTTGCTTTCTGTCCTGCTGCATCTATCTTGCCCTTAACCAGTATGGAGTTTTCAGTTTCTATGTTTCTGCCCTGTTCTCTGCCACTTGCCCTTTTAAGCAGCATCAGCTGTTTAATAAGTGCTTCAGAATCATGTCTGCAGTTTACCTGTGACCTGCTCCTTGAAGTCTTGGACTTATTACTCTAACCACCTTCTACTTTGGATCCTTGGACACGTGTGGAATCAGGAATCCTTCAGCTTACCATCAACATTTGCAAGGGATGTAAGAGAGAGAGACTTGTACTTACTTCTGTGACTTTGCTGGACTCAAGGTTTATTCCTGCCTGCCTTGTCTCCTGCCTCTCCCTACACCTGCAGCTGTGTTAACCCTTACTTATTTGAAGTAATACAAGAACTTCTTAAATAAGCCTGTGTCTTTTGTGTTTCCTCACACCCAAGCACAAGACTCTATACAGACCATATTCTATATTTGACACTGACCAACATGCTGGGGAGGGTGGAGTCCAGGTCTAAATTTTGTTCCTGGTCCCATCGGACTTTAGTTACACCACTGGCAATGAGTTCAGTATTATCTTGAAATTGTACAGATAAAATTTCATAAACAGCCTAACAAGCTTTGTTAATTTTAGATTTGGATGATTTTCACTTTACTCACAAACAGTGATTAGCCATTAGTTACCTATTATTGGAAAAAATTGGATGTTCCAACAATTGCTGAAATCATTAGTAGAATTAACCCCTTCACCCCCAAGGGTGGTTTGCACGTTCATGACCGGGCCAATTTTTACAATTCTGACCACTGTACCTTTATGAGGTCATAACTCTGGAACGCTTTCATGGATCCCGGTGATTCTGACACTGTTTTCTCGTGACATATTGTACTTCATGATAGTGGTAAAATTTCGTTCAAATAACTTGTGTTTGTTTGTGGGAAAAACGGAAATTGGCGAAAATTTTGAAAATTTTGCAATTTTCCAACTTTGAATTTTTATGCCCTTAAATCACAGAGATACAGCACACAAAAAACTTGATAACTAATATTTCCCACATGTTTACTTTACATCAGCACAATTTTGGATCCAAAATTTTTTTTTGTTAGAAAGTTATAAGGGTTAAAAGTTGACCAGCGATTTCTCATTTTTACAACACCATTTTATTTTTAGGACCACATCACATTTGAGGTCACTTTGAGTGGTCTATATGATAGAAAATACCCAAAAGTGACACCATTCTAAAAACTGCACCCCTTAAGGTGCTCAAAACCACATTCAAGAAATTTATTAACCCTTTAGGTGCATCACAGGAATTTTTTTGAATATTTAAAAAAAAAAATGAACATCTAACTTTTTTTCACAAAAAAAAAATACTTCAGGTTCTATTTTTTTTATTTTACCAAGGGTAACAGGAGAAATTGGACTGCAAAAGTTATTGTGCAATTTGTCCTGAGTACGCTGATACCTGATACGTGGGGGGGAACAACTGTTTTGGCGCATGGCAGAGCTCAGAATGGAAGGAGCGCCGTTTGACTTTTTCAATGCAAAATTGGCTGGAATTCAGATCGGACGCCATGTCACGTTTGGAGAGTCCCTGATGTACCTAAACAGTGGAAACCCCCTACAAGTGACCCAATTTTGGAAACTAGACCCCCCAAGGAACTTATCTAGATATGTGGTGAGAACCTTGAACCCACAAGGGCTTTACAGAAGTTTATAACGTACAGCGGTACAATTAAAAAATCATATTTTTTCCACAAAAATGATCTTTTCACCCCAATTTTTATTTTCCCAAGGGTAACAGGACCCTAAAAGTTATTGTGCAATTTGTCCTGAGTACGCTGATACCCCACATGTGGGGATAAACCACTATTTGGGCGCATGGCAGAGCTCGGAAGGGAAGCAGCGCCATTTGACGTTTTTGGCTGGAATTGAGATCGGACATCATGTCGCGATTGGAAAACCCCTGATGTACCAAAACAGTGGAAACCCCCCACAAATGACACCATTTTGTAAACTAGACCCCCCCAAGGAACTTATCTAGATGTGTGGTGAGCACTTTGAACCCCCCAGTGCTTCACAGAAGTTTATAACGCCCGGGCGTGAAAATAAAAAATTTGTATTTTTTCCACAAACATGATCAATTAGTCCCCAATTTTTTTTATTTTCCCAAGGGTAACTGGAGAAATTGAACCCCAAAAGTTGTTGTCCAATTTGTCCTGAGTACGCTGACACCCCATATGTGGGAGAAAACTACTGTATGGACACACGTCGGAGCTCAGAAGGGAAGTAATGACGTTTTGGAATGCAGACTTTGAGGGAATGTTCTGCGGGTGTCATGTTGCCTTTGGAGAGCTCCTAATGTACCTAAACAGTGGAAACCCCCCACAAATGACCCCATTTTGGAAATGAGACCCCCTAAGAAACTTATCTAGATGTGTGGTGAGCACTTTGAACCCCCAAGGGCTTCACAGAAGTTTATAATGCCCGGGCATGAAAATAAAAAAATCGTATTTTTTCCACAAACATGATCAATTAGTCCCCAATTTTTTCATTTTCCCAAGGGTAACAGGAGAAATTGGACCCCAAAAGTTGTTGTCCAATTTGTCATGTGTACGCTGACACCCCATATGTGGGAGAAAACTACTGTATGGACACACGTCGGGGCTCGGAAGGGAAGCAGTGACATTTTGGAATGCAGACTTTGATGGAATGGTCTGCGGGTGTCATGTGCGTTTGGAGAGCCCCTGATGTACCTAAACTATTGAAACTCCCCACAAGTGACCCCATTTTGGACACTAGGCCCCCACGGAACTTATCTAGATGTTTGGTGAGCACTTTGAACCCCCAAGTGCTTCACAGAAGTTTATAACGCTCGGACGTGAAAATAAAAAAAATCATTTTTTTCCACAAAAATGATATTTTTGCCCCCAATTTTTTATTTTCCTAAGGGTAACAGGAGAAATTGGACCCCAAAAATTGTTTTGCAATTTGACCTGAGTAGGCTGATACATGTGGGGGTAAAACACTGTTTGGGCGCATGGCAGAGCTTGGAAGGGAAGGAGCACCATTTGACTTTTTCAACTCAGAATTGGCTGGAATTGAGATCAGACGCCATGTTGCATTTGGAGAGACCCTGATGTGCCCAAACAGTGGAAACCCCCAATTCTAACTCCAACCCGAACCCCAACACACCCCTAACCCTAATCTCAGCCCTAACCCTAACCCTAACCCTAGCCCTAACTCTAGCCCTAACCCTAACCCTAGCCCTAACCCTACCCTAACCCTAGCCCTAACCCTAACCCTAGCCCTAACCCTAACCCTAGCCCTAACCTTAACCCTAATCCTAATGGGAAAATGGAAATAAATACATTTTTTTTATTTTATTATTTTTCCCTAACTAAGGGGGTGATAACGGGGGGTTTGATTTACTATTTATGGCGGTTTTTATGTTTGGCAGCTGTCACACGCTAAAAGACGCTTTTTATTGTAAAAATAGTTTTTGCATCACCACATATTGAGAGCTCTAATTTTTCCGTATTTTGACCCACCGAGTCATGTGAGGTCTTATTTTTTGCGGGATGAGTTGACGTTTTTATTGGTACCATTTTTGGGCATGTGACATTTTTTGATCACTTTTTATTCCGATTTTTGGGACGCAGAATGAACAAAAACCAGCGTTTCATGAATTTCTTTTGGGGGGGTGCGTTTACACCGTTCCGCGTGCGATAAAATTGATAAAGCGGTTTTATTCTTCGGGTCAGTACGCTTACAGAGATACCTTATTTAGGTCGTTTTTTTATGTTTTGTCGGTTTTATGCAGTGAAATCTATTTTATATAAAAATAATTATTTTTGCATCGCTTTATTCTGCGAGCTATAACTTTTTTATTTTTTCGCTGATGATGCTGTGTGGTGGCTCGTTTTTTGCGAGACAAGATGACGTTTTCAGTGGTACCATGGATATTTATATGCGTCTTTTTGATCGCGCGTTATTACACTTTTTGTTTGGCGGTATGATAATAAATCATTATTTTTTGCTTCGTTTTTTATTTTTATTTTTTAAGGGGTTCGCTAAAGGGGTTAACTAATGGCACAGTTTTATAGGGCGGGTCGTTACGGACGCGGCGATACCTAATATGTGTACTTTTATTGTTTTTTTTTTTATTTCTAAAAAATGGATTTATTTGGGGGAATATTTTTTTTTTTTCTAATTTATTTGGCGATTTTTTTTAATTTATTTTAACATTTTTTTTTATTTTTTTTTACTTTATTAAATAGTCCCAGGTGGGACATCACTGTCCTGTGACAGATCGCTGATCTGTCACATCACAGATCACTGTGACAGATCAGCAATCTGTCACAGGCACTGCAGAAGGCTTCCTCATGCCTGCGCTTTGCAGGCACTGAGGAAGCCAGCTTCCTGCAGGCCCCCGAAGGCCCCCGTCGCCATCTTGGATTCGGGGGCCTGCAGGAAAGGAGCCCCCCGCAGCAGCGCTGCACATTGCGCTGCCGTGGGGGGCTCAGGGAAGCACGGAGGGAGCCCCCTCCCTGCCGATGCTTTCCTTTAACCCCCGGTACACCGCGATCATGTTTGATCGCGGTGTGCAAGGGGTTAACGTGTTGGGGGCGGTCCGTGACCGCCCCTGACACATTGTGCCGGGTGTCAGCTGTGATAATCAGCTGACACCCGGCCGCGATTAGCGGCGCTCACCACGTGGGCGCCGCTGATCGCGGTAGACGTACTATCCCGTCCATGGGCATAGGGGCCCGGGTCCCATGGACGGGATAGTACGTCTCATGTCAGAAAGGGGTTAATGGACATTGTCTGCAATAAAGAACAATTGCTCTGAGTCTAAACAAAGAGCATTCTTATCTAAGTAGTGAGTTTGGTGTAATTAACCTTATAATGACATATAGGATATTATGCTATTGACGAGGATCGCCTTCTTGTATTGTGCCACACAGGGATCACATTGGCAGTGCAAGTGAAGTCACCGTAAGGTAAAGGTGCTCCTAATGTACTATTCTTTCAGTCTACAGACAGAGGTTAATAAAATCAGTTTTTATGTAAATATGGTTAACTAGAATAAAACTCTCTCTTCACGGCTGATTTACCATTTAGTCTGTCAGCTGGAAGTGACGTGTTTGCACTGGTACATAAAGAAAATGGGGACACAAAAGAAACCACAAGTATAAAAGGGATAGATTAATTTCATGAGGCGCAAACGAGACACTAATACCACAAAATAGCTCCTTTTCATTCTAAATGTATCTCCAATTTATTTTGTAGCAGAGAAGTGTCACAATGTTATATCTGACTGCGGAACGCTATCAATGGAACCATTGTTTCTTAAAGCAACATACATGATGCAATATTTCCGTCAGCACCAGCTGAGCTGCTCTGTTCGGGATTCTTTATTTTACAGGCTTTCGAGAATGTTAAAGAATGAAGTTGACAATCCGGATTGTAAAAACTGCACTCTTTATTTGTGTTTCACGCCACAACATGCAATATTCATAATATTTTTTGACTGGTTTGACAGGTTGCTGAATTATCTGCAGTGTATACAAAATACAAGCCAACATGACATTTACAAAAAAAACTATCAGGTGTCATTTATGTATATATAAGTGGCAGAATGGAGAACAGGGAACTTTTTTTTTGGAAGAGACTACTCCTACAGACCATGTCGTAGGTGTACATTAGCTGGTTAGATAAGCTTACTATTGGTTCTTATTATTTATTCAGTGACCTTGCCTAGGTGTGTGGTATTCACTGGTGTTCAAGAAACCATCTCAAAATTCTAGCACTAGTACTATTGCATAGCAGCCGATCCGAGCATGCAGATCTGCAAGGGAAAGCATAAGCGTATGTGCACACGTTGCAGATTTGACTGCAGAATTTTCTGCACAGAATCTGCATCTCTTGGCAGAAAATGCAGGTTAAGGCTAAGTGCACACGTAGCAGAAAATTTCTGCTGAAAATCCTGACTCCCTTCCCTGAGACCACGCATTTTTTTCTGCGCGTTTTCTGAGCGGTTTTTGCGCAGAAAACGCACGGTTTTTATGCGTTTTTTCCTACGCATTTTCAAAACGCATAGAAATAGCCAGAAACGCGGAAAAATCCGTGAAATTAATGAGCATGCTGCGTTTTTTACCGCGATGCGTTTTTTTCGCGGTAAAAAACGCATCAATATGCACAAAAAGTGCAAAATGCATAGAAATCAATGGGAAGCTTATTTTTAGCGGTTTTATTGGAAAAACCGCTAAAAATCCAGTTAAAAAAACGCAGTGTGTGAACACAGCCTTAAAGCTGTGCGGTTTTTTTGGCAGAGTCTTTGCGGATTGGCATGCGTGTTTAGCCCTGCGGATTTCATTAATGGAATGGGTGTAAGGATGCATGCAGATCCGGAAAAAGAATTGACATGCTGCGGAAAATAAACCAGGCGAAAATTTCCGCAGCATGTGCACAGCTTTTTTTTCCCTATTGAATTACATTGGTTGGTTACACACTTGCAGATCTGCAGCGAATCTGCACGGAAAATCCGTTGCGGATCCGCAGCAAATCTGCAATGTGTGCACATACCCTTAGGGGTAAAACAGTAGCTAGATGCACAAGTTATGTTTCTGTCACCCCTAACTTCCATTAGACCATGCAGATAAGCTACTGTAACTCATCAAAGCTATGTTCACTGGAAAAAATAAAGTAAGCATGACGTATGGTGTGGGGGCTTCAATATGAGATCAGGCTTCTGCGAGAATTAAACTTAATGGCATATGGCCTTATTCGCCTTATTATTATTTTTTTCCTCTCTGATTTTCGCCACAGAAAAAATGCAGCATTTTATGGTATATATGCATGTTGACTATTTCCACAAAAACGCTGCAGTTTAGAGTAACGGTAAAATAAATTGGATTTCTGAAATCTTATACATTTTGTTGCTTATTTTTTTTCTTGCAGATTTTATGCAAATCTGCAGCATGTCAATTCTTCCCGCATTTTTGCAGCGTTTTTCACTCAATGAAATGAAAAGGGAAAAAATACATTAAAAAAATGCAAAAAAAAAGTATTAAAAACGCCTGTACCTTACACAGCATTTTTCCTGCTAAAAGATGTGTTTTTGGTGTCGAAATTTTGGCTGCAAATACTCATAGTGTGCACCTACCGATACAGTACCAGCAAAGTGAATCAGATTTATAAAATCTAACCATCAAAGTTTGTTGTTTGATAGGTTTTTAATTTGGAGCAGGTTAATTCTTTCCGCTTTTTTATTATGTTTTTCAAGTTAATTAGAAAAATGCATTAAAAAAATGTAAACACATTTATTTTACACAATGTTTTTCCTACCAAATACTGAACATGTGAACATATCCTAAATGTGGAACACACATACAGTATGTCTGGTGTCCACTTCAGATTTGACAATATAAGAAATTGCCGACTAAAGCCGACAAAAGTAAATGTGATCTTTTGCTAGATGAGTTGTCCCACAATTTAATATTATAATTCTCTGTTCAATCAAGTAAGACAGCAAATTTTCATTTGGAATAATTTAAAAAAAAAAAAAATCACATATCAAGATGGCAGTGTTATAGGCGACTTACTGATAAGAATCATTACACTAGAAACTGCATTTTGTCATCAGAACTGGACACTTTAGGTGGACATCCTGGGGCAACACAAAAATGTGATCAGGATCTAAAATCAGATTGCAACAGGAGAGTTTTTCTGGAGATGTCACTTCATTAAAATCATAAATACAATTGTATTAAGAGTTTTGAAGAATTTCTAACTTATAGAATTGGATTAAATATTCACCATGTCATCATGGGAACAACCTAAAATATTATAGATAAGCAAAAATTGGACTAGCAAAGAGTAGGGACAAGATGGCAGAGTATGTCTGCAGAATGAAACAGAGAAAACCACGCACAAAAATCTGGAGATAATTAAATTCAGGTCAGCATATACAGTACATACACTACTGAACATTGAAATTTAAATATAAAGAAGGATTCGATAGATGATGGGCAGACATGTTACTGATATGCAAATGATGAAAAATGGAAACTAAATCTTTAAAACATCACAACTTATTAAAGAAATTGTCCACACTTTGCCCCGCTAAAATAAAAAGCCTATACTCACCTCCCATGCCGGCACCGTTACCGCTGTGTCGGCACTCGTTCTCCTGGAACTCCCTTGCTATTGTTGTGACACGTGATGCTGGTGCCTGATCAGCTCTGGTGTCATTGTCCCCGACTTTGGACAAATTGAACATGAAGAGGATGTCTGGGCTGCAGCGAGACAGTGACACCAGTGCTGATTGGGCACTGTCATCACGTGTCACAACACCGCACAAGAGCTCCAGGGAGAGCGAGTGCTGACACCATGGGAGCAGCGTTGGCATGGGAAGTGAGTAACAGGCTTTATAATTTTAGCAGGGTCAAACATTTTGATCAAGAAGGGGTTGTCCTAGTAGTGGACAACCCCTTTAAGTATTGATTATTAGCATCACACACCTAAATACATACACTTACTGGCTTTAACATACTAAGGCATGTATTCCTGTGCAGGATGCTCATACTTGATACTAAGTAGATTCAGATGTTTTGAAAATTTTGTTTTTGTTCCGTGTTTTCATTATTTGCATATTGTTAACATGTCTATCCATCTGTAATTTCCATAATTCACAACTTTTTCTTCTTTATATTGCAATTTCAACTTTGTGGAGTGTATTTGTCAAACTTACTGCCAGGGAGGCTGCAAATAATAATGTTGATGGTGTCATCTGATAGAATCATAAAGGAATATTGGAATCTCTCTGAAGTGCAGCCTTGGGCTTTGACCTGACTACATCTCCGCATAATGTAGAAAACAAAACAGTCTGTCTCAATACATTCTTTATTTATGTCATAAACATGTGTGTAGGAGACATAGCTACATTTTTTCAAGGAATATGCAATTATATTATATTCCAATAAGATTAATATCTGAACAACTGTCTCCTGAAATGTTGATATCCACAGATAAAAAAGGGAAATAAAGATGCCATCTTTCTGTGCAAATGTAACATTTGAAATAGCATATGTCTAAGGCCTCCTTCACACTGGTTGATTCCTGTACAGTAAAGCCCAGTACTGGTGTTATCCATGGTCCGTGTGCCATCCATGTGGCCATGTGCTGCTTCCGTGTGACATCCATATGCCTGTGTGCTATCCATATATCTGTATGTTCATATTCGTGTGTCCATGTGCAACGTACGTGTTTTGTCCTAGAAAAAAACATATGAAATTGCCTAGGTTGCTTTATATACCAGCCAATTAAAGGAATTGTGTGTTTTATTTCCTTTACTTGAATTTATTGGATAAATTAATGAATACAGTTATATAAAAAAAGGACGTGGGCTCCCGTTTATTTTTCAAAACCAGCAGAAGAAAAGACGACCACTGTGGGCTGATGTTAATAATCTGGGAAAGGGGCCATTAGCCCTAAATGTTCCCAGGCTATCAATAACAGCTTGCAGCTGTTTGCTTAGCCTTTACTGGTTAGTTTACAGATGGTCCCCAGACAAAAAATTACATAGAGTCCCCCCATAAATTCTAACCAGCAAAGGCTAAACAGACAGCTGTGGGCTGAAATTAATAGCCTGGGAAGGCACTATGGATATTGGCCTCCCTTCCCAGGCTAATAACATCAGTCTTCAGCGGCCCCAGAAATGGCGCATCAATAAGATGTGCCAAATCTGGCGCTTAGTCTCACTCTTCCCACTTGACCTAGTGTGGTGGCAAGTAATAGGGTTGGGGTTGATGTCAGCTTTTTTATGACTGCTGACATCAAGTCCAGGGGTTACTAATGGAGAGGCGTCTATAAGTCGCCCCCACTACTATCCCAAAAGTCATAGTGTAAAAAATACACAGCCAGAATAATGTACCTTAATTGAAAGAAATACACAGACTCCTTTATTTGAAATAAACACTCCACACCCACTTTTACCTATTTATTAGTGTAAAATTAAAAATAAAAAACCCACCATATTTCTTACATATCCGCTGATAATCCATTTGTCCCATGCCGTAATCCATCTCTGCTACATCTGGATGCCTTGCTGAACGATAGCACGATGTGAGCGGCTAGGGTGCCATCCAGGAGACACTGAGCTGAGCATCAGATCACAGTTTCAGTGACCTGTGGTGACGTGATTGAGGTCACCACAGGTCACTGAAGCTGCAATTCCTATAGGCAGCTCATTGGGCCGCTCACAATCAACTGCAGTGACCTCAATGAGATCACTACTAGCACATTGTGTAATTTCTTTTTTTTTTAAATTTATTTAATACCCGCTAGATGCATGCCAGACGTTGACTACAACTATCATCAGTGTCGCCTGCTCTTGCTGATCGCGGGGAGAGCAGACGACAATAATGATAGTTAAAGTTAGCAAGATACACACACGTTAGCTGCTGACTACAACTATCATCAGAGTTGCCTGCTCTCTGATCGTGGGGAGAGCAGGCAACAATTATGAGACCTGCCTTCAGCACCTGGGAACAGCACGAATTGTACGGCTTTTCCCAGCCGCCGGTACGTATCACACTGATGGCACACGGATGTGTGTCATCCGTGTGTCATCTGTGTGTACTTGTGCGGCACACACTTTGTCCATGATGTTGGTTAAAAATAGATATGTTTGTGGGTTTTTCCACTGACACACGGTCCATATGTAAAACCTGACATTTGCATACATTGAATACAATGGGTGCGTGTGTCCATACTTGCAGTCCTTAAAAAATGGACCGTGTACAAAAAATGGACATTTGAAGGGGACCTAAGGAGTTGACACCCATGATGCCACTATTCCTGTTAATTAGCTGTATGTTTCTATAGTGACACCTTCACTAGTCTGCCATACATTGTACTAATATAATACTAGAGAACAGAAAGGTGCATGTGTATTATTTGCATGACCGTCAAACCCACCTTTACCAAATATGTGTGACCCTCTTATAATTTAGAATAACAATAAGTCTTACATATGAACACTATGGTATTATCTCATATCTATCTAGCTATCTATCACACATATATACATCTATTTATCTGTCTATTGCACATCTATCCCATATCTAGTTTATACACTAGTGTTCAAAATAATAGCAGTGTTTTCAAAACCGTGAGTTAATCACAAAATCTTTATACTAGTTTTTATTTCCATGCATTGGGAACATTGCACACTTTTTTCTATTTCAAAATATGAAGAGAAATGTATAGAATTTGTAACTACTTTACAGAAAATAACAAAAATAACAAAAAAAATTCTGCTGTTCTAAAAAATAGCAGTGTCTGCATTTGTCTTTACAAACTCACAATATGTACTTTTTTCTGGATTTAGCATTCCTGTGAATCACTAACCTAATATTTAGTTGTATACCCACAGTTTTTAGAACTGATTCACATCTATGTTGCGTATAGTCAACCAACTTCTAGCACCTGTCAACTGTTATTCCAGCCCAGGATGCTTGGACTTTATCTCACAATTTTTTGGCATTTGTTGGCTTTGCCTAAGAAACGGCATTTTTAATGTCACCCCACAAGTGTTCTAAGGTCCGGGGATTGTACTGACCACTTCTTAACCTCAATTTTGTTGGACTGGAACCAATATTTTGCTCATGTACGGGTGTATTTAGGGTTTTGTTGAAACACTCATTTCAAGGGCATATCCTCTTCAGCATAAGACAACATTACCTCTTCAAATATTTTAAACCTTTAGTGACATACAACGTACTAGTACTGCTCTGCGGGAGGTGCGGTTGTTCCGAGAACAGTACAAGTACGGCATCGTGATTGTGCAGCCTCACGCTGAGCGCCACGGCGATCACGTTTGGGTGTCATCTGTATGAGACAGCTGACACCCCTCAACAATTCCCACGATCGATGCTAGCACTGATCGTGGGCATTTAACCCCTCTGATATCGCTGTCAGTAAAGAAGCATCACGCAGGGAGGGGGCTAACTGCGCACTTCCATTAGAACAACGCAATGCGATCGCATTGTTCTGGTGGTCTCCGTCGAGGCCCCCAGCACCAAGATGGCCGCGGGGTCCTTCCGAGTCCTGCAGTGAGGTGGCTTGTGAGCGCCTGCTGAGAGCAGGCGCCAACATGCTTCCTTCCTTGCCTGATCTGAAACTCTGCTGTGCAAAGTGTCAGATCAGCTTTGTGATGTAAAATAGTAATGTCCCATACTGGCACAATGTAATAAAGTTAAAAAACATATTATAATGTGTAAAAATAATTTTTTAAAATCTGCAGATAAAGAAAAAAAATATTTTACCAATAAATAAATTTATTTATGTAAATAAAAAAAACAATAAAAGTACATACACTGTATTTGGTATCGCCGCGTCCGTGACGACCTGCTCCATAAAACTGTCCCACTAGTTAACCCCTTCAGTGAACACCGTAAAAAAATAAATAAAAAACGAGGAATAAAAACAAAGCTTTATCATCATACCGCCGAAGAAAAAGTGCAATAAAACGAGATAAAAAAGATGGATGTAAATAAAAATGGTACAGCTTAAAATGTAATCTTGTCACGCAAAAAACAAGCTGCCATACAGCTCCATCAGCAGAAAAATAAAAAAGTTATAGCTCTCAGAATAAAGCAATGCAAAAATAATTATTTTTTCTATAAAATAGTTTTTATTGTGTAAAAGCATCAAAACATAAAAAAAGATATAAATTAGGTATCGCTGTAATCGTAATGACCTGAAGAATAAAGCTGACTTACCAATTTTACCACACGCAGAACGGTATAAAAAAAAAAGCAATTCTTGAATTGCTGGTTTTTGTTCATTCTGTCTCCCAAAAATCGGAATAGAAAGTGATGAAAAAATGGCATATGCCCAAAAATGGTACCATTAAAAACATCAGCTCGTCCCGCAAAAAACAAGCCCTGACATGACTCTGTCAGCCGAAAGATGAAAAAAATGATAGCTCTCAAAATATGGTGACATAAAAACTCTTTTTCCCAATAAAAAGTGTCTTTTAGTGTGTGACAGCAGTCAAACATAAAAACCCGATATAAATCTGGTATCGCTGTAATCGCACCGACCTGAAGAATAAAGTCGCTTAATCACTTATACCGCACGAGGAACGGCATAAAAAAATAAAACCAATTCTTCACAGCTGTTGATTTTTTTAATTCTGCCTCCCAAAGATCACAGTGAGACTAGGCGCACATTTATCCTGCGCACTACACTGAGCGCTTACATCGGGGTTTCCATGTAAATCTCTGAAATACGTGATCCAGACAGAACCCTGGCAGAAAATTCCCTATAATGGGGCATATGGAAGCATTGTGGACGCCATAGCACCTGTGATTTGGGGGTGTCCGTCTTTTTAGGATTGCATAAAAGTGCTGTCGGCCACAGTTTTCTGCACTTCTGAAAAGAAGGAAACCGTGGAACAGAGTAACTCTGCTGCCTCACTATAGTGAATGGATCCATCGGGGGTTTCATCTGAATCACATCACTCAAAGATTTAGATGGAAACCGCAAAGTGAGTGGTCAGCGTAAAACACCGGATAACTGTGATCCCAAACGTTATGTAAAATGTTCCCAATAAAAGATTCCACTCAATCCACAAAAACAAGCATGTCTCCACTCAGATCTGTCATCTGTCATTGGAAATATAAGGGGCTTCCTCGTTACTGGTAGTGTGTGAGAGAGGGTCCCCGCTGAGTGTCCGGGTCGGAACCAAGGGGACCGCCACCTAGGTTCCGGGGGAAACTGTTTCCGGGGGATAGAGTTCAGTAACGGACTGGTAAGACTGACAGATGGGCTGGGGGAGGAGCCGGTATAAAAGGGGCGGGGAATGAGAGTCACAGGGAGTCAGCAGAACGGGACAGAAGGAGCAGGAGACCATGGGAGCAACTGAGAGCCAGAGCGACTCACCGGAGCCAGAAAGGAGTCCAGAGACAGGAGAGACACTCCCCCTGGACATCAGTGGGACGGCGCCGAGACGACCGTCCAAGAACCGCTGCCCTGCATCGACCAGCAGCTGCTGCCGCCTCCCTCCAGCCCGCGGCTGCGGTCTGCCCGCGGTCACTCGCGGTCGTTGCCGCCTCACTCCTGCTCGCGGCTGTAGCCTGCCCGTGGACACCAGCGGCCACTGCCGCCCCACCCCAGCCCGCGGGTCACAGTGGCCGTTGCCGCCTCACGTCAGCCCGCGGCTGAGGCCTGTCTCACGCCACTCGCAGCCGCCCCGCTTCTACCCGTGGCCGCAGCTAGTTCAGCTGTTCCACTGTCCCGCTCCAGTCCGCGGCAAGGGCCAGGCCGTAGCTCGCCGTGGGTCCTCCGTTGCAGTCGCTGGCTGCGCAGGTGGCCTGCTGTCCAAGGACTCTTCCGGGGCCTGTCATGCCCCTGCCTCACTGGAGCATCGGAACGCTCGAAGTCTGCGACAGATCTTCAGCGGCTGGGCCCAGCGGCTGCTACGCCGAAGAACCAACATCCGGGACGCCGAGGGACGTCGAACCGGTTAAGTGACACTATATAGTTAAGAACCCGTAGTCGGCCATACCGCGGCCCTATAGTGACCGGCTTTGCCGGATGTAGCCGTGTTCTTATATTTCCGTGTTTGCTTGTATTGAGCCCCTGCGAGGACAATTCCTGTTATCTTGTTCGGTTGCTTAGACTATCCCTGCGGATAGTTACCTATAAACCTATAAAAGTTGTTACCAAAAACACAAGACCGTCTTGCGTCTCGTCACTGCATCCTGCATACCTGCTAGTACCACAGTAGCACAAAGGCACTGGAAAAGTGAAATGGCTCCCCACCCATCAAAAGAAATTCAGCAAATTCTCAGCTCCCAAATCCAAATGCCCCACACCCTTCTGAGCCCCAGTGTGCCCAAACAACATATAGCACCCATATGTTTGGCATTTCTATAGTGTTGAGAGCCCACCTAATTTACAGGTGCGTGTCTCCAGAAGCATGAGCTGGGCATAATGTGCTGGTGACTGTAATGTACTGGTCACTACAACGGTAGTTTGCAATTTTCACTCAGCAACATTCACTGCTGCCTGTTTCTGGAAAACACCCATGGAGTCAAAATCCTCAATACATCTGTAGATAAATTCCCAAAGAGTTATAATTTCCAAAATAGGGTCAATTGAGGGGGATTCTGCTTTTCTAGCACTTAAGGGCTCTTTATATGGAATACACAAACTATTCTAGGAAAATCTGCGCTCCAGGAGGCAAATAGCATTCCCATCCCTCCTGAGTCTCTCCGTATGGCAAAGTAGTACTCTACAGCCACATATGGGGTATTTCTACATTCAGCAGAAATTGTGGGACATATTCTGGTGCCATTTTTACCCATTTCCCAGTGTGAAAATGTAAAATTTGGGGCTAACACACAATCTTCGTGGTAAAAATGTATATTATTTTTTCTTCACTGCCCAATGGTATAAAAGTTTGTGACACACCTGTGGTGTCAATATAATCACTGTACCCCTAGATGAATTTATTGAGAGGTTTAATTGGTAAAATGGATTTCTGCTGTTTTGGCACCTCAGGGGCTCTGTCAGTGTAACACTGCACTGTCAGTGTAACATTGCACCCTCAAACAAGTGCTGCAAAATCTGCACTGTAATATGGTGCTTTGCACTGTGCGTCAAAAGTAGTTTTCAACCACATATGGGGTATCAGTGAACTCAGAAGAAATTGCACAACAAACTTTGGGGTCGATTTTCGCCTTTTGTCCTTGTTAAAATGCAAAATTTGTAGCAAAAAAAAGTTTTTGTGGGAAAAATGTGATTTTTTTTAATTTTCACGGCATAACCTTATAAGCTTCTATGAAGCAACTGGGGGTTCAACATGCTCAATGCACATCTGCATAAGCTCCCAAATGGGTTTAGTTTCCAAAATGGTGTCACTTGTGGGGGGTTTCCACTGTTTAGGCACATCAGGGGCTCTCCAAACGCGACATGGCGTCCGCTAATTATTCCATCAAATTTTGCATTCCAAAAGTCAAATGGTGCTTCTTCTCTTACAAGCTCTGCCATGCGCCAAAATAGTTGTTTTCCTCCACCTATTGAGTAACGGCATACTCAGGAGAAGTTGCACAACAAATTGTATGGTGAAATTTCTCCTTTTACCCTTATGTAAATGCAAAATTTGGAGCTAAAAGATTTCTTTGAGAAAAATGTGATTTCTTTTGTATTTTAACTTTTGATGAGGATCATTTGGATGTTTTGGGTTGTCATTATGATTTAAAAAGAGAAATCACAGTAGTTTGACAATAAATGGCTTCACCCAACCAAAACCATGAGAAAAAGATTTGGTGTTATTATTCATATTCTCTGAAAAAAGGCCAAGAAAGCAAAAAGTCTGCCGGGGTATGTAAACTATTGAGAACAACTGTATATATATATAGCCCATATCTAGTAGGTATTGTAGGGGTTCACTCTCTTGGTTAACCGCTTGGAACACAAAGCCACAGGGTTTTTTTTATATCACACACATAATACTGTTTATTTCCACTAGTTGTACAGCACCAAAACAAAACCATAAACATAAATCCCTAGTCTTTTACAGGCACTAACTAAACAATACAGACTCTGGCTACTCAGACACGGCTGAGCTTGTCTCAGTTCGGTCACACAAAACAGCTATCATCCATAGCAAGCACTGATACTTGCGGTTTGGTGCACACAACCTCTTTTCAGAGAGATTCAGGCTTGTCTCTTTACAAATCAATCACAACCCACTGTGCTCTTCTTCCCTAATTGACTGACCAGTGAACACATGGCCTGGTTTTAGTCATAGTTATCCAGGTGCAACTAAACAGAACCTGTAGTGCTAGGATTTAACCAATCACAGTTGTGTGAAAAGGTGTTTGCCCCTTTCTTGATTTCCTATTCTTTTGCATGTCTGTCACACTTAAATGTTTCAGATCATCAAACAAATTGAAACATTAGACAAAGATAACACAAGTAAAAATGCCATTTTTTAATGAAGGTCTTTATTATTAAAGGAAAAATAAATCCAAACTTGCAGGGCCCCATGTGAAAAAGTGATCCCACCACCCACCCCGGCCTAAAACATAAATTAACTGTGGTTTATCACATCTTTGGGAATCTGAGTTCAAATTCCCAAGCCACCCCCTGGCATGATTCCTGCCATACCTGTTCTCAATCAAGAAATAACATAAATAGGACCTGCCTGATAAGGAGAAGTAAACCAAAAGTTGCTCAAAAGCTAGACATCATGCTGCAATCCAAAAAAATTCTGGAACAAATGAGAAAAAAGTAATTATTATTATTATTTATTTATATAGCACCATTGATTCCATGGTTATGTAAATGAGAAGGGATTACATCAAAATACAAATATCACTTACAGTAGACAAACTAACAAAGGTACAACAAAAAACTGACTGGCACATCCAAACTAGTATGAAATGGTGGTATGCAACTATAATACTGCAATGCTGGACAGAAGTATGAGAAATCGCATAAACATAACACAACAAGGAAAAAAACGAAATACATCCCAAAAATGACAAAAAAGTGTGCAAAAATAATATTTATTTAAATGGACAAGTACACGGAGAGGAAGGGTTAAACCTACTGGCACATGTATATGAGGACGTCCACCCAGATAAATACATTATTTATGTTGTGGCCAAAGAAGTATTTCAAAAAAATAATAGTACGGCAACAAATAGCAGAAAAGGAGTACATTGCTGCAAGGTTGTCAACGTTATCAAATGTGAATCACATATAACAGTAGCGTAGTTAGAATCTATTGCACATTCCCACAATTGGCCTGTTAGCACAACATTAGAGCTACTGCACCCATAATAGTAATATAGATCAACACATTACCTAGTATAATGACGGGAGCAGGAGCTAATCCGAGAACGTCCACCCCCGACGCGCGTTTCGGCAGTAAACAGCCTTTCTCAAGGGGCATGACAATGAAAAGGAAGGGGCTGGTTTAAAAAGCCCCATCATCCAATGGCGATCGCTGCCTAAGATTAAGGAAATGAACATCATGGCAACCAAACGGCCAATCGTGAGGCAGAATACAGCATTGTGCCTGGTTGCAAGACCCAAACGTTACAACCCTTTCATGCGACGTGTGCACAGACAGGACAGCAGGACGGGCGTCGGCGTCACGTGACATGTGACGTCAACTCATGTGACCATCACTGTGGCAGTGAAAAGACGCCGAGAGCCGGCACACGAACCGGGATCATGACGCGCACGCGTACTGGGTTTAATGAAAAAAGGCATGACTAATATACATTATAATGGTAAGATTACAGTGTATCACATCCTACAGTATCATCATTATGCTGCACAGTATATGGCTTAATCTCATAAATGCTAAAAGAAGAAGAAAAAGGGAAAAAAAGAGAGGAAGAAATTTTTTTTTATATATATATATGTATACATGTATAGTGCCCCAATTTATAAACAGATATATATACCAATAATATGAGTAGAATTAGCACATAATTTAGCATCCAATATATATTTTTAACACAAGTCAAAATAGAATACAGATGTTACTAGATATAACTGGTTATATATAACAATTAACGATGTATGTATATCATGATTGTCTTGTGATAGCGTTTCAATTGTTGCTTCCTCTTTGCATCAGGAGAGCCAGAAATCATGCAGCATCAGAGATTCGATGGACGTATCATATGACACACATAGCAAGGGCGGCCAAATGTAGATGAGGCTAATAAAAAAGTGATTAAAAAGAAAAAAATAATTAATAATTAAAACCAACATCACGTACACAGTAATACCATGATTTGATCACAAGAATGGGACAAAACTAATGTTCTCGTTTAGACCTTTTGGTTGAACTGTATCTAGAGCCCAGATCCACCTGGTTTCCCATTGGGCCAATCTGGTACTGATCTTCCCACCGCAAATACCAGGATCAATCACATCTATCCCTCGAAACCTAATGAGAGATTCGTTACAATTGTGGTGCTGTTTAAAGTGGCGTGGAAGAGTCCTGAGTGTGGACATGTCATCATGGTCCGCTGCTGCCTCAATCCCAAGCACATGTTCACGGACACGCACTTTAATTTGCCTTGTGGTCAAACCTACATAGATTAAATTGCAGGGACACACGGCAAAATAGATTATATTTTTGGTGGTACACGTATTCGGTTTCCTGATATCATAAATTCTAGAACCAGACGAATTAAAAAATGTATCAGTCCGATCAATATTTGGGCAGGCCACACAGCGGCCACATGGCCTGCAACCACACCCAGGACCCACACCATCAATATATGCTGACCTGGACTCACTCTGGTAATGGCTCTGAACGAGACAATCCCTAAGATGTTTAGATCGTCTGATGGTGATATATGGTTTTTAGGGATAAATTGTTTAAGAATAGAATCGGCCTGGAGGATGGGCCATACTCTCTGCAAACATTCCTTCATACGTGAGAATTGAGCATGATAGTTCATAATAAATCTCACTTGATTTGTGGATTTACGATTCTTACGTTCGTATAGTAGGGAATGACATGTGGAATATTTAGCTCTATGATATGCTCGTTTGAGAGTGCGTCTGCCATAACCCCTCTCCCGAAATCTTTCAAATAGATCTTTGGCCTGTATGTCGAAATCTGTATCATTTGAACAGATCCTCCGTAACTGGAGAAACTGTCCAATACATTAGGAACAGAGTTGGTCATGTACTTCGGATGGGCCGATGTTGTGAGTTCATTCTCTGGTTCACCAGTTGTGAGTTCTCCTTCCATACTCCCTCTGGTGGTAACCGGAGGTAGTGAGGCTGATTTGATCAGTGGAGATCTGCCACCTGAGAATGAGGATGACGATTGGACCTCAGGAGTCTCAGATTGGATTTAAGACAGCCGACGCCCTATTCAGTTGCTGATGATTCCTTCTGGCTTGTCAGCTCTTGGTTTTCAGCTCTGTTCCAGTCATCTAAAGCTAAGTTTTTCTGCTAATGTTCACACTTGATTTTGTTGGCCTATTCAGTTTTTTGTGTGGTCAGCCAGCCCCGGCTGGGGGCTGTGCTGAGTTTCCATTCTTATTTATCAGTATTTTGCCAATTTGATTTTTGTCCCTTACTAGTTTGGTCTCTTTTTGCTCTGTCTCAGAATATTTCAGAGTGCTGATATAGTGGGAGAAGTCTAGTGACTTCAGGGTTAATTTTGCTATCAGAAGTGTTGGACATTATTTTTGTAGGGTTTTTTGCAGGTTGCAGACAGTGTCTTTCCTTTCCTTTCTAGTTAGTTTGGGCCCATCGTTTGCTCAGCCTATTTTCCTGCCTGTGTTTGTGCCTTCATCTTGTTTCACTGTCAATACATGTGTGGGGGCTATCTATTCCTTTGGGGTCTGCTCTGGGGCAGTTAGTTTTCCCCTTTTCATGCTTCAGGCTTATTTAGTCCTCCGGCTGTGACGAAGCATCTAGGAACATCACAGGTATGCTCCACGGCTGCTGCTAGTTGTGTGGTAGGATCAGGGATCTGCAATCTGCATAGTTACCAACCTCTCTGGTTTTCTGTGACTTAGCTTGTTTTGCTTTTTTCTCCTCGGTGACCCATTCATAACAGAATCACCAGCCATACCACAGATTCTAGGGTACTCAAAAGCAGGAAAAAGTTGTTAAAAAAAAAAAAAAGAAGTGTCAGAATTTTTTTTTTTTTAAATATTTTTTCCTCTTTTTTCTCTGGGGCCGTAGGAGGATTTTTTTTCTTTTTCCTAATGGAGATTAAGCAATTGTCTGATCGTGTGGAGCAGCTGGCTGCTGAAGTGCAGGGAATTTCCACCTACCTCATTCAGTCACATGCTGCTGAACCTAAGATCCCTACTCCTGTTGTGTTTTCTGGGGATCGGTCTAAATTTCTGAATTTTAAGAAAAATTGTAAATTATTTCTGGCCTTGAAGCCTAACTCATCGGGGAGCTCTGTGCAGCAGGTTAAAATTGTCATCTCCTTGCTGCGGGCTTTTTCTCTGACACCTGAAAATCCTATTCTGACTAATGTGGATGCATTTTTTCAAGCCTTGGGGTTGTTGTATGATGAACCTAATGCTGTTGATCAAGCTGAGAGAACCCTGGTGGCATTAAACCAGGGTCAGGATTCTGCAGAGTTATACTGTCAAAAATTCCGAAAGTGAGCGGTCCTTACTACATGGAATGATAGTGCATTGGCAGCTCTCTTTCGGAAGGGTTTATCAGAGACCGTAAAAGGTGTTATGGTGGGATTTCCTGTTCCCTCTGGTCTGGATGATTCTATGTCATTAGCCATTCAAGTTGATCGGCGTTTACGTGAACGTAAAACTACATGGGAGGCGCTGCCACCTTTTGAACAAACGTCTGAACCTATGCAATGTGATGGGGTTTTGTCTAGGGCGCAACGTCAGGAGTTTAGAAGGCGTAATAAGCTGTGTTTTTTCTGTGGAGACGTCTCTCATACTATTTCTGTCTGCCCAAAACTAGAGAAACGTTTTGCACACACATTTGCTGTGGGCAGTATACAACCTAAGTTTCTTTTGGCAATTACTCTGATCTGCTCCTTATCCACGTTTTCCACGAAGGCTTTTGTGGATTCAGGATTGAATCTGATGGATTTGGACTTTGCTAAACGTTGTGGGTTTTCCATGACGCCTCTGCGGACGCCTATTCCTTTGAGGGGTATTGATGCTATTCCTTTGGCGGAGAGTAAACCTCAGTTTTGTACCCAGGTGACAATGCGAGTTGCCCCAGACCACCAAGAAAATTGTAAATTTTTGGTGCTGCATAATTTGCATGATACTATTGTTCTGGGTTTTCCTTGGTTGCAAACTCATAATCCAGTTTTGGATTGGAAATCTGGGTCTGTGGTGAGTTGGGGTTGTCAGTGTGTTCTCCTGTTTTCTCCACCTCTCCTCAGTCTCATGATATTCCTGATTATCTAGCCGATTTTTCTGATGTATTTAGTGAGAGCAAGTCTGCGTCTTTGCCTCCTCATAGGAGTTATGACTGTGCAATTGAGTTGATGCCTGGGTGTAAATTTCCCAAGGGTCAGCTTTTCAACTTATCAGTACCCGAACATGATGCTATGCGATCCTATATTAAGGAGTCATTGGAGAAGGGTCATATTAGACCATCCTCGTCACCTTTAGGTGCTGGGTTTTTTTTGTGGCCAAGAAAGATGGTTCATTAAGACCGTGTATTGATTATCGTTCCCTTAACAAGATGACGGTTAAATATCAGTACCCGTTACCTCTGATGTCTGATTTATTCTCCAGAGTTAAGAGTGCCTGCTGGTTTACTAAGCTTGACCTCAGGGGGGCGTATAATCTTATTCGCATCAAGCACGGGGATGAATGGAAGACAGCGTTTAATACTCCGGAGGGACATTTTGAGTACCTGGTGATGCCTTTTGTGCTCACTAATGCCCCTTCTGTCTTCCAGTCCTTTATGAATTATATTTTCCGTGACTTTGTGGATAAGTTTTTGATCATCTATCTGGATGATATTTTGATCTTTTCTAGTGATTGGGATTCTCATGTGGAACACGTCCGGACTGTGTTCCAGATTTTGAGGGAGAATTCCCTGTTTGTTAAAGGATCGAAATGCCTCTTTGGTGTACAGAGGATTTCATTTTTGGGATTTATCTTATCTCCATCGACTATTGAAATGGACTCGGCCAAGGTACAGGCCATTTATGATTGGGTTCAGCCTACTTCTTTGAAGGCCCTTCAGAAGTTTTTGGGTTTTGCTAATTTCTATCGTAAATTTATAGGTAATTTTTCTGGCATTGTCAAACCACTGACTGATCTGACCAAGAAGGGCGCTGATGTGCTGAATTGGTCTCCTGAGGCTATCTCAGCATTTCAGGAGCTTAAGCAGAGATTTACTTCAGCTCCAGTTTTACGGCAACCTGATGTCTCACTTCCATTTCAGGTGGAGGTAGATGCATCTGAGATTGATGCAGGAGCTGTTTTGTCCCCAAAAGACTCTGTGACTTCTAAGATGAATCCCTGTGCCTTCTTTTCTTGAAAGTTCTCCTCATCTGAATGCAACTATGACGTGGGGAATCGGGAATTGTTGGCCATGAAGTGGGCATTTGAGGAGTGGAGACATTGGTTGGAGGGAGCTAGACATCAAGTTGTGGTCCTCACCGATCACAAGAATTTGATTTATCTGGAGTCGGCCAAACGCTTGAATCCTAGACAGGCTAGATGGGCCTTGTTTTTCACACGTTTTAATTTTGTGGTCTCATTTCTTCTGGGCACTAAGAATGTTAAGGCAGACGCCCTTTCTAGGAGTTTCTTTGCCGATTCTCTTAGTGTGACCGAGCCTACTACCATCCTAGGTGAGGGGGTAGTTCTTTCTGCCATTTCGCCCGATTTGAGACGCGCCCTGGAGGAATTTCAGGAGGATAAACCTGAGCGTTGCCCTATGGGAAAATTGTATGTTCCTGACCAGTGGAGAAAGAGAGATGTCTGAAATTCATTGCTCCACATTGGCTGGTCATCCAGGTATTTTTGGTACCAGATATTTGGTGAGTCGGTCTTTTTGATGGCCTGCCTTATCTCGTGACGTCAGGAATTTTGTACAGTCCTGTGGGACTTGTTCTCGGTCTAAACCCTGTTCTCATTCTAGTGGGTTGCTGATGCCCTTGCCGGTGCCCAAGAGGCCATGGACCCATATCTCAATGGATTTTATTTCTGATCTTCCTGTCTCTCAGAGAATGACTGTTATCTGGGTGATTTGTGATAGATTTTCGAAGATGGTCCATCTTGTACCACTGCCAAAGTTGCCATCTTCCGCTGAGTTGGTGCCCTTGTTTTTACAACAGGTGGTTCGGTTACATGGGATTCCTGAGAACATTGTGTCCGACAGAGGAGTCCAGTTTGTTTCCAGATTCTGGAAAGCCTTTTGTTCCAATCTGGGAATTCAGTTATCCTTCTCCTCCACGTTTCATCCCTAGACTAATGGACAGACTGAGAGAACAAACCAGACCTTGGAGTCTTATTTGAGATTTTTTATATCTGCTGATCAGGATGATTGGGTCTCATTTTTGCCCTTGGCCGAATTCGCACTGTACAATAGATCTAGTTCTGCCACTTTGATGTCACCCTTTTTCTGTAATTTTGGGTTTCATCCTCGATTCTCTTCAGGGCAAGTGGAATCTTTGTCCTGCTCAGGTGTGGACACTGTGGTTAAGAGAATGCAGCAGATATGGGACCAAGTGGTGGATAAGTTGTCACTCACTCAGGAAAAGGCCCAGCAATTTTCCAACCGGCATAGGACCATTGGTCCCTGGTTTAAAGTGGGTGATATGGTTTGGTTGTCATCTAAGAATATTCCTATGAAGGTTGCATCTCCTAAATTTAAGCCAAGATTTATTGGTCCTTATAAGATTTTGGAAATTCTTAATCCTGTTTTGTTTTGATTGGCTCTTCCAGTTACGTTCAAGATCCATAACGCATTTCACAAATCTCTGTTGAAGAGGTTTGTTAAGCCAGTGGTTCCTATGGCAGCACCTCCTGACCCTGTGGTGGCTGAAGGCAATGTGGAATATGAGGTAGAGAAAATATTGGATTCTCCTTTGGTTAGACGGAGACTTCAGTATTTGGTCAAATGGAAGGGTTATGGTCAGGAGGATAATTCTTGGGTCTCTGCCTCAGATATTCATGCCGATAGAATGGTTCATGCTTTTCACCGGGCCCATCCTGACCAGCCTGGTGGCGTGGATGAGGGTTCGGTAACCCCTCCTCAAGGGGGGTACAGTTGTGAGTTCATTCTCTGGTTCACCAGTTTTGAGTTCTCCTTCCAGACTCCCTCTGGTGGTAACCGGAGGTAGTGAGGCTGATTTGATCGGTGGAGATCTGCCACCTGAGAATGAGGATGACGATTGGACCTCAGGAGTCTCAGATTGGATTTAAGACAGCCGACGCCATATTCAGTTGCTGGTGATTCCTTCTGGCTTGTCAGCTCTTGGTTTTCAGCTCTGTTCCAGTCATCTAAAGCTAAGTTTTTCTGCTAATGTTCACACTTGATTTTGTTGGTCTATTCAGTTTTTTGTGTGGTCAGCCAGCCCTGGCTGGGGGCTGTGCTGAATTTCCACTCTTATTTTTCAGTATTTTGCCAATTTGCTTTTTGTCCCTTACTAGTTTGGTCTCTTTTTGCTCTGTCTCAGAATATTTCAGAGTGTTGATATAGTGGGAGAAGTCTAGTGACTTCAGGGTTAATTTTGCTGTCAGAAGTGTTGGACATTATTTTTGTAGGGTTTTTTGCAGGTTGCAGACAGTGTCTTTCCTTTCCTTTCTAGTTAGTTTGGGCCGCATCGTTTGCTCAGCCTATTTTCCTGCCTGTGTTTGTGCCTTCATCTTGTTTCACCGTCAGTACATGTGTGGGGGCTATCTATTCCTTTGGGGTCTGCTCTGGGGCAGTTAGTTTTCCCCTTTTCATGCTTCACGCTTATTTAGTCCTTCGGCTGTGATGAAGCGTCTAGGAACATCGTAGGTGCGCTCCACGGCTGCTGCTAGTTTTGTGGTAGGATCAGGGATCTGCAATCTGCATAGTTACCAACCTCTCTGGTTTTCTGTGACTTAGCTTGTTTTACTTTTTTCTCCTCGGTGACCCATTCATAACAGGCCGAGGAGGCGTGTAGTAACATGTTTGTGGAGGTCTCCTTTCTATAGATGGTAGTTTGTAATATGCCATCATTTTCCGTATACAATATGAATACCTGTCTTAGGCTGATGTGTGAATTCCTGGGTCAATGTGGACACCTCTCTCATTAAAGCCTGCATTTATGGGTAGATAGGAACCTGCTGTAATTAAAATCACCAAATGGTGAAGGGCAGAGTTGTAACAACTCAGCTGGCATCACTGCATGGCCTCCCATCCCCCACACACCAACTTACTCACTGCTCCAGGCCATGATGTGACTTCTGTCCATGGTCTGTGCTTCTTGCTTCCTGCCTGCTCTCTGTATGCTTCCTGGCTGTGTGCATAGGGGGCGGTGCCAGAACTCTCTGGTTCTTAGGGAATCAGGGTGCACCTGTCTAATGTGTTACTGGCCAATTACCAAGAGGCCTCTAGTATTTAGGGCAGCTCCACCCAGTGGAACCTGCTGTGAAATGTTTTAACTCTGTTAGTGTTTTGCTACTGAGCTGCCAGGTCCTGTCCTGTGTTTCGCCTTCTCTGGAGGCTTCACTCCTAGCTTTGTCTTGTACCTGTCTGTCCGCCCTCCAGGAGGCAGAATATCCTGGTCTTTGTGCTATTGCTCCTGACCTTGTCTTGTACTTGTCCTTGCCACCCTCCAGGAGGCAGAATATCCTGGTCCCTGTGTCTTTGTTCCTGTACCTTGTCCCGTACCATTACCTTGTCTGAACTCTGTCCTACCTCGGTCTGTTAGTCTCTTTGTCTGTGCTCCTCTCCCTGCTGTGTCTATCCTTGTGTGCTCTCCATCTATCTGTTCGCCGCACTCTTGTGGCACTGCCTGCTCAGTACCCTTGTGACTCTGCCTGTGCACTGCACTCTTGTGGCTCTGCTTCTGCTCTGTACTCTTGCGGCTCTGCCTGCTCCGTACTCTCATGACTCTGCCTGTGTGCCGCACTTTTGCGGCTCTGCCTGTGCTCTGCACTCTTGCAGCTCTGCCTGTACTCAGCACTCTTGCGGCTCTGCCTGTGCTCCGGATTCTTGCGGTGCTTCCTGCTCCGCACTCTTGCTGCTCTGCCTGTACTCCGCACTCTTGCGGCTCTGCTTGTGCTCCACATTCTTGTGACTCTGCTTGTGATCCGCACACTTGAGGTTCTGCTTCTGCTGCTGCAGAGACTCTTGCTGTTGACTGCAGCTCCTCACCACAGCCTTGTGGTTCTTCACCTCCTGTGTGAACAGGTCTCTACCTGTTCCTTCATACACTATTCCTTCCTGCCTGTACCAGTACCTGCACCTGCTGTGTGAACAGGTCCCTACCTGTTCCTTCATACACCACTCCTTCCTGCCCATGTCCCTGTATCCCAGCCGTGCTCGCCTGCCAGTGTCCCAGCCTGGCCCTCCTGCCGTGTCCCAGCCGTGCCCGCCTGCCAGTGTCTCAGCCGTGTCCGCCTGCCAGAGTACCAGCCGTGCTCACCTGCCTGTCAGACGCACCTGTCCTAGTGTCCTGTTCCCCAGTGGGATCAGCAGCCACAGCCAGACACCACCCTGGAGTGGCACCTGGCAGCTACCTGCCGCACAAGCCTGACCTCATCATCAAAGGCTCCATCGAAGACCGAGTTAACTGTCTTAGTCATGCCCCTTCCAGGGTAGTCTGGTTTGGGGTACAGTGGGGTCACAACCCCCTGGCTTGCACTCACCAGTCAGGGTGTGAGCGTGACAGGAGTGTTCGGTCAGTAAGCTAACATAGAAACATCAAAAAACTGACTGGCACATTCAAACTAGTCTGAATAGGTGAATACCATCGGAAGCAGCTACCTCCATATGCAATATACAAAAAAGGGTTGCACTCTGTGGTGCTAAAACATGTCAATGTGAAATATATGAAATATGAATAGCAATACAGCTTTTGAATATTAGGAAAAAATGAATGAGACGCTTTGCACAAAATTTAGCCAAATAATATCTGCCCATCCACCATCATCAAGGTTGTCTCATAAGACCCTTGCGGGTATACATTCTACAGGACTATGGGGAAGGAGATAGTAGGTTGGGGTTTACAGTTGCTCCAATGGCATTGAGGTTGCAGCGTGGTCATTGCAGGTTGTATGTTTTCTTGAAGAGATGGGTTTTCAAGATCTGTCGGAGGGATTCAAATGTGGTGGATAATTGGATGGGTCGGGGCACAGAATGGAGAATATTCAGGAGAAATCTTCGAGGCGATTGGGTGAGGAGCGAATAAGTGTGGAGGAGAGGAGGTCTTGGGAGGACCAGAGACCACATGAGAGAAGATATTGGGAGATTAGTTTGGAGATATGCAGAGGAGAAAGGTTATGGATGGCTTTGTAGGTCAGTGTTAATAGTTTGAACTAGATGTAGAATCATAGAATCATAGAATCGTAGAGTTGGAAGGGACCTCCTGGGCCATCTGGTCCAACCCCCTGCTCAAAGCAGGATTCGCTAAATCATCCCAGTCAGATGTCTGTCCAGCCTCTGTTTGAAGACTTCCATTGAAGGAGAACTCACCACTTCTCGTGGCAGCCTGTTCCACTCATTGATCACTCTAACTGTCAAAAAGTTTTTTCTAATATCTAATCTGTGTCTCCTCCCATTCAGTTTCATCCCATTGCTTCTAGTCTTTCCTTGTGCAAATGAGAATAAAGTTGATCCTTCTACAATGTGACAGCCCTTTAGATATTTGTAGACAGCTATTAAGTCTCCTCTCAGTCTTCTCTTTTGCAAACTAAACATTCCCAAATCCTGCAACCTTTCCTCATAAGACAGGGTTTGCAGACCGGTCACCATTCTGGTCGCTCTTTTCTGAACTTGCTCCAGTTTGTTGATGTCTTTTTTAAGATGTGGTGCCCAAAACTGGACACAATATTCCAGATGAGGTCTGACCAAAGAGGAGTAGAGGGAAATAATGACTTCACATGATCTAGACTGTATGCTTCTGTTAATACATCCTAGTATTGCATTTGCCTTTTTTGCTGCTGCATCACACTGTTGACTCATATTCAGTCTGTGATCTATTAGTATACCCAAGTCTTTTTCACTTGTGCTGTCACTTAGCCCTATTCCTCCCATTCTATATATGCTTTTTTCATTTTTATTGCCCAGATGTAGTACTTTGCATTTCTCCATTTTAAAAACCATTCTGTTAGTTGCTGCCCACTTCTCCAGTTTATTTAAATCTTTTTGAATCCTCTCTCTCTCTTCTCTAGTTTTAGCTATCCCTCCTAGCTTTGTGTCATCAGCAAATTTAATCAGTTTACCCTCAATTCCTTCATCTAAATCGTTGATAAAGATGTTGAACAATACAGGGCCCAGGACAGAGCCCTGTGGTACCCCACTTGAGACATTCTTCCAACTGGATGTGCAGCCATTTACGACCACTCTTTGGGTCCGATCACTAAGCCAGTTATGAATCCACCTAACAGTTGCCTTGTCCATTCCATACTTAGTCATTTTTTCAATAAGGATTGTATGAGAGACTTTGTCAAATGCTTTGCTGAAGTCAAGATATACTATATCTACAGCATTTCCTTGATCCACCCAATCAGTGATACCGTCATAGAAGGAAATTAAGTTAGTCTGACATGACTTATTAGTTACAAACCCATGCTGACTCTGTACTGGGAAATTGGGAGCCAGTGAAGGGATTTGCAAATGGGGGAAACAGGAGTGTAGCAAGGAGAGAGATTAATTAGTCGGCAGCAGAGTTAAGGATGGACTGGAGAGGTATGAGAGTGTTAGAAGGTCGGCCACAGAGGAGACTGTTGCAGTAACTAATCGAGGTGGGAGATGATTAGGGCATGCACAAGCATTTGATAGTTTAGGGTTGAGTAAAGGACAGATTCTTGAAATAATTTTGAGCTGGAGGCGACAGGAGGTGGCAAGAGTTTGGATGTGCGGTTTGAAGGACAGAGCAGAGTCAAGGGTTACTCCGTGGTAGCGAATTTCCAGGACAGGTGAAATTGTGTTGTAATATATTATGATAGATAGATCAGGTAGGAAAGATATGCGAGATGGAGGAAACATAATTAGTTCAGATTTGTCCAAACTGAGCTTGAGGAAGCGAGAGGAGAAGGAGAATACAGCTCATAGATACTCTAGGATTCTGGACAGCAGAGAGGCGACATCTGGACCAGATTGGTAGATCTGAGTGTCATCAGCATATAGATGGTACCGGAAGCCTTAGGACTTTATGTGTTATCCCTGGCCAAGGGTATAGATGGAGAAATTTAGGGGTCCTAGGACAGAGCCTTGGGGGACTCCAACAGAGAGACGTGGGATGAGGAGGTAGTGTGGGAGTAGGGGACGCTAAATGTGCAGTTGGAAAGGTATGAGGAGGTCCAAGGTAGAGCAAGGTCTTTGATGACAAAGGAAGAGAGGATCTGTAGTAGGAGACAGTGGTCAAGTGTGTCGAAGGCAGAGGACAGGTCTAGAAGGAGGAGTATAGAGAATTGTCTGTTAGCTTTGGCTGTAAGTAAGCTGTTAGTAAGTTTGGTCAAGGCAGTTTCAGTGGAATGGTGGGGACAGAAGCCAGATTATAGGTTTCGAAGAGTGAGTTAGATGCAAAGTGAGAGAAATTGATCTATCAGTCTGGAAAACATTATAAAGCCATTTCTAAAGCTTTGGGACTCCAGCGAACCACAGTGAAAGCCATTATCTACAAATGGCAAAAACATGGAATATTGGTGAACCTTCCTAGGAGTGGCCAGCCTACCAAAATTACACCAAGAGCGCAGTGACGTCTCATCCAAGAGGTCACAAAAGGCTTGACAACAACATGCAAAGAATTGCAGGCCTCACTTTCTTCAGTTAAGGTCAGTGCTCATGACTCTACCATAAGAAAGAGACTAGGCAACAATTTTCCTGCATGGCAGCGTTCCAAGGTGTTAACTACTGCTGAGCAATAAGAACATAAAGACTCGTCTCAGTTAATGATTCTGAAGACTTTTGGGAGAATACTTTGTGGACTGACGAGACAAAAGTTGAACTTTTTGGACGGTGTATATCCCATTACATCTGGCGTAGAAGTAACACAGCATTTCAGAAAAGGAACATCATACCAACAGTAAAATATGTTAGTGGTCGTGTGATGGGCTGGGGCTGTTTTGATGCTTCAGGACCTAGAAGACTTACTATGGTAAATGGAACCATGAATTTTGCTGCCTAATAAAAAATCCTGAAGGAGAATGTCTGGCTATTTGTTAGTGACCTCAAGCTGAAGTGCGCCTGGGTTATGCAGCAAGATAATGATCCAAAACACACAAGCAAGTCCACCTCCGAATGGCTTAAGAAAAACAAAATTAAGACTTAAAATTAAGACACTGGAGTGGCCTAGTCAAAGTCATGACCTTAATCCGATTGAGATCCTGTGGCATGACTTTAAAAAGGCGGTTCATGCTCGTAAACCCTCCAATGTGGCTGAATTACAACAATTCTGCAAAGATAAGTGGGCCAAAATTCCTCCATAGCATTGTGAAAGACTCATTGCCAGTTATCGCAAACACTTGATTTCAGTTGTTACTGCTAAGGGCGGCACAACCAGTTATTAGGTTTAGGGGGCAATCATTTTTTCACCCAGGGCACTGCAGGTTTGGATTCCTTTTTCCATTCATAATAAAGACCTTAATTTAAAAACTGCATTTTGTGTTTACTTTTGTCTAATATTTAAATTTGTTTGGTGATCTGAAACATTTAAGTGTAATAAACATGCAAAAGAATAGGAAATCGGGAAGAGGACAAACATTTTTTCACACAACTGTATAATACTCTATGAGTGCAATGTCCGTCTGTCTTGATTATAGGTAGATCTTTGTCTGTGAAGTATAGCAATTTAGATTATATTAATTTTCTTTTTTCATTCTTTCTTAGATTTTATGAAGAACATGTTTTTATCCAAGTGTAAGGAGGTGGCCAATCCCCTCAGTTGTGCCTGTTCCTCCACACTCTTGCTGCTCTGCCTGTACTCCGCACTCTTGCGGCTCTGCTTGTGCTCCACACTCTTGTGACTCTGCTTGTGATCCGCACCCTTGCGGTTCTGCTTCTGCTGCTGCAGAGACTGTTGCTGTTGACTGCAGCTCCTCACCGCAGCCTTGCGGTTCTTCACCTCCTGTGTGAACAGGTCTCTACCTGTTCCTTCATAATCCATTCCTTCCTGCCTGTAACAGTTCCTGCACCTGCTGTGTAAACAGCTCCCTACCAGGTTCTTCATACACCACTCCTTCCTGCCCATGTCTCTGTATCCCAGCCGTGCCCGCCGGCCAGTGTCCCAGCCGGGCCCTCCTGCCAATGTCTCAGCCGTGCTCACCTGACAGTGTCTCCGCAGTGCCCGCCTGCTAGAGTACCAGCCGTGCCTGCCGTGCTCACCTGCCTGTCAGTCGCACCTGTCCTAGTGTCCGGTTCCCCAGTGGGATCAGCAGCCACAGCCAGACACCACTCTGGAGTGGCACCTGGCAGCTACCTGCCGCACAAGCCTGACCTCATCATCAGAGGCTCCAGCGAAGACCGAGTTAGCTGTCTTAGTCATGCCCCTTCCAGGGTAGTCTGGTTTGTGACACAGTGGGGCCACAACCCGCTGGCTCACGCCCACCAGTCAGGGCTTGAGCGTGACAGGAGTGTTGGGACAGTAAGCTAACATAGAAACATCAAAAAACTGACAGGCACATTCAAACTAGTCTGAATAGGTGAATACCACTGGGAGCAGCTACCTCCATATGCAATATACAAAAAAGTCTTGCACTCTATTGTGCTAAAGCATGTCAATGTGAAATATATGAAATATGAATAGCAATACGGCTTTTGAATATTACGCTTTTTGACGCTTTGCACAAATTTTAGCCAAATAATATCTGCCCATCAACCATTATCAAGGTTGTCTCATAAGACTGGTACAGTGGGAAAAGGACCCTATCTTTGCGGCCATACATTCTACAGGATTATGCTGAAGGAGATAGTAGGTTGGGGGTTGCAGTAGCTCCAATGGCATTGAGATGGCAGTGTGGTCATTGCAGGTTGTACGCTTTCCTGAAGAGATGGGTTTTCAGGATCATGATTCATGACTTTAGCCATTCCTGAAGACATACAAGAATTAGATTTCCTATGTAGTCTGGACAATTGAGGACACTGCCCCTTTAAGGAGCATAAAAAGAGGTTGATATCTAATTTGGCATTGGGATTGAGAATTGTGTCTTTCACAGGATGCATATCTCTCCCTTTTCGTTTACATAGTGGGTTGCCAGCCCCAGCTAGTGTTCCTGCTGTATTGGATTGAATCTTTAGCCAGTGTGTATAAATCTGGGGTTCAGAATAAATAAAAAGAAAAGCCCTCATTATAACAAGTACAGTATTTATTAATGCATAAGTGGGATAATTTCCTTTAAGTTTAAATAGAAGAAAATTGTCAGGCACACAGATGCATTACTCCGGTTTATAAGCTGGATTTTTGCCCAAAGATTATAGGATGACATCAGCAATGGCTGACATAAGCATGCTGAATACTATCTTTTGCCTTCATCAAAAATGGCACCGGGGAATACGAATCTTCTTCTGTGCATGCTCCGGAAGATGCTCCTTTCCCTATACTTTTTTTCTGACATGCGCAGTGAGAATAGTAGGACGCCGATATCGGCATGTCTTTGTATAATCTGAACGGGGTGAGTCATGAAATGCTAAGCAGTATAGAGCTGATATTTGATTACTAATTAACTTTTATAAAGTTATTATAATGTTTTGTCTGTATGTAGATCACTGCACCGCACTTTATTATGATGCTGTCTGTATGGACTTTTTATTTACAATATGTCATTTTCAGGGATAATGATACGCTCTTATGTAATTGTTGTTGACCACCGTTGACAATTTGTACTATTTAAATATCATGTATGTGCTCCAATGTAATGCTTGAGAAAGGTTCTCATTAATGAACTGAAATGTCACCATGATGGGCCATTAAACAGATTTTTTTTGCACTCTGAATGGTGTGCTGTCTCCAATCTCTGGAAATATAGTGAAGGTTTGGTGGATATCTGGGGGGCTTGGCACCCGAATAGTGTAAGCTAGTGCTGCTCTTGTGTTTTCTTTTTCTTTTCTTTCTTCCTATCTATCTATCTATCTATCTATCCCATATCTATTTGTCTGTCTTTCTAACTACCTACCTCTAATCTATCTTATAGCTGTCTCATGTCTATCTCTCTATCTACATGTGCTTCTCATAAAATTAGACTATCATGAAAAAGTTAATTTATTTCAATTCTTCAATTCAAAAAGTGAAACTCATATATTATAGAGTGACATTACAGAGTGATCTATTTCAAATGTTTATTTCTGCTAATGCTGATGATTGTGGTTTATAGCCAATGAAAACCCAAAATTCATTATATCAGTAAAATGGAATAATTAGCAAAAACACCTGCAAAGGCTTCCTAAGTGTTTAAAAAGGTCCCTTATTCCGATTCAGTAGGCTCCACAATCATGGGGAAGACTACTGACTTAACAGATGTGCAGAAGGCAGTCACTGACACACTCCACAAGAAGGGTAAGCCACAAAAGGTCATTGCTAAAGAAGCTGGCTTTTCACAGGGTGCTGTATCCAAGCATATTAATGGAAAGTTGAGTGGAAGGAAAAAGTGTGGCAGAAAAAGGTGCACAAGCAACCGGGATAACCGCAGCCTTGAAAGGATTGTTAATAAAAAGCCATTTAAATACTTGGGGGAGATTTACAAGGAGTGGACTGCTGCTAGAGTCCTTGCTTCAAGAGCCACCACACACTGACATATCCAGGACATGGGCTTCAAGTGTCACGTTCCTTGTGTCAAGCCACTCATGACCAATAGACAATGCCAGGAGCGTCTTACCTGGGCCAAGGAGAAAACTGGATTGTTGCTCAGTGGTCCAAGGTGTTGTTTTCAGATGAAAGTAAATTTTTCATTACATTTGGAAATCAAGGTCTAAGGGTCTGGAGGAACAGTGGAGAGGCACACAATCCAAGCTGCTTGAGGTCTAGTGTGAATTTTCCATAATCAGTGAAGGTTTGGGGAGCCATGTCATCTGCTGGTGTAGGTCCACTGTGTTTATCAAGACCAAAGTCAGCGCAGCTAGGCTATAACAATCTGAACTACGCTGCAGGAATGTGGCCAAGACCATACAGTGGTTTAACAAGACATATTCCACTCAGAACTGGCCTTTCCATGGTCAACCAAAAAAGTTGAATGCTCGTGCTCAGCATCATATTTAGAGGTTGTCTTTTCAAAATAGATGAACGAGTGCTGCCGGCATTGCTGCAGAGGTTAAATGCATGGGGGTCAGCCTGTCGGTGCTCAGACGATATGCCGCACACTATATGAAATTGTTCTGCATGGCTATTAATCCAGAAGGAAGAATCTTTTAAAGATGATGCACAACAAAACCCGCAAATACTTTGCTGAAGACATGGATTACAGAAACCATGTTCTGTGATCTGAAGAGACCTAGATAAACTTATTTATTTCAGATTGCTTCAAGTGTGTGTGGCTGCAGCCAGGTGAGGAGTGCAAAGACAAGTGTGTCTTGCCTACAGCCAATCATGGTGGTGGGAATTACATAATGTCACGTGCCCAGTCCTGAGTGATGCGGCCCGCTGGTCGGTAACTAATACAACAGGACGCGGCAAGTGTAAATGTCCTGTGTGACACGACTCGCAGGCCGGAAACTGATACAACAAGACATAGGGGAAAAGGGGAAACAGATACAACGGTGGGCCCTGCGATAGGGAACGGAGACTTGGAGACCTCCTGCACTCCCCTGAGTCAGTGTCCCTAACGCTCCTAGCATTCCCTATGCCGGTTCCGCACCGGGCGACGATCAGGAACCTGTGACCGTAGCACACCCTACACCTATCCCTTGCTAGGGAGCTGGGTGGTGCAGGCACTGGCCCCACCGCTGCACTAATACACACCAAGGAAAAACACAAACAGGGAACACAATTTAGCTTTACTCTGTTGCACTTGCTCCTGGCAACAGAGTCCACCATCAGAATGCAGCTTTCCTCCTGAATAGCTGCCACCAAGCTCTGTCAGAGCGACAAGGAAATCCCCTCTGACCGTGTCCAACACCTGGGTGCCACTTTAGCAACAGCGTCCAGCACTAAATTGCCACCTTGGAGCCACAGAGTCCAGCACCTGAGTGCAAGTGTCCAGCAACCGAGTCCGGCAACCAAGTGCAGCTTTCCAGCTACAGAGTTCAGCAAACTGAGTGCAGCTCTACACCATAGCTGCCACTCCACCAAGCTTTGCAGGCATTATTCACTGGCACCATAGCTGCCACTCCACCATGCTTTCCCAGAACTCCTTGCTGACACCATAGCTGCCACTCCAGGACTCTCCTCCAGCTCCTTCCTTCACCCAGGCTGCTTGGAAAACACTAATTATATCACCAATGTGAGTGAGCACTACTGACACACCTTTATTGAGGAAACACACCTGTTAGTGATTCCTGTGCACACTCACCACCACCGGGGGCAAACTAGAACCAAAAATACAGTGCAATGACCATAATTGCCACAGGGGGCAAAAACTATCTCCAAGCACAGGGAAAAAAAAGGTTATCAGTGCTTTTAACTGACATGATCCAGCAACTATCATGGCACATGGTTTGGGGCTGCATGAGTGCTGCTGGCTGTGGGGAGCTACAGTTCATTGAGGGAACCATGAATGCCAACATATATTGTGACATACTGAAGTAGAGAATGATCCCCTCCTGTCGAAAACTGCTCAAGAGAGTTAAGGCGTTAAGGCAGTGGTTGAAAATAATGGTGGCAACACAAAATATAGTGACACTTTGGGCACAATTTGGCCATTTTCACTTAGGAGTGTACTCACTTTTGTTGCCAGCAGCTTAGCATTAATGGCTGTATTGAGTTATTTAGATGGTACACCAAATTTACACTGTTATACAAGCTGTACCCTGACTACTTTACATTGTATCAAAGTGTCAGATCTTCAGTGTTGTCCCATGAACAGATATAATAAAATATTTACAAAAATGTGAGGGGTGTACTCACTTTTGTGATATACTGTACCTCCAATCTAGCTTATCTCTCTCGTGCACATCTGTCTCCTCTCTCTATCTTGCCATTTATCTGACAGATGCTACTGTAATACAAAGTTGACTCTTCTGAGACTT
Source organism: Dendrobates tinctorius (assembly GCF_039654945.1). Taxonomy (NCBI): domain Eukaryota; kingdom Metazoa; phylum Chordata; class Amphibia; order Anura; family Dendrobatidae; genus Dendrobates; species Dendrobates tinctorius. Next base: position 27,384,803 of record NW_027361703.1, on the reverse strand, counting down.
CCCGGTAAGTGAGCTCCTGTGTTGCCCATTGGAGTTTGCGATGTGACCTGCTTTCACCAGCTTTATTAGATTCTCTCATGATGTTTTGTTCCTGCTCTTTAAGAGCCCGATTGTTGAATATCTAAAATTGTGTCTTACTGTGTCTCAGTATGCGTGCCTCCCCTAGTTACGGTTGCTGTGGAAACGAGTTTCTGAGTATCCATGCACGATATTTCAATTAAGGGCAACGCTCTTTTCTAAAATGTTACAATGAAACATTTCTTCTTTCCTTGGCTTTTCCTTCTGCTACTAGAGATTCTAATTAATAGGGTTTTAGTATTTATTTTTACAGGTAATTTAAGAGTAAAACCAACCAACAATTATGTGTTTGTCTAATTACCTTTATGTCTGCCTTTCTTTTGTATGCAGTCCCCTTTTACATTCTGCACCAATATAAGATACAAATGTACCAATGTAATTTCCAGTATTTATGTTGTTGCGATGTTCTGCTTTTACACAACAGCCAGAACTCACAGCCATCACCACTAGTAATTATTCTGCCCATGGAAGGTGGAATGGGTTTATATAAGGCCTGTGATACTGCCGGTGGCGGGATCATTTATCGATTGCCAGCTACCCGCTGCTGATTCTTGCAGACCGAGTAATACGGAAAAGGCAGAAGATTGTCCAACACTTGAACAAAAATGATACTTTATTGTAGAACATTGTATAAGAAGTCGCAGGGAAACATCATTCTTTATGGGGTTTGAACACGCACCATATTCTTTGTCCTAGCCGAAACCTATTGCTAAATTATGAAAACCTACACTACATTACTCATATATATAAGATTAATACTGTATATGTAACTTATTAACATACTTGTATTAAAAAACAATGTCCGATCTGAAGTTATGAATTGGACACGTACAGTTCAAACCTCAATTTTTATTATGGATTTTATTCTACATCCATAATCACAGGGTCGGACATACCACTGATGTACTTATGCGAGTCCACAAGGGCTCAAAAGTTAAGGGGACCCACTTCCAAATCTAAATGATGAACTATTGGGCTCCAAATGGTCCACACTCTGTTGCTACACTGGGGGAACTCCTCTGTCTGCCCCTGCACATGTACTTATACAGATTTGATCCCCATTATGATTGCGGATATTTTCACACCCTTTTCGGTTGTCCAGGTTCAACTTTACTGAAGCACAAAGCTGCAATACCACAAACAAGCTGCAGACAGAGGTGGTGCTATTTTGACCATGCTTTCTAATCCTAGACAACTTTAAACCAATACCTTTGCTGAAGTACTTGGTTCAATCACTATAGTATTGTGTCCCTTGCATTTCCTAATCTCTCCAACGGATGACCTGACCTGATTTGACCCTGAACTTGTTCATGCTCAAAGTGTCTCTATTAGGCCAGTTTCACACTTCAGTTTTTTTACGTCAGTCAAAATCCGCCACTTTTAGAAAAAAGAACAGCTCCGCCCCTTTTTTTGGCCGATCCGTTTTTTTCCCCATAGACTTACATTAGCGGCGGACTTTGACTGATGGTCATCCGTTGCTTCCGTTTTTTGACGGATCCGCTAAAATTTTAGCGGTTCCCGGGTGGAGCAGACGGACAATAATTTTTTTTACACTGGCAGACCGCATTTTCTGACTGCGCCTGCCCGGGAGAATTTATCGGTGATGCTTTTTAACCCTATACACCGTTCTGGAAGCAGCGAAAAATCTCTCTCTCTCTCCTTTTCCAGACTCATGTCACTTTAAATTTCATTAACTTAGCAGCTAAAACGGATCCATCAAAAAAATGGATCCTGTGCCATCCGTTTGTGACAAAACGGAAACGGATCCGTTTTTTCACACTCTGGCGGATTTTGACTGACGTCAAATAACTGAAATGTGAAACAGGCCATAGTGATGAACGAGCATACTCATTGCTCGGGCTTTCCCGGGCATGTTCGGGTGTCCTCCGAGTATTTTGGCGTGCTAGGAGATTTCGTTTATCGATGCAGTTGCATGACTTGCGGCTGCTGGACAGCCTGAATACGTGTGAGGAATGCCTGTTTGTTAGAGAATCCCCACATGTATTCAGGCTGTCTAGTAGCCACAAATCATGTGAATGAGTTGACAGAAACTAAATCTTCGAGCACGCCAAAATACTCGGAGGACACCCAAACATGCTCGGGGAAAACCTGAGCAACGAGCACACTCATTCGTCACTAGTCTCTATATCTAAGAGCCATATCTCACCTGGTTTAGTGCCACTACAGAACTATTGTCTCAGCTCTCTTCTACACTCTTCTTTAGCTGTCTGTATGTTTTTGCTGATACTTTGCTATTTGGTGGATGTTAGTGATGAGCGAGTATACTCGTTGCTCGGGTTTTCCCGAGCATGCTTGGTGTACTCCGAGTGTTTTGGCATGCTCAGAGATTTAGTTTTTGTCATCTCAGCTGCATGATTTGCGGCTGCTGGACAGGCTGAATACATGTGAGGAATGCCTGTTTGTTAGGGAATTCCCACATGTATTCAGCCTGTCTACAAGTCGCAAATCATGCAGCTGAGAGACGAAATCTAAATCTCCGAGCACGCCAAAATACTCGGAGGTCACCCGAGCATGAGTGGAAAATCCAGAGAAACGAGTATACTCGCTCATCACTAGTGGATGTCACACCAGATTGCCAGCTGATTCAGCCTGCCATATTCTGATCCATGGGTCCCTCAGTTAAATTTGATAAACTGTGCCAGGTTGTAAGTGTTAGGCCGGAGTCACACTACAGCGAGATACGGCCGAGTCTCGCAGGTTAAAACCAAGCTCTGGCATCGGACTCAGGAGCGGAGTGTGCAGCTCCATGTATTGCTGTGCGGCTGCACGCTCCGATCTGGAGTGCCGACGCCAGAGCTTGGTTTTAACCTGCGAGACTCGGCCGTATCTCGCTGTGTGTGATCCCAGCCTTACTCCAGAATCCCACCTGTTGCTTTCTGACAAAACTTTTCTTTCCACCTGAAATCTTGTCCTACTTACTTGGCTCATCTTTGCACCACTAATAGAGCTTAATAATTAAGATAAGAGTTACAAATCAATTTTATAGAGAGATTATCAAAAATGTGTCTCATATTTCATACCTGATCCAATCAGCAAGTAGTAAGCGATAAATAATAAAAAGCTAATTGAAAAAATATAATTGATCTTGAGTGTCCCACATACATAGTTGATTCTGCTTCATTTAATAAGATTAGACTTAATATAGATCCTTTAGAGATTATGCAACAGCAAGATGAACAAAATCACCAATAGATCAATTCATTATTGTGGATATTCACCAAACAAAAATGTATATACCTACTCAAAAAAAGTGAATAAACCAAGGAATAAATCAATAAAAATAGCTTTTATTAGATTATGATATAAAAGGCAATAAAAACACATAGGATGGAAAGGAGATTATATATAGGGAAACCACTGCAAAAAGTATTGGTAGTGGGTATAGTGACTATACAATATAGGGACTTCCATACTTATGGCCTAGAGCCAAAATACTTGTAAACAGGTGCATACAAATGTATAAAGAAACATGATAAGTATTCACATGCTAAAGTAGGCACTAAAATCACAAAAGGAAGAGAGTAGAGGAAGTTACATTTACCAGTAGTCAGTACCCAGTGGCTCCTGTGACTCCAACGTACGTTTCGCTTCTGGCTTTTATCACACTTCTTGAGATATTAATATCTAGCCCTGAACCACTCTAGCCCAACAGAGCTGTAAATAATAATGTAAGCTCACACTAAACCAACAACTTTATTAATATTAATACATTCTGATGCACCCTACCAAGTCAACCATTAAAAAACATGTTCAAACAAATAGAATATTAACCACTAAAACTAATATAACCACTTACAGGTTAATCTTAACTAATACTCTGGACCAAAACGAACACCTAGCTGTTATGAATGAGTCACCGTAGGAGGCAAAAGCAGAAATACAAGCTAAGTCCAGAAAACCAGAGAAGTTGGCAACTATCAGATTGCAGACCCCTGAACCTATCAACACAACTAGCAGTAGCCGTGGGGGGTTCCTACGATGCCCTAGACCCCTCGATCACAGTCAGAGAATTACATAAGCCTAAAGAAAGAAAGGGGAAATCTAAACTGCCCCAGAGCAGACCCCAAAGCAATAGGCAGCCCCCAACATATAATGACGGTGAAGCAAGATGAAAATACTAACACAGACAGAAAGATAGACTGAGCAAAGACGGGGCCCAAAACTACCTAGATAGGAAAGGACAGGAAGGCTGCTGTCTGCAATCTGCCAAAACCCTATCAAAGACATAAGCCAACAAGCTGATATGAAAAAGGCCCTGAAGCAGCTAGGCTTCAAAAACTAAATCAGCACTCAGGTATTTTCAGAAGACAGAGCTAAATGAATTCAGCACACCCCAGCAGGGAATGGCAGAAATCCAGAAAAACAAAGCAAAACAAAGTCAAAGCACCAAAGCAAAAGGCCGAGCAGCAAACTTAGCTTTAGAGGAGCAGGAATTCAGACTGGTCTCCAAGGATCCCACAGAGAAATCACCCGCAGGGCAGAAGGGCGTCGGCAGCCTTATATCCAGTCAGTAACTCCACTCAGCCAGTCATCATCATCAGCCTCAGGTGTTTGATAATCAGGCTCACTACCTTTCTTTACCAGAAGAGGGAGTTCCTCGGGCCTCAGTAATGAAGGGGAAAATGAACTCACAACACCTAGCATGCTAAAGTTATTATGCAATAATTCACTACTTTTATTATTAGAATCCCTACACAACATGAAATAGTGGTTTTAGAGCTGAATAAAAAATAGTTTTTCATTTTTAATTTATTCCTTCCATTACGGAAATATTAGCTTGTAAAATTTAGGTTATAATTTATGACACAGTAAGTCAAAGAGGACAGTAAGTCAAAGAGGGTGTTGCTAGTGATTCTTATTTATGGGTGTGTACTTTTTCCCTTGCATGAGGTTGACCAATCATAAGCAGGAGCTGTTATGCAAGGGGAAAACAGATCACAATAGCTTAAAACAGTATTTCTCCTCTGTAAAAAATGTATTCTCCTCCCTGGTCCCATTGCAGAACTGAGTGTGATTACAGTCAGGCCAGGAGCTGAGGAAAGATCGGTTTGATTACTAACACCTTCAGCTTTCATCACACAGTAGTCAGTGTGGGGAGGGGCAGTAAAGCAGAAGTTGTCAGCACTGTGAGAGCAGAGCTGCTATAAGAATTTGTAATTATAAGCTCAGCTCTTAAGGTGTTCATTTTGTAGTAAAAATGACCTGGAAACTTGATTGTCAGTCAATTCTCGTGTGAGTCTCTCGCATGAAAACCTGGCAATGCCGCCAGCACTGGGACCGGAGTGTGTGGCTGTATATATGTAGCCGCACGCTCCAGTCCGAGTGCTGGCGGCAGTGCCAGGTTTTCATGCATTAGACTCGCACGAGAATCGTGCGAGTCTCTCGCAAGTGAGTATGTGCCCTAATTATGTTGATAGCAAACGTGTTGATTTTTTTTCTATTTAGGTGATAAAAAAATGCAGAATATTGCAAAAAAAATGTTCATTTTGTGTCACTGTGTTCCAAAGCCCCTTAACATTTTCATTCTTCTGTTGATAAGATGAATGATGAGGAATTTTATTAATACTACTTGTGTGGAGGTGACGTGACCAAAAAAACAAACAATTCTGGCATTTTTACTTTTTTTTTCCTCTTCACATCATTTACCGATTGTGTTCATTAATTTTACCATTAAGATTTTAATTTTAATACTTTTTTTTACGAACATTATGGTGCCAAAAATGTTTCTTTTTAATTTTTTTCCCTTTATTTTTAAAAAGGTGACGACGGGAGAAAAGAAGGGTGATTAGAATTTTCAAATTTAAAAAAAATACTTTTATAATTTTTTTTTACATTTCTTAATTTTTTTACATTATTTTTTAGCCCCTTTAGTGGACTTGAATCTGCAATCATCAGATCACTTTACTTTTTACTGCAATGCTTCAAACTTGCAGTATATATTGAAAGTCTCGTGGGCACCAGCATGCGTTCCAGTTAAATGCCACTGTCAGAGATTGGCAGCAACTGGATCTCGGCAACGGTTAATCGGCACAGATTCTAATACATATACAGCTCTGGCAAAAGTTAAGAGACCACTGCACAGGTTTATAAAAATCAGCTTCTCTACAAGTCTGACAGCCAGTCCATTCCATTGTCAGTTGATTTCCAACCAGAGTACAACTCATCCTACTTAATGTGCTTCTGATTAGTTGGTCACCTGAACCAAATCTTATTTAATGAAGGAAACTATAAAAAACCTTTCTGTGGTGTTCACAATCCTCTTGCAATAGCACAAGTTGGATGGCAAAACAAGTGCTAGTAATATCCGAAAAGTAATAGGAATGAAAAAATAACTTTCAACCATGCCAAAGGAATTGTAAAAAAAAAGAGTGAGGAAAAGAAAGGCTCCATTCTGGCTTTACTAGCAGAGGGATACAGAAAGCGTCATGTTGCCTCTATCCTTAAAATTTCTAAGATGGCAGTCCATTACAACAAAGTCAAGCAGCAAACATTGAAGACAACAAAGTTTCAGAGCGGCAGAGGGCGAAAACAACTCTCTACTGATCAGGATGACCGTCATCTTATTAGAATGTCACTCAGCAACCATAGGATGACATCAAGTGACCTACAAAAGGAATGGCAAATGGCAGCTGGGGTGAAGTGCACGGCAAGAACAGTTCGTAACAGGCTCCTAGAGGCAGGGCTCAAGTCATGTAAAGCTAGAAAAAGCCTTTCATCAATGAAAAGCAAAGGAGAGCCAGGCTGAAGTTTGCCAAAGACAATAAGGATTGGATCATAGAGGACTGGAGTAAGGTAATCTGCTCTGATGAGTCTAATTTTCAGCTTTGCCCAACACCTGGTCGTCTAATCGTTAAACGGAGACCTGGAGAGGCGTACAAGCCACAGTGTTTTGCACCCATTGTAAAATTTGGTGGAGGATCGGTGATGATCTGGGGATGCTTCAGAATTGGGCAGGCTAATCTTTGCGAAGAAAGTATGAATCAAGCCGCATACAAGGTTATCCTGGAAAAACAGTTGATTCCTTCTGCTCAGGCAATGTTCCCCAACTCTGAGGACTGTTTTTTCCATCAGGACAATGTGCCATGCCACACAGCTAGGACAATAAATGTGTGGATGAAGGACCACCACATCAAATCCCTGTCATGGCCAGCCCAATCTCCAGACTTGAACCCCATTGAAAACCTCTGGAATGTAATCAAGAGGAATATGGATAGTCACAAGCCATCAAACAAAGAAGAACTGCTTAAATTTTTGTACCAGGAGTGGCATAAGGTCACCCAAAAGCAGTGTGAAAGACTGGTGGAAAGCATGCCAAGATGCATGAAAGCTGTGATTAAAAATCATGGTTATTCCACAAAATATTGATTTCTGAACTCTTCCTGAGTTAAAACTTTAGTACTGTTATTTTTAAATGATTATGAATTTGTTTTCTTAGCATTATTTGAGGCCGGCAAGCACTTCCTTTCTTTTTATTTCGACCATTTCTCATTGGTTGGAAAGCCTTCTTGAATCTGTGTTTGGTCAGACAATAGAAAAAAATGTAGATTCTCCAGTGAAACATCCTCAGATAAGTTAAACTTGAAATTTATCTCACAAAAACCAGGAATGATAGCACATAGCAGACCAGACCACAGAGAAATGAAGCCACGACCGGCTAGTTTCGGCATATAGCCGTCATCATGATTGCTTGGTCTGCTATGTGCTACCATTCCTGGTTTCCTGGTTTTAGTGTTTTTGTGAAATAAAGTATTACTTACCTAAAGATATTTTGCTTGATGATCTAGCGACTCACCGCTTCAGTTGCAGCAGATCTTTGCTCCTGTAGGACTTTAGGCGCACAGGATCCTGTTCGTGATGCTAAGTTGTGTCTCGCCCAGAGCAGGGTATTCAGGTCGCCGGGCAGCGTTAGATTCAGGAGGTCACAGGGGTGGCAGCCATGCCCGATGCCTGTGCTCCAGGGACAGTGAAAAATAAAGTAAAAATAAAAGAAATTTGAAAAAGAGTATGTGATGCCAGTTTGAGTGTTCGACTGTAGGATAGCCAGCACTGCAAATGATCCCTGGGGGGTAGATGGTGATGGTAATGCAGATGTTTAGCCCCTCCAACCAGAGCTGACCCCCAGAGATTGTGATGGAAGTAGATGGCACAGAGTAATAAGGCAGGAGACAAGGAAAGTCCCTTTATCATTTACTGTAGCTCAAATTCAGTTCAGAGGAGAAATTACAACTCTCACTAGGTTTACAGTCTGCTCTGCATGATGGGAGTTATCCTTCTCTCTGCTGAGACTTCGTGTAAACTTCCTGCTGTTCTAATCCCTTCAAGGCTTCCCGGAGTCTGAAACTTCCAGTACAGCCACTTACTCACTGTGTTTTCTCCCCCACGGCAATTTGCAGCTTGGATCCTGTGTGAAGCACAAGTTTCTTCTTGCACAATCCTTCACTGATCCTCGGTTGCTGTAGTCTTCCTGGGAGAAGACACTCTGCTGTTGGTTGTATAAACCCACACAGTCTCTCAGCTTACCACCCAGCTCTAAAAGCATGGATGGCCTTGGGGCTGATTCCCTGATTCTTCTCAGCATTGCTGCTGGAGGGAGCACATGTTGTGGCTCCAGGAACGTTCTCCATTTTCTCTCCACCATCTTCCTCACAGAACAACAACTCGACTCCTCCCCCTCCCAGTTAGGGTACGTCTCCAAAGCTCAAAGCTTCAGGGAAGTAAGGGAGTGAGGTAAAATTGTGTGTGTGCAGTGGTCTCTAGCAGAGAAAGCATAACTTCCATTACTTACAAAACACATACAAAACAGTACATATTTAACTATTTTGTGGCGGCACAGACACAGGGCGCCACACATGCCTAGACGCTACTTTTACAGAGAATCTCTACATTATGGCTTAAAGGGAACATGTCATTATGAAAATGTATATTTACCGGTTATACTGAATATTTTCTCAAAAAACTATATATCAATTTACCGAGCTCCTCCTGTTCTATTACATGAAGCCAGCAGATTGCACTGCAATTTCATGGTGATGGGATTCCCTTAAATGGGGGATTCCAGGTAGGGAAAAGTCCATTATAATGTCATATGCTCTTATAAAGCATTAGGATGCAGCTGGGAGAGGACAATTGTGACGAACATGCCAGTTTCCCTTTACCATTATATCTAGACACAGTACAAGGGCAGTAATGTAGTAAATGTAGATGTAGCAAAATATTGCAACACATGACATTTTGATCTGTTTTCCAAAAGTAATCTTTGCACAAATACAAGTTTGCAGTTATCAGAATCTTTTTAGCTGGAAAGCCAATAAACAGTTTTCCAAGCATATTGCATCTGATGTCAAACAATAACCTAGTCACACGCTGTAAATACAAAACTGAACAGCAGCATACATATGCCTATTGTGCACAGTGCGGTAGTGTACTTATCCCCAACTGTGATATATTTTCTGTACAGAGAAATGGTGTATTGATCTTTTAATATTTGTCTCTGTTATCACAGCCAGAGAGCAGAGCTTTGACTTTTCCCTTTGACTTTGAATCGTGCTTTCAGTGGGAACTATTTTGCATATCCGTAAAAAATGTCTTTTGACATTGTAAAGCAATGTGAATGGATTACATTAGTGGATAATTTAAGAAGTCTAATTTAAATTCCATTTTCCAATTTATAAAATATCTTCATTGCTTAATGATTGCATTAGATTCCAAATAATTGAATTGTTTTTGGCTGAAGAGTAGTACATATTTGGGGTGTCAGGCATTTTAAAGAAGCCCTACTCCCATCAAAGTTTGTATCCTCTTCCTATGTTACAGTCATCATATTATATAGCACTGTGTACTTACAATTGCTCATTTTACCTTTCTACCCAGCTAATTCTTCTCTTTTCATGAAGTCTCTTTTCCCTCTTCAATTCTTGACCCATTTGCTCCGCTCCTCCCCCCTGCCATAGACTTTTGCAGTGATAACTCATACAGGGAGAATTTACCTCCTCTTTCTACACCGAGCTTAGAAGGATTCAGCTAGTCAGTTTTTTTAATCATGTCATAGACCTAATGGAAAAAAGAAGAATTAGCTGGGTAAAAAGGCAAAATGAGCAATTGCATGTATGCAGTGCTATATAATGTGATGACTGCATTGTATTAAGAGGATAAACATTTAGATGGAAGGAGGAGTGCTTCTTTACTAGAGCATATCTAAATACTATATATGTTGGTAATAAATGAAGAAAAATGTAAACATATAAAGTTTTTCAGAATGGAAATTTTCAACATGAAAATGTAAGTAATTATAATGAAAACCTTTTAGAAGTATAACAACATAAATCAATTAGGTATCACAATGTCTATCATAGGGACAGGTTTTCCCGAAAGAAACTGCATCATCACAAAATAGCATGATTTAAAACATTTTTTATTATAAAATTTTTAAGAGCAGTTTAGTTTTTTCTACTTTTTTGAGACTATTCACTTAGTCTAGTTGACACACTGACCATTGAAACATGTATATCACATGAACCGATATTCTGCAGCTTACATGTGAGCCTTGCTGTATGGAGTGGGATGCAATGTGCACAGTGAACTATAAAGTGGCTGATTTAAAGGGAACCTATCAGGAACTTTAACCCCACTAAATCATTTATAAGAATGCGTAGCCAGTCGATCCCTTTATGACCCCAAAGTGGAAATTAGTGTTTTGAAATTGTGCCTTGAAGTGTATTAGGACGTGATTATGCATGTTTAGCTTCTCGGCCTCACACTATATCTCCCAGTCATCAGCAGCCTCTCATGACTGATTCACAGGTCAGTGGCCATGTACCAGCGCAAATAACCTGTTAATCAGAGGAGAGTGGCGCTAGGCAGGGAATACAGTATGAGGCTGAGAAGCTAGAAGTGCTTCGCCCCGCCCCAATGCACCTCCACGCATAACTTCAAATCGCGATTTCTCACTGATGGAGCAGCGCTTTGATGTCATAAAGGGATTAACATAGTAACATAGTTATTAAGGTTGAAGGAAAGTCCATCTAGTTCAACCCATATCCTATCCTAACTTGCCCTAACATGTTGATCCAGAGGAAGGCAAAAAAAACCCATGTGGCAAACAGTAAGCTTCACATTGGGGAAAAAAATTCCTTCCTGACTCCACATACGGCAATCACACTAGCTCCCTGGGGGTGTGTGGCTTGAGCTCTGAAGATGATGAATGCCTGAGCTCTGAGCTCTCCCTTTGCCACCTATTTGAAGTGATTTATCCTGTGACTAAATTCTTCTATTATCAAGATTTTTTGAAGAATTATTCAGGAGGATACCCTGGACAACTGTCAAAAAATTTGGAAGCTTTGTTTTATCTGAACTGGAGTTATAACTGATTTGCTTTTCTGCTGACATCCTGCTTGCAGAGAGGCCAGTAAACTTGAAACAATGAGAGCTTGGAGTGCGATTGCTACACTGCGTGGAGAAGCACCTGTATACAGAAGGAAGAATCCTGGACATATTCATCCTTCCTACACGTGGATTAGAATCTTTTCTGCAGGGACCGGATCCTGGAGCTGCTGGGATTCAGGCCAGGCACGGAACATATGCTTGGCTGCGGTAGGGACTTGATTTCATTTAAACTGACTGCGGTGGATAGTATGGGAAAGAGGGAATCACATCAGAATTAGTGACACTCAGCTGGTACGGTGTGTCACTCTGTTTAATAAGAGACTCTGTGCCACACTCTTTGTCCCCCTCTCCCTCCCCTCACGCCCTGCTGCTCGCAGGTTTTTGTCCTGGGCCTCCACTAGCTCGCTCAGACAAAGCTTATATCTTATCTACTGCTTTAACTGCGCTACCTGTACTACACAAGAACACCTGGTGTCCCACACTCGCACTAGGCAGCCCCCTCCACACACAATGACTCTGGCCCCAAATAGCCAGCAATAATTCCTTGCAAACCAGGATTGTGCCTTGCTTTCCCTGGCCTATACAGTACTGACGATATGAATACCTAGACTGCCCCCTAGCGACAGGCAAGGGGAGATGCTTGATTAAATTATAATTTTTCAAAATCCTATAGCCTTCTATATACAAATATGGGGAAATCTGGAGCTAAAACGCAACGTTCCACAGCCAAGCCCCTGAAATCCATTACACAAGCCGATGTGGATAAATTTTTGAAGAAGCAAACTGCTCTACCTGTCCCTACTAGATCTCCAGGTCATACAGATCATTGTACAGAGGATGATTCAGACTCTGATCTTGAAAGCGACACTGACACAGGTGGAGACTCAAAGGACAATTTGGTAACACATTCCTTCATTAAACGGATCCTGTCCAGGGCCCTTAAACCTATCGGAAAAGAGCTCGCTGAAATTAAGCATGACCTATCTCAACAAGGACACAGGCTGGAGGACATGGAACAAAGCCAAATAGCTATGTCACAGAACACCAATGGTCTCCTTGACAGTTTAAAGCCCATGAAAACCAGCTAATGATATCCAATCAACTCTGGAGGACCATGAGAACCACGAGCGTAGAAACATTGTTAGAATTAAAGGTCTCCCGGAATCTGTGGCATTTGATGCTCTGGCCAAGGCAGCCAATGAGATTTTTGGGAAACTTCTGCTGGATGGGGACCCCACTGACATTGAGCTTGCATGAGTACACAGGTCCTTGTGCCCTAAACCAAAACAGGGGGAACCCCCATGAGATGTTCTATGCCGTTTCCTAGACTTCCGTACAAAAGAGCTGATTATGTGCAGATCTCATGAGTCAGAGGAGATTACCTATGAAGGCTCACACCTGAGAGTGTTCCAGGATCTTTCAGCCACTACTCTCAGGAAGCGATGGCTTATTAAACCAATCACGGATGCCCTGATTCATAAAGGCTACCGCTTCCTCTGGCTTTACCCTTTTGGGATCTCCATTTCCGCGGGTGAAAAATGGTTTCTGGTCAGATCATCCGCCGACATCAGGAAAGTTTGCAAATCTCTAGATATTGGCCTGGAGACCTATCCTGACCTAGAGACTTTCCACACGGCTTCTCTTCTCCGGCCTCTACAACCACCTCCCCCTTGGATTACCGCGGGCTCTCCCAAAGCACAAAGAACGAAAAGAAAGTCAACTAAGACACCATCATCTAAAAGGGACATTGAATTAACATGAACATGCGACCTGTCCCCATCCAGATCCAAGAATTATTTCCGCTTTTTGTGCATAGCTCTTAGTGGTTATGTAATTATTGTATCTTTAGTCTCGTGATATTCTAAGTGCTGTTTTCCCATAATCTTTTCCTTTACTAACTTCCCTCCCATCCCATTCTTATCCCCCCATCCACCCCCCCTTACTCACTACCCTATCCCCCACACCCCATTCTACCACAGAGTAAATGCTCAGCAAGGCTATAGGCGATGTAGTTTTTTCTTCTCTCCCTTGATTGCCGACAAACATGTTTGAAAGGTTATTTGACCTAATGTTTAGTAGTTCGTTAAGACTTGCTTCAAAGATGAAACTTATGTTGTTTTCTTTTTCCTCCCTCTTCCTATCTCTCTTCCCCTCTATTCCCTTCATTCTCTATCCTTCATACCTATCTAATCCGGACATCATGGTGCAACTGAGGCAACGGTGGATGTCTTCCCAACAGGCTTCAGCCAACTCCCCCCTTCATACTCATGGATACTAGTGATAAGGTATTTACCTTTGCCACATTCAATGCACATGGCCTTAATTCACCAGTCACAAGGCGACATACACTGGCCCTTCTCAAGAAACAAAAAGCAGATGTTCTGCTAGTGCAAGAAACCCACTTTAAACCAAACAAAATCCCCAATTTTGAGCGAGCTCACTATGACACATGGTTCTATGCTACCACCACTCAGGCGGGCTCAAGGGATGTCTCGGCAGCGATAGCGAGGGGGCTGCCCTTTCAGATGCAAAAAAATCTTGTCTGACCATATGGGGAGATATCTACTGGTCAAGGGCCTATTGGCGGGGAATTTAGTTACGATCTGCAGTCTGTATGCCCCTAACAAGAAACTCCTGAAATGGTTGTTATCGACACTGAAAAAAATAGACGATTTTAGAGAAGGTCTCCTTATTATAGGAGGTGACCTAAATGTTGCGCTCGAACCATTAATAGACACAACGAAAAAGGAAAGCGCAATTTCCCTCAGAGATCTTAGTAGAATAAAACAACGGATTCACTCTTCACAAATAATAGACATTTGGAGATACCTACACCCAAATGACCGAGACTTTACTTTTTAACACCCTCATGGGCCCTACCATAGACTAGACTATATCTTTATACCTAAAAACTACCTTCCTAATGCAAAAAGGTCCAATATATTACCTAATGTTTCCTCAGATCACTCAATAGTAACTTTAGAAATGACATTGATCAAACCCTTTGCTCCCTGTAGATCTTGGCGACTTAACGAATCGGTTCTGAACACTCCCTCAACGCGTGACCATATAACCAAGACACTTAAATATTACTTTGACCAAAACGACAATGGGGAGGTGTCAGCCCCGATTCTATGGCAAGCCCACAAATCAGTTATCAGAGGAGAATTAATATCAATCTCCTCCTACCTACACAAACAAAAACAACAACAGATAAACACTTTATATGCTGAAATAGCCGATCTTGAGACTTAACATAATAATAATCTTTATATAGCGCTAACATATTCCGCAGCGCTTTACAGTTTGCACACATTTTCATCACTGTCCCCGATGGGGCTCAGAATCTAAATTCCCTATCAGAATGTCTTTAGAGTGTGGGAGGAAACCGGAGTACCCGGAGGAAACCCACGCAAACACGGGGAGAACATACAAACTCCATGCAGATGTTGTCCTTGGTGGGATTCAAATCCAGGACCCCAGCACTGCAAGGCTGCAGCGCTAACCACTGAGCCACCGTGCTGCCCTTGACATAAAACACATTATAAACAAACTGAATCTCAAACACTAGCCCAATTATCCCAGAAAGAACAACATCTAAAAGATATCCGTAACTTACAGTCTGCAAAATGGTATTCCTCCTGGTGGACCAAAATGTTTGTACATGGGGACAAGGCATCTACACTCATGCTCTCAAAAATGCCACAGCGTCAAGCTCACACATATATTCACTCGATTAAAAATCCGAGAGGTATGCGCACCTTTGACTATGACCAGATAAAATCGGAATTTTTAAACTATTATAAGCAACTTTATAATTTGCGCCCACCTGAGTCCTCCCAGGAGTTGACCAGGAGGAAACAATCCATAGTGTCCTTCGTGACCCGTCTGGGATTACCAAAACTCTCGGATTCACAGCAGCAGCAGTTAGTCCAACCTTTTCGGTTGGACGAGCTCCGGTCCACCCTGTTGAGATGCCCGTCGGGCAAGGCGCCGGGCCCTGATGGCCTTTCCTCCTTTTATTGCAAATCCTTCCCCTCGATCCTCCTCCCACGACAGTTAAATGTTTGCAATTCTATGCTAGGAGATAGCTTTTTCCCTACTCAGGCTCTGGAAGCCAGAATCTCATTAATACACAAGGAAGGTAAAGATGCTGAATTATGCAGCAGCTATCGACCGATTTCCTTGTTAAACGTTGACCTAAGGATGTTCGCTAGTATGATTAGACGAAGAATCACAAAATTCTTGCCAGAATTAATCTCGTTAAACCAAACAGGCTTTGTGGGGGGAAGGAGGGAAGGGATAACACATACAAAATACTTCATCTCATGCATTTTGCAAAACAAAAAATCTTCCATTGGTGCTTCTTGGGACTGACGCTGAAAAGGCGTTTGACAGGGTGGACTGGGCTTATCTGGGAGAAGCATTGACCTGCTTGGGCTTTCCCTTACCATTAGTTTCGGCCATTATGAAAATGTATAGAGACCCTACTGCACGTAATAGAGACAATGGTTCCCTGACAGACGCATTCACCATCCAAAACGGAACAAGACAAGGATGTCCTCTTTCTCCAATCCTTTTCATACTAGCGATGGAGCTGCTGTTGTGTGCAATCCAGCAAAGTAAAGAGATTGAGGGCATGAAAATTGGTAATAATCACCATAAGTCTGCGGCTTTTGCTGACGACTTGTTGGTTTTGATGACGAATCCGCTACGAGGGTTTCCTGCCTTACTGGGAATTCTTGAGGAATATGGCAACCTCACAAACTTTAAGGTGAATGCATCAAAATCGGAAGCTCTAGACATAAACGTGCCCGCCCACATGCTGGGTAAGTTGAAGGAGCTCTACCCTTTTGCCTGGCCTAGTAGATATAATACTTACCTAGGTATAAAATTAGCTAGATCTAATAAAGAACTTTTCCAGCTTAAGTTTTATCCCTTATTGGACAGGGTGCAGTCCATTATTAAATCGTGGAGAGACCCTTTTCTGTCATGGAAGCGAAGGAAGAATCTCATAAAAAGCTTGATCCTTCCCAAATTCACATACCTATTATCAACTCTACCCATCCATGTACCAAACTATTTCATCGCTAGAGTGAACTCTTTATTTTTCAAATACATCTGGAGGGGCGCAAGACCCCGCATTAACGCGTGCACACTATCATTGCCAAAACATAGAGGGGGAATGGGAGCCCCCGACATCAAAAGCTATTACTATGCAGCGGTGCTTTCTCGATCAGTGGACCTGATTAGGAATTCTAGTGACAAACATTGGGTCAACATAGAAAACACTCTATCTCCTATACCCCTTAGGTCTCTACTGTTGACATATACTAGGGGATGGAATCCCTTCCCCCCAACAACCCCCTCTCTCTGGCTTTGCTCAGGATTTGGTCGAGATTCCACACCCTCCTGGTACCCCCCTCGTCCCCACTATTGAAACTATCCGACGCCTTGTCTCCATCTCTGGATGCATTAAGGGAGGGAGGTGACCTAGTCCAGAAATTGAGACAAATCTCCATTGATCAGATAATGGATGAATTTAGTGATCTTTTGGCCCCCTCGAGCTTCACTTTTCTCCACTATAATTCTTTGAGAGAGCTATTGAAACGTATACAATATTGTCCGGATAATCCACGCAAGCTTACACCATATGAAGTTCCCTGCTCCAGAGTATCAAGACCAACCAAAGTCCTCTCTACAATTTACCATACACTCTTATCTAAAGACCTATCCCTGAAAAGAGCATACATTGCCCTCTGGGAAAAAGACCTAAGATACAAATTCACACAATCACAAATAGACCATATCTATACGCATTCGCACGGCCCAACGAGCGGCGTGAAAACTCAAGAAAACGCTTTTAAAATAGTTACACGATGGTACATTACACCGGCACAGACTTGTACCTGGCGGTCGGGAGCTCGGGCTAGGTGTTGGCGTTGCGAGGAAGAGGGGGGTGACTACCTTCACATATGGTGGACTTGCCCTGTCCTCCGACCCTTTTGGACAGCAACAGAGAAATTCATCAGAGATATCGCAGAGTCCCCAGTGTCGCTGACACCCGAGACGGCTCTGCTGAACCTCCCTATATACTTCAAACAAAAGAAGACTCCCACCTTAGTCCACAATATTATAGCTGCGGCCAAACTCCTAATCCCGACTTACTGTGGTGCAACCCAGATACCCACTTCTCATCAACTGCTGACAAAAATTGACCAACTATATCGTATGGCTGAGATTCTTGCCTCGGTGAACCATTCACAATTATCTTTTGAAGAGAACTGGCACTCCTGGATTAAGTATAGATCTACCCTCAAGCCTCTACAAGTATGAATATTTGATTAACTCGAAACTTGGTCTGTGATGTTTCTGAACACTTACGCTCTCTCTCTATCTCTCCTCTACTTCCCCTCCCCCCCGCCTCTCGCTTTCCTTCTCTCTTTCCCCCATTTTCTTTATGGCTCTCTTCCCCCCTCATCTCTATTGTTAGTTCTACTCTTTCACAAATGAAAATATTTTGCATTTGCTAAATGTTTTACACCATTACAATCCATGTTACCTTAAATTAGTTATTTCTATGTGGTGTTATCATCTTTTGATTAATCAATTAAAAGATCATTGAAAAGAAAAGACTAGCTCCCTGGATCAGCGCAATATTAAGGAAACTAGTGTATATACCCTGTAATATTATACTTTTCAAGAAAGGCATCCAGTCTCTTCTTAAATTTTAGTAGGGAATCAATCATTACAACATCATATGGCAGAGAGTTCCATAGTCTCATTGCTCTTACAGTAAAGAATCCGCATCTGTGAGTATGCTTAAACCTTCTTTCCTCCAGACGTAGAGGATGCCCCCTTGTCCCCGTCACAGGTGTAAGAGTAAAAAGATCATTAGAAAGGTCTTTGTACTGTCCCCGCATATATTTATACGTTGTAATAAGATCACCCCTAAGCCTTTGATTTTCCAAACTAAATAGCCCCAAGTGTAATAACCTCTCTTGGTATTGCAGACCCCCCAGTTCCCTAAAAACCTTGGTCGCTCTTCTCTGCACCCGCTCCAGTTCAGCTATGTCTTTCTTATACACCGGAGACCAGAACTGTATGCAGTATTCTAAGTGTGGTCACACTAGTGACTTATATAGAGGTAAAATTATGTTTTCCTCATGAGCATCTATGCCTCTTTTAATGCATCCCATTATTTTATTTGCCTTTGCAGCAGCTGCCTGACACTGGCCACTAAATGTGAGTTTGTCATCCACCCATACACCCATGTCTTTTTCAGTGACAGTTTTGCCCAGTGTTTTACAGTTAAGCACATAATTATACATCTTGTTCATTCTACCCAAGTGCATGACCTTACATTTATCCCCATTAAAGCTCATTTGCCATTTATCAGCCCAAGCTTCTAGTTTACATAAATCCTCCTGTAATATAAAATTGTTCTCCTCCATATTGATTACCCTGCAGAGTTTAGTGTCATCTGCAAATATTGAAATTCTACTCTCTATGCCCCCTACAAGGTCATTAATAAATATGTTAAAAAGAAGCGGGCCCAATACTGACCCCTGTGGCACCCCACTGCTAACCGTGACCCTGTCCTAGTGTGCTCCATTAATAACCACCCTTTGTTTCCTATCCCTGAGCCAGCTCTTAACCCACTTACACATATTTTCCCCTATCTCCATTGTTCTCATTTTATGTATCACTATCAACTTTTTGTGTGGCACCGTATCAAAAGCTTTTGAAAAGTCCATGTACACCACATCCACTGCATTCCCTTGGTCCAGTCCGGAAATTACCTCTTCATAAAAGCTTATCAGATTAGTCTGACAGGAACGGTCCCTTGTAAACCCATGTTGATATTGGGTCATGAGGTTATTCTTCTTCAGATACTCCAGTATAGTATCTCTTAGAAAACCCTCCAGTATTTTACCCACAGTTGAGGTTAAACTTACTGGCCTATAACTTCCAAGTTCCATTTTTGTCCCCTTTTTGAATATTGGCACCACATTTGCCATTTGCCAGTCCTGTGGTACAGACCCTGTTATTATGGAATCTTTAAAGATTAAAAGTAATGGTATATCTATGACTGTACTTAATTCCTGTAGTACTCGGGGGTATATCCCATCCGGGCCCAGGGATTTGTCAATTTTAACTTCTTGCTGGGTTAAGCAGGTGACATTTAATGGAGAATTTTCATCACTGATCATGTTATCCGTCACGGGATTTTCTTGTGTAAATACTGTTGAAAAAAAAATCATTGAGCATATTGGCTTTTTCCTCATCCTCATCCACCATTTCGCCCAGACTATTTATAAGGGGGCCAACACTATCATTTTTTAGTTTCTTACTATTTATGTAGTTAAAGAATATTTTGGGATTATTTTGACTTTCTCTGGCAATGAGTCTCTCTGTCTCAATCTTAGCTATCTTGATTTGCTTTTTACAGAATTTATTTAATTTTCTGTATTTATTTAATGCCTCACTACTACCTACTTGCTTTAATTCTCTAAATGCTTTATTTTTGTCACTTATTGCTCCACTTACAGCTCTGTTTAACCATAGTGGTTTCCTCCTATTTCTAACATGTTTATTCCCATACGGTATGTATTGTGTACAGGTCTTATTCAGGATGCTAATAAATGTCTCCCATTTTCTTTGTGTATTTTTATGTCTCAGGATATCATCCCAGTTAATTGCACCAAGATCATCTCTCATCCATTGGAAATTTGCTTTCCTTACAGAGTTGGAAAATAAGACAAGACAGAGATCCTCACTAAACAAAACTTAGATCTGAGGGATGAAGTTAGGTATTTGAAAACTAAAGTGACAGACCTGGAAGACTGGAGCCGTTGAAATAATCTTAAACTTAGAGGGGTCTCGGAAAACATTTTATAAGATGGTCTCTTGGACTATGCTAAGTCTCTCTTTAAAAAAGCTATCCCCTCTTTATCGGACATTCAACTGACAATAGATAGAATTCACAGGTTTCCTCGTCCGAAAGGTATCTCACCAGACAAACCTAGGGACACCATTCTACGGTTGTTATTTTTTGAAACAAAAGAAAAAATTCTAAAATACTTAAGAGAGAGGCATACTTTCCCGGCACCTTATGACAGAATCAAAGTCTATTCTGATTTTTCAAAAAACACAATAGACGCCAGAAAATCGTTCAGGGAAATCACATCTAAGTTGAGGGACATGGAAATTGTCTACAGGTGGGGGTTTCCCACCAAACTCATAGTCTGGCACAAGAGTAAGAATGTTCCATTGTTAACTGTGGAGGAAGGGAGGGACTTTCTCACCTTTCTACAAAGAGACATAAAAATAAGGGTTGACCTGTTTCTTTGCAGCTCAGTTGAGGTTTCTTTTATCTCTCATTGTTACTGCGCTATTGATTTTCATGGTTTGACAGTGGTTGGTCATGTGGGACCTTAGTCATTTTATTTTTACCCCTAACTTCAGGAGATAGCCACTACAGGTGGTTTCCTCCAGGGGATCTCCGTTTAGTTGCATTTACTGTTTTTTTTTGTTTCTTCTGTTTAGTTTAGTTTTTTTTTACATTTCCAGACTTTTTAGAGAGTTGTTTTCTGGAGTGAGTATTAATGGATATTAACATCCTTTCATATAACGTTAGAGGACTTAACAGTCCCTATAAGAGATATATTACATGGAAGGAGATCAGGATGTACCAGGCAGACATAATTTGCTTGCAAGAAGTGAAGCTGGCCAAAAATAACCATCCTCCCTTTCAACATAAAAAATACTCTAATATGTTTAAGTCACTAAAATTGAACAAGAAAGCGGGAGTAATTACTATTATTAGCAATAAAATCCCATTTCAATTGATTGAGGAGGAGATAGACCCAGGAGGAAGATTCCATATATTAATCTGTAATCTTAATGGCAAACCTTTCACGATTGTTAATATTTATGCCCCGAATACACGACAATTCCCCTTTTTCAATAAATTGATCAAAAAAAATTGAGAAGATTAAACAAAGCGAGTTGCTGCTGGTGGGGGATTTTAATATAGTGCCTAATACTAATATGGACTTGTCATCCAAGGCTCGTTTGAAATGTCCATCCCTAGATAACTGGATTTTTGCCAATGAACTATATGATGTTTTTCGGTGTCACAATACTTCTTCTAGAGAGTACTCTCATTACTCTACGGTTCACAAATTCTCTTCAAGAATAGACCTATTTCTTGCTAATATTTTTTCTTTGCCTAAATTTAAATCCATTGAAATTTTGAATAAATCGTTCTCAGACCATTCGCCAATCAGGGCAAAGTTTGCATTAGGCCCTTCGTCCAACATACTTTCTTATAGAAGACCAATTTAACAATTCTTAGAACACAAAAGTATAGGGGCATCATAGAAGAGTCATTGAATAATTATTTTAAAGAAAATGCTACAGAAAATGTAGACCCATTTATATTGTGGAAAGCACATAAGGCGTCATTAGGGGTTGTATTATACAGTTGTCCTCTCGGTTTAAGCGAGAAAAGAGGGAAAAAATAAGGAATCTACAATCCCTAATTAACTCAAAGGAGGATCAGCAAAATAGGTTACCTATCCCATCGCATGATATTCACATGGAAATTCTAGAATTACGACAACAATTAAAAACACAACTAATGTCCGACTATGATGCTGCCATACGAGCTTCTAAATTTAATTATTATGCATCTGCAAATAAGCCTACCCATTATATGATGAAAAAATTAAAAAGAGATAGACTTACCAGGAGAATAAATAGAATTAAAAGTTCGACAGGATGTCTCCATTCGCATCCACAGGACATTGCGAATGTCTTTGCTACATTTTTTGAAACATTGTGCAACTTACAACAAGATCCCACGATTCAATCTCCAGATCAAAATACAATCAACTCCTTTTTAGCTAGCCTAAATCTTCCTCAAATAGATTTGGAACAATTAAATAAACCCATTTCCATAGAAGAAATCAATAATATCATTCACAAAGTTAAATCGTTGAAGTCTCCTGGTCCCGACGGGTTTGCTAACGAATACTATCAAATATTTTCTAAAACCCTTTCTCCCCAGTTAAAAATCTTATTCGATCACGTAGCGAATCTAGGTTCATTTCCGGCAGACATGTTGGCGGCTACTATAATACTAATCCCTAAAGAGAAGGGTGAATCAGAGTGTGCAAAGGATTATAGGCCTATTTCTCTGATCAATGGAGACATAAAAATATACTCAAAGATCTTAGCAGAAAGACTTAAGCATATTCTACCTCACCTGATTAGAGAGGATCAGGTGGGTTTTATTACTGGGAGGCAAGCATCTGACGGTACCAGACGCGTTCTTAATCTACTTCATTTGGCCCAATCCACTAATGTTCCCTCTCTCTTTTTAACAGTAGATGCGGAGAAAGCATTCGATAGAATCAATTGGTTGTATCTCAAGAATGTCCTGTTTAAATTTGGCTTTGACGACAAATTTGTCTTTTCCACCCTTTCATTATATTCCAATCCCAACGCAAAATGTATATAAACAATCATTTATCCAAATCCTTTAACATTACTAATGGTACTAGGCAAGGATGTCCTCTGTCTCCCCTTCTTTTTGCATTGGCTATAGAGCCACTAGCCAAAAAAATTAGAACAAATCCTTCAATTTCGGGTTTCCACACTAAAAAACATTCACACAAATTGAGCCTTTTTGCTGATGATTTATTTGTTTCAGTAACTAATCCTGTCAATTCTGTGGTAAATTTAATGGAAGATTTGGGGCATTTCTCAAATATTTCCTAGTTCAAGATAAATACGCAAAAATCTAAAGTTTTCCCTTTCAATTTATCAAAAAGTGATATCAAGCTGATTTTAGACCAGACTAAGTTCCAATTGGAAACAAAAAGTTTAAAATATCTTGGTATTGAAATCACCAAACCTTTGAGCCACATTGTCCCAGCTAACGTTGAAAACCTTATAAATGCCTTATCTAGGGATTTTCTTCATTTTGATCTCATAGATCTTACACTTATGGGCAGAGTTCTAGTTGTAAAATCGATTATATTGCCCAAAATTCTCTATATATTCAGGTCTATTCCTTTGAAATTTAATGCGAAGCTCTTGCATAAAATACAGACTTTGGTGAAATTGTTTGTCTGGAAAAACAAGAAACCTAGGGTTTCACATAACATATTGTTTAGGGATAAGAAGCATGAAGGTTTGGCGTTGCCAAACATTGAGGCTTACTACCAGGCGACTCTTGTTAAAAATCGTGTGTATTGGTTCACGATAGGGGTTTGTCCTATGTGGTTAGATCTGGAACTTGCAGGTAATAATTATAAGCCTCTGCAGGATACTTTCTTTATTTACCTTTTAGAGACTAAGAACAGAAATCATATGCACCCGATTCTGGTTGCTATCTTAGGAATATGGTTGAAATTCTCTAAATTAAAAAGAAGAGAAGACAGAACTTCCTCCTTTAAAAATTTTCCTTTTAAATTGCTAGCTGATATATGCCAATTCTCTCTGCCCAGTGTCTGGTCTGATCAGAAAGTAACAAAAATAGGGGATATATGGGATGGTTCTCAGGTCGTTTCATTTTCCAAGATAAAGGAAAAGTTTCATATACCCTCTGACGAGTTTATGTCTTATCAGATTTTAAAAGATATTCTACACAAATTGTTACGCAAAAAGTCTTTGAATCTAGATTTCGTAGTCTCTTTGCTTGGTAATAATAACTCTAGGACTAAATGGTCTCTTAGAAGCATTTACTCTCGACTCAATGGAGACATTACTTTCTCCAAACATACCTATATGGAACGGTGGGAGGCGGACTTAAGAATTACTTTTAGTCTAGAGCAATGGGAATATGCTATAGATCTTTCATATAGATCTACTGCATCCATGGCCTTGATGGAAACTTATTACAAGGTATTAGTCAGATGGTACTACACCCCAGTGAGATTAGCCCATAAAAGTCAGGATGCTTCTTCTTTATGTTGGAGGGATTGCCATTTACCAGGGAACCTTTATCATATTTTTTGGACTTGTCCTAAGCTAAAATTGTTATGGTTAGAGGTTAAAGCTCATGTGGCCAAGCTATCACCAGTTATCATTAATGTTACGCCCCAGATGGTACTGTTATCAGTGGACATGGAACAGGTGGATGCTTCAATAAAGTATGTGTTGTTACACTTGTTTATTACGGATAAAAACATAATAGCTCTTTGGTGGAGAAAACCTGATGCACCACCTTTTCCCATCGTTGTTGACAATTTACGCTTGCATAGCTAGATGGAGGAAAGAATTGCTCTCAATAACAATGGCTTGTCTAAATACCATCTCAAATGGGCTGTCTGGAATTCTATCTTTATGTAAACTTGTTCTCACTCTGGAAACGGTATTGTTTTATGCATTAAGTCTGGAATGTATATTGTATCTATTTCTGTATCAATGTGGAGTTCTCTATTTTTTATTTCCTTTCCCTTACCCCTTGTTACCCCTTCTTTCCCTTATGAATTAAAAATTAATAAAATATTATTTGAAAAGGAAATTTGCTTTCCTGAAGTTTAGTGTCCTAGTTACCCCTCTACTACACATCTTATTAAAGGATACATGAAAACTTATTATTTGTGATCACTATTACCCAAGTGACCCCCATCCCTTATATTTGATATGCGGTCTGGCCTGTTGGCTAATATTAGGTCCAGCAGTGCCCCCCCTCTTGTTGGGTCCTGAAACAGTTGTGAAAGGTAATTGTCTCTCATAGTTGTCAAAAACCCATTACCTTTGCTGGAACTGCAGGTTTCAGTTCCCCAATGTATTTCAGGGTAGTTGCAATCCCCCATAATAATGACTTCTCCTTGAGTCGCCGCTTCATCTATTTGCTTGATGAAGATTTTCTCTGTTGCTTCCATTATTTTTGGAGACTTATAACAAACCCCTATCAGTAATTTATTATTTTTTCCCCCTCCCCTTATTTCCACCCACAGAGACTCTACATTTTCATTAGATTCATATATATTATCACGCAGGATGGGTTTTAAGGATGATTTTACATATAAACACATGCCTCCCCCTCGCTTATTTGTACGGTCATTTCTGAACAGACTATAGCCATGTAAATTAACCGCCCAGTCATGGCTCTCATCCAGCCATGTCTCAGATATCCCCACCATGTCATAATTATGTCCCAACAACATTTACTCTAATTCCACCATTGTGTTGGTGAGGCTTCTGGCATTAGTATACATGCACTTTATGTATCTCTCTGTACCTCTATTCTTTCTGAAATTACTAACTGTTCTGACCCCACCCCCACTTTCATTATTTGTGCCCTGGTCTCTGTCTGCACTGTCTTCCCCTTCTATAAAAGGAATACCCCCCGTCCCTAGTTTAAATACTCCTCCAACCTTCTAGCCATTTTCTCCCCCAGCAGAGCTGCACCCTCCCCATTGAGGTGCAGCCCGTCCCTAGAGTAGAACCTGTAGCCAACTGAGAAGTCGGCCGAGTTCTCCAGGAACCCAAACCCCTCCTTCCTACACCAATTCCTGAGCCACTTATTAACCTCCCTAATCTCCCGTTGCCTCTCTGACATGGCACGTGGTACAGGAAGTATTTCTTAAAATACCACCTTTGAGGTTCTTGCTTTAAGCTTGCAGCCTAATTCCCTGAAATCATCTTTAAGGACCTTCCACTTACCTCTAACTTTGTCATTTGTGCCAATGTGCACCATGACGGCTGGATCCTCACCGGCCCCTCCCAGTAATCTGTCAACCCAATCAGCGATGTGTCGGACTCAAGCGCCAGGTAGGCAGCACATCGTTCGACGATCCCTGTCTTTGTGACAGGTTGCCCTATCTGTTCCCCTAATAATTGAGTCCCCCACTACCAGCACCTGTCTGGCCTGCCCTGCTCTCCTATTTCCCCCCTTACTGGAGCAGACACTCCTCCAGCTTTCAGAGGACAAGCCTTGCTGCAGCAGTGCTACCCCTGTACTGACACTTCCCTCATCTGCCAACTTAGCAGACTTATTGGGGTGTGCCAGATCAGGACTAGCCTCCCTGGTGCTCTTCCCTCTTCCCTGCTTTCTGTCACTCAGCTGGCTGCTTCACTGTCCTGCAGCTCCAACCTAGCATCCCCCCTCTCATCTATCCCATTGAGCGTCTGCTCAGTGAGCAGGACTCCTTTCCATATTGTCAATGGGTCTCAATGTTGCCAGCTGCACATTTAGAACCAGTATCTGGGCTTCCAAATGCACAATGTGCTCTCATCTCGCACAGCAGTATGCACCCTCGACCGGCTGTTCAAGGATTTCATACATGCGGCAAGATGTACACTGGATGGCATTGGCAATAATGGAGCACATTCCTAATGGGGATTGCACCAGACGGAAAAGATAAGTAAAAATAAATAAAAAAGTATTAATAAAATATAACAGCAATTCAGTAATTCCTCCTTTGGAAACTTCCTGAATCCAAAGTCACTGAATCACAAGTCATACACTTACCACAGTTCGCACTTACACTCCGGTCACACTCAGCTCGTTCACACTCGCTCAGGCAGAAGATTTAAAAGAGATTTTTTTTTCCCTTTTACCAGCAAACCACCCTGCTGCTCAATGCACTTCCAAAAGGATTGACTTGCTGATCTGTTAAAGGGCTACACAATGATATTAGTGGTTTCGGGCGATGACTGTTTTTGACTTATTCCCATTAATGACTGCTATGTGAAACTACTAGAGTTCTAGGCAGAAATGCAACAAGATACACTTTTTACACAGATAAGGATGTGTACATCCAACTTGTGACTCCCTGGTCTCTGAATAACAGAGCTGTACTCTATTAAGACTAGAAAAACAATATTTCTCTTCTACAGATTAAAAATAATTGAAGAAATTAAAATAAAAAATTTGAGACCTTTAATTACCGTAAGTACTAGCGGAAACAGGTCTAGTGCTACCTATGTAAACGATGACACCCGACAATCATGTTGCTAGCATTCGCAGAAACTGAATAAAGGAAGCTAAAAAAATGAAAATGAACATGTCACCTGATTAATATTGCAGCATTTCTGAGAAAATAATCATTAAAAATCCATCTAGGGGCCATAATAATAGATGAGACTAGGAGGCGATTGACTAGTGTCTCACTATGTAGAGACCTATCAGTCACCTCTAATGACACTGGGCATTTGAAGGGATGATATAATCACAAGTTCAAGCCCCACAAGGAGACAAAAAAATTAATGTAAAAAAAGTTCTTAAAAACTAATAGAAATTAAAAATATCTGTGTTTCAATGTCTTATTGCAGAGAAACCCACATTTTTCTTAAAGGAAACCTGTCACGTGAAAAAACGCTATTAACATGGAGATATGGGGTTCATCTGTACGTTTATAGCTTTCTGAACCTGTCAGGTGCTGGCACTTAGATCACCATTTAGGTTTCAGTCATCTGGGTGGCGCCAGTGCGGTTTCAGTCACTACTCTGTGTATAGAAAGTGGCGGCTGTAACCTCTCCCCCTGCACTGTCTGACATTCGACCCTAATGCTGAGCCTCTGTCAGTCAGTGCCGCGGGAGTGGTTACAGCCTCCACTGCTACTCGGAGGAGTAAAGTTCATTTACTCCTGGCAGCAGGGCTCTAAGTGTAGGTGCAGGGCAGGTTCAGTACGCTATTAACCTGCAGATTAACCCCATCTCTCCAGGTTAATAGCATTTTTTCACACGATAAGGTCCCTTTAATATGTAAATTAGCTATTAAGATCTATGGGCAGGATATCGATCTCCCTGAGAATCTTCTCCAGAGTTTATTTTAAATTAAAGGGTGCATTACAAGTGTGAGACATATAATCAGGATCGGACTGGGGTGTCTGGGGCCCACAGGGGGAATGGACTCTAGGGGCCCACTCTACAGCTATATGCAAATATCTGTTAGCCATTATCCCTGTTATAGTGGAGTGTCGACTGTAAAACACAGGTGGCTCCTGTATATCTACTGTGTGCACACCATAACTGGCACGTACAATTACAGTAGTTTACATTAAAGGTGTTTCGGATCCGCAGCAGAATCCGCACTGTGTGCACATAGTTTAACTGTCAATGAGACTTCTGCACCTCGCCACAAGTATTTTGGCCCACTACTCAAGAGCAAACTGCTCCAGTTGTCTCATGTTTGAAGGTTGCCTTTTTCAGACGGCATGTTTCAGCTCTTTCCAAAGATGCTCAATAGGATTTAGGTCAGGGTTCATAGAAGGCCACTTCAGAATAGACAAATGTATTCCTCTTAGCCATTCTTGGGTGTTTTTAGCTGTGTGTTTTGGGTCATTATCATGTTGCAAGACCCATGACCTGCGACTGAGACCAAGCTTTCTGACACTGGGCAGCACATTTCTCTCTAGAATCCCTTGAAAGTCTTGAGATTTCATTGAACACTGCACAGATTGTAGACACCCTGTGCCAGATGCAGCAAAGCAGCCCCAGAACAAAGCAGAGCTTCCTCCATGTTTCACTTTAGGGACAGTGTTCTTTTCTTGATATTCTTCATTTTTCCATCAGTGAACATAGAGCTGATGTGCCTTGCCAAAAAGTTCCATTTTTGTCTCAACTGTACATAGGACATTCTCCCAGAAGCTTTGTGGCTTGTAAACATGTAGTTTGGAAAATTCCTGTCTGGCTTTTTATGATTTTTTTCATCAATGGTGTCCTCCTTGGTCCTCTCCCATGAAGTCCACTCTGGCTCATACAATGACAGATTGTCGATCTGTCACTGATGTTCCTTGAGCTTGAAGTTCACCTTTAATTTGTTTAGAACTTTTTCTGGGCTCTCTTGTTACCATTCATATTATCCGTCTCTTTGATTTGTCATCAATTTCCTGCGGTCATGTCCAGGGAGGTTGGCTACAGTCCCATGGAGCTTAAATTTCTGAATAATATGTGCAACTGTAGTCACAGGAACATCAAGCTGCTTGGAGATGGTCTTATAACTTTTACCTTTAACATTTTTGTCTGTAATTTTCTTTCTAATCTCCTGAGACACCTCTTTCCTTCGCTTCCTCTGGTCCATGTCAAGTGTGATACACACCATGTCACCAAAAAGCACAGTGAGTATGTGTAGCCCTCTATACAGGCCCACTGACTGATTCCAAGATTGTAGACACCTGTGATGCTAATTAGTGGACAAACCTTGATTTAACATGTCTCTCTTGTCACATTATTTTCAGGGGTACCATAATTTCTGTCTAGGCCTATTTCATGAGTTTTATTTTTTTTTTTAAATTCTGTGGAAGCATGGTTGAAAAGCAATGCCTGACTTTCATGTGTTCATTATCATAGATTTTTTCTTTATTATTACTTTTGTCAGATTCAAGTTATTTCTGTGACCATTGTGGGTTTTTCTGTCATTAAACGAGGGGCACCGACAATTTTGACCACGTTTGTAGGAACTACATCAGCCTTGTACTTTCTGTACTCAGCATACAAGTACTTTAGAAACTGAGCTGTTACATGATCTGGAGTTAAAAATAGTTTCCAAAATATTTTGAGGATAAAAAAAAATGCACTATCAGTTACAACCATTATATATACTGTAATACACAGACCCCATATAAAGGATATTATTGTAATTTGTTAAATACAGTTATTTGACACATTCCCTTTAAGGTGAATATTGCTTCCTCCATTCAGATGAGTTTGTTTTGTATTGTGCTGCCCTGACAATATATTCATGGTGGAACCATGTACTGTTTGGCTACTATGTTTTTCTTTTGTGATTGTAGAATTTGTATTTCTATTTTCTGTACATTATTATTGACGACGCCCATGTGACTCTAGCTTTTGTTAATAGCAGTCAGACATATGCTTTACAGCAGCTACATGGACATACAGTGGGGAAAAAAGTCTTTAGTCAGCCACCAATTGTGCAAGTTCTCCCACTTAAAAAGATTTGAGAGGCCTGTAATTGACATTATAGGTAGACCACAACTATGAGAGTCAAAATGAGAAAACAAATCCAGAAAATCACCTTGTCTGATTTGGCAGGATTTATTTTGCAAATTATGGTGGAAAATAAGTATTTAGTCATTAACAAAAGTTCATCTCAATATTTTGTTATATATCGTTTGTTGGCAATGACAGAGGTCAAACGTTTTCTGTAAGTCTTCACAAGGTTGGCACACACTGTTGGTGTTATGTTGGCCCATTCCTCCATCCAGATCTCCTCTAAAGCAGTGATGTTTTGGGCCTGTCACTGAGCAACATGAACTTTCATGTTCCTCCAAAGGTTTTCTATGGGGTTGAGATCTGGAGACTGGCTAGGCCACTCCCGGACCTTCATATGCTTCTTACGAAGCCACTCCTTCGTTGCACTGACGGTGGTCTTGGAATCATTATCATGCTGAAAGACCCATCCACCTTTCATCTTCAATGCCCTTGCTGATGTAAGGAGGTTTGCACTCAAAATCTCACGATACATGGCTCCATTCATTCATTCATGTACATGGATCAGTCGTCCTGGTCCCTTTGTAGGGAAGGTGACCTGACGGACGGATGGACATGTCAGTATAGAGAAAGATAGGTTTGCACAGTTTTAGACAGGTGTCAGTTACTACAGTGGGGAAACAGCTAGGAAAGTGTAGTGGACGTGCAGTACCTTGGGTTGACCATTAGATGGCAGGGAGGAGTGTGAGCAAAGGACTTGACATCAGCTAAGGGCTTTAGAAACCGTTGGTCATGGGGGCGGAGTTACAGTGATAGGGGACCGGGAGTGCTATAAATACGGAGGGAGGGTTCCAGAAGGTTCCAGTCCCCAGGGCGAGCTCCAGTGACAGGAGGACTGTGACAGTCTGTGCGCTGTGAAGAGCATCCAAACCAGGGGGACTGAGGAGAGAGAATGTCAGGGGGGTGGTCCTGACAGGAATACCGCAAAACAGACGAGACACAGAGATTAAACCGACGAAGCACAGAGGTTACGGACACCGTGTTAAGAAAGACGTTGTGACCAGTGAAATTACTGTTGGTTTACGGGCCTAAGGCAGCCACAGTGACGGATCTGTCAAAAGCGTTAACAAGAGTAAGGGGACGGTACGTATATATACGTCCCTGACGAAAGTGCGGTGTTCTGTGGCGTATTGTAACCAGAGAGCCCTGAGGAAAGATTGCGGAGTGCTGTGAGGCTGTCAGGCGGACAGCGGTCGAATAAAGCTTGGACCTGTTGCACCCAGTATCTGTCACCATCTTGTCTCTGTTTCGTCTCTGCGCAGTAAGAAGAGGGACCACCCCCCAGCTTGGCTCACCGACCCTACATTTGGCGTAGTCGGCAGGATCGCCGCCGCTATTACCCCATCTTCTGCGGCAGGCCTGCCTCAAGTAATGGGAAGAGATTTGGACTATGTTGCGTGGAGTGAAAACACCTCTGGATTACAACTGGCTTACCTGTGGAT
The DNA here is from genome assembly GCF_039654945.1 of Dendrobates tinctorius. Taxonomy (NCBI): domain Eukaryota; kingdom Metazoa; phylum Chordata; class Amphibia; order Anura; family Dendrobatidae; genus Dendrobates; species Dendrobates tinctorius. The sequence continues at coordinate 27,352,902 of NW_027361703.1, read as the reverse complement.
TACAAATTGGGAGCGCTGTGGTGACTCAGTGGTGCTGACAGAAGATCCGGGGCGGTACCAGGTGCTGCGCAAGATGGCGGCATTGCTACAATGCAGGGGAGAGGTCAGAGTGTTTGCAGTCGTGTTGAATGGACTGGGGCCCCCTCCAACGTATCCCCGTGGACAGCAGTATGTGCCCGGAGGCCGACGCTCCCATGTACTGGACCCTGGCAGATGGGTGGAAAGGTCTGCCAACGCCCCACCCAGCAGGAGGAGTGGCACAGAAGAAAAGCTTGGCTGCAGATGTCTGGCGCCATTCGATTGCTGCCCAACGGACGGTATGAGATGCTGTGGGTGTCGGGGCATCGGCCACCTGGAGTAGCAATGGCGGCGGGAGATGGAGCTGTGCCAAAAGTCACCCTCAGAGTCACGGGTGAGCAGCGGGATACTGAGCTGGGGAGCGGAGCCTGAGCAGAGTCATCGAGAGCGGCCGCCACCAATACCAGCAGAGGACTTCTCAGCGGAGCGCCCGAGTCCGGAGGGGAAGGCGCGCAGGACAGTGGAGCAAGGAACGGAGGCTACGGGGGAAACCGTGTGATGATGGGATGGAGGCTGCAGCGCCAGGGAAGGTGAGCGTACCCCCTCCCCTATCAGTGCCTCCGCAAGCGGCCCCCACCATTCGGCTGCAGCACGCGGCCCCCTGTGCACCGGAAGGCCTAGTTACCACGGGCCCCGTGGTGTATGCGGAGCTGAGCGAGGCCCCCGCTCAAGTCCCTGAGCTACCCTGCCCGGAGCTACCAGTGCGGCGCTCATCCGGAGAAGACGCTGCTGCGCTCCCCTTGCCAAGAGTAGCTGCCTTGTTGGAACCGGCCGTTACTCCGGCTCCGTTGGAAGTAATGAATGCGGCCTGTCCTGAGGCCGCGTTAATGCCGGTGCTGGAGTCGTTTGCGGCCGGTTTAGCGGATCCTGTGATTCTAATCCCCGAGGACCCGGTTGTCCCCGTTTGCCATCTGACCCCAATGGCTGTTGGGCCGCAAAGATCATCAGCAGCTCCTGTCCCACGGTCTTTTTCGGCGGAGTCCCGCCCACCGGACTCCAGGGCCCGTGCTGTACCCTCTGTGTGGGTGGCAGAGGTGATCAAAAAGAAGAAGGCCCGGGAGCAGGAAGTGTGGAACCTGCTCCACACTCAAGGAGAGGCCGGCATGGAAAAAGAGAGGTCTAAGGGACGGCTGGTCTATACCAATCTGGACCGGGGATACGGGTTTATCCGTGACGAAACAGGCCAGAAGGTTTACATTAATGTGGCCTCAATTCGCCATGGTCGGGCTCTACATGAAGGGGACTTAGTGTCCTACTATAAGGAGTACTGCCCCCGCGGGTATTATGCGGTGGCTGTGCTAGCGGAGCCCGAAGGAAGCGAATCCCCGTAAAGAGGACTTGAATGGACACCCTCAGTATTCCCGGAACTCCACGGCTGTGGGGTCCCTCACTACTGACCGCTAGAAGGCGGATTGAACTGTCAGGAGTTCGTAGCAGCGTTGTGCAGGTTATAAGGACAGTTGCGTTTAGAGTGAAAAAAAAATGTTTTGTTGTTGTTTATCTGATGCAACTATATTTTCTCTCTTTCTTTCTTCTTTCTATGTTCCTTGTATGGAAAGTATACGTAAAATGTTTGCCTGACAGAACGGGGAAACGGAAAAGCGGAGGAGTGTCCAGGTCCAAGGAAGGGGGGAGGACGGAAGGGGATCTGCAATGTTATGTTGTTATATGTTGGTTTTAAAAGCAAAGGAAAATGAAAAAAAAACATATAAAAATGGGGTACTTGTGATATTGTAAAGTTATTTTGTTGTATAAGATGCACAAGTAAAGGCAACAGGTCCGGGCAAGAGAAGGTCTGAGGGACCAACGGGAAGTGTGAGATCCGAAGAGGGGTCTATGTGTGAAGAGGGTCTGGGAGACCGAGACGCCAACCATGACCTGTAACTGAAAGAAGGGTAAAAGATGGAAGACGTGAGAAAGACAGCCGTCTGTTATGATTGAGTCACCGTAGGAGGCAAAAATAGAAATGCTAGCTAAGTCCAGAAAACCAGAGAAGTTGGCAGCTATCGGATTGCAGACCCCTGAACCTATCAACACAACTAGCAGTAGCCGTGGGGGGCTCCTACAATGCCCTAGGCCCCTCGATCACAGCCGGAGGACTACATAGCCTAAAGACAGAAAGGGAAATCTAAACTGCCCCAGAGCAGACCCCAAAGCAAAAGGCAGCCCCCCACATATAATGACGGTGAAGCAAGAGGAAAGAACAAAACACAGACAGAAAGATAGACTGAGCAAAGATGGGGCCCAAGCTAGCTTAGATAGGAAAGGACAGGAAGGCTGCTGTCTGCAATCCGTGAAAAAACTCTATGAAAATAAGAGCCAACAAACTGACAGTAAAAAGGCCCTGAAGACGCTAGGCTTCAAAAAAGCTATGTCAGTACTCAGGAATATTCTGAAGACAGAGCAACAGGCAAAAGGAGATTCAGCTCACCCCAGCAGGGAATGGCAGAATCCAGAAAAGCAAGGAAAACAAAACACTAATGCAAAAAGGCAAAGCAGAAATCTTAGCTTTAGATGAGCAGGAATCAGACTGGTTTCCTAGAAGTCCACAGAGAAATCACCCGCAGGCCAGAAGGGCGTCGGCAGCCTTATATCCAGTCATTAACTCCACTCAGCCAGTCATCATCATCAGCCCCAGGTGTTTGACAATCAGGCTCACTACCTTTCTTCACCAGAAGAGGGAGTTCCTCGGGCCTCAGTAGTGAAGGGGAAAATGAACTCACAACAGTACCTCAACCTTGAGGAGGGGTCACCGAACCCTCAACCACGCCACCAGGGCGATCAGGGTGAGCCCGATGAAAGGCACGCACCAATCTTTTGGCATGAATATCAGAGGCAGAGACCCAGGAATTATCCTCCTGACCATAACCCTTCCACTTAACCAAATAATGGAGTCTCCGTCTAGCCAGACGGGAATCCAGTACTTTCTCTACCTCATATTCCATGTTACCTTCAACCAATACAGGGTCTGGAGGTGCAACCCCAGGAACAACAGGTTCAACAAACCTCTTCAACAAAGATTTATGGAACACATTATGGATTTTAAATGTGACAGGAAGAGCCAAACGAAAGGAGACCGGATTAATAATCTCCAAAATCTTGTAAGGTCCAATAAATCTAGGCTTAAACTTAGGAGAAGCCACCTTCATAGCAATATTTTTTGATGATAACCACACCATATCACCAACCTTAAATTGGGGACCAATGGTCCTATGTCGGTTGGAAAACCGCTGGGCCTTTTCCTGGGAGAGAGATAACTTATCCACCACTTGGTCCCAGATCTGGTGCATTCTCTCCACCACAGTGTCAACCCCTGGGCAGGCAGAGGGCTCCACCTGCCCTGAAGAAAATCGAGGATGAAACCCAAAGTTACAAAAAAAAGGAGACATCAAAGTGGCAGAACTAGCTCTATTATTTAAAGCAAATTCGGCCAAGGGCAAAAATGAAACCTAATCATCCTGATCAGCAGAAATAAAACATCTCAAATATGACTCCAAGGTCTGGTTTGTTCTCTCTGTCTGCCCATTGGTCTGAGGGTGAAAAGCAGAGGAGAAGGACAACTGAATTCCCAGCTTGGAACAGAAAGTTCTCCAAAATCTGGACACAAACTGGACTCCTATGTCAGATACAATGTTCTCAGGAATCCCGTGCAAGCGAACCACCTGTTGTAAAAACAGGGGCACCAATTCAGAAGAAGACGGCAACTTAGGTAGTGGTACAAGATGAACCATCTTAGAGAACCTATCACAAATCACCCAAATAACAGTCATCCTTTGAGAGACAGGCATATCAGAGATGAAATCCATTGAAATATGGGTCCATGGCCTCTTGGGGACAGGCAAAGGCATCAACAACCCACTAGAGCGAGAACACGATTTAGACCGGGAGCACGTCCCACAGGACTGCACAAAATTCCTGACATCACGAGACAAGGAGGGCCACCAAAAAGACCGACTCACCAGATCTCTAGTACCAAAAATACCTGGATGACCAGCCAAAGCAGAGCAATGAACTTCAGACATCACTCTCTTCTTCCACTGGTCAGGAACATACAACTTTCCACTGGGACAATGCTCAGGTTTGTCCTCCTGGAACTCTTCCAGAGCACATCTCAAATCGGGCGAGATGGCAGAAAGAACTACCCCTTCGCCTAAGATGGTAGCAGGCTTGGTCACCACAGGAGAATCAGCAAAGAAGCTCCTAGAGAGGGCGTCAGCCTTGACATTCTTAGTTCCAGGAAGAAAAGAAACCACAAAATCAAAACGTGTAAAAAACAAGGCCCACCTAGCCTGTCTAGGGTTCAAGCGCTTCGCCGACTCTAGGTAGATCAAATTCTTGTGGTCAGTGAGGACCACGACTTGATGCTTAGCTCCCTCCAACCAATGTCTCCACTCCTCAAATGCCCATTTCATGGCTAACAGTTCCCGATTCCCCACATCATAGTTACGTTCAGATGGAGAGAACTTTCAGGAAAAGAAAGCACAGGGATTCATTTTAGATGTTACAGGATCCTTTTGAGACAAAACAGCTCCTGCACCAATCTCAGAAGCATCCACCTCTACCTGGAACGGAAGTGAGACATCAGGATGCCGCAAAACCGGGGCGGAGGTGAATCTTCGCTTCAGCTCCTGCAAGGAAGAAACAGCCTCCGGAGACCAATTTAACACATCAGCACCCTTCTTAGTCAAATCAGTCATTGGCTTGGCAATACTAGAAAATTTTGCTATAAATTTCCGATAAAAATTAGCAAAACCCAAAAACTTCTGGAGGGCCTTCAAAGAAGTGGGCTGAACCCAATCGTAAATGGCCTGTACCTTGGCCGGGTCCATTTCAATAGTTGACGGGGACAAAATAAATCCCAAAAAAGAAATTCTCTGTACTCCAAAAAGGCATTTAGATCCTTTGACATACAGGGAATTCTCCCTCAAGATCCGGAACACAGTCCGAATATGTTCCACATGAGAATCCCAATCCTTGGAGATCAAAATATCATCCAGATAGATAATCAAAAATTTATCGACTAAATCTCGGAAAATATCGTTCATGAAGCACTGGAAGACAGAAGGGGCATTAGTGAGCTCAAAAGGCATCACCAGGTACTCAAAATGTCCCTCCGGAGTATTAAACGCCGTCTTCCATTCATCCCCATGCTTAATGCGAATAAGATTATACGCCCCCCCTGAGGTCAAGCTTGGTAAACCAGCAAGCACCTTTAACTCTGAAGAATAGATCAGAAATCAGGGGTAACGGATACTGATATTTAACAGTAATTTTGTTGAGAGCACGATAATCAATACTAGGTCTTAATGATCCATCCTTTTTGGCTACAAAAAAAACCCGGCACCTAAGGGTGACGAGGATGGTCTAATATGACCCTTCTCCAACGCCTCCTTAATATAGGATCGCATAGCCTCGTGCTCGGGTACAGATAAATTGAAGAGCCGACCCTTGGGAAATTTACACCCCGGGCTCAGTTCAATAGCACAGTCATAACTCCTATGAGGAGGCAGAGACGCAGACTCATTCTCACTAAATACATCATAAAAGTCCGCCAAATAATCAGGAACATCATGCGACTGAGGAGAGGTGGAAAACACCGGAGCCTCACTAAAGGCACACCGACAACCCCAATTCACCACAGACACAGATTTCCAATCCAACACTGGATTATGAATTTGTAACCAGGGAAACCCCAGAACAATAGTATCATGCAGATTATGTAACACCAAAAACCTGCAATTTTCTTGATGGTCTGGGGCGACCCGCATTACCACCTGGGTCCAAAACTGAGGTTTATTTTTAGCCAAAGGAGTAGCATCAATCCCCCTCAAAGGGATAGGCGTCTGCAGAGGTGTCATCGGAAATCCACAACGTTTAGCAAAATCCAAGTCCATTAGGTTTAGAGCTGCTCCCGAATCGACAAAAGCCTTGGCGGAAAATGTGGACAGGGAGCAGATCAGAGTAATAGCCAGAAGAAACTTAGGTTGAACACCACCAACAGAAAACGTGTGTGCAAAGCGTTTCTCGCGTTTAGGACAGACAGAAATAATATGCGAGGCATCTCCACAGAAAAAACACAGCTTATTACGCCTTCTGAACTCCTGACGCTGCTCTCTGGAAAAAACTCTATCACATTGCATAGGTTCAGACATCTGTTCAACAGGTGGCAACACCTCTCGTGCAGCTCTGCGTTCGCGTAAACGCCGATCAACCTGAATGGCTAAAGACATAGAATCGTCAAGACCAGAGGGAACAGGAAATCCCACCATTGTATCTTTTATGGCTTCTGACAACCCCTTCCGAAAGAGAGCAGCCAAGGCATTATCATTCCAGGTAGTAAGTACTGCCCACTTTCGGAATTTTTGACAGTACAATTCTGCAGAATCACGACCCTGGTTCAATGCCAGCAGGGTCTTTTCAGCCTGATCAATGGCATTAGGTTCGTCATACAACAACCCCAAGGCCTGAAAAAATGCGTTCACATTAGTCAGAATAGGATCATCTGGTTTCAAAGAAAACGCCCAATCCTGGGGATCGCCACGCAGCAAAGAGATGACAATTTTAACCTGCTGTGCGGAGCTCCCTGACGAGTTAGGCTGCAAGGCAAAAAATAATTTACAATTATTTTTGAAATTCAAAAATTTAGACCGATCCCCAAAAAATACATCAGGTGTAGGAATCTTTGGTTCAGCAGCCTGTGAATGAGCAAGGTAGGCGGAAATTCCCCGCACTTCCGCAGCGAGCTGCTCCACACGATCAGACAATTGCTTTATCTCCATTGAGAGAAAAAAAAAAAATTCCCCCTACGGCCTCAGAGATATAGAGGAAAAAATATACACACCCTTTTTTTTTTTTTTATACAATTCTTTCCTGCTATTGAGTACCCTAGAATCTGCGGTATGGAGGGTGATTCTGTTATGATTGAGTCACCGTAGGAGGCAAAAATAGAAATGCTAGCTAAGTCCAGAAAACCAGAGAAGTTGGCAGCTATCGGATTGCAGACCCCTGAACCTATCAACACAACTAGCAGTAGCCGTGGGGGGCTCCTACAATGCCCTAGGCCCCTCGATCACAGCCGGAGGACTACATAGCCTAAAGACAGAAAGGGAAATCTAAACTGCCCCAGAGCAGACCCCAAAGCAAAAGGCAGCCCCCCACATATAATGACGGTGAAGCAAGAAGAAAGAACAAAACACAGACAGAAAGATAGACTGAGCAAAGATGGGGCCCACACTAGCTTAGATAGGAAAGGACAGGAAGGCTGCTGTCTGCAATCTGTGAAAAAACCCTATGAAAATAAGAGCCAACAAACTGACAGTAAAAAGGCCCTGAAGACGCTAGGCTTCAAAAAAGCTATGTCAGTACTCAGGAATATTCTGAAGACAGAGCAACAGGCAAAAGGAGATTCAGCTCACCCCAGCAGGGAATGGCAGAATCCAGAAAAGCAAGGAAAACAAAACGCTAATGCAAAAAGGCAAAGCAGAAATCTTAGCTTTAGATGAGCAGGAATCAGACTGGTTTCCTAGAAGTCCACAGAGAAATCACCCACAGGCCAGAAGGGCGTCGGCAGCCTTATATCCAGTCATTAACTCCACTCAGCCAGTCATCATCATCAGCCCCAGGTGTTTGACAATCAGGCTCACTACCTTTCTTCACCAGAAGAGGGAGTTCCTCGGGCCTCAGTAGTGAAGGGGAAAATTAACTCACAACAGCCGTCCTAGGTCAGGTCCCCAACACCACGGACACCCCTGAAGGAGGAAGGCGGGCGCTGGTAATGATCTGGTAAGTGTGATACCTCGATCATTGCGTACCGAATAGTGGAAGGTAACAGTAGGGGAAGGCACACGCCATAGAGAGAATATGGGTGTACCTAGCCCAATTTGAAAGATGTTGTCATGTGGCGTGCGCGCTGGTGAGTAGCAGTAGGCTGCTCAGAGCATAGTGCTCCCAGTATGGTTCGGCCCCCCGCAGGTAGTGGGTTTGGCCCAACAGCTGGTCCGACAACAGAGTGTAGGTGAAGCTTCAGAACGACGAAGGCAGAGATGACGATTGTCGAGGACGACAATGGACAAAGGAAGGGGGAGTGTAGAGAAGGTGACCTGACGGACGGATGGACGTGTCAGTATAGAGAAAGATAGGTTTTTCACAGTTTAGACAGGTGTCAGTTACTACAGTGGGGAAACAGCTAGGAAAGTGTAGTGGACGTGCAGTACCTTGGGTTGACCATTAGATGGCAGGGAGGAGTGTGAGCAAAGGACTTGACATCAGCTTAGGGCTTTAGAAACCGTTGGTCATGGGGGCGGAGTTACAGTGATAGTGGACCGGGAGTGCTATAAATACTGAGGGAGGGTTCCAGAAGGTACCAGTCCCCAGGGGGAGCTCCAGTGACAGGAGGACTGTGACAGTCTGTGCGCTGTGAAGAGAATCCAAACCAGGGGGACTGAGGAGAGAGAACATCAGGGGGGTGGTCCTGACAGGAATACCGCAAAACAGACGAGACACAGAGATTAAACCGACGAGGCACAGAGGTTACGGACACCGTGTTAAGAAAGACGTTGTGACCAGTGAAATTACTGTTGGTTTACGGGCCTAAGGCGGCCACAGTGACGGATCTGTCAAAAGCGTCAACAAGAGTAAGGGGACGGTATGTATATATACGTCCCTGACGAAAGTGCGGTGTTCTGTGGCGTATTGTAACCAGAGAGCCCTGAGGAAAGATTGCAGAGTGCTGTGAGGCTGTCAGGCGGACAGCGGTCGAATAAAGCTTGGACCTGTTGCACCCAGTATCTGTCTCCATCTTGTCTCTGTTTCGTCTCTGAGCGGTAAGAAGAGGGACCACCCCCCAGCTTGGCCCACCGACCCTACACCTTTGCAGAGAAGCAGCCGCAAAGCATGCTTCACTGTAGGTATGGTGTTCTTTGGATGCAGCTCAGCATTCTTTCTCCTCCAAACACAACGAGTTTTGTTTCTACAAACAGTTCTACTTTGGTTTCATCAGACCATATGACATTCTTCCAATAATCTTCTGGATAATCCAAATGCTCTCTAGCAAACTTCAGACATGTACTGATTTAATCAGGGGGACACGTCTGGCACTGCAAGATCTGAGTCCCTGGCGGCGTAGTGTGTTACTGATGGTAGTCTTTGTTACGGTGGTCCCAGCTCTATGCAGGTCATTCACTAGGTCCCCCCATGTGATTCTGGGTTTTTTGCTCACCATTCTTCTGATCATTTTGACCCCACGGGGTGAGATCTTGTGTGGAGCCCCATATCAATGGAGATTATCAGTGGTCTTGTATGTCTTCCATTTTCTTATTATTGCTCCCACAGTTGATTTCATCACACCAAGCTACTTGCCTATTGCAGATTCAGTCTTCCCAACCTGGTCCAGGGCTACAATTTTGTTTCTGGTGTCCTTTGACAGCTCTTTGGTCTTCACCATAGTTGAGTTTTGAGTGTGACTGTTTGAGGTTGTGGACAGGTGTTTTATACTGATACAAGTTCAAATAGGTGCCATTACTACAGGTAATGAGTGGAGGACAGAGGAGCCTCTTAGGCTAGTTTCACACTTGCTTTTTTTTGCAGCGCGTTTTTCCCGCAAAAAAATGCATTGAAAAAACTCATACAAACGCATACAGATGCTGCGTTTTTTTCAAGCATTTTTATGAGCATGCATGAAAAAATCGCAGCGTTTTTATTCGTTTGTATGCGTTTTTAGTGCGTTTTTACCGCGTTTGCGTTTTTTCCAACATTAGGTGGCCCCTCACACTAACCCAAACCATGACTTTACTAACCCTAACCCTGACCCTGACCCTAACCCTAACCCTTAACCAAACCATACCCTGATCCTAACCCTAACCCTAACCCTGACCCTAACCCTAACCCTAACCCTGACCCTAACCCTAACCCTGACCCTGACCCTAACCCTAACCCTTAACCAAACCATACCCTGATCCTAACCCTAACCCTGACCCTAACCCTAACCCTAACCCTGACACTAACCCTAACCCTGACCCTAACCCTAACCCTAACCCTGACCCTAACCCTAACCCTGACCCTAACCCTAACCCTAACCCTTAACCAAACCATACCCTGATCCTAACCCTAACCCTAACCCTAACCCTGACCCTGACCCTAACCCTAACCCTTAACCAAACCATACCCTGATCCTAACCCTAACCCTGACCCTGACCCTAACCCTAACCCTGACCCTAACCCTAACCCTGACACTAACCCTAACCCTGACCCTAACCCTAACCCTGACCGTAACCCTGACCCTAACCCTTAACCAAACCATACCCTGATCCTAACCCTAACCCTAACCCTGACCCTAACCCTAACCCTAACCCTGACCCTAACCCTGACCCTAACCCTAACCCTGACCCTGACCCTAACCCTAACCCTTAACCAAACCATACCCTGATCCTAACCCTAACCTTAACCCTGACCCTAACCCTAACCCTAACCCTGACCCTAACCCTAACCCTGACCCTAACCCTAACCCTGACCCTAACCCTAACCCTAACCCTTAATCAAACCATACCCTGATCCTAACCCTAACCCTGACCCTAACCCTAACCCTGACCCTGACCCTAACCCTAACCCTTAACCAAACCATACCCTGATCCTAACCCTAACCCTGACCCTAACCCTAACCCTGACCCTAACCCTAACCCTGACCCTAACCCTATCCCTAACCCTTAACCAAACCATACCCTGATCCTAACCCTAACCCTGACCCTGACCCTAACCCTAACCCTGACCCTGACCCTAACCCTAACCCTTAACCAAACCATACCCTGATCCTAACCCTAACCCTAACCCTGACCCTGACCCTAACCCCCCTTAACTAACCCTAACTCTAACCCAAACCCCTAAATTCCATTGTCTAAACTAATGGTAAAAAAAAAAACGCATGTGCAAAAAAAGCATACATAAGCATGCCAATGCGCACATATGCTCACCATAGACTTATAATGGGTGTCTTGCTGTAAAAAAACGCATTGCGCGCGCATGCATTTTTTTGAGGCAAGTCGGACGCCCAAAAAATGCAACAGGTTGCATTTTGTGCGCCCGAGCGCATACCGCAAAAAAACGCATGCGCGGAAAAACGCGTACAAACGCATGTGTATGCGCACATAAGCGCATCCCATGCAAAGTATAGGAAAAAAAAACGCATGCGCTATTTAGCGCTAAAATACCGCGAAAAAAAACGCAAGTGTGGAACCAGCCTTAAAGAAGCAGATACAGGTCTGTGAGAGGCAGAAATGCTGCATGTTTTTAGGTGACCAAATACTTATTTTCCACTGTAATTTGCTAAATAAATCTTGTCAAATCATACTAGGTGATTTTCTGGATTTGTTTTCTCATTTTGACTCTCATAGTTGTGGTCTACCTATGATGTCAAGACAGGCCTCTCTCATTTTTTTAAGTGGGAGAACTTGCACAATTGGTGGCTGACTAAATACTTTTTTCCCCACGCTAGGAAGCAGTGGAAGGAGATGTTCATTGAAGTCAATAGACGATTTCTAAAAATGTTCTGTGACCTGTGCAAGGTGATTGTTCAAGGAGGAAGAAATAGGATATCTGTGGTCAGCATTAATTGTAAGTGGTCTGAGCCCCAGGTCTGTGTGCAGTAAATGCTGCTGTTAGAATGAGGTCCTGGGAAAGAGAGGATGAGGGGAAAAAGAGGGAGAATGCTATCTAAGCGTAGTAAATGAGTAAGTCTTGCTTGGTGAGAAAAGTACAACTTGAATCTTGCTCCCCTAGTGTGATTGTGCAAGGAGGCACAACACTAGAAAAAGTTTGCAGACAAGGGTGATCCTTCCACTGGTATGCTGCCTTTCTGTGGTAACATAAAGGTGGTTTTCCTCTCCCAGAAAAAAATTTCTCTACGTGGGTAAATGTGAATAAAGATGTTTCATGGTGCTTCCTTCCTTAACCCCTTTCTAACCTTGGACGCAATAGTACGTCCAAGGTCAGATTCCCACTTTGAAGAGGGCTCCGGCGGTGAGCCCGCATCAAAGCAGGGACATGTCAATCCGTTTTCCATCCGTTTTTTTATGGATGCATTCTGTGTCATAGAACACTGTAAATGGTCTTGTAAATAACTGTAGAAAAATAGTTGCAGAGAAAAAAAACGCATTGCATACGGATGTCATACAGATGCCATACGGATGCTATGTGAGAAAAATCGCACTGTACTTGCATGACATCATGACACTAGTATGACACTTGTCCATTTTTTCAGTCCAGAAATCAGACTGTTTTTTTTCTCGCAAGTGGGTATGAGCCCATACAGAGGCGATCTGATCATCGCCTCTATGTAGCAGAGCTAATCAGGTTGTGGCAGTTCTAGTCTCCCATGAGACTATTAAATCATGCAAAAAGAAAAAAAAATGTGTTTAAAAAAAAAAATATATATATAAAAGTTCAAATCACCCCCCTTTTTCCCCTTTCAAAATAAAACAATAAAAATAAAATCAAACATACACATATTTGGTATCGCCGTGTTCAGAATCACCCTAACTATCAATAAAAAAGACTAACCTGATCGCTAAACGGCTTAGCGAAAAAAAGTAAAAGCGCCCGAATTACGTTTTTTTGGTCGCCTCGACATTGCATTAAAATGCAATAACGGATGATCAAAAGTTTGTATCTGCACCAAAATGGTATCATTAAGAATGTCAGCTCGGCATGCAAAAAATATGCCCTCACCTAACCCGAGATCATGAAAATTGGAGATGCTATGGGTATTGGAAAATGGCGCAATTTTTTTTTTTAACAAAGTTTGGAATTTTTTTTCACCACTTAAATAAAAAAAAACCTAGACATGTTTGAACTCATAATGACCTGGAGAATCATAATGGCAGGTCAGTTTTAGCATTTAGTGAATCTAGTAACAAAGCCAGACAAAAAACAAGTGTGGGATTGCACTTTTTTTGCAATTTCACCACACTTGGAATTTGTTTCCCATTTTCTAGTACATGATATGGTAAAGTCAATGGTGTCATTCAAAAGTACAACTCGCCCTGCAAAAAACAAGCCCTCTCATGGCCATATTGACAGAAAAATAAAAAAAGTTATGGCTCTGGGAAGAAGGGGAGCAAAAAAAGAAAAAGCAAAACTAAAAAGCACCAAATGTCTTAAAAAATGTTTACCAGAAAAACTGAATTCAAACAATATTCTGAGGGAACATTTACTTAGTTTATGGGTGCTAGGTCATATTCTGAGGGAACATTTACTTAGTTTATGGGTGCTTCAATTCATTTTTTGGATATATATTTTTTTAACACTTGCATTAGTCCTTTTCCATCAGTCTTCCATTGCTCTTTTTATGACTGGAATCCTGCGAAAAGAAGAAATCTGATGGCGCCATTAGGGTTATTCAGATGGATGAGCTATGGAGCAGAATCTTTGTGACTGACCCACTCATTTAAATGGGGTTTGCAGAAATCAATGCGCTTTCCACCAAAATAATCACGTGCTGATGAATAAAAGGGATTTTCAGTCTTGGAGATTGCTGATAGACATCTGCTTCAACTCCGGCAACAATTAAGAGACCACTGTACAGTTTTATAAAAATCAGCTCAGCTTCTCTACATGTCTGACAGCCAATCCATTTCAGTGTCAGTTGAATTCCAACCAGAGTACACCTCATTCTACTTAATGTGCTTCTGATTAGGTGATCACCTGAACCAAATCTTATTTAACGAAGGAAAGTATAAAAAAAACCCTGCTGTGGTGTTCGCAATCCTCTTGCAATAGGACAAGCTGGATGGCAAAACAAGTGCTAGTAATATCCCAAAAGTAATGGGAATGAAAAAATAACTTTTAACAATGCAAAAGGAGTAGAAAAGAAAAGTCTTGAGTGAGGAAAATAAGGGCTCAATTCTGGCTTTACTAGCAGAGGGATACAGTGAGCATCATGTTGCCTCCATCCTTAAAATTTCTAAGACGGCAATCCAGTTACAACACGGTCAAGCAGCAGACATTGGGGACAACAAAGCTACAGACCAGCAGAGGGCAAAAATGACTCTCCACAGGATGACATCAAGTGACCTACAAAAGGAATGGCAAATGACAGCTGGGTGAAGTGCACGGCAAGAACAGTTCGTAACAGGCTCCTAGAGGCAGGGCTCAAGTCATGTAAAGCTAGAAAAAAGCCTTTCATCAATGAGAAGCAAGGGAGAGCCAGGCTGAAGTTTGCCAAAGACCATAAAGATTGGACAATAGGGGACTGAAGTAAGGAAATCTTCTCTGATGAGTACAATTTTCAGCTTTGTCCAACACCTGGTCATCTCATGGTTAGACGGAGACCTGGAAAGGCGTACAAGCCACAGTATCTTGCACCCACTGTGAAATTTTGTGGAGGATCGGTGATGATCTGGGGATGCATAAAGGGTACTGGAGTGAAGTTCGTTGGATGTAGTGAAGAGCTGGAGGCAGAGAAGGGGTTAACAGAATTTACTTAAACAGTTTATTGACGTACAAGTAATACTTCGCACAGGGAGATGAGATCAACAACAAAATGGCACAGGAACACTGAGCGCAACAACAGAATTCAAACAAAAACACAATATTTGGGGGAAAAGGGGCATGAAAGAGGTAACTTATTGCTTGAAGATCTTGTTGGGGAAAGGCTGGAATATCTCCCGCCGGTGTCATAGATCGTGGACAATGTCTCTAGCTCTGTTACGGAGGAACGAAATGCACTGTCTTCCGACCGTGCCAATGCGTCTGGGCTTGACTTGAGTACGTTGGCATGTAGAAACAGTCTCTTTTGTTGATTCCTCTGGGATGGCGCAGAACACGAACAGCATTCAGGCACACAGGCCCGGCATCATGCAAACCTCTGACCTAATCGCTATGAACAGAGGGAGAAAAATTATCTTTAACTGGGAGCAAGAAGGACCTGACCAGTACAGGAACGTCCGGGTACAGCTCAGTAAAGACACAGTCCGTTGGTGAGTCAATCCGCAGGGAACTAGGGGATGAGGCATTCGCAGTCGGAGCAGTGGGGAGGAAGTCAATCTTCTCCTTGTTGTCCTGTCGCCTTCCCACCAAATCTCTGTCAATCCCGCGCTCATCCCTTTTTATTTTCCCACTCCCCCTGCTGTCCACTGCAAAGGTCCTCCCCACTCAGATGAATTTTCCCCCGGCAATAGTGGTGACAGTCCCGATAGTTCTGGCCCCAAAGTGTACAGGGAACCGCCGACTCTGTCCTGGCTCATCTTCTTACAGATGCTTCAGCAAGGCTGTAATTGGGCAGGTTAATCTTTGTGAAGGACGTATGAATCAAGCCGCATACAAGGCTATCCTGGAAAAACAGTTGATTGCTTTTGCTCAGGCAATGTTCCCCAACTCTGAGGACTGGCTTTTCCAGCAGGACAATGCGCCATGCCTCACAGCTAGGTCAATCAATGTGTGGATGAAGGACCACCACATTAAATCCCTGTCATGGCCAGCCCAATCTCCAGACCTGAACCCCATTGAAAACCTCTGAAATGTAATCAAGAGGAAGATGGATAGTCACAAGCCATCAAAGAACTGCTTAAATTTTTGTACCAGGAGTGGCATAAGGTCACCCAAAAGCAGTGTGAAAGACTGGTGGAAAGCATGCAAAGACGCATGAAAGTTGTGATTAAAAATGATGGTTATTCCACAAAATATTGATTTCTGAACTCTTCCTGAGTTAAAACAATAGTATTGTTGTTTCTAAATTATTATGAACTTGTTTTCTTAGCATTATTTGAGGTCTGAAAACAGTGCATTTTTTTGTTACTTTGACCATTTCTCATTTTCTGAAAATAAATACAAAATTTATTGCTAGGAAATTCGAAGACATGTCAGTAGTTTATAGAATAGAAGAGCAATATACATTTTACTAATATACCTATAAAGAGAAAAAACAGACAAAGTTGAAATTTTGCAGTGTTCTCTTAGTTTTGCAAGGGCTGTATATGTGAACGGCCTATAAGTTAAATGGGTAAGAAATCCTAAAATTCCATGGTGGATCAAATGGATTACTATGGATTCTATAGCCATGGACACCATTGCCCTAGTATGAGAGGAACATTACTGATGGCGTTATTACTTAGTTAAGTGATCTCTGTTGAGCCGACATGCTCAATGGAAAATAATGTAAAATTCACTGCTTCAATGTAATAAATAAATGAGAAAACTCCTGTCCTTTCTACGACCTGCTTTTTGATGAGATTTTTTTTCTCGAGGTTTGTAGTGAGACTAGCAATATCCAACATGAAAGTGTTTTTCTCAATTCCTTTGTGATTTTCTACAATTCTTCAAAGTATGTTCTACAGTTTTATTCTCTAAGGAAGATAATAAAATCTTTAATACACACAGAAACAAAAGAAGGTTAGCTGAATACTCTGACTTCGGTTAATACTGAGGGTTACATAGAGTTTTTACGAGCTACCATAAAGGATGACTTTGTACCTTAGAATGTATCCACCTGTACACAGTGTTGGACTGGGGTGCCAGGAGCCCACCAGTAACATTGACTTTGGGGGGGGCCCACTTTCACCTGCATACAAATATTACATTACCCTCATTCACAAATTTACCTATATCTCTATATAATAATAAACTGGGTAGTTTGGTTAATGAATGGAAATTGGAGAGGAAAGTACCACTACAAAGAGCGCACACTGAACCAATAATAGTGAAACTGGAAAATATTTTATTGATACAAGAGTTACACACTAAAATCATGATAAAAACATGACAGGCATCCCAAACATACATAATAATTTGATATAACACATAATAGACATATGCAATATAAGTACCTAAATATAGTCTGACCAAAATTATAAAAATAAAGCAATCGACCTCCCTATCACTGGACTCATGAGGACCATGTAGCCCTGACACTACATAGCCACTGGGTGGACTACAACCATCCCATAAGAACATCCATGCTGCCAGGTTAGAATACACGAGCCATGATAAGCCCAAGGGAAACCCTGCAATTATAGGCAATGCCAAGATATACAAGAACAAGACAACATCCACCCCCCAGTGGGAGATTAGAAACTGCGATAAGAACCAGACAATTGGGCGCCCTGCCCAGGACCATACCCCACGCATATTGCCGCAACCCGTACGGCTTCGTCAGGGGAAATGACTAGACCATGGTCCAAGGTGTTTTAAATACCTTGCTGGAGTTAAAGTGGGCATTCACGTGTACCGCAAAAAGTCCCCTCCATCCGGCAGCCCCGATAGAAACATGCAGACCGGCGTCCCGGTCACATGACCTAAAGAGGTATGGCCGCCGCGCATGCGCTGTGTGGATCTATGTAGGACATCAGTAACAGCCCCACAGCGCATGCGCCCAGTGAAACGCACAGTGATTTGCTTATGAACCACTAGGAATGTGCGCATGCGTCCAGTGGGACGCAGACCAGCCTATATGAGGCGCATTACATCAATCTGTCTGCTGACAATACCAGCACAGAATAGCGCAAGCATAAAGAGCACAGCGCGCGCCACTCCCGGGAGCACTAAACATGAAGGAGACATACATAAACATAAAACAATACACATACACAAAGGGAAGGGAACACAAGACATAACACTTAAACAGGACTAGATCAATATGATAACAATATGATAAATAATAAGGACCTCAAAAACAAACAAACAAGGGAGGAGGGGGGGATTTGTTGGTAACCTCCAATGATACATTTGAATCCCTCTTCCCTCTGATTCCAAATACTAAAACTATTATTGGTAGGTAGACATCACAACACCAGAAAGAAGGCACTAAAAAGTGCTATGAAAAGGAGGGAGGAACGAGAAGGGGGGAGGGGGGCGAGGTTTAGGGAAAAGGGGAAATGCACATCATCTACCTGTAACAATAGGGTTATATGTAACCAACCATACTAATAAAGGGGCTCCAAAAAACAAAACAAAAACAGGGCATTGGTGAACATGCAAGGTGCCATAAGCAACCTATCAAATGTCCCTATCAGAGATCCATGTTAAGGGATAGAACATACTGTATATGCCCTCAAATAGGAGCAATTAAAACATGGTATAGAATGATCTTAAGAGCACCCTTAATTACTAAAATAGGATATCAATAGACATACAAAAGGTGCCATAAATAGACTATTGAATCTCACTAACGGAAATCCATTAGTGGATGAAATATATATACCCTCAAACAGAAACACAAAAGCCCTAATGTGTGTAAATAACACACCAAGAGGTAAAAAATCCACAAAAGTACACTAATCCCAATAACCAAGATAAATGGCATACATCCTCATGTCCAAGCCAATCTAAATCCCCAAAACACCTCCTCAATCCCAAAACATGGTCCTCATGAGCCAAAACTCTCAAACAAGTCCACTAGGATCTAATCAACCACCAATATAGTGTATGAATAGAGGGACCATCCAAAATGGACGAACCTAAAATTCGCCGACAAGAACCAGAGAGCCGTCCCGATGTATCAAGGAACCCTCTTCTCTGCCCCCTAAAAACTCCCAATAGCCAGGAATACATCAATCCAGAATAAAGGACCCCTAGCAACACTCATGGAACAATCCCATGGCATAAATGTCCAATACATCCAAAAGTAATAATGACTCAAATCCAATGGACCAGAATTTATTCAAGCACTTTATATGAAACAGAGGTAGAATCGGAGAAAAGTTCCTTCTTTAACAAAATCTCAGCGAAGTCCCGACGTAGCCACATATCCTATTGATGATAATTCCAAAACAGGCAACCGCCTAAGGAGGAAAAACACAATAATTAATTAACCCAAAAAACCCGTAAACAGAAGCTCCTCATTCAGACCCCTCGGGCTTAGTGAATTCAGGTTGAAAATCCAACGGGACTCTATTTGTAACAATAATTTCCTAGGTGAGCCCCCCCTGTTGGATAATGATACCTTCTCCAATCCCACCACCCTAGTATTGATGACCCTGCCAGCGTGGTGGGCCAGGAAATGGGCTGCCACAGGTGTCAAAGCCTTACCCTTAGCTTGATCAGTTCACGCCAAATTAATTGTTGAGAAATGTTTCTGTATCCTCCGGCGCAATTCCTGGGAAGTTTGACCAATATAGACCTGGCGACATGGACAAATCAGTGCATAAATCACACAACTAGTCTTACAGTTAATGTACGACCTTAACCTATGCCTAGTACCGTCCCCCGGATTAACAAAATAATCTCTAGTAGGATGCATATAGGGGCACACGGTACAGTTACCACATGCAAATGAGCACCTGAGTGAAATTCCTCTATCCAACCCAATAGTTGGTCTCATATAGTGACTCTTTGTTAAGATGTCCCTAAAATTCGGGGTTCTCCTTGCTGTTATACAAGGCCGCTCGGGCACAAGGCCAGATGTCTGTAAATCTGTTGTGAGTATGCCCCAATGCCTCCCAAGTACTTCTCTCACCTGTGACCATTGGCTGTTATACTGTGTGATAAACCAGGGCCCCGAATCTCGGATCTTATCATGTGTCACCAAGAGAGAATCCTGTGTACATCCACTTGCTCGTTGGTATGCCCGCGAGATACTTCTCTGAGGATAATTCCTCCTTTTAAAGCGCTTCGTTAGACATAAGGCCTCCTCACGGAACACCTCATCCGATGTACAATTTTTCCTCGTTCTTAAAAATTGTCTGACGGGAACTCCGTTTCTAGTATGAGCCAGATGAAAACTTGTGTAGTCTAATAGACTATTTGTTGCTATAGGCTCGTAGAAAAACAATCTCGTAGAAATACTCCCATTCATGTTGGAAACTATGAGGTCCAAAAAAGTAACTGAAAGAGAGGACACAGAATAGGTGAGTACGATATTATGCGGATTAGAGTTCAATGATTCAATAAAAACATCGCATTCCTCCGCCGTGCCGATCCAAATGAAAAAAATATCATCGATAAAGCGCGACCAATGCCACACCTTATCTCTGAATACTTCCATCGGGTATACCCGAGTGGCCTCCCACCAGCCTAAGAAAAGATTTGCCAAGACCGGGGCACATCTGGCCCCCATCGCCACACCGGAAGTCTGAAGAAAGTAAGACCTGTGAAAAATGAAACAATTGTGCTTCATGATGAACCCTTGTAGATCCACAATAAATTAATCATGCATTCTATCAGACTGTATTACCTGGTCAAGAAAATGCAGAACCGCTCTAATGCCATCAGAATGGTCAATGTTCGAATATAGCGATTCAACATCGCAGGTAACCAATAAAGCACCAGGCGGCAAAACTGCATCCCGACATTTCCTGATAAAATGAGAAGTATCCTATATGTAAGTCGGCAAACCCTTTACTATAGGCTGAAGGAAATAATCCACATAGATCGACACCTTTTCACATAGACTCCCTATGCTAGCAACTATAGGTCGGCCCGGAGGTCTCACAAGATCTTTATGGACCTTAGGCAACATGTAAAAGGTAGGTGTTATAGGGTGCTCAACCCATAAAAATTGCATCTCCTTTTTATTAATAAACCCCAGCTCAAGTGCCCTATCAAGTAATCTTCTGAATTTGACTGTAAACGTTCCTGTTGTAGCCGACGGTAACTTTTTATAGAATCGACCATTATCCAATTGGCGATGTGCTTCTTCTTAGTATAATTCATGTGGCCACAATACCACATTACCGCCCTTGTCAGCCTCCTTGATCACAAACAATTTGTTAGATCTGAGGCTGTCAAGGGCTGATCTTTCACCAGCATGTAAATTGTCCAAGTACCGTGACCTGGACGGGATGGCCAGGAAATCCTTCTTAACGAGTTCAAAGAAAACCCTAATAGCTGGTACCAATGCAAAGGGCGGAGCCACCACAGATTTATTTTTAAAGGGAAAACGATTTTTACCAGTATTTGAGTCCTCCTGTAAAAGATCCAATAGGTCCTGCAGAACCTGACGGTCCGTCTGATCCAGGCCATCAACTTGAAGCACCAGATGTCTGCAAAAAATATAAAGGTCCTTGACCAGGGTGAACTTATCAATAGCCTTCACGGGAGCAAAGGTCAACCCCCTTTGCAGCACAGAAGTTTCCAAAGGCGAAAGACTGTAATGGGATAAATTAATAATTTGTAGAACATTCTCCTGTACCTGTATATCTGTGGTTCCATCCCCCATAATGTCCTGCTCTTCTATTTGCGGAAATTCCTGTACTGATTGTACTGCGGGGACCTGCGTCCCCTGAGTCGAGTACTCCTCGTAAACATCCAGCCGCTTGCGACGGCCCCTTCTGGTCCGGTATTGGCCTCGCTTTCGGCCGATGATAAAAAAATCACTGCCCGAAGTATAATCCGGTTTGCGAGTAACCTCAACTGTCCTGTCTGGGACCCTAGTCGGGGGACCCCCATGTCTTGTGTTGCCCTTATGTTTCCATTGAAATGCCTGTTTATCCTCAAAATCTCTACGATCGCTCTGAAATTTAGATTTTTTTCTTGTGGGTGATCTCTTCATCATACCTATCAAGAGTCTCTTTTAACTTATTTTTAAAAGGTAGCACCTGTGTCACTTCATCAAAAGCACTCAGTTTAGAATCCAGCTCCTTGATCTATTTTTTGACTGAAACAAGTAGCTCCCTATCATGCTCTAAAAGCATATTCATGATAATGCCTGAACATGGCAAAAGCCCCTGCTCCCAGGTAGTACGAAAATCGGGGGAGGGTTCACATGCAGCATAAATGGAAACCCTCAAACCTCATGGTACAATATTAGATTTAATATATTCCTCCAGAGACCGAATGTTCCACCATAATCTAATTCCTAACTTATGTGCTGCTGTCAACTCCGAAGTGACACCAGCAAATTTTCACCTGCATACAAATATTACATTAACCTCATTCACAAATTTACCTATATCTCTATATAATAATAAACTGGGTAGTTTGGTTAATGAATGACGAGATGCTGCTTTTTTTCTGTACAGAGTGAATCAAGTGAATTATGCCAAGTACTTCCCATATGGTGGAGTTGGGGGCCCAGATCTGAGCAGCGGACCACTGGAGGATTCCCCTCTTACCCTATGGGCCAGTCCGAGCATGTCTGTAAATAATGTACTGGTACTTTACCACTGTCATGGGTTTCTTGTAAAGTGATATTAATGACGCTATGCAGGGATATAAAAACTTGTAAACACTGTGCAGAATTATTAGGCAGGTGAACATTTTACCATATCTTCATTTTTATGCAGATTCTCCAACTCCAAGCTTTATAAATCTGAATGCTTATTGGATGAAGCAGATCAGATGATGTGTATTTTTGTACAATACCTCAATGCCTGATGAAGAGACCTGAGTAGTCTCGAAAGCTTTCAATTTGTTACCATCTTTTCAGTTAGCCATTAAAAGGTACCTGGAGCTCCCGCCAGGGCCGTGGGGTACTTGGTACCGGGCCGCTTCTTAAAGGGGCCGTGTCACAGCGGCGGTGACCCGGTCCGTGGCCCTGGGCGTCCAATAAAAGGGGTGCATTTACAAGGGAATGAAAAATAAAGAGTTTTGTAATGAGTTCATGATGCTGTGGTGCCCCGAGGCTCGGTCGCCACAGAGGTACTGCACCTCCTCCTGAGGTGTGGTGCCTCACCATCCAGGTAAGTTGGAGGCTCCTGACCACACTCCTGTGGCACCCCTAAGGCTCAGTCGCCACAGAGGTAGCACCTTCTCCTAAGGTGTAGTGCCCCACCATCCAGGTAAGGTGGGAACTCCTTTCCACGCTCCAACACCCGCACCCCACACACACAGGGTAGTTCTGCACAGCCACAAGCGGCTCTGTACTTAGAGAGTAGCAGAGCACCTTTGGTGGTTCCCTGCTTGGAACACTGGACATGCTGGGAGGTGGGTGGAGTTAAGGCATATAAAAGATAGGGAAAGTGTAGGATTAGGGGTCAGTTCGTCTGGAGTCAGATAGAAGGTCGGCGGAGTAGTAGGACACTCCGGGAGGAGTGAGGATCCTTGGAAGAAGGGATGGAGGAAGGAGTGCTGCAGCTGCCTCAGTGACCTGAGCCAGCTGGCGCGGGAAAGGAGAGAAAGGCGAAAGATGTAGAACTGTAACCTAAGTTTCCATAAGAAAGAGAGTCAAGTACGGAACGAAGGAGTAGAGAACAGAGAGGAGACGTGGGTTGGAAGAGGAACCCTGCCTATAGGTTCTCAGCGCAAGGCCGGGGCCCGTTCCCCAAGGTTGTATGGACACTTATGGTTCTGAAGCAGACACTGGAGGAGTAGTTGGCTGTAAATGCACTACTCCCATCTAAGACTTGGGGCACAACAGCATCTGTATAGAGAGCCGGGACTCAGGAGAAGGGAGTTCCCGAAGCAGGCTACAGCTGTCTGTCATACGAGTAGAGAACACAGGAACATCTGTAAGGAGGAACTCCAGCATAACTTAGTGCTAGGAGATCTTCACACTTAAAGGCGCAATAGAGGAGACGTTCAGAAAGGTACATGTTGGCGGAGTGTTGGAGAGGAGCCTTCCATCTTGCCTGGGGGTTGACTGAGTCCCTGACCCGGAGGACACGGCACGGAGGCAGGCATCTGTGTGCCCTACTGACTGTGAGTAAAGCGTTGGAACTACAGGCCCTGGTGTCCTCTATTTATTCTTGCGCCAGCACACTCAGCACTGCTACATCTGGGTACCAGTTTCCACACCGCCTGTACCTCTCCTCATCTATTAATACTACATGGCCCTGGGGCTACAGCTTCACCTGTTGTGAGCTACACCTTCTATGCTGCAACACACCACCAGCCCCAGAGGATCTCCATGCAGCGTCGGCCTAACATCCCACTTGCCGAACACCATGGGTGGCGTCACAAACTATTACACTACAAACGGTAACCGCCATTGATTTGGGCGCCCAGGGCCACGGGTCGGGTCACTGCTGCTGTGACACCTTCCCCTGACACCGGCCCGCTACCGAGTACCCCACAGCCCTGGGAGGGCGCCCCACTCCAACATCTGCATCCCACACAACACAGTAGTTCAGCAAAGCCATATTGCGGCTCCCTGCTTGGAGTGTAGCAGAGCACCTTTGGTGGCTCCCTGCTTGGAACACGAAACGTGCTGGGAGGCAGGTGGAGTTAGAATACATAAAAGAGTGGGAAGGTTTAGGATTTCGGTCAGTCAGTCAGTCAGTCAGTGAGCAGAGGGAGTCGGAGAGTGACTCAGAGAGGAGTGAGGACAGAAGATCCCTGGGAGACGGATGGAGGAAGGAGGTGCTCCAGCAGACCTCAGTGACCTGGGTCTGCTGGCACGGGAAAGGAAAGTAGGAGAAAGACATTGAACGGAACGAAGGAGTAAAAGGGAACAGAGGATGTGGGTTAGAGGAGAACCCTGCCTAGAAGTTCTAAGCGCAAGGCCGGGGCCCGGTCCCCCAGGTTGCATGGATGCTAATGGTCCTGCAGCAGACACCGATGGAGTAGTGGGCTGTAAATGCACTACTCCCATCTAAGACTTGGGGGCACAACAGCAACTTGGATAGTGAGCCGGAACTCAGGAGTAAGGAGTCCCCAAAGCAGGCTACAGCTGTCTGCCGTAGAAGTAGAGTTCTTGGGAACATCTGTCAGGAGGCACTCCAGTGTAACTCAGTACTGGGAGTACTTCACACTTAAAGGCGCTATAAGAGGAGACGTTCAGAAAGGTACATGTTGGCGGAGCGTTGGAAGGGAGCACTCCATCTGACCTGGAGGTTAATTGAGCCTCTGACCCGGAGGACACAGTACAGAGGCAGGCACCTGTGTGTACTACAGACTGTGAGTAAAGCTTTGGAACTACAAGCCCTGGTGTCCTCCATTGATTCTTGCGCCAACACACCCAGCACTGCTACATCTGGGTACCCGCTACTACACCGCTTGTACCTCTCCTATACCCCTACATCTGCACTGCCCTGGGGCTACAGCTTCACCTGTGGGGAGCTTCACCATCTTGGCTGCAACACACCACCAGCCCCAGCACGCAGCGTCGGCTTAACATCTCACTTGCCGAACACCACAGGTGGCGTCACGAACTATTCCATTAACTACATTCCACCATTCAATCTTCCCCTGTTAATTGGGCGCCCAGGGCCATGGACTGGGTCACCGCTGCTGTGACACATCCCGCCGACACCGGCCCGGTACCGAGTACCCAACGGCCCTGGGAGGGCGACCCAACTTGGCGTCACGAACAGGATGACGAGACCCGATGCCATCGGGTTCTGTGTGCCTAAGACTTAAAGTTTTTGAAGATGTGCCGAAGACCCAATTTAATAGACTGTAAAATGAACATTAAAAATGGCCGCTGGCGTGGTGAAGAAGGGCGTGATGTCATGGGAGGTCCTAAGAAAAGACCGCGAACAGTCCTGGGCCTCCCCTGCCTGAATTACTATGCAACGGCAACATGGTCCACCCCCCCAAGGGGTTCGTATACTGGCTTGGTATGGAGGAACTGAAAGAAGACGCCGCCCCAAGAAGGAGGAGCGGAAGCCAGTGGCGGGAAAAGAGCCGAGACAGGAAGAACGCCAGAACGCCATCTTGGAAGGAGAAGGGAGGAGGCCTGCGGAGCGCGAGGAGGTTATGCTGGACCTCTCCGGCGCCATGGCTGAAGGCTCCAACCCCGTGTCCGAGATGAACCGCCAGCAGCTGGAGGACGAAATCGCCCAGCTGACACGCCACCTGCAACTGAAGCAGGAAGCACTATGGACTTTGAATCTGCAGCACGCTCAGGAGGGGCCTACACCTGCGGTACCCGCACCACCGGTACCCGCCGCTGCTGCACCAGAACCTTTCCAGGCAGACTCTGTGGAGCCTGCGACCGCTGCTCTGCCCCCGGCAGCATCCATTGTCCCCTCTCTGCCATTACCACAAGAGGAGTTGTCTGAGGCCTTGGGAGCCGAAGCGGAGGAAGGGAAGCGCCCGTCCGGACCTAACGCAGCCACGCAGGTCCCTCCAGAGACCCCTGCGGACCTGGAGCCGCCATTAGCTCCACCGCCATCCCTGGTGTCCCACCGAACAACGTCCACCGCCACTATGCTTGCACCGGAGCAGAGACCACACCGCCGGGAGGCACCAGGTATATACCCCGGCCCTCCTAACAGGTTGCCCCCCGAATTCACGTTGTTAGAGGCTGGCTTGCGGGAACTCGAAATGGGGCAGTTGGAAGAGTCAGTTGGGGGTACTAGACTGTCGTAAATGGGGAGGTGGAAGAGGTCCTTACTGAGAAGGGTACGGGTGGAACAGGCGCGCACGATCCGGCATCTTCAGGGTTTGGAGGAGTCTAGGTCGCTTTGGGATAGTGACATCGGGATCCCTTGGCTGCAAAGCCCCCGCGTAGCCGCTTACCAACGCCAACAGCCCGCAGCCTCCCTGGATGTTAGGCCCCGCATCAGGGCCGTGGAACCACCCACCGATGAGGAACAGCTGATGGGCATTGATATGCATCATGGGTTCCCTTTACCACAGCTTCAGTGCCCTGTGTCAAGCAACCAGCGACAGGATGAAGACACCCAAAGTATTTCCTCTAGAAGCAGTCCAGTCCAGAAACCCCAGGAGGGGACAACAATTAGTCAAGATGCTTCTATAGAATAACTCTCGTTACCCAGGAGGGTTTATTTGCACCGTTGTGCCTTTTGTTCCTTATTTTGACCATCATGGTTTAGATTTGTTTTTCCAGTTGTTGCCCAGTTGTATTGGCAGCTTCCGCACTTGATATGCAGAGATTATGAGAGCTGAATGGTCCAGAACTGTTATTGTATATAGTTTGCACCTCTTTAGGTGCTCTCTCTTGGTTTTACATAGAACTCTCTCTTCTTGAAGGAAGAATTACCTCAGCATAAGGACATTTCCAGACGTGTTGGCCGGACCCATGTCTATTATTTGCACTTATTGATAATGGTTGATATGTTTTTGAGACAGAAAGCTAGAAAGTGATAATGCTTAATGACAGATTTTATAGTGAATGTTTTACAAATGTCGAAATTTAGCAATGGTATACTAAAGAAATGTTGAAGTCCAAATGCCTTGAATGTGAATAAAGAATTGAAGTTACAGGTGATGAACCAGACATCAGCAGGTGGCGTCCAAACTATTCCATTAACTACATTCCACCATTCAATCTTCCCCTGTTAATTGGGTGCCCAGGGCCACGGACCGGGTCACCGCTGCTGTGACACATCCCGCCGACACCGGCCCGGTACCGAGTACCCCACGGCCCTGGGAGGGCGATCCAATGCCACCCGTGGTATCTGATCAACAGTGGCCAGCACTGCAGTACAGATCCGCTGGGACTGGTGGTGATGCAGCAGAGTTGGTAGAGCTCCCCACAGGTAGAGCTTTTGTCCCAGGGTAGGGATGTAGCAGTGCTGAGACAGGAAGAATTCAAAGGACACAACAGAGTGAAGTTTCCTTTACCTTTTATGGTGCTTTGTAGGTACAGTCCAGGGCTCAAGTTGCAATTGGTACAGGAGTCGGTCAGCCTGGAAGCAATTTGGGAATCTCTTTACACAGATGGGTTGTGAGGTCTCCTTTCTAGCGCTATTCTGAAGTACTTGCGGTTGTGAACTCCACTCAAGTTCCTCTTTCTGTCTGTTACTTAGAACTCCACTCGCATGACAGGCAGCTGTAGCCTCCTTTCTCTGGCTCACATGTTGCTGCTGTATCATCGAGTCTCATTTAGAAACACAGGATTTGCAGCCTCTATTCTTCCGGTTTCTGCTGTGGGACCTTTAACATCCACACAGCCTCGGATTCCGGCGCCCGGTTTCTGGCGCTTAAGTATGGAGATGAGCTCTGCTATAGCTCCAATCTCCAACTCCTCTCTCCCATGTCCTCTCGCTTCCCTGTCCACACTTCAACTAACTACTTCCTTCCTCCTCCTGACCAGAGAGAGCAGCTCCCCAGAAGTCTGGTTTAGAGCTCCCTCACAGGAACTGTGTTGTATGTTGGAACTACCTGATAAAGAGATCCTTTCACTGCTTCCAGGCATGACATCACTCTCCCTTAGAGGGAGGTAAGGTCACTGTGGCAACCGTACTCCTGGGGACGCCACATATCAACCACTGAGGACTCTCAATTCTGTGTATTTTTGTAGTGAGGAAAGTGTGGCATGAGGATATCAACACCCTTTATCAAGGTGTGCACAATTATTAGGCAGCTAGTTTTCCTCATGCAAAAGGGGCCAGAAAAGAGATTTAACTGACTGTGAAAAGTCTTACAGAGGGATGCAGCATTCTTGAAACTGCTAAAATATTGGGGCATCATCACAGAGCCATCAAAAGTGTTTTTGCAAATGCGGTGAGCCCCTGGGGAGACGCCAGGTGTTGCAGAGGGACCAACGTGGACATGTAGTTCCACTGACAGCGGATTTTAATGTCACAGTAGCTGAAATGGGCTGCTGGACCCTAAATACTTCCCTCATGCCCACAATAATTGTCAATAGCAGTAGGAGGCACTTATAGAGGTGTTATAGGACCCCCCTGGGGGCACTCCTGCAGAGGTAATGCTTGGTTGCAGGTGTCTGAGCACATGTGATGTTCGTGCAATTATAAGCAGCCAGACATACATGTGGACTTGTAAATGTAACACTTTACTTAAAGAGAAAACAGGGAACAGTCCCCCTCACTTGAAGGGGTTTTACCACAAACATAAGTTCATTTCAATCAATACATCTTTGAATAATAATAACTTCCACAATTGGATGTGTTTAAAAAAATGTTCTCATTTGCTGTGAGGCCTTTTAAGTTAAGGAACTTGATGACTGCTCTGTATTCTACTGGGTCCACGATGAAACCTCACACCACTTGAGTACCTGTAAAATCAAGACCGTTATCAATTCTGAGTTGCAAATTGGCACGTACCCTATACAGACTTACAGCTCTGGCAAAAATTAAGAGACCACTTTCAAATGTTCAGTTTGTCTGATTTTTCTCTTTTATAGAAATTGTTCTATAAAACTTCTGACAACATGTCTCCGAATTTCCAAGCAATAAATTTGTTTTTTTTTTTCTGAAAAGGAGAAATGGTCAAAATTACAAAAAAAAAACAGCCCAGTGCTTTCAGACCTCAAATAATGCAAAGAAAACAACTTTAACAGCATTTAGAAACAACAATACTAATGTTTTCACTCAAGAAGAGTTCAGAAATCATTATTTTGTGGAATAACCATGATTTTTAAAAACAGCTTTCATGCGTCTTGGCATGCTTTCCACCAGTCTTTCACACTGCTTCTGGAGCAAAAATTTAAGAAGTTCTTCTTTGTTTCATGGCTTGTGGCTTGTGACTATTCATCATCCTCTTGATTACATTTCAGAGGTTTTCAATGGGGTTCAGGTCTAGAGAATGGTCTGCCCATGACAGGGTTTTGATGTGGTGCTCTCTTAATTTTTGCCAGAGCTGTATATCATTACACATATGCAGTTTCAGCGTCCTGTGATAAATAGAAGTGGGTCAGGGGAAATCTTTAATGAACGCCCTCGTAAATGTACACAACCACCACCAGCAGCAGATACACCAGCTCCACCACGTCCCCTATTTGATACTCTCCACATTTTTGAAAGTGGTTTTTAGGCACACTACTCTCATGGAGATGGCGGCATAGTATAATTTTTGGGGTGCCCACAACTGGCACAGACAGTGGCAGAGTATAATTATTTTCTAGGCATACAACTGGCACAGACTTGCAAAGAGATGACTGCAGAGTATAACTATTTTTTAGACACACTACTCGTACAGACACGGATGCAGAGTATAATTTTTGGCACACAACTCATACAGAGATGGAGGCAGAGTATATTTTTGAGGCCCACAACTCACACAAACACAGTGGCAGAGTATACTTATTTTTTAGGCACAAAACTGTCACAGATACAGCAGCAGAGTAGAATTATTTTTTAGGCACACTACTTGCAAAGAGAGGATTGCATAGTATAATTAATTTTTAGGCACACAACTCATACAGACACAGCGGTAGCGTTAAATTATGTTTTAGGCCTGGTTATAACTTGTACAAACACAGCGGTAGAGTAAAATTATGTTTTAAGCTCTGCCACAACTTGTATAGACACAGCGGTAGAGTAAAATTATTTTTTAGGCACGACCACAAAACTCGTAGAGACACAGCGGTAGAGTAAAATTATCTTTTAGGCATGGCCACAACTCGTACAGACACAGCGGTAGAGTAAAATTATTTTTAGGCATGGCCACAACTTGTACAGACACAGCAATAGAGTATAATTATATTTTTAGGCTGACTGCTCATACAGACATGACTGCAGAGTACACAAAGGCTTTTTGGCACAGTATTCCCACAGGTGGGGGTGCAAAGTACACACATTGGTTTTTGGCACAGTACTCCAACAGGCAGGGGTGCAGAGTACACACAGGCTTTTTGCCACAGTACTCCCACAGGCAGGGGTGCAGAGTACACACAGAGGCTTTTTGGCACAGTACTCCCAAAGGCACTGATGCAGAGTACACATTAGGCTTTTGGGCACAGTACTTCCACAGGCAAGGGTGTAGAGTACATACAGAGGCTTAAAGGCTCAGTATTCCCACTGAGATGGGTGCATAGTACATAAACAGATGCTTTTTTGCAGAGTATGAAATTACAAAGTCTAATACTGTCCTCACTCCTGCTGCGTCCTGTCCGTACACTAATCAGAGCAGAATGGCGGTGGCACCAGTGACCCAGCCTATATACAGGAATGGCTGTGATGGCTCCAGAAGTGCCCACAGCCCAAAAGCTAGATGATTGGCTACATTGCAGCCTTTTAACCAACTTTATTGGGCATCTGAACCAGAACAGTAAAACCAGACATCTGGTAAAAAGTCCGTGTTATGGGTTTGGTAACGGACACTAGGTGTCTGGTACGAACCTCGAACTTCACAGTTCGGATTCGCTCATCCCTAGACATAAGGTCTTCAAACAAAGCCTTGTTGCATGTTAAACAAAACAAAGGGGGGTATTGATATACCTTAGCTTTGCAGTGGTGACACTTACCTGATGCTCGTTTGTCCCCTAGAAGATTTAGCTGGAACTGACCACAAATCTCCACTTCCTTTTTGTTGCCAAGCACATACAGTACATGGATTAAGTGAGATGTCTTGTTTGGAGAGAGATGCATCAAGAAGCATAGCTGAAATGTAACAAATGGCAATAAGCTTTTAAACCTTACCATGTTTCTGAATACAAGGAGTTTTCAATAATTATCTACCCCAGCACGTTCTGTCAGGCTGTGTTCACACACAGCGTTTTTTTTTCGCGTTTTTCCCTCGGATTTTCCAAAAAATTTGCTCAAAAAACGCTTGAAAGAAGCTTCCCATTCATTTTAATGCATTTTGCACTTTTTGTGCATATTGATGCTTTTTTTCCACGAAAAAAACGCTTCGCGGTAAAAAAACACAGCATGCTCATTAATTTAGCTGAAAATTCCGCATTTCTAGCTATTTTCAATGTGTCTGGGGACGCGCGGCAAAAACGCGCAAAAATCGCGGCAAAAACGCACGTTTTCTGGGAAGGAGTCCGGTTTTTATGCAGAAATTTTCTGCATACGTGTGCACATAGCCTTAGTGTTAAGGTATGTACCCATGATCAATAATTGCTTCGGGTTTGACTCTGCGTATTTATACAGTGTCCAGGTGTGACAGTATAGTGGATGGGATTTCTTTAAATCCCATGTCCACTGTGTCCATAGTCACCTACGTACCACCCACAGAGACTGACATGTGGTGCATCTATCACTATCAAGAATGCAGCATGCCAATTTCTCTTACGGAGAAAGCGCTGCTAGTTCCGGATCGTCGGCATCCGGCTTTAGAGAGCTGAACTTTTCTGTGCTTGTTGAGACATGTCTGGACATACAACAGACACCGTAGAAGTCCAGTCTGATGAAAACACTGGTTGTGACAGGATGTCAAGTGCAGTGCGGTGTGGCTCTACAAAGAAAATAAGGGAATTGTATAGTGATTATATTCCTTACAAAGGAAGAAAATAAGCCTAAAGAAATCCATGAAAAGATGATTGCTCAATATGGTGATGATGCACCTTCATAGTACCAAGCAAAGTACTGGGCAAGCAGTTTAAATGGGATAGGGAATTGATTGACAATGACCCTCGTTCAGGGCAATTTGTCAAAGCATCTTCTAGGAAATGTACTGAAAAGTTGAAGCCATGATTTTGGAAGATCATCGGGTCAAAGTCATAGTTGAGGCACGTGAAATAGGCATTTTTAGTTAAAATGGTTTCAAGTATGATTCATGATATTTTGATGTCAAAGATCAGTTCCCAGTGGGTGCTACGAATGTTGATGCCTGAGAAAAAAACATCCCAACAGTAATTTAGCTAAAAGAATTTAGACATGCTTAGAGAAAATCCAGGAGACTTCCATTGTCGAATTTTTAGGGATTATAAAACATGCTCCAACACCTTGATTCTGTGACGAAACAAGAGAAATTTTGTGTCCAGCATTTAGCTGTAAAGATTATGGCCACTGTTTTTTTAAGATACAGAAGGCATTTTATTACTATAATTCATGTCACCAGAGGCGTAGCTAGGTTTTGGTTCAGGGGGGCGAAACTTCTGAGTGGGCCCCTAACCAGTTAACCTTTATTACAACTGGGTGACGTACAATAATAGTGGAGGAGAACCTCAGCAGATGATCGAGCTGTTGCTGAATATAATTTCTAAATAAAGACCAACATTGATATTACCGCCATATAGTCGGTGGTAGATACCCGTCCTACAGAATATACCGTATAAGAGATCACAGCACAGTTATAGATGGTGACTTACAGCTGACGATCTTTCTGATGGAATCGTTCACTTTTCCTGTCTTTTCCATCAGGCCCAGACCGACATAATGACTTCTTCCAGCCAGGACTCGTCTGCAGAGATTACAACAAAGACACGTTTCACTTCTCACATTTTCAGCACCGTCCCCAATGGGACTATTCCCAACCTGCACAAACCCCTCATCCTGCTGATACCCCAATACTGAGCCGCTGCTGCCGTATGTGTCCCTTTTACTGCACCTGATACCCCAATGCTGAGCCACTGCTGCCGTATGTGTCCCTATTACTGCACCTGATACCCCAATACTGAGCTGCTGCTGCCGTATGTGTACCTATTACTGCACCTGATACCCCAATACTGAGCCACTGCTGCCGTATGTTTACCTATTACTGCACATGATACCCCAGTGCTGAGCCGCTGCTGCCGTATGTGTCCTTATTACTGCACCTGATACCCCAATGCTGAGCCGCTGCTGCCGCATGTGCCCCTATTACTGCACCTGATACCCCAATACTGAGCCGCTGCTGCCGTATGTGTCCTTATTACTGGACCTAATACCCCAATGCTGAGCCGCCGCTGCCATATGTGACCCTATTACTGCACCTGATACCCCAATGCTGAGCTGCTGCTGCCGTATGTGTCCCTATTACTGCACCTGATACCCCAATACTGAGCTGCTGCTGCTGTATGTGCCCCTATTACTGCACCTGATACCCCAATACTGAGCCGCTGCTGCCGTATGTGTCCCTATTACTGCACCTATTGTGTGGTTCTGTGTGACCTCTAAATTCTAAAGCAACTCTCTATATTATAGTAATGCCGGGTGCCAGTGCCCTAGAAAACAGTGCCCACATTTTGCCCCTAGAAAGCAATATTGCCATTTTTGCCCCTTTGACAGTCATGGTAACCTGAGTTTCCCTATAACAATAAGTGCAAACTTTACATTTAATAATGTCCTGCGTCTCCACCCTGTACAGCTCCCCTATACACTGTATGATGCTCCCCTATACACAGTATGATGCTCTCTTATACACAGTCTAATCCCCCCTCACTGTATATATACTGACTGCTTAATATTCCCCAAATTGTTTGATAGCTCCAACACTGTAATCTCCACACTGTATGATGGCCCCCTAGGTAGCCTCCATATAGTATAATGCACCAGATAAGTCTCACTATAGTCCTCAATATAGTATAATGCACTCCCCATAGGCAAACTATAGTATAATGCACTCCCCATATGCAGACCCTATAGAATAATGCAGCCCTTTATATAATGCACCCCACAGGCAGCCTCTATAGTATAATGCAGCCTCTTAAAAAAATAAATCCAATACTCACCTTTCCTCCTGGTTCCTTCACTGCTGTGAGCTCCCGCACATCTCCAGACTGCAGGCTCCGAGTAGTGATGTCATCGCGACCCCCTGTCAGTGTCGGCGTTAGTGACATCAGAAGCTGATGAGAGGGGGATGATGGGAGAGAGAGCGTAATGCTCCTTCTCTCATCAATGCGGTCAGCTGAATCGGCATCCAGCCGATACAGTTGCTCTTGCAATGACGGGTGAGGGGCCCACTGCTGGCACAGGGCCCTAGCGCCTGCTCAGGGGCCCCATAGCGGCCGGGTGGCAGAGCAGGGAGATCGATTCTGCCTGATCTGCCACAGAATGTAACACTATCGGCGTGCTGTGGGTAGGTCCCCTCAGAGCGCTGGTCCCAGGGTGACCTCCCTCTCCCCTGTAGCTCACCATATTGTAGGATTCACTCCAACAATAAGTCACTTGCATTACTGATACTAATATATTATATCACACTAGTAACATGTCCATGCCACTAACAATCGCTGCATAGAAAAACACTATTCCACAGCTATTTGTCATCAAGCACTAACTGCTGCTGTGGCACTACAAGACTTAAGTTCCCAGTAGGAGCACTCTGGGAGTAGCAAACACCAAATAATGTGGTAAAGGGGATTGCTGACCAAAAAGGTACCTTCTAGGAAAAATATCCAACAGTAATAGAGAAGTGACAGTTTATTAGATTGTTCACATATATTCGGCTTCATATATCAAAAAATACGCTTGGCACATGTCTTTGAAACGCTGGCGGTGCGTGGACAGACCCTGGTGACTTAGTTTTTTCACCCTCCATACTTTTCACATTAAGATAAACTGTGAACAAGGCTATTAAAGCCGAAACGTCGTTTTTTTGTTACATGAGCCAAGCGTATTTTTTGATATATGAAGCTGAATATATGCGAACAATCTAATAAACTGTCAATTCTTGCATGAAGTTAGTGCCTCATGGTTTTCTCTATTGTAGTAGCAAACACCAGTTAGGGTATGTGCATATGTTGCGGATTCTGCTGTGCTGTACAGTACCATTAAAGTCTATGAGAAATGAAAAACGCTGTGCACATGCTGCGGATTTATCCGCGCGGATTTTCTGCGGATTTAAATCCGCAGCATGTCAATTCTTTGTGCGGATCCGCATTTTGACACCTGATCCATTATAGGAATCTGCAGGTGTCAAAACACAGGGAAAATCCGCTGGTAAAACGCAGGTCATTTGACCTGCGGATTTAGCCAAATCCGCACGGAAAAATCCGCAGCAGAATCCGCAACGTGTGCACTTACCCTAATCCTCCAGCACTCGCTGTCAGCCTGGTAAAGGGTAGGTTAATACAGTAATTACATGCCAGCACAAACAGCCAAGATAAGGTGATCGATACAGTGGTTTAACCCTCTCTCTGCCTGCCAGGGAGGATGTGCCGCTTTCTCTGCACAGCTCAATGACTGCAGCCATCAGTACGATCTCTAGTTTGCACTTTTCCTGGTTTTCTCTCAATCCCAAAGTGCAGTAAATTCCCAGGCCAAGACAAAACATCGCGATTAGACATATCAAACAGTAAATAACATGTGCTAAGATACTCATCAATCCCCATGCTATGTGCAGTGTGTCCACTGGTCCTGGCTGCTGCTCCTCGGCTGTCAGGCTGGCTCCTCTCAGGCAGAAGCAACCAAGTGCAGACAGTGAGCTCAGCTCACAGTCAGAGGCAGAGTCCCCATGTCCCGGCTGCTGCTGGAGCTAATGACTTTTCTGCAGCAGGCCAGCAGGGAGCTTTCAAGGAGAGCACGCTCAGCCAGGATTGGGTGAGTGACCTCCCTTCCCCCTCTCTTCCACAGACTGCAGAAGAGTGGTCACATGACTCACTCCCTGATGCTGAATGTAATTGTATCGGCGCATCTGCATGCCGATATAGTTACATAGCGTAGCTCCAGTGGGCCCCCTCAGCGCACGGGGCCTGAGGCCACCGCCCCCTCTGCCCCCCTGGTAGCTATGCTACTGCATGTCACGCAAGAGAACAATTACTGGAAAAACCTATTCTTCAACAATGAAGGCATTGTCACGAGTTTACAGTGACAGCGAGGAGCCAGAAGACCGCAGTGACTGATTTCTCCTACTCCTGAATGGATTAGAAGTACTTCACCTTCTTATTAAACAGTGTAAATTTATTTACGCAGTGCAGGCGTTAAACCTCCATCAGGAACAATGCCTTCACTGCGAGTTCTCTATAATATCTAATTTTCTCAATTTCAGTGCTCTAAAAGTGATCA
Organism: Dendrobates tinctorius; assembly: GCF_039654945.1. Classification (NCBI taxonomy): domain Eukaryota; kingdom Metazoa; phylum Chordata; class Amphibia; order Anura; family Dendrobatidae; genus Dendrobates; species Dendrobates tinctorius. The sequence goes on along the minus strand of NW_027361703.1, from coordinate 27,316,444 downwards.
GTAACCTTCATAGGATTATAATAAAAGAAAGTACACATAATTAGGTGCAAAAACAACCCATTTACTTACCAAAAAAAATAATAACTCTAAAAGTACACACATTTCACAACTCCCGCCAAATAGTCCAAAGTTTTCAACACATAACTATTATTAAAAAGTAAACATAGGGGGAAAAGCTGAATTGTAAGGTATCTAAAATGGTACTAGACATACAGTATATTCATTCAGAATTAGTTGTTAAAGTTTCACCAGAAAAAAAGCACATTTGCAGAGCAAAGAGCAAGAACACATCTGATCAGCTGTATCAACACCCCCTTTGGTTGCTTTATAAAATGTAATTATTTCCTGTTTTTTTGTGCTTCAGACCCAGGATCGATGGCATCATCATCATGAAGCGTTGAGACAAGAATTACATTTTTCTTTTTGCTTGGTACATAGGAAACCAAAGCCTTTCCATTTTTGAATGCAAACATACTGTTGCACTGTTTTCTCCCTTTCACATTTGCTTCACAATCTGAAACAAGAGAGAGAATTTGTGTTAGGGAACAATGTGCCTAAGAAGCACACTTTTATTTGTAAGAAAACCTTACTTGTTTCTATTAAATATCCACAACCTTTGCATTACCCATTCTTAAAACAAGCTAAATTAACACTTGTGATGACTAAAAACATAAAATACCAACCTTATGTAGTGTGACATGTTCGGGAACAATGTGTCTGAGAAGCCAGCACAGTTATATCTACTCTCCTGATTCTCTGCAGTACAACTGTGATATCAGGTTTCACAAAGTATCAAGAGTCAGGAAGGTATTGGGGGTGGGGGATTTCCTGTCAATCTGGTGAAGAGGGAGAAATGAAACTAAAGGGCCTGTCACACTAAGCGATATCGCTAGCAATATCGCTATAACGTCACTGATTTTGTGACGTTATAGCGATATTGCTAGCGATATCGCTATGTCTGATACTTATCTCCGACCGGCTCCCCCGCTGATTATTGCTGATCGCGCAAGAACGTCCTGGACCGTTTCTCGTCGTCAGCTTCCTGCTGGGCTTCCTGTTGCGCCGACGAGCGATGCGTGGACGCGGGCGGGAGGACGTCAGGATCGCTTCGTCTGACAGGTAAGTAGCGACCCCCGACCCCTGCTATGTCGCTGGTGAGATCTGCCTGTGTGGCAGCTCACTAGCGACCACTTAGCGATGCACCAGCGATCCTGACCGTGTCATATTGCTGGTCGGGATCGCTGGTGCATCGCTAAGTGTGACAGTACCTTAAAAGAGCTGCGCCTGTCAGATCATTTGTTCCTGATGAAGGTTTAATCTGTTCTGTTGAGAGCTCCTGGAGCTAAGGCTACTAACTGTGCACTGTTAACCACTCCTATCTCTTATATAAATTGTGTCCCAGGCTAGCACTCATTGTCAGAGTTAGCTTATTATCAATGGCTGGAGATTGTTGGTGGTTATTGGAGAAAGGCGTTTGATGGATTTATCTGTGACTGTTGCAAGATTTTGAGTGTGTGATAATTCCCTTTCTTCTCCTACTTTGGCTTAAGCCCATCCCCATTTACCTCTGTTGTTTGTGTGTGTATATTTGTATGTTTGGTATTTTTTGTTACCCCTGTTCATATTTCCTTGTTAGTCTGGTTGGTGTATTACGGTACTCTACTACTCCCCTCTTCCCTGGGTGGGGGAAGGGTACAGACTGAGAGCGGATTCAGGAGCTAAGGCAAGGTACATGGCCCCAACGTCTTCATCATCAGAAGTAACCCAGGGAACAGGTTGAGCTAAGTCGCCCCTAGCGTTAGGGACAGGGAAGGAGCCCCTGGTCCAGTGACACCCGACAACAGAGTCAGGACAGGCATTATGTAAGGCAATCAAAGAGAAATGCTGTGGGAAGTTGTTGGCAGGTATGTTGCTGTTTTCTAACAATGCACCAGCTCACAAGTCTCACAAATCACAAGCTGAATGCGACTTAATGGAGTTTAACCATTCATGCTACAGCCCAGATCTTGCTCTCAGTGATTACTTTCTATTTTGGTACCTGGAGAAATGTCTGCATGGGCAACGATTTGATGATAATGCAGTCAAAAAGGCAGTAACAGGGTTCTTGCAGCAGCGAGAAGTTTCCTTCTATTCTGAGGGCTTTCGATCACTGGAGGCACAGTGAAATAAGTGTGTTGAATTTAAGGGGGAGTTCACTTGAAAATTAATTAGTTGCATTTTCTCAAAAAATGTTGTTTTCATATTCAATGAAATTGAAGTATTGTATGTTAGAAACACGTATATCTGCACAGAGATTGAAGCTTCAGAGACTGGGAGTTCTGTGGAAACTGTTTGGGTAAGAATACAAGGACAGAACAATGGAAAGGACACCATTGTAGGCATTTACTACAGGCCGCCTGTGCAAGCTGAAGATATGGATGAACTCTTTATGCATCAAATGGCCGAGTTCTCCAAAAGATATGACATAGTTATCATGGGAGATTTCAACTATCCAGACATTTGTTGGGAATCTCTCTCAGGCAAAACTAACAGGTTAAGGAAATTCTTATCCTCTCTTGCTGACAACTTTATCTTCCAAAAGGTATGGGAGAAAACAAGGGGAACTGCTACCTTGGATCTAATCCTTATAAACAGAGAGGTTGAGGAGGTAAAAGTGGCTGGGACCCTAGGAGGTAGCGACCATGCTACTTTAGAATTTTGAATAACTAGAGGAGGAAGACCTGTGAAGACTCAGATGTCAAGGTTAGATTTCAGAAAGGCAGATTTTAAGGGATTCAGAAAGAGACTTGGAGGGATCCAATGGCTGGATGTTAGGAACGGCGGAACGCACTAAATAAAAATAAATAATAAAGGGTGTTCGCCGCTCGGGGTCCACCGTGCAGTAGGTGTTACACCGCTGCTAGATAATGACAGAGGAGCAATATGGCGGTATGATGCGCACGGGTTCAACTTCACCCGGAGTGCGCAGAGCGGGCTCTGTTCACACACAGAGGTGCCGCAACAAAAACATACAAAATGCTGAACCTGTTAGAGACACAGGCCTCAGGTAAATGCACACATGGTATCTGGTCACAGGAGCAGGACCCAAGACAGAGGAGCTGCGTCCCTCTAGACCTACCGTGTGTGTGGCGTCGCTTCTGCGAACGCCAAGAAGGGCTGCAACTGCAGCGCGGCGTAGGACACTGCCGCTCAACGACAAAGCCAGAAAGCAAGTGCAATGTCGGACGCTAGCGTAGCGGTGCGGTGTGCACAGTGGCTTAAGGCTTGCCACTGACTGGCGCTGACTGCTAAACTAATTCCCTATCCACATGCGTAATATCAGAGGGAAGGGGTTTTATAATGAGTCAGTCACCAGAACCATACATCCGTCACCATTCACACATAGCAAGTATAGTCTATACTAGCGCATGGCCGAATGGTCATGCGCGCTTTTTATAGCCGTGCAGGACCTTCCAGATCTCCGAGATGGACCAATGAGATCTGGAGCAGGACCTGGGCACATGACTCCCGATCTCCAATGGGAGATCGTCTCGTGAGCATGCCCAGTAGGAGCACAGAGGAACTTAGTCTCTGGAGTGGTCTGCTGCAAAGTAATCTTCTCTGCAGTAGATAGACAGCAGGAGACCGCGGAATGTGAGGCTCTGAATTCCTGCAGAGCAGACGCAGAAACCTGACGCCTAACACTGGATATCCTTAAGGACAATAAGGACAAAAATGTCCGGGAAGGATGGGAAATCTTGAAAAATGAAATTCTCAAAGCACAATTGTTAACAATTTTGAAAAGAGGGAAGACTAGGAAGCATTTAAAGAAACCAGGATGGATGAACACAGAACTTAAGCACATGCTAAAAAGGAAGAAAGAAATGTTTATAAAATGGAAAAAGGGAGGCATATCTAAAGAAGAATATAATGCTGTCTGCAGAACCTGCAGGGCACGAATCAGATTACTAAAGCTGACAATGAACTGAGGCTTGCAAGAGACATCAAAAGCAATAATAAAGGATTTTGGGGATATGTCAAAAGTAAAAGAAAAGTCAAAGATGCTATTGGATTTTTACATGATGAATATGATGAAATGGTAAGAGAGGATGTTGAGAAGGCCGAACTTTTACATTCCTATTTTGCTTCTGTTTTCTCTCAGAAAGTTAATGTAACATCAACTATTCTTCACTGTCCTATTAAGGGAATAGAAGAATCCAGGATATCTATAAACAAAAAGCTAGTGAGGAAACACTTAGCTAACCTAAATGAATTAAGTTCTCCAGGTCCAGAAGAATTACACCCCAGAGTTCTGAAGGAGATAGCAGAAGAAATTTTTGAACCCCTTTCCATAATCTTTGAAAATTTGTGGAGAACAGGAGAAGTCCCAGAAGACTGGAGAAGAGCAAATGTTGTTCCTATCTTCAAAAAGGGGAAGAAGGTGGACTCAGGCAACTATAGGCCGGTGAGTCTGACTTCTGTACCAGGAAATATCTTTGAACAAATTATTAAACAACATGTATGTCAGTACCTGGATAAGAATGAAGTGATTAAACAGAGTCAGCATGGGTTTGTAAATAATAAGTCACATCAGACTAACTTAATTTCCTTCTATGACAGAATCACTGATTGGGTGGATCAGGGAAATGCTGTTGATATAGTATATATTGACTTCAGCAAAGTATTTGACAAAGTATCTCACCCAATCCTTATTGAAAAAATGACTAAGTATGGAATGGACAAGGCAACTGTTAGGTGGATTCATAACTGGCTTGATCGGACCCAAAGAGTGGTCGTAAATGGCCGCACATCCAGTAGGAAGAATGTCTCAAGTGGGGTACCACAGGGCTCTGTCCTGGGCCCTGTATTGTTCAACATCTTTATCAACGATTTACATGAAGGAATTGAGGGTAAACTGATTAAATTTGCTGATGACACAAAGCTAGGAGGGATAGCTAATACTTGAGAAGAGAGAGAGAGGATTCAAAAAGATATAAATAAACTGGAGCAGTGGGCAACAACTAACAGAACGGTTTTTAACAGGGAAAAATGTAAAGTACTACATCTGGGCAATAAAAAAATAAAAATAAAAAAGCATATACAGAATGGGAGGAATAGGGCTAAGCAACAGCACATGTGAAAAAGACTTGGGTATACTAATAGATCACAGACTGAATATGAGTCAACAGTGTGATGCAGCAGCAAAAAAGGCAAATGCAGTTCTAGGATGTATTAGCAGAAGCATACAGTCTAGATCATGTAAAGTCATTATTGCCCTCTACTCCTCTTTGGTCAGACCTCATCTGGAATACTGTGCCCAGTTTTGTGCGCCACAATTTAAAAAGACACATCAACAAACCGGAGCAAGTTCAGAAAAGAGCGACCAGAATGGTGACCAGTCTGCAAACCCTGTCTTAAGAGGAAAGATTGCAGGATTTGGGAATGTTTAGCTTGCAAAAGAGAAGACTGAGAGGAGACTTAATAACTGTCTACAAATATCTCAAGGGCTGTCACATTGTAGAAGGATCATCTTTATTCTCATTTGCACAAGGAAAGACTAGAAGCAATGGGATGAAACTGAATGGGTGGAGACACGGATTAGGCCTGTTTCATACCTCCATCGGCGGCGGTCAGCTGAAATCCACCAAAGGATGAAAGAAACTGATCCGTCTCCGTTTAGTGATGTCAGATGACATCGGACCACGTAGGAGAACGGATCCGTGGAGCAGCGTGATTTAAAGGGACCGCGGTCGTCATGGCGGCAAGTGGGAGGTCGGTGGTGAGATTTGCGGCCGCGATCTCACGGGAGGTCGTTGGTGAGATCGGCGGCCGAGATCTTGCGGGAGGTCGGAGGTGAGATCGGCGGCCGAGATCTCGTGGGAGGTCGGAGGTGAGATCGGCGGCCGCAATCTCGCGGGAGGTCGGAGGTGAGATCGGCAGCCGAGATCTCGCGGGAGGTCGGTGGTGAGATCAGCGGCCGTGATCTCGCGGGAGGTCGGAGGTGAGATCGGCGGCCGCGATCTCGCGGGAGGTCGGTGGTGAGATCGGTGGCCGAGATCTCTCGGGAGGTCGGAGGTGAGATCGGCGGCCGAGATCACGCGGGAGGTCGGAGGTGATATCGGCGGCCGAGATCTCGCGGGAGGTCGGAGGTGAGATCGGCGGCCGCAATCTCGCGGGAGGTCGGTGGTGAGATCAGCGGCCGAGATCTCGCGGGAGGTCAGAGGTGAGATCGGCGGCCGCGATCTCTCGGGAGGTCGGTGGTGAGATCGGTGGCCGCGATCTCGCGGGAGGTCGGAGGTGAGATCGGCGGCCGAGATCTCGTGGGAGGTCGGTGGTGAGATCGGCGGCCAAGATCTCGCGGGAGGTCGGAGGTGAGATCGGCGGCCGCGATCTAACAGGAGGTCGAAGGTGAGATCCGCGGCCGAGATCTCGCGGGAGGTCGGTGGTGAGATTGGCGGCCGTGATCTCGCGGGAGGTCGGAGGTGAGATCGGCCTCACGGGAGGTCGGTGGGGAGATGTCACGGGAGAGGTGACATCACGGGAGGTCGGAGGGGGACATCGGCGGCCGCAAAATTGGAGAGAGAGAGAAAGGTATTATATGGTTAAAAGAGCTCCTGACCGGGCATGCGCAGCTACAAATAGCGGTCCACCAAGCCAAAAAAACATTGCAGAGTCCGTTTCATCCGCCCGGGAGCCGCTAAAATCTTGTCGGATCCGTCAAAAAGCGGGTGAGACGGACAACCATCAGTCACAATCCGCCACTAATGTTAGTCTATGGAGGAAAAAATGGATCCGCCCCTTTTTGGTGGATCCGTTTTTTTTAAAAATTGGCAGATTTTGACTGATGACAAAAATGGAAGTGTGAAACAGGCCTTAGATATTAGAAAAAACTTTTTGACAGAGTGATCAATGAGTGGAACAGGCTGCCACGAGAGGTGGTGAGTTCTCCTTCAATAGAAGTCTTCAAACAGAGGCTGGACAGATATCTGTCTGGGATGATTTAGCGAATCCTGCTTTGAGCAGGGGGTTGGACGAGATGGCCCAGGAGGTCCCTTCCAACTCTACGGTTCTGATTCTATGATTCAAGTAGATAAACTATTGAACACTCTTCATATCAATGAAAAACTCATTTCTGCTTGATCACAAGCTGCAATGCAGAAGGCAAGAACTGCACACTTTTAATGTCATCTTCCTAAACCTCTTAAGGCCTGTTCAGGGCACCATCTGAGTATAAAGGTAGTTTCCGCATGCTGCTACCACTTGCTAGCATTATCTTAGCTGCACTACTAACTCAACTCTTCAGTACCTGGGTGCTGTCTGTACAATTGCCTCTGCCAACTCATGGTACCTGCCTGCTGACTCAGCTCTGCTGTTCCTGGGTTTTGTCTGCATACTTACCTCTTTTACTTCAAGATACATGTTTGCTAACTCATCTCTGCTATTTGTGCATCCTGGCAAATCAGTTTGCTCTGCTATTTCAAGATACCTGCATGCTAACTCAGTTCTGCTTTTATTATTATGCTACTTCAAGGTACCTGTCTGCTGTTTTTTCACGCTGACCACACACTCAACTCACTGTTAAGGTAACTATTTTTCTTTCACAGTATGTTTTAGGTCATTGTACATCTGTACCGTGAAACGCCATCCAATCAATGCTGCATTTGGTTGAGTAGAAAGAATAGCCCTGTACATTTCAGAATTCATCCAGCTACTTCTGTCTTCAGTCTCATCATCCAGAAACACTAGTGACCCAGTGCCATTGGAAGCAATGCATGCCCATGCCATCACACTGCCTCCACCATATGTTACAGAGGATGTAGTGTTGTTAGGCATCGGGTTCTGGGCGCTGCACAGTGGGAATCCCGAGCCTTGCCACCTTCGGTCTCCCATTCCTCTCTGGCAGCAGTGGAGCCTGCTCAGCAGACTTCACGATCCCGGCGTTCAGCCCACACCAGCATTGTGGGCTCAGTTGCTACTGCCACCTCTGGTTCAGTTATGGCAATGCAGCCTGGCCAGCAGCAAAAGACTCCAGAGGCTAAGTCCTTCCTTCGGCCCACTGAGCTTGCTCATGAGACGATCTCCCATTGGGGATCAGGAGTCACATGCTCAGGTCCTACACCTGTTTCGATTGGTCCATCTGGAGCGTCAGGAAGGTCCCGGAAGCGCACGGCTATAAAAGGTCCGCATGGCCGCTCGGCCATGCGCTAGTATAGACTCTAGTTGCTATATGTGTAGATGATGACGGATGCATGTACCTGGTGAATGACTCATTAAAATTCTCCTCCCTTTGAAATTACGTATGTGGTTAAGGAATTAGTTGCAGAGTAAGTGTCAGCCAGTGGCTAGCCATAGGCCACAAGTGCTCGTCACTTCCCAGCACTAGCGTCCGATGGTGTCGCCTGCCATAGGGCACCATCGTACCACGGCAGGCACTGTTGCTTCGCGGCTGTCGGTTTCTGTTAGCGGCATTCGCAGCTGCGACGCCACATGCTCGGTAGGTCTAGAGGGATGCTGGTCCTATGTCCTGGGGCCAGAGTCCTGTGACCATATACCGAGCGGTCTTCTCCCCGAGCGCTGTGAGTGTGAACAGGCTCGGCATTTGTGTATTAGCGTTAGTGCGGCTCTGTGAGGTAACAGAGTTTGCCCAGCGCACACCGGGTGACGTTTAACCCGCGTGTGTTATACCGCCATATTGAGCGTCCACCATTACTTAGCAGCAGCATACCAACTCTACACGGTGGAGCCCAGGCGGCGAACGCGCCCACTATTATTTTATAATTTGGTGCGTTCCGCCAGCCCTAACAAGTGTGCTTTGGATCATGAGCCGTTCATTGCTTTCTCCATACTTTCTTCTTCCCATTATTCTGGTACAGGTTGATCTTAGTTCTTAGTTTCATTTGTCCAAAGAGTGCTCTTCCAGAACTGAGCTGGCTTCTTTAGAATATTTTTTTTGGCAAACTATTATCAGGCCTTTCTATTTTTAAGGCTGATTACTGGTTTGCACTTAGTAGTGAACCTTTTGTATTTGGTCTCATGAAGCCTTCTCTTTATGGTAGACTTAGGGCAGAGACACACTGGCGTATTTTTCGCCCGAGAATCGCATTGTAAAACTCGCACTGGCTGTCTGCTCTCCTGACCTGAGCTTGACAGCTGCATAGTAATCCATCTCGCTGTCATGCTCAGGTCAGGAGAGGTGCCGGCCAGTCCGTTCAGTGCAATGCAATTATCGCAGGAGAAATACGCCAGTGTGTCTCTGCCCTTAGATATTGAAAAACCTACTTCCTGGAAAGTATTCTTCACTTGATTGGATGTTGTGAGGTGTTTTTTTTCATCATCGAAAGGATTCTGACATCATCCACTACTATTGTCTTCCATAAATGTCCATGCCTTTTTGAGTTCCCAAGTTCATCGGTGTGCTCTTATTTTGCAAAATGTATGAAACTGTTGATTTGGTCATTCCTAACATTTCTACTACCACTCTGATGGATTTCTTCTAATTTTTTTCAGCCTAATGATGGATGGTCTGTTACTCTTCCATTGAGAGTTCCTTTGACTGCATATTTGGCTGCACAGCATTAGCTTCCAAATGCAAATGCCACACACGGAATCAGCTCTAGACCTTTTACCTGTGTAATTGATGATGGATTATTCAGGAAATAACCCATGCAACTCATTAAAGTGCTTTTGAGATTATTGTCCAAATATTTTTGTTCTCTTTAAAAAGAAGCAGCTACATAATAAAGAGCTGTAATTCGTAAACCCTTACTCCAATTAGGATGCGAATACCCTCAAATTAAAGCTGAGAGCCACCACTTTAAGCCAATATTGATTATGTAGCTGAATGTTTGTTTTGGTAAACAGCTAAAATGCCAAAACTTGTGTAACTATCCAAATATTTCTGGACCTAACTGTAATTTATCATTGAAATGTCCTTCTTTCTCCTCCTATATGTACAGTTGTGGCCAAAAGTATTGACACCCCTGCAATTCTGTCAGATAATACTCAGTTTCTTCCTGAAAATGATTGCAAACACAAATTCTTTGGTATTATTATCTTCATTTAATTTGTCTTAATTAAAAAACACAAAAAGAATTGTCCTAAAGCCAAATTGGATATAATTCCACACCAAACATAAAAAGAGGGTGGAAAAAAATATTGGCACTGTTCGAAAAATCATGTGATGCTTCTCTAATTTGTGTAATTAACAGCACCTGTAACTTACCTGTGGCACCTAACAGGTGTTGGCAATAACTAAATGACACTTGCAGCCAGTTGACATGGATTAAAGTTGACTCAGCCTCTGTCCTGTGTCCTTGTGTGTACCACATTGAGCATGGAGAAAAGAAAGAAGACCAAAGAACTGTCTGAGAACTTGAGAAACCAAATTGTGAGGAAGCCTGAGCAATCTCAAGGCTACAAGTCCATCTCCAAAGACCTGAATGTTCCTGTGTCTACCGTGCGCAGTGTCATCAAGAAGTTTAAAGCCCATGGCACTGTGGCTAACCTCCCTAGATGTGGACAGAAAAAAAAATTGACAAGAGATTTCAACGCAAGATTGTGCGGATGTTCGATAAAGAACCTCCACTAACATCCAAACAAGTTCAAGCTGCCCTGCAGTCCGAGGGTACAACAGTGTCAACCCATACTATCCGTCGGCGTCTGAATGAAAAGGGACTGTATGGTAGGAGACCCAGGAAGACCCCACTTCTTACCCCGAGACATAAAAAAGCCAGGCTGGAGTTTGCCAAAACTTACCTGAAAAAGCCTAAAACGTTTTGGAAGAATGTTCTCTGATCAGATGAGACAAAAGTAGAGCTTTTTGGGCAAAGGCATCAGCATAGAGTTTACAGGAGAATAAAAGAGGCATTCAAAGAAAAGAACACGGTCCCTACAGTCAAACATGGCAGTGGTTCCCTGATGTTTTGGGGTTGCTTTGCTGCCTCTGGCACTGGACTGCTTGACCGTGTGCATGGCATTATGAAGTCAGAAGACTACCAACCAATTTTGCAGCATAATGTAGGGCCCAGTGTGAGAAAGCTGGGTCTCCCTCAGAGGTCATGAGTCTTCCAGCAGGACAATGACCCAAAACACACTTCAAAAAGCACTAGAAAATGGTTTGAGAGAAAGCACTGGAGACTTCTAAGGTGGCCAGCAATGAGTCCAGACCTGAATCCCATAGAACACCTGTGGAGAGATCTAAAAATGGCAGTTTGCAGAAGGCACCCTTCAAATATCAGGGACCTGGAGCCGTTTGCCAAAGAAGAATGGTCTAAAATTCCAGCAGAGCATTGTAAGAAACTCATTGATGGTTACCGGAAGCGGTTGGTCGCAGTTATTTTGGCTAAAGGTTGTGCAACCAAGTATTAGGCTGAGGGTGCCAATACTTTTCTCTGGCCCATTTTTGAAGTTTTGTGTGAAATGATCAATGTTTTGCTTTTTGCTTCATTCTCTTTTGTGTTTTTTCATTTAAGACAAACTAAATGAAGTGTGATAAAACACTCCGGGATCGCCTTTGCTGGGGTCAAAGGTCACGTGCGTTCCGCGTGAAACTCAGGCGCAGAGCTGGGATTCGGGTGTAACTGACCCTGGGTCAGGTTTATTAACGGTGAAAGCAATGCAAAAGGAAATAAAACATAAAACAAATCCTTGCCTGTCCGGCACTAACTAAACAATGGATAACCTAACTACCAACTGGCGGGCTTCTCCCGTCCAGCCAAACCACAGTTGCAGTGGGCACTGCTTCCACTCACGTGTGTCTCTCACACAGACAGGCTCTCTGTGTTCCCAGGCTGAGCCACTCACACAACCACCTGGCATCCTTTTATATCCGCCTCCCATTATTCATTAGTAACCAGGTGATATACTGACCAGACTAGGCCACATAGGAAAGGAATCTGGGTGAGATATACCTGCCCTCATCCACTATTCCCACATGATTCTCACATATCCCCCCCTCTGCTCAGACCACTCCGGTCGAGCAATGACACCCGCCAAACAGTGCACTCGGGACAGGGCATCTGCATTTCCCATCTGTACCCCTGGGCGGTGCTCCACCTTAAAAGTGTAGGCCTGCAGGGCAAGGAACCACCGGGTCACCCGGCTATTCCGTTCCTTGTTCAAGTCCATCTGCTTGAGAGGGGCATGGTCAGTGATCAGCCTGAACTTTCGGCCCACCAGGTAATATTTGAGGGCCTCTAGCGCCCACTTAATGGCGAGGCACTGTTTTCTATGATTGCATACCTTTGCTCGTGTTTATTCAGCTTCCTGCTGAGATAGAGGACTGGGTGTTCCACTCCTTCCCTCACTTGTGAGAGTACGGCCCCGATACCGGTATCAGAGGCATCCGTTTGTACCACAAACTCGCTGCGGAAGTCCGGAGTCACCAGTACGGGCTGAGAGCAAAGTGCCCGTTTTAGGCTATGGAAGGCTTCTTCAGCCGCTAAACTCCGTTTAATCATGACGGAGTCTTTCCCTTTTGTAAGATCCGTCAAGGGGGTAGCGATGGCTGCAAAATTGGGTATGAACCGGCGATAATAGCCGGCGAAACCCCAGGAAGGCTTGCACCTGCTTCTTGTTGACAGGTTGTGGCCAGTCCTGAACCGCCTGAATCTTATCAACCTGGGGTTTAACAACACCCCTCCGAATTACATACCCCAAATACCGGGCTTCTTCTAGCCCGATGTGACATTTCTTGGGGTTCGCGGTTAGACCTGCCTCCCACAGGTCGTCAATCACAGCTTGTACTTTCTGGAGATGAGTCTCCCAGTCCAAGCTGTAAATGACAATGTCGTCCAAATAGGCCGAAGCGTACTGCCTATGTGGCCTCAGGACTCGATCCATCAGTCTCTGGAAGGTCGCCGGTGCTCCGTGCAGTCCAAACGGCATATACACATACTGAAATAGACCCTCTGGGGTAGCAAATGCCGTCTTTTCTCTGGCAGCCTCCGCCAGAGGGATCTGCCAATACCCCTTTGTTAGGTCTAGGGTCGTAATATACCGGGCTTTTCCTAACCGATCTATTAACTCGTCGACCCGGGGCATAGGGTAGGCATCAAATTTTGAGACCGCATTCAGTTTCCTGAAGTCATTGCAGAACCGGACCGGATGGTGCCGTCCGGTTTAGGAATTAGCACAATCGGGCTGGACCAAGCACTGTGCGATTCCTCAATGACACCTAACTCTAACATTGCCTTCACTTCTCGGGAAACGGCTTCACGGCGGGCTTCCGGGATTCGGTAGGGCTTTACGTGAACTGTGACACCAGGTTCCGTTACAATGTCATGTTTCATTAGCGTAGTCTGCCCGGGTTTTTCTGAGAAAAACTTTTGGTTGTGAAGTAGAAACTGCCTGACCTCAGTCTTTTGCCGCTCCGAGAGAGTCTCTGCAACCCGTACCTCCGGTACGGTATGCGAGCAGACGGGACGGGCCAGCTCCGCTGACAAGGCAGACCGATCTTTCCAGGGTTTTATCAGATTTACATGATAAATCTGTTCAGGTTTCCGTTTACCTGCCTGGTATACTTTGTAGTTTACTTCACCAACTCTTTCCTTAATCTCAAAGGGGTCCTGCCACTTTGCCAGGAACTTACTGTCCACCGTGGGGACCAGGATCAACACCCTATCTCCGGGTGCAAACGTACGGATCTTTGCGCCCCTATCATAGATTCTTTTTTGGGCTCCTTGAGCCTGTATCATGTGTTCTTTGACGATAGGCATAACAGCCACAATACGGTCCTGCATTTGTGTGACGTGATCTATCACTGTTTTAAATGGTGTGACCTGACCCTCCCAGGTTTCTTTTGCAACGTCTAACAGTCCGCGAGGACGTCGGGCGTACAATAACTCGAAAGGCGAGAATCCCGTGGAAGACTGGGGTACTTCCCTGATGGCAAAAAGCAAATACGGAAGTAAATAGTCCCAGTTCTTCCCATCCTTGTCTATCACCTTTGTCAGCATCTGCTTCAGAGTTTTATTGAACCGTTCGACCAACCCGTCTGTTTGAGGATGATACACGGATGTGCGTAATGGTTCGATTTGTAACAATCGGCAGATCTCCTTCATTACCCTGGACATAAAGGGGGTCCCCTGGTCAGTGAGTATCTGTTTTGGTATACCGACCCGACTAAACACATGCACCAGTTCCTTGGCAATCGTCTTGGTGGCCGTGTTACGCAAAGGGATGGCCTCCGGGTAACGAGTGGCATAATCCAAGATGACCAGGATATGTTGGTGTCCACGTGCAGACCGTGGAAGGGGTCCAACTAAATCCATCCCAATCCTCTCAAACGGGACTTCAATAATAGGTAGGGGTACCAAAGGGCTACAGAACCGGGGCTTAGGTGCAGAGGCTTGGCAGTCAGGACAAGACTCACAATATACACAAATATCGTGATGCATGCCTGGCCAAACAAAACAGTGTAATATCCTTTCGGTGGTTTTCTGGACTCCCAGGTGACCTCCCATCACATGTCCGTGGGCCAGGTCCAGCACCTGCTGCCGGTAGGGTTTTGGCACGACTAATAGTTGCACCGTATCTTCCCCCTTTTTCTCTATCTGATAGAGTAAATCAATCTCCAGAACCATGTAAGGATATGCCAGCCTAGAGCCAGGTTCTACGGGTACCCCATTTATCACTTTTACATTTGTCCTAGCCTGAGAAAGGGTAGGATCCTTTATTTGCTCGCTTTGGAAGTCATCTTTCTGAACTTCTAAATCTGGCAAACGGGGAGGTGGACGGCTGTCGGCCTCCTCCGCTTCCCCGGTCTCCTCCGTATCACCCGCCATGACTGAAAACGGGAACTGCAGGTCATTTCCCGCAGACTCTTCCCCCGAATCTTCCGGGAGACCTCTTCCAGGGGTTCGGGACCCACACGCGCCCTGGGAGAAGAATCATGTACACGATTACCCGAGGGCATCAACTGATTCTCCCACAATTGCCAGAAGTGGGGAAAATCCTGGCCCAGGATAACATCATGCAATAACGCCGGGACGAGTCCCACTTTATGTTGCACAGACCCATAGGAAGTAGTAATGCATATGACCGTGGTGAGGTACGAACAGGTGTCTCCATGCACACACGTTACAGAAAATTTGTCTGATGGTCCAGTCGGGGCTGACACCAGACTGGCCTTCACCAGAGTCACCACACTTCCCGAGTCTAACAATGCCACCACATTTTTGCCATCAACAGTTAAATCACACAAGTGTTTTTCCACATCCTTTTGACCAGCATTCACACTCACTACCCATGCAACCATAGACATGCGGGTTTTAGAGTCTGTGACATCGCACAGCATGGGTTCAGTAGTGACCGGACAGTTCGCAGCAATATGTCCCATCTCTTGGCAGTGGAAACACCTAACGGGCCCCTTGCTTAGACCATAGTTCGTTACTCTCGGCCAGTCCCGTTTTCCTCCCCCACTGTCTTAGGGATTTTTCCATCTCCCCTACTCCCTGGAACAGTCTTACCGGTTCCACGTGGAGATGATGAAGAACGAGGTGGGGTAGCGTCGTCTCGGAGTCCTTTCGCCACGGAGTAACGTTCAACCAGATCCACCAGTTGATCTGCCGTCGTAGGATTTCCATGGCTTACCCACTTCCTCAGGGCTGGCGGTAGAGCTCTCAGGTACTTGTCCATGACAACTCTCTGGATTATCTCTGGCGCTGTCAACACCTCGGGTTGTAGCCACTTCTTCGTCACGTGGATCAGGTCGAACATCTGTGACCGCGGTGGTTTATCCGGCTGATAAGTCCATTGATGCACTCTCTGTGCACGGACAGCGGTCGTCACTCCCAGCCGGGCCAAGATCTCGGCTTTCAATTTGTCAAAGTCCTGCGCAGCTTCAGGTTCCAAGTCATAATACGCCTTTTGGGCCTCACCGGAAAGAAACGGGGCAATCAGGCCGGCCCATCGTGCCTTCGGCCATTTTTCTCGCACCGCCGTCCGTTCAAACGTGGTCAGGTATGCCTCGACGTCATCTTCGGTCGTCATCTTCTGCCAGTACCGACTCACGTGAATCACTCTCGACTCTGCTTCCAGGTTAACCTCAGGTAAGCTTGCCAGGTGCTGCGCCACCTGCTGGAGAAGCGAACGATCGGTAGCTGTCATGTCCACCAACTCCTTCAGCTGGGCCATCATCACCCGATTAGCTTCTTGCTGGACGGCGGTGGACTGTACCAGCGCTTTCACCACATCCTCCATGCTCATGCTTGCAACGTGATGCCCGCATTCTCCACCACAATGTGATAAAACACTCCGGGATCGCCTTTGCTGGGGTCAAAGGTCACGTGCGTTCCGCATG
This sequence comes from Dendrobates tinctorius, assembly GCF_039654945.1. Lineage (NCBI taxonomy): Eukaryota > Metazoa > Chordata > Amphibia > Anura > Dendrobatidae > Dendrobates > Dendrobates tinctorius. The sequence continues at coordinate 27,300,165 of NW_027361703.1, read as the reverse complement.
AAACTCAGGCGCAGAGCTGGGATTCGGGTGTAACTGACCCTGGGTCAGGTTTATTAACGGTGAAAGCAATGCAAAAGGAAATAAAACATAAAACAAATCCTTGCCTGTCCGGCACTAACTAAACAATGGACAACCTAACTACCAACTGGCGGGCTTCTCCCGTCCAGCCAAACCACAGTTGCAGTGGGCACTGCTTCCACTCACGTGTGTCTCTCACACAGACAGGCTCTCTGTGTTCCCAGGCTGAGCCACTCACACAACCACCTGGCATCCTTTTATATCCGCCTCCCATTATTCATTAGTAACCAGGTGATATACTGACCAGACTAGGCCACATAGGAAAGGAATCTGGGTGAGATATACCTGCCCTCATCCACTATTCCCACATGATTCTCACATAAGATAATAATACCAAAGAATTTGTGTTTGCAATCATTTTCAGGAAGAAACTGAGTATTATCTGACAGAATTGCAGGGGTGTCAATACTTTTGGCCACAACTGTATCTTTAATAATAATATAATAAATAATAATACATTTTATTTCTATAGCGCCGACATATTCCGCAGCACTTTACATTTCAGAGGGGACTTGTACAGACGATAGACATTACAGAATAACAATAATCACATAGATCATAACAGATACCAAGATGAATGAGGGCCCTGCTTGCAAGCTTACAATCGATGAGGGAAAAGGGGAGACACGAAAGGTGGGTGGTAACAATTGCCCTGATTTTTTGGACCAGCCATAATGTTACGTGTGTAACAGTAGAGACACAGAGGGCTAATAGATGCATAAAGCATGTGGGAATATGATAAGGGGAACCTGGCTATGGTAAAACTTTTGACTGTGCCACACAGGGATAGTTAGGTTAATGTGTTGAGGCGGTAGGCCAGTCTGAATAAATGAGTTTCCAGGGCACGCTTAAAATTGTAGGGATTGGGGACTACTGGTATTGACCTGGGAAGTGCATTCCAAAGAATTGGCACAGCACATGTATTGTCTTGGAGACGGGAGTGGGAGGTTCTGATTATTGAGGATGCTAACCTCAGGTCATCAGCAGAACGGAGGGCACGGGTAGGGTGGTAGACTGAAACAAGGGAGGAGATGTAGGGTGGTGCTGAGCCATGGAGTGCTTTGTGGGTGAGGGCAAAAAGTTTGTACTGGATTCTGGAGTGGATAGGTAGCCAGTGTAAGGACTGGCACAAGGTAGAGGCATCGGTGTAATGATTGGCGAGGAATATGATCCTGGCTGCAGCATTCAAGACAGATTGGAGGGGGGAAAGTTTGGTAAGAGGGAGACCGATTAGAAGAGAGTTACAATAGTCCAGACGAGAATGAATAAGAGAAACAGTAAGAGTTTTTGCATAGTCAAAGGTAAGAAAAGGTCGAATTCTAGAAATGTTTCTGAGATGCAGATAACAAGAGCGAGCCAGTGATTGGATGTGGGGGGTGAATGAAAGCTCGGAATCATGTATGACCCCAAGACAGCAGGCATGTTGCTGGGGAGTAATAGTGGAACCACACACGGAAATGGCAGTGTCGGGTATAGGTGCATTAGTAGAGGGAGGAAACACAAGGAGTTCAGTCTTTGACAGGTTCAGTTTCAGATATAGTGATGACATGTTAGACACAGCGTTTAGACAATCGCCGGTGTTTTCTAGAAAGGCTGGCGTGATGTCAGGAGAAGAATCGTATAATTGGGTGTCATCAGCATAGAGATAGTACTGGAAACCAATTCTACTGATTGTTATACCAATAGGGGCAGTGTACAAGGAGAAGAGGAGGGGGCTTAGAACCGATCCTTGAGGAACCCCAATAGTAAGGGGAAGATGAGAGGAGGAGGAGCCACCAAAAGATACTGTAAAGGAGCGGTCAGAGAGATAGGAGGAAAACCAGGAGAGAACGGTGTCATTGATGCCGATGGAGCAGAACATAGTGAGGAGGAGCTGATGATCCACCATGTCGAATGCTGCAGAGAGATCCAAAAGAATTAGCATAGAGTAGTGACCGTTAGATTTAGCTGTTAGTAGATCATTAGAGACTTTAGTGAGGGCAGTTTCAGTAAAGTGTAGAGAGCGGAAACCGGATTGGAGAGGGTCGAGAACAGAGTTATCAGAGAGATAGCAGATCAGACGGGAGTGGACCAGGCGTTCCAGGAGTTTAGAGATGAAGGGAAGATTTGAGACAGGTCTATAGTTAGTGGCACAGTTTTGGTCAAGGGATGGTTTTTTAAGAAGTGGATGTATGATGGCATGCTTAAATAAGGAGGGAAAGATACCAGAAGAGAGAGAGGTTAAATATTTTAGTTAGGTGAGGGGTGACAGCAGGGGAAAGGGACTGGAGCAGATGTGATGGAAATGGGTCACTGGTGCAAGTGGTTGGGCGAGAAGATGCAAGGAGCCTGCTTACTTCTTTTTCTGTGACTGGTTCAAACTCAGAGAGTGAGCTAGATGCAGTGGGGGAGGGAGGACAGTGCATGGTATGAGATGATTGGGAGATAATTTCCTGTCGGATATGATCAATTTTTTCTTTGAAGTAATTGGCCAGATCGTCAGCTCGAAGCTCTGTGGTTGGGGCCTGCACTCTTGAGTTGAGCAGGGAATGAAAAGTGTCAAAGAGACGTTTCGGGTTATTGGACAGTGAGGTGATGAGGGTGTTGAAATAGGTTTGTTTGGAGAGGTGAAGGGCAGTGTTGTATGTTCTAAGCATGAACTTATAATGGATGAAATCTTCGTGTAGATTGGATTTTCTCCAATCTATCTTTCCATCATTCTATCTTTCTATCTTTCATTCTCAATTCATGTATCTATTGCATCAATATTCAGTGAAGACAGGTTTTTCCATTCCTGAGATAGGAAATGACAGATGGTGCTTATTAGATACTATGGAGAAGAGAAGGGTAGAAGAATGAAGGAGCTAGAAGCAGACATAAACATTCTGCTACACATTCTCCTGAAATGACAGTTGCAATTTACATATTTATTAAAGGTCACAGTAAATACTAAAATCCAGCCCTCACCCTTACACCTCATTCAGGCATCAGTTTTTCTGTGGTTTTCACAGGCATGACTCATACCTATTATATTCTATGAAACTTTCTTGTGTCCATGCATGCTTGAGCTGTACACATGGAAAATCATACCTATGTTTAGATTATCTCAGCACAGGAACATTTTTTTAAAACACATCCAGTTGTGGAACTAATTTTCATACCAAGATCAATTAATTTAAATGTACTTTGTTTGTGGGGAAAAACCCTTTAAACAAGGACAGCATACAGATGGCACAGTGATGGCATCCGGGTGCTGTCGCGATTTTCACTAAACCATACAATTGTATGGGTAATTTTGATCCATGACTTGGATCAAAAACTGACATGTTGCTAGAATTTTTGGCCCACCAATCTGCAAAAAAACAAGTCCACTCCATCAGAACTTTTTGACAGTTAGGGTGATCAATGAGTGGAACAGGCTGCCATGAGGTATGGTGAGTTTTCCTTCCATGGAAGTCTTCAAACAGAGGCTGGACAGACATCTGTCTGGGATGATTTAGTGAATCCTGCTTTGAGCACGGGGTTGGACCAGATGACCCAGGAGGTCCCTTCCAACTCTACCATTCTATGATTCTATGTACATGTGAACAACTCCATAGACCATAATGGGTCCATCTTCTACTTGTGAAAAACATGGATGGGGCACAGAAGTGTTTCACGGATGTCTGAATGAGACCTAAGAAGGAGAAATCATATATAAAGAAAACACATGAGAAAACTGTTTTACATCATAATGTATAAGGATCTGATATGTGTTATTTTCGGAAGAATGTGAAATTATGATAATAAAATGTGATAATAAAATCATTGTTCTCATAAACACTACCCAGCTCACAGTAAGCACCACTTGTCTCACAATGTACAGTCAACAATACAAACAGCTGAGAATAGAAAAGCCAGCAATGACTCATTCCGCTTCAAGAGATGCATTTCTTCTCAATGTTACAGTTTATATACAGCCAAATTTTCTGCGACTGGTGCTTTTCTATGAAGCACACAACCAGATGTAGAGAATCATAGAATCATAGAATCATAGAATCATAGAATCGTAGAGTTGGAAGGGACCTCCTGGGCCATCTGGTCCAACCCCCTGCTCAAAGCAGGATTCGCTAAATCATCCCAGTCAGATGTCTGTCCAGCCTCTGTTTGAAGACTTCCATTGAAGAAGAACTCACCACCTCACATGACAGCCTGTTCCACTCATTGATCACTCTAACTGTCAAAAAGTTTTTTCTAATATCTAATCTGTGTCTCCTCCCATTCAGTTTCATCCCATTGCTTCTAGTCTTTCCTTGTGCAAATGAGAATAAAGTTGATCCTTCTACAATGTGACAGCCCTTTAGATATTTGTAGACAGCTATTAAGTCTCCTCTCAGTCTTCTCTTTTGCAAACTAAACATTCCCAAATCCTGCAACCTTTTCTCATAAGACAGGGTTTGCAGACTGGTCACCATTCTGGTCGCTCTTTTCTGAACTTGCTCCAGTTGAATAAGTAATGTTCACCGAAACACGTGTCACCTCTGCAAAAGGGATAGAAAAGGAGTACAGCCAGAGATTTAGCGGATTGAGGTGGGTTTAAAATCAGTTTTGTCTCCCAGTAGAGGATCTCCAGCTTGCTGCAAACTTAGTCTTTCCCTTAGGCGCTTTTACATTCTTATGCTTCAGCTTTTCAGCATATTCCACTTATTAGATTGTAAGATATCTAAGAGCAAATGATTGCAGACTAGTTCTAGTGGGAAATAACGTGCATGCAGGCATCTTTGTGGGATCATGATATCATTATGATAATGAAAGCATCCAGTATCTAATTACAATGTACCCTCAAAACTCCCGAGAAGTCAAGAAACATTGATTGATGCACCTATAGTTTGTGTACAATAAGCATTTTGCTCCATTTTAATGCTGGGACTGAGTTGGATAATGGCTTCTAAATAGATAATGGCTGTGAATAATGGCCTTGGCATTCATTTATTAGTTTTATTCCATTTTAAACTCATATCCTGTGTCGCTTACAGTTCGGTTGATGTATTACATAAATTTAGTGGAATGAAAATACGTTTTTGGAAATGTGTAATTTACGATTCTGTCATTTATAATGACATAATTTGAGTCACGTACTTTTTATAAACCATGGAACTTAAATGATACAGAACAATGTGTGTAGCTTGGCCCTCAAAAAGAAGTGATAAAGTCAACACAGGGAGTGCACGTTAGAAAATGGGCAAGAGAAAGAAGCAATAATTGGTCAATCCAAAATTTACTTAAAGGAACTCCGTCAGCCCAAAATGACTCTTCAAACCAAGTACAAGGTCTCAAGGAAAGAACATTTGGGTAACACCAGACTACATTATAACTCAGGGGTGGGCAATTAATGTTGCCATGGGGCCGCATTAGAAATTGGGATGGTGTCAGAGGGCCGGACTAATATAATTAACTCAGTTGTACCCAATACTATATATGTATATAATATATAGTATACATATGCTATCTTTTCATAAACAAACAGTATGTTAAACAGTGCAAAGATTTACAATACAATGAAAATAGCCTCGTAATGGCAACTCAAATCGTAATCTTTAAACACAGCTATGTGCTCTCCACAAACTAAGCACACAGCTTTACCTTTGGCTTCAGCAAATAAATATTTAGAAGTCCATTCCTTGTTAAAAACGCTGCATTCTGCATCAATCTTTCTTTTTTTAGCCGACATATTTAAGGGCTATAACAGCTAACCTTGCCTAATTCTTCCAATGTGAGTCTCTGCCCAAGTTTCAGAAGACCGTGGCTGCTGCAGGGGACAGGGGAGGAAGGAAGTGGTATCTGTGTACCACTCCTGTACTGCTCACAGGGGCTTTATTAGGCACTGACCACTCTACCCAGAGTCCCAGACCCTGGCCTGACATAAACACCCAGTCCAGACCCAGTCTAAGGTAATTGATGCTAGCCTTACGTTGTACCACCGTGTCACTGGTCTGCTTGCAGCAGTATAGATCACACCACGCCTCCACGCCCACACGTTTTAGCACAGAGTTGGAGGCGTGTTGTGATGTATACTGCTGCAAGCAGACGCCACCAACGGCATCTACGCAGCCCTCTCTCAGACCACGCCCCCCTCCAGCCTCGACCAGACAGCACCACAGGTCTGGTGTGTGGGCTGTGCGCTGGAGGCAATGTTTCTGTGCCGCTCTCAGGAGGTCGGGGTCCGCTCCGCTCACCGCCGCGTCTGCTGGGACTCCTCTGCTTCCTGCTTTCCTCACGAATGATTCATGAGGAAAGCAGGAACCGGAAAAGTTCCGGACCCCTCCGCGGGCCGGTCACAGGCAGTGGGCGGGCCGGTTGCGGCCCGGGGGCCGCCCCTTGCCCAGGTCTGTTATAGCTCATAGGGCCTATCACATGCCAATGGTATTCTTCATTTCAGGAATTTGGTACTTCTTAAAAAACAATATAGCTCATGGAGTCACTGGTATTAAAACATAAAGGTATTAGAGACAATTAAAGAGAATCTTTCAGCACAAAATGACCTTTCAAACCAAGTACAGGCACTCGGTGCATCATGTCATGGTCATTTATTTAAGTATACTTTCCCATCTGCTTGTTTTCCATCTATCTCCACCCTCACCACTTCTTTGAGTGACCACTCTGGCACTATAGAACCAGTTAAGAGAAAAGATAGATGGAAAACAAGGATTTGGGAAAGTGTAATTGAATGATTGGCCACATCAAGATGCACTGAACAAACATGCTTGGTTTGAACAGTCATTCCATGCTAACAGAGTCCTCTTAAATACTTGATATTCATCACTGGCTCATGTAAACATGACAGAAATGTAGCCTATATAGTAATCACCACCATGGGTCTGCTCCAGACGTAGTTGGCTCATCAATTTCAAAGTTTTAATTTCTAAGTACTTTGAATTAGACTTGAATTCTAGAATGCATTTGGTCACTCATGACTCCTACAGTATTGTCATCATCATCACCATCTGACCGAGATGTTCTTCTGTTCGCACAGGTATGCATTGCTGAATTTCCACCACTTTCTCATGCTCCTGAATGCCCTATGTGAACTGCATTGTATTTTATATGGTATGCATTGCTGAATTTCCACCACTTTCTCATGCTCCTGAATGCCCTATGTGAACTGCATTGTATTTTATATGGTATGCATTGCTGAATTTCCACCACTTTCTCATGCTCTTGAATGCCCTATGTGAACTGCATTGTATTTTATATGGTATGCATTGCTGAATTTCCACCACTTTCTCATGCTCCTGAATGCCCTATGTGAACTGCATTGTATTTTACATGGTATGCATTGCTGAATTTCCACCACTTTCTCATGCTCCTGAATGCCCTATGTGAACTGCATTGTATTTTATATGGTATGCATTGCTGAATTTCCACCACTTTCTCATGCTCCTGAATGCCCTATGTGAACTGCATTGTATTTTATATGGTATGCATTGCTGAATTTCCACCACTTTCTCATGCTCCTGAATGCCCTATGTGAACTGCATTGTATTTTATATGGTATGCATAGCTTACCCATCTTCTTGTATCCATAATTGTACTCATCTTGTTATCTTTGCCACACATCTAAGTGGTCTGTATAACCCCTTCCCCCTTTTATGACCTCTGCTTAACTCTGTGCATTTGGCCTGGGCAGTCACACCCCACTTTCACTCACACCTGATTGTCTTTAGCTGCACATATATTCACCACCATGGGTCTGCTCCAGACGTAGTCGGCTCCATCAATTTCAAAGTACTAATTTCTAAGTACTTTGAATTAGACTTGAATTCTAGAATGCATTTGGTCACTCATGACTCCTACAGTATTGTCATCATCATCACCATCTGACCGAGATGTTCTTCTGTTCGCACAGGTATGCATTGCTGAATTTCCACCACTTTCTCATGCTCCTGAATGCCCTATGTGAACTGCATTGTATTTTATATGGTATGCATTGCTGAATTTCCACCACTTTCTCATGCTCCTGAATGCCCTATGTGAACTGCATTGTATTTTATATGGTATGCATTGCTGAATTTCCACCACTTTCTCATGCTCCTGAATGCCCTATGTGAACTGCATTGTATTTTATATGGTATGCATTGCTGAATTTCCACCACTTTCTCATGCTCCTGAATGCCCTATGTGAACTGCATTGTATTTTATATGGTATGCATTGCTGAATTTCCACCACTTTCTCGTGCTCCTGAATGCCCTATGTGAACTGCATTGTATTTTATATGGTATGCATAGCTTACCCATCTTCTTGTATCCATAATTGTACTCATCTTGTTATCTTTGCCACACATCTAAGTGGTCTGTATAACCCCTTCCCCCTTTTATGACCTCTGCTTAACTCTGTGCATTTGGCCTGGGCAGTCACACCCCACTTTCACTCACACCTGATTGTCTTTAGCTGCACATATATTCACCACCATGGGTCTGCTCCAGACGTAGTCGGCTCCATCAATTTCAAAGTACTAATTTCTAAGTACTTTGAATTAGACTTGAATTCTAGAATGCATTTGGTCACTCATGACTCCTACAGTATTGTCATCATCATCACCATCTGACCGAGATGTTCTTCTGTTCGCACAGGTATGCATTGCTGAATTTCCACCACTTTCTCATGCTCCTGAATGCCCTATGTGAACTGCATTGTATTTTATATGGTATGCATTGCTGAATTTCCACCACTTTCTCATGCTCCTGAATGCCCTATGTGAACTGCATTGTATTTTATATGGTATGCATTGCTGAATTTCCACCACTTTCTCATGCTCCTGAATGCCCTATGTGAACTGCATTGTATTTTATATGGTATGCATTGCTGAATTTCCACCACTTTCTCATGCTCCTGAATGCCCTATGTGAACTGCATTGTATTTTATATGGTATGCATAGCTTGCCCATCTTCTTGTATCCATAATTGTACTCATCTTGTTATCTTTGCCACACATCTAAGTGGTCTGTATAACCCCTTCCCCCTTTTATGACCTCTGCTTAACTCTGTGCATTTGGCCTGGGCAGTCACACCCCACTTTCACTCACACCTGATTGTCTTTAGCTGCACGTATATTCACCACCATGGGTCTGCTCCAGACGTAGTCGGCTCCATCAATTTCAAAGTACTAATTTCTAAGTACTTTGAATTAGACTTGAATTCTAGAATGCATTTGGTCACTCATGACTCCTACAGTATTGTCATCATCATCACCATCTGACCGAGATGTTCTTCTGTTCGCACAGGTATGCATTGCTGAATTTCCACCACTTTCTCATGCTCCTGAATGCCCTATGTGAACTGCATTGTATTTTATTTGGTATGCATTGCTGAATTTCCACCACTTTCTCATGCTCTTGAATGCCCTATGTGAACTGCATTGTATTTTATATGGTATGCATTGCTGAATTTCCACCACTTTCTCATGCTCCTGAATGCCCTATGTGAACTGCATTGTATTTTATATGGTATGCATTGCTGAATTTCCACCACTTTCTCATGCTCCTGAATGCCCTATGTGAACTGCATTGTATTTTATATGGTATGCATAGCTTACCCATCTTCTTGTATCCATAATTGTACTCATCTTGTTATCTTTGCCACACATCTAAGTGATCTGTATAACCCCTTCCCCCTTTTATGACCTCTGCTTAACTCTGTGCATTTGACCTGGGCAGTCACACCCCACTTTCACTCACACCTGATTGTCTTTAGCTGCACATATATTCACCACCATGGGTCTGCTCCAGACGTAGTCGGCTCCATAAATTTCAAAGTACTAATTTCTAAGTACTTTGAATTAGACTTGAATTCTAGAATGCATTTGGTCACTCATGACTCCTACAGTATTGTCATCATCATCACCATCTGACCGAGATGTTCTTCTGTTCGCACAGGTATGCATTGCTGAATTTCCACCACTTTCTCATGCTCCTGAATGCCCTATGTGAACTGCATTGTATTTTATATGGTATGCATTGCTGAATTTCCACCACATTCTCATGCTCCTGAATGCCCTATGTGAACTGCATTGTATTTTATATGGTATGCATTGCTGAATTTCCACCACTTTCTCATGCTCCTGAATGCCCTATGTGAACTGCATTGTATTTTATATGGTATGCATTGCTGAATTTCCACCACTTTCTCATGCTCCTGAATGCCCTATGTGAACTGCATTGTATTTTATATGGTATGCATAGCTTACCCATCTTCTTGTATCCATAATTGTACTCATCTTGTTATCTTTGCCACACATCTAAGTGGTCTGTATAACCCCTTCCCCCTTTTATGACCTCTGCTTAACTCTGTGCATTTGGCCTGGGCAGTCACACCCCACTTTCACTCACACCTGATTGTCTTTAGCTGCACATATATTCACCACCATGGGTCTGCTCCAGACGTAGTCGGCTCCATCAATTTCAAAGTACTAATTTCTAAGTACTTTGAATTAGACTTGAATTCTAGAATGCATTTGGTCACTCATGACTCCTACAGTATTGTCATCATCATCACCATCTGACCGAGATGTTCTTCTGTTCGCACAGGTATGCATTGCTGAATTTCCACCACTTTCTCATGCTCCTGAATGCCCTATGTGAACTGCATTGTATTTTATATGGTATGCATTGCTGAATTTCCACCACTTTCTCATGCTCTTGAATGCCCTATGTGAACTGCATTGTATTTTATATGGTATGCATTGCTGAATTTCCACCACTTTCTCATGCTCCTGAATGCCCTATGTGAACTGCATTGTATTTTATATGGTATGCATTGCTGAATTTCCACCACTTTCTCATGCTCCTGAATGCCCTATGTGAACTGCATTGTATTTTATATGGTATGCATAGCTTACCCATCTTCTTGTATCCATAATTGTACTCATCTTGTTATCTTTGCCACACATCTAAGTGGTCTGTATAACCCCTTCCCCCTTTTATGACCTCTGCTTAACTCTGTGCATTTGGCCTGGGCAGTCACACCCCACTTTCACTCACACCTGATTGTCTTTAGCTGCACATATATTCACCACCATGGGTCTGCTCCAGACGTAGTCGGCTCCATCAATTTCAAAGTACTAATTTCTAAGTACTTTGAATTAGACTTGAATTCTAGAATGCATTTGGTCACTCATGACTCCTACAGTATTGTCATCATCATCACCATCTGACCGAGATGTTCTTCTGTTCGCACAGGTATGCATTGCTGAATTTCCACCACTTTCTCATGCTCCTGAATGCCCTATGTGAACTGCATTGTATTTTATATGGTATGCATTGCTGAATTTCCACCACTTTCTCATGCTCTTGAATGCCCTATGTGAACTGCATTGTATTTTATATGGTATGCATTGCTGAATTTCCACCACTTTCTCATGCTCCTGAATGCCCTATGTGAACTGCATTGTATTTTATATGGTATGCATTGCTGAATTTCCACCACTTTCTCATGCTCCTGAATGCCCTATGTGAACTGCATTGTATTTTATATGGTATGCATAGCTTACCCATCTTCTTGTATCCATAATTGTTCTCATCTTGTTATCTTTGCCACACATCTAAGTGGTCTGTATAACCCCTTCCCCCTTTTATGACCTCTGCTTAACTCTGTGCATTTGACCTGGGCAGTCACACCCCACTTTCACTCACACCTGATTGTCTTTAGTTGCACATATATTCACCACCATGGGTCTGCTCCAGACATAGTCGGCTCCATCAATTTCAAAGTACTAATTTCTAAGTACTTTGAATTAGACTTGAATTCTAGAATGCATTTGGTCACTCATGACTCCTACAGTATTGTCATCATCATCACCATCTGACCGAGATGTTCTTCTGTTCGCACAGGTATGCATTGCTGAATTTCCACCACTTTCTCATGCTCCTGAATGCCCTATGTGAACTGCATTGTATTTTATTTGGTATGCATTGCTGAATTTCCACCACTTTCTCATGCTCTTGAATGCCCTATGTGAACTGCATTGTATTTTATATGGTATGCATTGCTGAATTTCCACCACTTTCTCATGCTCCTGAATGCCCTATGTGAACTGCATTGTATTTTATATGGTATGCATTGCTGAATTTCCACCACTTTCTCATGCTCCTGAATGCCCTATGTGAACTGCATTGTATTTTATATGGTATGCATAGCTTACCCATCTTCTTGTATCCATAATTGTACTCATCTTGTTATCTTTGCCACACATCTAAGTGGTCTGTATAACCCCTTCCCCCTTTTATGACCTCTGCTTAACTCTGTGCATTTGACCTGGGCAGTCACACCCCACTTTCACTCACACCTGATTGTCTTTAGCTGCACATATATTCACCACCATGGGTCTGCTCCAGACGTAGTCGGCTCCATAAATTTCAAAGTACTAATTTCTAAGTACTTTGAATTAGACTTGAATTCTAGAATGCATTTGGTCACTCATGACTCCTACAGTATTGTCATCATCATCACCATCTGACCGAGATGTTCTTCTGTTCGCACAGGTATGCATTGCTGAATTTCCACCACTTTCTCATGCTCCTGAATGCCCTATGTGAACTGCATTGTATTTTATATGGTATGCATTGCTGAATTTCCACCACATTCTCATGCTCCTGAATGCCCTATGTGAACTGCATTGTATTTTATATGGTATGCATTGCTGAATTTCCACCACTTTCTCATGCTCCTGAATGCCCTATGTGAACTGCATTGTATTTTATATGGTATGCATTGCTGAATTTCCACCACTTTCTCATGCTCCTGAATGCCCTATGTGAACTGCATTGTATTTTATATGGTATGCATAGCTTACCCATCTTCTTGTATCCATAATTGTACTCATCTTGTTATCTTTGCCACACATCTAAGTGGTCTGTATAACCCCTTCCCCCTTTTATGACCTCTGCTTAACTCTGTGCATTTGGCCTGGGCAGTCACACCCCACTTTCACTCACACCTGATTGTCTTTAGCTGCACATATATTCACCACCATGGGTCTGCTCCAGACGTAGTCGGCTCCATCAATTTCAAAGTACTAATTTCTAAGTACTTTGAATTAGACTTGAATTCTAGAATGCATTTGGTCACTCATGACTCCTACAGTATTGTCATCATCATCACCATCTGACCGAGATGTTCTTCTGTTCGCACAGGTATGCATTGCTGAATTTCCACCACTTTCTCATGCTCCTGAATGCCCTATGTGAACTGCATTGTATTTTATATGGTATGCATTGCTGAATTTCCACCACTTTCTCATGCTCTTGAATGCCCTATGTGAACTGCATTGTATTTTATATGGTATGCATTGCTGAATTTCCACCACTTTCTCATGCTCCTGAATGCCCTATGTGAACTGCATTGTATTTTATATGGTATGCATTGCTGAATTTCCACCACTTTCTCATGCTCCTGAATGCCCTATGTGAACTGCATTGTATTTTATATGGTATGCATAGCTTACCCATCTTCTTGTATCCATAATTGTACTCATCTTGTTATCTTTGCCACACATCTAAGTGGTCTGTATAACCCCTTCCCCCTTTTATGACCTCTGCTTAACTCTGTGCATTTGGCCTGGGCAGTCACACCCCACTTTCACTCACACCTGATTGTCTTTAGCTGCACATATATTCACCACCATGGGTCTGCTCCAGACGTAGTCGGCTCCATCAATTTCAAAGTACTAATTTCTAAGTACTTTGAATTAGACTTGAATTCTAGAATGCATTTGGTCACTCATGACTCCTACAGTATTGTCATCATCATCACCATCTGACCGAGATGTTCTTCTGTTCGCACAGGTATGCATTGCTGAATTTCCACCACTTTCTCATGCTCCTGAATGCCCTATGTGAACTGCATTGTATTTTATATGGTATGCATTGCTGAATTTCCACCACTTTCTCATGCTCTTGAATGCCCTATGTGAACTGCATTGTATTTTATATGGTATGCATTGCTGAATTTCCACCACTTTCTCATGCTCCTGAATGCCCTATGTGAACTGCATTGTATTTTATATGGTATGCATTGCTGAATTTCCACCACTTTCTCATGCTCCTGAATGCCCTATGTGAACTGCATTGTATTTTATATGGTATGCATAGCTTACCCATCTTCTTGTATCCATAATTGTTCTCATCTTGTTATCTTTGCCACACATATAAGTGGTCTGTATAACCCCTTCCCCCTTTTATGACCTCTGCTTAACTCTGTGCATTTGACCTGGGCAGTCACACCCCACTTTCACTCACACCTGATTGTCTTTAGTTGCACATATATTCACCACCATGGGTCTGCTCCAGACATAGTCGGCTCCATCAATTTCAAAGTACTAATTTCTAAGTACTTTGAATTAGACTTGAATTCTAGAATGCATTTGGTCACTCATGACTCCTACAGTATTGTCATCATCATCACCATCTGACCGAGATGTTCTTCTGTTCGCACAGGTATGCATTGCTGAATTTCCACCACTTTGTCATGCTCCTGAATGCCCTATGTGAACTGCATTGTTTTTTATATGGTATGCATTGCTGATTTTCCACCACTTTCTCATGCTCCTGAATGCCCTATGTGAACTGCATTGTATTTTATATGGTATGCATTGCTGAATTTCCACCACTTTCTCATGCTCCTGAATGCCCTATGTGAACTGCATTGTATTTTATATGGTATGCATTGCTGAATTTCCACCACTTTCTCATGCTCCTGAATGCCCTATGTGAACTGCATTGTATTTTATATGGTATGCATAGCTTACCCATCTTCTTGTATCCATAATTGTACTCATCTTGTTATCTTTGCCACACATCTAAGTGGTCTGTATAACCCCTTCCCCCTTTTATGACCTCTGCTTAACTCTGTGCATTTGGCCTGGGCAGTCACACCCCACTTTCACTCACACCTGATTGTCTTTAGTTGCACATATATTCACCACCATGGGTCTGCTCCAGACGTAGTCGGCTCCATCAATTTCAAAGTACTAATTTCTAAGTACTTTGAATTAGACTTGAATTCTAGAATGCATTTGGTCACTCATGACTCCTACAGTATTGTCATCATCATCACCATCTGACCGAGATGTTCTTCTGTTCGCACAGGTATGCATTGCTGAATTTCCACCACTTTCTCATGCTCCTGAATGCCCTATGTGAACTGCATTGTATTTTATATGGTATGCATTGCTGAATTTCCACCACTTTCTCATGCTCCTGAATGCCCTATGTGAACTGCATTGTATTTTATATGGTATGCATAGCTTACCCATCTTCTTGTATCCATAATTGTACTCATCTTGTTATCTTTGCCACACATCTAAGTGGTCTGTATAACCCCTTCCCCCTTTTATGACCTCTGCTTAACTCTGTGCATTTGGCCTGGGCAGTCACACCCCACTTTCACTCACACCTGATTGTCTTTAGCTGCACATATATTCACCACCATGGGTCTGCTCCAGACGTAGTCGGCTCCATAAATTTCAAAGTACTAATTTCTAAGTACTTTGAATTAGACTTGAATTCTAGAATGCATTTGGTCACTCATGACTCCTACAGTATTGTCATCATCATCACCATCTGACCGAGATGTTCTTCTGTTCGCACAGGTATGCATTGCTGAATTTCCACCACTTTCTCATGCTCCTGAATGCCCTATGTGAACTGCATTGTATTTTATATGGTATGCATTGCTGAATTTCCACCACATTCTCATGCTCCTGAATGCCCTATGTGAACTGCATTGTATTTTATATGGTATGCATTGCTGAATTTCCACCACTTTCTCATGCTCCTGAATGCCCTATGTGAACTGCATTGTATTTTATATGGTATGCATTGCTGAATTTCCACCACTTTCTCATGCTCCTGAATGCCCTATGTGAACTGCATTGTATTTTATATGGTATGCATAGCTTACCCATCTTCTTGTATCCATAATTGTACTCATCTTGTTATCTTTGCCACACATCTAAGTGGTCTGTATAACCCCTTCCCCCTTTTATGACCTCTGCTTAACTCTGTGCATTTGGCCTGGGCAGTCACACCCCACTTTCACTCACACCTGATTGTCTTTAGCTGCACATATATTCACCACCATGGGTCTGCTCCAGACGTAGTCGGCTCCATCAATTTCAAAGTACTAATTTCTAAGTACTTTGAATTAGACTTGAATTCTAGAATGCATTTGGTCACTCATGACTCCTACAGTATTGTCATCATCATCACCATCTGACCGAGATGTTCTTCTGTTCGCACAGGTATGCATTGCTGAATTTCCACCACTTTCTCATGCTCCTGAATGCCCTATGTGAACTGCATTGTATTTTATATGGTATGCATTGCTGAATTTCCACCACATTCTCATGCTCCTGAATGCCCTATGTGAACTGCATTGTATTTTATATGGTATGCATTGCTGAATTTCCACCACTTTCTCATGCTCCTGAATGCCCTATGTGAACTGCATTGTATTTTATATGGTATGCATTGCTGAATTTCCACCACTTTCTCATGCTCCTGAATGCCCTATGTGAACTGCATTGTATTTTATATGGTATGCATTGCTGAATTTCCACCACTTTCTCATGCTCCTGAATGCCCTATGTGAACTGCATTGTATTTTATATGGTATGCATAGCTTACCCATCTTCTTGTATCCATAATTGTTCTCATCTTGTTATCTTTGCCACACATCTAAGTGGTCTGTATAACCCCTTCCCCCTTTTATGACCTCTGCTTAACTCTGTGCATTTGACCTGGGCAGTCACACCCCACTTTCACTCACACCTGATTGTCTTTAGTTGCACATATATTCACCACCATGGGTCTGCTCCAGACATAGTCGGCTCCATCAATTTCAAAGTACTAATTTCTAAGTACTTTGAATTAGACTTGAATTCTAGAATGCATTTGGTCACTCATGACTCCTACAGTATTGTCATCATCATCACCATCTGACCGAGATGTTCTTCTGTTCGCACAGGTATGCATTGCTGAATTTCCACCACTTTCTCATGCTCCTGAATGCCCTATGTGAACTGCATTGTTTTTTATATGGTATGCATTGCTGAATTTCCACCACTTTCTCATGCTCCTGAATGCCCTATGTGAACTGCATTGTATTTTATATGGTATGCATTGCTGAATTTCCACCACTTTCTCATGCTCCTGAATGCCCTATGTGAACTGCATTGTATTTTATATGGTATGCATTGCTGAATTTCCACCACTTTCTCATGCTCCTGAATGCCCTATGTGAACTGCATTGTATTTTATATGGTATGCATAGCTTACCCATCTTCTTGTATCCATAATTGTACTCATCTTGTTATCTTTGCCACACATCTAAGTGGTCTGTATAACCCCTTCCCCCTTTTATGACCTCTGCTTAACTCTGTGCATTTGGCCTGGGCAGTCACACCCCACTTTCACTCACACCTGATTGTCTTTAGTTGCACATATATTCACCACCATGGGTCTGCTCCAGACGTAGTCGGCTCCATCAATTTCAAAGTACTAATTTCTAAGTACTTTGAATTAGACTTGAATTCTAGAATGCATTTGGTCACTCATGACTCCTACAGTATTGTCATCATCATCACCATCTGACCGAGATGTTCTTCTGTTCGCACAGGTATGCATTGCTGAATTTCCACCACTTTCTCATGCTCCTGAATGCCCTATGTGAACTGCATTGTATTTTATATGGTATGCATTGCTGAATTTCCACCACTTTCTCATGCTCCTGAATGCCCTATGTGAACTGCATTGTATTTTATATGGTATGCATAGCTTACCCATCTTCTTGTATCCATAATTGTACTCATCTTGTTATCTTTGCCACACATCTAAGTGGTCTGTATAACCCCTTCCCCCTTTTATGACCTCTGCTTAACTCTGTGCATTTGGCCTGGGCTGTCACACCCCACTTTCACTCACACCTGATTGTCTTTAGCTGCACATATATTCACCACCATGGGTCTGCTCCAGACGTAGTCGGCTCCATCAATTTCAAAGTACTAATTTCTAAGTACTTTGAATTAGACTTGAATTCTAGAATGCATTTGGTCACTCATGACTCCTACAGTATTGTCATCATCATCACCATCTGACCGAGATGTTCTTCTGTTCGCACAGGTATGCATTGCTGAATTTCCACCACTTTCTCATGCTCCTGAATGCCCTATGTGAACTGCATTGTATTTTATATGGTATGCATAGCTTACCCATCTTCTTGTATCCATAATTGTACTCATCTTGTTATCTTTGCCACACATCTAAGTGGTCTGTATAACCCCTTCCCCCTTTTATGACCTCTGCTTAACTCTGTGCATTTGGCCTGGGCAGTCACACCCCACTTTCACTCACACCTGATTGTCTTTAGTTGCACATATATTCACCACCATGGGTCTGCTCCAGACGTAGTCGGCTCCATCAATTTCAAAGTACTAATTTCTAAGTACTTTGAATTAGACTTGAATTCTAGAATGCATTTGGTCACTCATGACTCCTACAGTATTGTCATCATCATCACCATCTGACCGAGATGTTCTTCTGTTCGCACAGGTATGCATTGCTGAATTTCCACCACTTTCTCATGCTCCTGAATGCCCTATGTGAACTGCATTGTATTTTATATGGTATGCATTGCTGAATTTCCACCACTTTCTCATGCTCCTGAATGCCCTATGTGAACTGCATTGTATTTTATATGGTATGCATAGCTTACCCATCTTCTTGTATCCATAATTGTACTCATCTTGTTATCTTTGCCACACATCTAAGTGGTCTGTATAACCCCTTCCCCCTTTTATGACCTCTGCTTAACTCTGTGCATTTGGCCTGGGCTGTCACACCCCACTTTCACTCACACCTGATTGTCTTTAGCTGCACATATATTCACCACCATGGGTCTGCTCCAGACGTAGTCGGCTCCATCAATTTCAAAGTACTAATTTCTAAGTACTTTGAATTAGTCTTGAATTCTAGAATGCATTTGGTCACTCATGACTCCTACAGTATTGTCATCATCATCACCATCTGACCGAGATGTTCTTCTGTTCCCACAGGTATGCATTGCTGAATTTCCACCACTTTCTCATGCTCCTGAATGCCCTATGTGAACTGCATTGTATTTTATATGGTATGCATAGCTTACCCATCTTCTTGTATCCATAATTGTACTCATCTTGTTATCTTTGCCACACATCTAAGTGGTCTGTATAACCCCTTCCCCCTTTTATGACCTCTGCTTAACTCTGTGCATTTGGCCTGGGCAGTCACACCCCACTTTCACTCACACCTGATTGTCTTTAGTTGCACATATATTCACCACCATGGGTCTGCTCCAGACGTAGTCGGCTCCATCAATTTCAAAGTACTAATTTCTAAGTACTTTGAATTAGACTTGAATTCTAGAATGCATTTGGTCACTCATGACTCCTACAGTATTGTCATCATCATCACCATCTGACCGAGATGTTCTTCTGTTCGCACAGGTATGCATTGCTGAATTTCCACCACTTTCTCATGCTCCTGAATGCCCTATGTGAACTGCATTGTATTTTATATGGTATGCATTGCTGAATTTCCACCACTTTCTCATGCTCCTGAATGCCCTATGTGAACTGCATTGTATTTTATATGGTATGCATAGCTTACCCATCTTCTTGTATCCATAATTGTACTCATCTTGTTATCTTTGCCACACATCTAAGTGGTCTGTATAACCCCTTCCCCCTTTTATGACCTCTGCTTAACTCTGTGCATTTGGCCTGGGCAGTCACACCCCACTTTCACTCACACCTGATTGTCTTTAGCTGCACATATATTCACCACC
The DNA here is from genome assembly GCF_039654945.1 of Dendrobates tinctorius. NCBI lineage: Eukaryota > Metazoa > Chordata > Amphibia > Anura > Dendrobatidae > Dendrobates > Dendrobates tinctorius. The sequence goes on along the minus strand of NW_027361703.1, from coordinate 27,280,253 downwards.
ATGGGTCTGCTCCAGACGTAGTCGGCTCCATCAATTTCAAAGTACTAATTTCTAAGTACTTTGAATTAGACTTGAATTGGACTGGAATTGACTGTAAGGTAACGGACTATAACACCACAACAATGTTTCGCCTTCTTTTTACTATCACCCCCATACTACTCTATTTCTCCCTAACTCCTGCAATCCCTCCACCCAGTAAGGAACTTGTCATTTCTCCTTCCATCCTTCCCAGCCATCTCACCTCTTCGTCACAACTGTTCCTCCACATGCAATCCTTTTTCTCCAGACCCACATGGCCACATCATGTCCTATCCTGCTCCCACCTTCTAATGCTCTGTCTACTACTCCTTATTGCTGGCAACATATCCCCAAATTCTGGCCCTCCTCAACACCTCCCTACACTCACTTCTACCACCCTTCCACGATCCTCTACACGTCTTCGCAACCATGATAACCTTATACCCATTCATCCAGCCCCCACTCCCTCAACCCCCTTACCTGGAGCCCTATGGAACGCACGCTCTGTCTGCAACAAGCTATCATTTATCCATGACCTCTTTATCACCAACAAACTGTCCTTCCTCGCCATCACTGAAACCTGGCTCACTACCTCTGACACAGCCTCTCCAGCTGCGCTTTCCTATTGCGGATTCCATCTCTCTCACACCCCTCACCCCAGCAACAAACGTGGTGGAGGAGTTGGCTTGCTCCTGTCTGATACCTGCTCCTTTACCCCAATTCCTTTGCCACCCTCCGCTACTCTTCCCTCATTCGAGGTGCACTCCGTCTGCATCTATTCCCCCTCCAACCTCCAACTGGCTGTCATCTACTGCCCCCCAGAACTAGCCATCTCCACCTTTCTCGACTACTTCACCACCTGGCTACTCCAATTCCTTTCTGCTGACATCCCCACCATCATCATGGGCGACTTCAACATCCCCACTGACACTTCCACCCCGGCTGCCTCTAAACTTCTATCACTCACGGCTTCCCTCGGCCTCACTCAATGGTCCTCTGCGGCCACTCACAAAGATGGTCACACGCTGGACCTTATCTTCACCCGACTCTGTTCCCTCACTAATCTCAATAACTCACCCCTCCCCCTGTCTGACCACAACCTACTGACATTCTCCTCCCTCTCCTCTCCTACTGCGCAACCCCAGCTCCATAAACTCGCTCACCCTTGCAGGAATCTCAAACACCTCAATTTACAATCTCTCTCTGAATCCCTTCTCCCTCTTACAGACATAGCTTCCCTTCATGACACAGATGCTGCTGCCACCTTTTATAACACCACAATAACAGCAACACTTGATTCGGCTGCCCCCCTCATGCAGAGCAAAACTCAAACAATCAACTGGCAGCCCTGGCTCACCAGCCTGACCAAAGAACTGAGACGGGTGTCCAGGGCCACTGAGCGGAGATGGAAGAGAACCCATTCTACTGAGCACTTCAACGCATACATGCAGTCCCTTGCCAGATTTAAGTCCACGCTTTCTGCCGCAAAACAAACTTACTTCGCATCTCTCATATCCTCCCTCACAACCCTAAACAGCTTTTCAACACTTTCAATTCTCTACTCCGTCCCACAGCACCTCCTCCCCCTCCTCTCATTTCTGCTGAAGACTTTGCCTCCTTCTTTAAGCAGAAGATCGACACGATCAGACAAAACTTTGGCCCGCAGCCCTCAATGCCCCTCTTAGCCGCTCAGCCCTGTTCTGCAAAAGCCAGCTTCTCCACCATGACAGAAGATCAGCTCTCCACCCTTCGGTCAAGATCACACCTCACCACTTGTGCCCTCGACCCACTCCCGTCTCACCTCATCCCTAACTTGGCCACAGTCCTCATCCCATCTCTAACACACCTTTTCAACCTTTCACTTACAAATGGTGTCTTTCCCTCGTCCTTCAAACATGCCTCAATCTCACCCATTCTCAAAAAGCCCTCCCTTGACCAATCCTCTGTGTCTAACTATTGAACAATATCTCTTCTCCCTTACACCTCAAAACTACTGGAACAGCATGTATATCTTGAACTGTCCTCTCACCTCTCCTCCTGTTCCCTCTTTGACCGGTTACAATCTGGCTTCCGACCGCTTCACTCAACTGAAACTGCCCTAACTAAAGTCACTAACGACTTACTAACCGCCAAGAGCAAGCGACACTACTCTGTCCTCCTTCTCCTGGACCTGTCCTCTGCCTTCGACACCGTAGACCATTCCCTCCTGCTACAGACTCTCTCATCTCTTGGCATCACAGACCTGGCCCTATCCTGGATCTCATCATACCTAACAGACCGAACATTTAGTGTCTCCCTCTCACACACCACCTCCTCACCTCGCCCTCTGTCTGTCGGTGTTCCCCAAGGCTCTGTCCTAGGACCCCTACTATTCTCCATCTATACCTTCGGCTTGGGACAGCTCATAGAATCCCACAGTTTGCAGTATCACCTCTATGCCGATGACACGCAGATCTACCTATCTGGACCCGGCCTCGCCTCCTTACTGACTGAAATCCCACAATGTCTGTCTGCTATCTCAGCCTTCTTCTCTGCTCGCTTTCTCAAACTGAACATGGACAAAACAGAATTCATCATCTTTCCCCCATCTCACGCTACCCCTCCACCAGACCTATCCATCAATGTCAACAGCTGCTCTCTTTCCCCAGTCCCGTATGCTCGGTGCCTTGGGGTGATCCTTGACTCTGCGCTCTCTTTCAAACCATATATCCAAGCCCTCGCCTCCTCCTGCTGCCTCAAACTCAAAAATATTTCCCGGATCCGCTCATTCCTCAACCATGAAACCACAAAAACACTAGTGCATGCTCTTACCATCTCCCGCCTCGACTACTGCAACCTCCTACTCTCTGGCCTCCCCTCTAGCACTCTGGCTCTGCTCCAGTCCATCCTACACTCTGCTGCCTGACCAATCCACCTGTCTCCCCGCTATTCCCCAGCCTTCCCCCTATGCCAGGCCCTTCACTTGCTTCCTATCGCCCAGAGGCTCCAATTCAAATCCCTAACCATGACATACAAAGCCATCCACAACCTGTCTCCTCCATACATCTGTGACATGGTCTCTAGGTACCTACCCGCACGCAACCTTCGATCATCTCAAGATCTCCTTCTCTACTCCCCCCTTATCTCTTCTTCCCACAACCGCATAGAAGACTTCTCCCGTGCTTCCCCCATACTCTGGAACTCCCTGCCACAACACCTCAGACTCTCACCATCAATGGAAACCTTCAAGAAGAACCTGAAGACCCACCTGTTCCGACAAGCCTACAGCCTGCAATGATCCTCGGTCTACTGAACCACAGCATGACCTGCTCTACCCTCTCCTACTGTATCCTCACCCATCCCTGTAGACTGTGAGCCCTCGCGGGCAGGGTCTCCAGTCCTTATGTACTTGTGTGTCCCTTGTCTTACACATGTTTACTATACTTGTCTATATTTCCCCTTTTCACATGTAAAGCACCATGGAATAAATGGCGCTATATAAATGCATAATAATAATAATCATTCTTGGCAGGAAAAATCCCCATGTGCTGCCGAACAGTATAGGGAGTGAGGAATCATTTTACTGCTTATCTGTCCATATACAGATTGCAATCACCTGTGTAACAGGGCCTGAAGCAAGCACAAATATGTTTGCTATATCAGTCATTGTGGTCACAACTCTGCCTTTGGAAACCTGCCTGAAGCCACAAGACAAATACTAATCTACAGAGTAGTGCACGGTATCAAAGGATCTATGAAAAAAGTTCCAGAACCAGAAGATTGATGACATCAAAACATCTATTGAAGTTAAGAAGAGGTTAATAGACCACAAAAATTTGTAAATCTAAAGAACTACATTCACTATAATACAATTATTAATGTTTCTGTGTTTCTTCTCAAAAAATGGTAACAAATAAAACTTGTTGTACCAATATCTCCAGCCCATGACGCAATGGTATACAATGGTATCCTCCCAAACATAGATAAAAAAACACATACTACAAAATAGTAGGAGCAAATTCACAGGAGACAAAATCAATAATAAGATCAAAATACCAATGAACCTGATGAAATGATTAGGGGGTCATGAGCGAAGCTCCAGTGGTATTGCTGCTGAACAGGGGAAATGAAGCCAAAAAGAATGTGACATCATTATATAAGCAACTGATTCATACTTAATAAATTACCGGTAAAGAAAATGTCCCTCAGAATGTCAAATGTCATCAGCATGCACATTGTAGTGATGTCATCATAGCATGAGACCTGTCAATCACCTCCAACAGCGCTGGGAGAAGCGAGTCAGGGCAGCGCTGGACTAGTCTTGTCTCTGGCTATGGTCCAAGCCCTATCTCCTAACTACATTTTCTCTGAAATGCTGGAGAGTTTCAGAGAAAAATATTCCTGGTTGTAATCATGCAGACAGGCTCTGATTCATGCTGCCCCTTCGTGTGTCATGATTCCTCCTCTCAGTGTGTATTGGACACTGTGTTTGACAGCTTAGCTGACCTATCTAGAGCAGAGGCATGCTGAGCTGTCGGTATTTTGATAGACGGCTCGGCTATCCAATCTGACACTGGGAGGTGCAGAGCTTCCTTCAGGTGTTCTCTGTTGTAAATAATTACCCAGATACTTAGCTATGCTGTAAGTCCCAGATCTCTGCCAATCGTAGCATTTGCTCGGTGATGCACTGCCTTGTATTCCTGGGTTCTATTTTTATACATATTGTTGCCTTACCTTGAAACTTCCTCTGACCATCCGTTTGCCTATCCCCTTTGCTCTAATCTGCTATCTTTTTGGTATTCTGACCACAGACCGTGACCTGACTACACCTTTCTCTTTTACTTTTTGTTTAATATGTGCTCTCTTGCTAGCTGACCCCCGGAACATTTGACTACCCTGCTTTGTGGCTTGTCCATGAGTAATGACTAGCGTCACAAGGTGAACTTGGATTAGTTGCTATGGGCAAGAAGGCAAGCTTTTATATTATTATTTGATAAATTGGATCCAATATTTTCCTTCTGTGTGGGATCTATTCTTTTCAACAATGCATGTAAATCTAATCTCACTCTGATCAATCTCTGATCAGAGTGTGATGAGCGTAATAGGACCGATTTTCTCAGATGGAGAGAAAACGGTTGTCTACACCTAACCTGATAAAAGTATGTCAGAGAGTTGTCAGGGCTTCAGAGTTGCATCAGGTATTATCTATGTTGAAAATGTTTAAAGTGTAGAAAAGTCTTGTCAAGCTGGCATAGATTTGAGCATATGGCAGGCTCGTAAGCACGGCGTGCACCCACTTAATGAGCAAGTTGCATTATGCAATACAGAATGCACCACTTTTAATACATTTCCACCATGAATTTAAATATAGAAAATGGTTTAATTAAAGAATGTCACAAAAGATTTAGTGATGTATTTTTCTTCAGGCCGCTCAAAGGTCAAAGGAATTCTGCCAAGTGCAGTTATCAACATTTCTTGTGTTGTACAACAAACATTGTGATAATTACAGGCTTATGAAGTGTCCAGTCTGTTATTACAGAAAACGGAGACATAAAAGTATGTTCTTTTATCTCTAGAACAGAAGAAAGGGAATATTTTAATTTTCAACATCTTGTCTGAAAACATGAAACAAGAAAAAAAAAATCAAACAAGAGAAATAATACATTACGCAGCATGCAATAGCTTCACTTGGGATCGAATCTTTTGCAATCTCAACTGGGAGCCACAAAAGTAATGATTTGCTTTGTAAACCCTACTGTATGTTTTCCACTTTTTTCCACTATTTAGAAAGATTATTCACATTCTTGCTATGCACTTCTTTTCTATCAAAATCAAAGGTCTCAGATAATAGGAACAATCAAAATCCAAGATGACATCATTAGCAGAAATAAGTCCAAGAAAAATATGACAGTTCATCTTTGGGCTTTGGATGTCAGCTAAATTTGTTGCAAATCTGGTACTTATAATGAGTGCCAAGACGCCGTGCAACATGCACTTGCAGATGCTGCATTGCCTGCTGATGATATTCAAGTTATGTTTCTAACAATGTAAAATAACAATATATCTGACTATGTAAATTCCCCCTTTTTGTGATCCCTCTCAATGACATGACTTGCATAATTCAATCTGATAAGGACAGACCTAGAGAAGTCTTAAGGGCCTTTTACACATAGCGAGATCGCTAGCTAAAGCGTCACCGATTTTGTGACGCAACAGCGATATCGCTAGCGATCTTGCTTTGTGTGACACGTACCTGCGACCAGCCCCCCCGCTGGATATCGCTGATCACGCTCGAATGTCCTGGGCCATTTTTTCCTCGTTGGCGTCCCGCTGGCACCGACTAGCAATGCATGGACGCAGGCGGAATTCGTCATCATCGCTGCGGTGTGACAGGTAAGAGCGACCGCCGACGGATCGCTTATCGCTGCTGCTTCGCTGGTGAGATCTGCCTGTTTAGCAGCTTACTAGCGACCATTTAGCGATGCACCAGCAATCCTGACCAGGTCGTATCGTTGTCGGGATCGCTGGTGCATTACTAAATGTAACGGGACCCTTAGGCAATATTAACATATTCTAGTGTGGGTTGATAAATATTTACCGTAATTCTTTTATTTTCACCAACACAGACAGGGAGAAAAATTATAGCCGCCATCGAAATTTCTATAAAAAATTCCAGACCAAATAGAGAAGCGTGTTGTGCTTCTTTGTCTGTTAAAATGCCAGGACTCATTATAGAAACCTGTTAGACTACATCAGGGGTCCCAAACCTGTGGCTATTGGACCCATGATGTGTGCCTCGCAGATGTTTGCCAACTTGGTGCATTAGAGACCAGTCTAGTAAACAGCTATGAAGAGAAGGTCTCCAGAAGGTGACTTTTGTGAGTTGCCCTGCAAGGAAGAGCACTTTCTGATGTGCATATACTATTGGGGGAGGATAAATATGGTGGGCAGGAGATATGATGATACTATTAGTTACAGGGGTGTTGATGCTGGATACTATAGTTTGTTGAGAATGTTTCACACAAGAATTCTAAATGGGTATAAAGTGGGAACTACTGGATGTAAGTATCCTGGCTATAAGGGAGTGGGGTGCAAGGTGCTTAATTTTGCAGCTTTGGCTTTCATTATATCGCTAATAGAGTCTCTGGATGACACAGAGGTGGGACAGAGTGGGAACTATGGATGTAGCCCACAATCATGTCTCAGAACTGAATATGGCTCTCAAGGTAAGAACGGTGATGGACTACTGGCCTACATTATAGTTCGTAGGGTTTATCAAGTGCCATTGGTATTCTTCATGTCAGGGATTTGGTACTTTTAAAAAATTAATACAACATATGGAGTCATTGTTAATAAAAGGAGTCTGTCGGCACAGAATGACTGCTCAAACCAAGTACAGACGCTGGGTGCATCATGGCATGGCCAAACATTTAACTTTACCTTCCCACCTACAGAGGATTGCAAACTGCATTATTTAATAGGTGTGAAAGAATGGGCTTATGTAAGAATTTGTAAAGGGAGGGTGTAAGTAAATAATTAAAAGCAATAGTGCATGTACATTACATAGGGTACTTAGTAAACACTGTTTTTGATCAAAAAAGTGAAAAAATCATCCCAACAGCATCAAAGTGTACCCAAATTGGGATGGTCCTAACTTCTAGTAGTAAAACCTTACCACATGTCAAAGTGACCTCAATGTGAATTAGGGTTGAGCAGGACTGGGACCCAACTGTGGACACAAAGCAAATGGGAAGCTATATAAACATAATGCCCTGCTCAAAGAAAGGGAGACTACACCCTTACCTGCTCTGAGTGCAGAAACCTAAAGCTAAACCGAAAGAAATTAACTGGAGCATAAGTTGGAATGCATGCTAAATAGGATTATGATCTTAGGGTTAATGTTTCTCCTTGCGGAGAGTGACATGTCAAGCATGACATGCCATGGGGAGGAGAATTTTAAGCCGTGCCATGCTCCTCTAGGAAATATGCAGATTGTCTATTCAGCTAGATAGAGGACAAGAACTCTAGTGCCACCTATTGGAAGTAACAATCCTAAAAGTCAATATCAATCCTCTAACGTAACTTGCTGTTCCGCAATTCCATGGGTTTCTACTAACCCAGAAGAGATGACGTTGTGACTACCAGTCACCTAACTGCTGAGGACAATTGCTTTAGGGTGGGTGACTGGTGGTCTGGATGTATTCTTTCCAGCCAATGGAGACCATAGAAGCAGCAGTGGTGGGGTAAACAGTGCATTCTGGTGGTATGGCTTCCAAAGAGCTAAAAAACTTTAAATATATTTCTTAGACGTCATGGGTCTGCTCAACTTACGTTGAATAGTCAAGTCATAATGGATATCCAATTTTTTTTTCAGGAGGAAGAAAATTATTCGGTACGCCAACCATAAAAATAAAAAAACTTTATTTGGCTAATATGCCATATTAAAATGTAGAAAACACCTGACACGTTTAATTTAATATCCACCCATATAGCTAGATTGAGAGCTCCTCAGTGTTCTTCCTCCCTGTTGCTGAGATCTCACACTGCTCAGCACAAGCTGCAGCTGTCAGTCAAGCTGGGTGGGAGGAGACTGGATACACTTTGATACATGAGCAATCTCACTCTTTAGCTGAGATGGACTCATAAAATGGTAATTTTTATATCCCAATTCTAAAATGGATTTCAAAGTAAGTACAGCCTATATATGTATATTAAAGCAATTATTTTAACTAAAATGAAAAAAAAGTAAAAATGGCAACCCAGAAAGCGGTTATAAAATTATACAGATACAGAATCAATGTTCCTTCCTTCCAGTTTATGAATTGTATATTCTCCCAAAAACATGGGCCAACATTACTGGGACCCATATAGACTATTTTAAATGAAAGGAAATAAATCTGTAGACAAAGAAAAATATTCAGCTTCCCGGCATACCATACCGTCGACTATTATCATTTCCCTGAATGTAATCTGAAGCCACAAACACTCGCAAAAATACTGTAATCCATCAAAATCAGTAAAAGCAAAGTGTTCGGAATTCGAGAAGACAGAAAGTTGTAGACCTACCTGCAAATTACGAAGTTATTCTGAAAACATTTTACTAAATTGAGGTCTGTTCACTTGGACTTTAAGAGTATAAAAAAACAGACAGTGGACATGAAATCACATCTACTTTGCTTAGTTAATTTCAGCAAATTGCTGCAAAAAATATGCAGTATTTACGCTACAGGGGAACATAACCTAAAATTAATTGAGAAGCATTTAAAAAAAATAAATAAATAGCACAGTTAAAACAAAAATGTTAAAGTAAAAAAAATACAGTGTCTAAATAAGACTTTAGAAATATAATTTATTTTGCTATTTAAAACAATGACCCCAATTCAGGTAATTTTCCCAGAATTCTGGTGTAAATTGCTTTGAATAGTTGCTAAATATTGGCGCAAAGAGTTGAGCATACAGTGGGGGAAAAAAAGTATTTAGTCAGCCACCAATTCTGCAAGTTCTCCCACTTAAAAAGATGAGAGAGGCCTGTAATGGACATCATAGGAAGACCACAAACATGAGAGTCAAAATGAGAAAACAAATCCAGAAAATCACCTTGTCTGATTTGGCAAGATTTATTTTTCAAATTATGGTGGAAAATAAGTATTTGGTCCCCTAAAAACATGCAAGATTTCTGGCACTCACAGACCTGTAACTTCTTCTTTAAGAGGCTCCTCTGTCCTCCACTCATTACCTGTAGTAATGGCATCTGTTTGAACTTGTTATCAGTATAAAAGACACCTGTCCACAACCTCAGAAACACTCCAAACTCTACTATTGTGAAGACCAAAGAGCTGTGTCAAAGGACACCAGAAACAAAATTGTAGCCCTGCACCAAGCAGAGAAGACTGAATCTGCAATTGGCAAGCAGCTTGGTGTGATGAAATCAACTGTGGAAGCAATAATAAGAAAGTAGAAGGCATACAAGATCACTGATAATCTCCCTCAATCTGGGGCTTCATGCAAGATCTCACCCCGTGGGGTCAAAATGATCAAAACAGTGAGCAAAAATTCCAGAACCACACAGGGGACCTAGTGAATGACCTGCATAAGCTGGGACCACCATAACAAAGGCTACCATCAGTAATACACTATGCCGCCAGGGACAAGGATCCTGCAGTGCCAGATGTGTCCCTCTGATTAAATAAGTACATGTCCGGGCCCGTCTGAAGTTTGCTAGAGAGCATTTGGATTATCCAGGACAGCATTGGGAGAATGTCATGTGGTCTGATGAAACAAAAGTAAAACTGTTTTGTAGAAACAAAACTCGCCATGTTTGGAGTAGACAGAATGCTGAGTTGCATCCAAAGAACACTATACCTACTGTGAAGTCGTGTTTGGAGTAGACAGAATGCTGAGTTGCATCCAAAGAATACCATACCTACTGTGAAGCATGGGGGTGGCAACATCATGCTTTGGGGCTGTTTCTCTGCAAAAGGACCAAGACGACTGATCTGTGTACATGAAAGAATGAATGGGACCATGTATTGTGAGATTTTTAGTGCAAACCTCTTTCCATCAGCAATGGCATTGAAGATGAAATGTGGATGGGTCTTTCAGCATGATAATGATCAAAAGCACACCGCCAGGGCAACGAAGGAGTGGCTTCGTAAGAAGCATATGAAGGTCCTGGAGTGGTTTAGCCAGTCTCCAGATCTCAACCCCATAGAAAACCTTTGGAGGAACATGAAAGTTCATGTTGCTCAGCGACATGCCCAAAATATCACTGCTCTAGAGGAGATCTGCATGGAGGAATGGGCCAACATAACACCAACATTGTGTGCCAACCTTGTGAAGACTTACAGAAAACATTTTACCTCTGTCATTGCCAACAAAGGATATATAAGAAAATATTGAGATGAACTTTTGTTCAAAACCAGGGGAAGAGTCTTGAGGAGATCATTTGCATATTCCCAGTGCCTTCTGGGATAAGTGAAGAGTCTCCGCGAGCTCAACGATCACTGGGTTTTGGCCGTTGCAGCTGAAAAGAGGAAATCGGAAAACCAGGGGAAGAGTCTTGAGGAGATCATTTGCATATTCCCAGTGCCTTCTGGGATAAGTGAAGAGTCTCCGCGAGCTCAACGATCACTGGGTTTTGGCCGTTGCAGCTGAAAAGAGGAAATCGGAAAACCAGGGGAAGAGTCTTGAGGAGATCATTTGCATATTCCCAGTGCCTTCTGGGATAAGTGAAGAGTCTCCGCGAGCTCAACGATCACTGGGTTTTGGCCGTTGCAGCTGAAAAGAGGAAATCGGAAAACCAGGGGAAGAGTCTTGAGGAGATCATTTGCATATTCCCAGTGCCTTCTGGGATAAGTGAAGAGTCTCCGCGAGCTCAACGATCACTGGGTTTTGGCCGTTGCAGCTGAAAAGAGGAAATCGGAAAACCAGGGGAAGAGTCTTGAGGAGATCATTTGCATATTCCCAGTGCCTTCTGGGATAAGTGAAGAGTCTCCGCGAGCTCAACGATCACTGGGTTTTGGCCATTGCAGCTGAAAAGAGGAAATCGGAAAACCAGGGGAAGAGTCTTGAGGAGATCATTTGCATATTCCCAGTGCCTTCTGGGATAAGTGAAGAGTCTCCGCGAGCTCAACGATCACTGGGTTTTGGCCGTTGCAGCTGAAAAGAGGAAATCGGAAAAACCGCGCGCCTATCGGCGCGCGAATTTGTGCTCATCTTTCATCGTCTTTAAGAAATCTCAAGATGGAAGAGGCCAGGAGCCATTTGGTGAGCTGCATTTCTTGCTACATGTTCACAGACTTACCAGTGGAAAAGCCAAACTTCACATGCCACAAATGCAAGCTTGTGTCCCTGTTGGAGGAAAAGTTGCAAAATCTCGAAGAGAGGTTAGCTACGTTGAAGATCATTAAGGAAGGTGAAGAGTTCTTAGACAGAGCAGAATTATCTCTTCATGTTACAGAAAGAGAAGAAATTCGAAGTGCACCTGAAGAAACAGAGGAATGGAGACATGTGACCCAGAGAAGCAGGAGGATCAGGAGGCAGTCAGCACCCATACTGCTCAGAAACCAGTACCAGGCTCTCACGCAGGAAAACGATGAAGAAATACATCAGGATAAGACTTTGCCAACAAGCAGCAACCTTGTACGCCTTCAGAGTCCTCCTGGATGGAGAAAGAAAAATGTTGTGAAGAAGAAACGGAGAGTGGTGGTCATGGGGGATTCCCTGTTGAGAGGAACTGAGGCCGCTATCTGCAGACCGGATATAACTTCAAGAGAAATGTGTTGTCTTCCAGGTGCAAAAATTAAAGATGTGTCTGACAGGATATCAGGACTCTTCAGACCTACAGATGACTACCCATTCCTGCTACTACATGTGGGGACAAATGACACTGCAAGAAACGACCTGGAAACCATCTGCAGAGACTTTGAAGACTTAGGTAAGAAAGTGAAAGAACTGGGAGCGCAGGTGGTCTTCTCTTCCATCCTCCCAGTGGATGGCCATGGAACAAGGAGGTGGAATAAGATTCTGCAGGTGAACAACTGGCTACGTCGATGGTGCCGTCAGCAACGATTTGGATTTCTGGATCACGGAGTGAACTACTTATACGATGGACTACTTGCTAGAGATGGGGTGCACCTTACGAAGACTGGTAAGCATGTATTTGGAAGTCGCCTTGCTACACTTGTAAGGAGAGCTTTAAACTAGAACAACATGGGAAGGGAAGCAAAAGACCAGAAAAAGCCATACACCTGACAAATGCTATTGAGAACTCTGCTATTAGAAGTGGAAAGGAAGAACAAAGACGAAATAATCTAATTAATAAAAATATTGGAGAAAGAGAAACCAATCACAAACTAAAATGTTTCTATACTAATGCACAAAGCATAGGCAACAAACAAGGAGAATTGGAACTACTAACACAGGAAAAGAAATATGATGTCATTGGAATCACTGAAACTTGGTGGGACAATACACATGATTGGAATACAAGACTAGAAGGATACAACTTATTTGCAAGAAACAGACTTGATAAACGAGGAGGAGGTGTCGCATTGTATGTTAGAAACGCGTATATCTGCACAGAGATTGAAGCTTCAGAGACTGGGAGTTCTGTGGAAACTGTTTGGGTAAGAATACAAGGACAGAACAATGGAAAGGACACCATTGTAGGCATTTACTACAGGCCGCCTGTGCAAGCTGAAGCTATGGATGAACTCTTTATGCATCAAATGGCCAAGTTCTCCAAAAAATATGACATAGTTGTCATGGGAGATTTCAACTATCCAGACATTTGTTGGGAATCTCTCTCAGGCAAAACTAACAGGTCAAGGAAATTCTTATCCTCTCTTGCTGACAACTTTATCTTCCAAAAGGTAAGGGAGAAAACAAGGGGAACTGCTACCTTGGATCTAATCCTTATAAACAGGGAGGAAATGGTTGAGGAGGTAAAAGTGGCTGGGACCCTAGGAGGTAGCGACCATGCTATTTTAGAATTTTGGATAACTAGAGGCGGAAGACCTGTGAAGACTCAGACGTCAAGGTTAGATTTCAGAAAGGCAGATTTTAAGGGATTCAGAAAGAGAATTGGAGGGATCCAATGGCTGGATATCCTTAAAGACAAAAATGTCCAGGAAGGATGGGAAATCTTGAAAAATGAAATTCTCAAAGCACAGTTGTTAACAATTCCGAAAAGAGGGAAGAATAGGAAGCAGTTAATGAAACCAGGATGGATGAACACAGAACTTAAGCACATGCTAAAAAGGAAGAAAAAAATGTTTATAAAATGGAAAGAGGGAGGCATATCTAAAGAATATAATGCTGTCTGCAGAACCTGCAGGGCACAAATCAGATTAGCTAAAGCTGAAAATGAATTGAGGCTTGCAAGAGATGTCAAAAGCAATAATAAAGGATTTTGGGGATATGTCAAAAGTAAAAGAAAAGTCAAAGATGCTATAGGATTTTTACAGGATGAAAATGATGCAATGGTAAGACAGGATGTTGAGAAGGCTGAACTTTTAAATTCCTATTTTGCATCTGTTTTCTCTCAGAAAGGAAATGTAACATCAACTGTTATTCACTGTCCTATTAAGGGAATAGAAGAATCCAGGATATCTATAAACAGAAAGATAGTGAGGAAACACTTAGCTAGCCTAAATGAATTCAAGTCTCCAGGTCCAGATGAATTACACCCCAGAGTACTGAAGGAGATAGCAGAAGAAATTTTTGAACCCCTCTCTATAATCTTTGAAAATTCTTGGAGAACAGGAGAAGTGCCAGAAGACTGGAGAAGAGCAAATGTTGTTCCTATCTTCAAAAAGGGGAAGAAGGTGGACCCAGGTAACTATAGGCCGGTGAGTCTGACTTCTATACCAGGAAAGATCTTTGAACAAATTATTAAACAACATGTATGTCAATACCTGGATAAGAATGAAGTGATTAAACAGAGTCAGCATGGGTTTGTAACTAATAAGTCATGTCAGACTAACTTAATTTCCTTCTATGACGGTATCACTGATTGGGTGGATCAAGGAAATGCTGTAGATATAGTATATCTTGACTTCAGCAAAGCATTTGACAAAGTCTCTCATACAATCCTTATTGAAAAAATGATTAAGTATGGAATGGACAAGGCAACTGTTAGGTGGATTCATAACTGGCTTAGTGATCGGACCCAAAGAGTGGTCGTAAATGGCTGCACATCCAGTTGGAAGAATGTCTCAAGTGGGGTACCACAGGGCTCTGTCCTGGGCCCTGTATTGTTCAACATCTTTATCAATGATTTAGATGAAGGCATTGAGGGTAAACTGATTAAATTTGCTGATGACACAAAGCTAGGAGGGATAGCTAATACTAGAGAAGAGAGAGAGAGGATTCAAAAAGATTTAAATAAACTGGAGAAGTGGGCAGCAACAAACAGAATGGTTTTTAACAGGGAGAAATGCAAAGTACTACATCTGGGCAATAAAAATGGAAAAAGCATATATAGAATGGGAGGAATAGGGCTAAGTGACAGCACATGTGAAAAAGACTTGGGTATACTAATAGATCACAGACTGAATATCAGTCAACAGTGTGATGCAGCAGCAAAAAAGGCAAATGCAATTCTAGGATGTATTAACAGAAGCATACAGTCTAAATCACGTGAAGTCATTATTTCCCTCTTCTCCTCTTTGGTCAGACCTCATCTGGAATATTGTGTCCAGTTTTGGGCACCACATTTTAAAAAAGACATCAACAAACTGGAGCAAGTTCAGAAAAGAGCGACCAGAATGGTGACCGGTCTGCAAACCCTGTCTTATGAGGAAAGGTTGCAGGATTTGGGAATGTTTAGTTTGCAAAAGAGAAGACTGAGAGGAGACTTAATAGCTGTCTACAAATATCTAAAGGGCTGTCACATTGTAGAAGGATCAACTTTATTCTCATTTGCACAAGGAAAGACTAGAAGCAATGGGATGAAGCTGAATGGGAGGAGACACAGATTAGATATTAGAAAAAACTTTTTGACAGTTAGAGTGATCAATGAGTGGAACAGGCTGCCACGAGAAGTGGTGAGTTCTCCTTCAATGGAAGTCTTCAAACAGAGGCTGGACAGACATCTGACTGGGATGATTTAGCGAATCCTGCTTTGAGCAGGGGGTTGGACCAGATGGCCCAGGAGGTCCCTTCCAACTCTACGATTCTATGATTCTATGATTCTATGATTTAATGACCAAATACTTATTTTCCACCATAATTTGCAAAATAAATCTTAAGCCAACAACTTAGTGAAAAACACAATCACTAAATAACTTAAAAGCATAAATGGATATTCATTATTAGCATAATAACCTTCTAAAAAAGATGAATAAACCAAAAGAGTCCAAAGGAATAAAGACTCAAATAAATTTATTTAATTATACAAAAAAGGAAAAACAGAACAAATGGACATAATAAAATACCATAAGATAATATCACAAGGAGATAGATACATGATAGACAAATAGACCACAATAACAAAGTAATCATATGAACATAATAATAGTAGTAAAGTGCATAGTGTAACCAGGCTAAAAACAGCCAATCATAAAGTTCATCAAAAATATAACTGTCATGATCCAAGGTGGATCTGACAAGTAAATGGACGAAGTGAACTTTTTTCCTTTGGCTTTGTGCCAAAGTGGGTTGATTGCCCCTGGTGGCCATTAGAATTATTACACGTGGTGTCGTTCATTCTAAGTTGGCCTGGTGGTGGTGAGCGGTAGTGCACTTTAGTTTCTTTGATTTAATGTGCACTTAATTACAAATCAGGTGTGAGGCTCTATAAAAGAGTTCAGGTGTGTTTGTTCACAGTTGGTGATATTGTGAGTTAGTCATTCTCAAGGAAGCCTGGGTGAAGGAAGGAGCTGAATGAGAGTCCTGGGCAGCCCAGCCAGAGGGGTTGATTCAGCTATGGAGTCTGCATGGAGGGCTGGCATGGCGTGGTGGAGTCGCAGTTTACGGTGTCAGCAGGAGGTGCTTGCATGGCTTGGTAGAGTTGCATTCAGCATGCTGGACTTGGTTGCTGAAAACTGGACTCAAGCATGCTGGACTTTTTGGCAGAAGCTGGACTCATCTTTGGGACTCTGTTTACTGGGCAGCTGCAACTGGTGGTGGACTCTGCTCCAAGGCTGCACTATGGTGATGGATCCGGTTATGGTGATGGATCCGGGTGGAGGAGAAGATGCATGCAGGTAGTGGGCTCTGTTGCTAGGAGCGTACGCAACAGAGCAAAGCTAAGTGGTGCTCCCCCTGTATTGTCATTTTCCCTTATGTGTGTTTAGTGCAGTGGTGGGATTAGTTTCCGCACCGACCAATTCCCTAGTGAGGGTTTAGGTGCAAGGCGAGTCAGGGTTTGAGGTACGCGTGCGTCGCCCGGTGCGGAACCGGCATAGGGAACGTTAGGAGTGCAGGGACACTAGCTGAGGGGAGTATAGGAGGTCTCCACGTCCCTATTCCCTATCGCAGGGCCCACCATTGTTATTGTTACCCAGGTTTCCCCTTTATTATTTAAATTCGCCTTACTGGAGGCGGGGTTTCCAGACTATTGTATAAATACGTGTAATACCTAAATTCGCCAGTTGGAGGCGGTGTATCCAGCTGCACGTCATATAATTTAAATTCGCCCAACTGGAGGCGGTGTATCCAGGGTCACGTGTGTCATATGGGTTTGCCTTGTGGTACTTGTTATTGTTACCCAGGTGTTATGAATGGGTAACTGAGGAGGAAAAAAGCAACACAACGCTAAGTCTCAGAAAACCAGAGAGGTTGGTAACTATGCAGACTGCAGAGCCCTGATCATAACACACAACAAGAAGCAGTCGTGGAGCGTGTATACGGTGGTCCTGGACACCTCATCACAACCGGAGAGCTAAATAAGCCTAAAGTAAGAAAAGAGGAAAACTAACTCCCCAGATCAGACCCCAAAAGGAAAGACAGCCCCCCACATGTATTGACGGTGAAGCAAGATGAAAACACAAACAAAGGCAGAAAAATAAGCTGAGCAAACGATGGGGCCAAACTAACTTGAAAGGAAAGATACTGTCTGCAATCTGCCAAAAACCCTACCAATAATAATGTCAAACGCTTCTGATTAAAAAATTAACCCTGAAGTCACTAGACTTCTCCCACTATATCAGCACTCTGGAATATTCTGAGACAGAGCAAAAAGAGGCCAATCTACTAAAGGACAAAAATGCAAATAGGCAAATACAGATAAATAAGAGTGGAAATTCAGCACAGCACAGCCGGGCTGGCTGACCATACAAAAACTGAGTTGACCAACAAGAGCAAGTGTGAACATTAGCAAAAAACAAACTTTACTTGAGATGACTGGAGCAGAGCTGAAGTCCAAGACCTGAGAAACAGACTGAATCACCAGCAACAGGATAGGGCGTTGGCTGTCTTATATCCAGTCTGATACTCCAGAGATCCAATCACTATCCTCCTCGTCAGGTGGCAGACCATTACCAATTATGCTAACCTCACTACCTCCTGTCACTACCAGAGGGAGAACGGAAGGAGAACTCCCAGCTGGTGGAGCAGAAAATGAGCTCATAACACCCAGGTTTCCCCTTTATTATTTAAATTCGCCTTACTGGAGGCGGGGTTTCCAGACTATTGTATAAATACGTGTAATACCTAAATTCGCCAGTTGGAGGGGTGTATCCAGCTGCACGTCTTATTATTTAAATTCGCCCAACTGGAGGCGGTGTATCCAGGGTCACGTGTGTCATATGGGTTCGCCTTGCGGTACTCGCTGCGTCCAGACACACGTGACCGTGACAATAACTAGATCATAGATACCCGTAATATATGGCACAGCGCGTCTCAGGCTCCCTCCAACGTACGTTTCGCCTACCGTGGCTTTTTCAAGGAGCCATATATTACGGGTATCTATGATCTAGTTATATTTTTGATGCACTTTATGATTGGCTGTTTTTAGCCTGGTTACACTATGCACTTTACTACTATTATTATTACGTTCATATGATTACTTTGTTATTGTGGCCTATGTGTCTATCATGTATCTATCTCCTTGTGATATTATCTTATGGTATTTTATTATGTCCATTTGTTCTGTTTTTCTTTTTTTGTATAATTAAATAAATTTATTTGAGTCTTTATGCAAAATAAATCTTGCCAAATCAGACAAGGTGATTTTCTGGATTTGTTTTCTCATTTTGACTCTCATAGTTGTGGTCTACATATCATTTCAATTACAGGCCTCCCTCACCTTTTTAAGTGCAGAACTTGCACAATTGTTGGCTTACTAAATACTTTTTTCCCCACTGTAAATTTAGCAACTTTTGCTGTTTTCACACTAGTCTCTCCCACGCCACTCATCAGACGCTCCTTGACATATGCTCCTGATTCACACAAAATGGCCAATCTTGCTGAATCAAACAGTTGTTTTCTCTGCCTGAAAAAAGGCAAAAAGTTGTTGGTAACTGATTTAGATAATACATGAGACAGTTACACACGTGGTCAAAATTGTTGGTACCCCTCGTTTAATGACAGAAAAAAACACAATGGTCACAGAAATAACTTGAATCTGACAAAAGTAATAATTAATCAAAAATCTATGAAAATGAACAAATGAAAGTCAGACATTGCTTTTCAGCCATGCTTCTACAGAATTTAAAAAAATTAAAACTCATGAAATAGGCCTGGACAGAAATTATTGCACCCCTGAAAATAATGTGACAAAAGGGACATGTTAAATCAAGATGTGTCCACTAATTAGCATCACAGGTGTCTAGAATCTTGGAATCAGTGAGTGGGCCTGTATAGAGGGCTACAGATACTCACTGTGGTGTTCTGTGACTTGGTGTGTATCACACTCAACATGGACCAGAGGAAGCAAAGGAAAGAGTTGTCTCAGGAGATTAGAAAGAAAGTTATAGACAAACATGTTAAAGGTAAAAGTTATAAGACCATCTCCAAGCAGCTTGATATTCCTGTGACTACAGTTGCACATAATATTCAGAAATTTAAGCTCCATGGGACTGTAGCCAACCTCCCTGGACATGGCCACATGAGTAAAACTGATGACAAAACAAAGACGGTTAATACTAATGGTAACAAAAGAGCCCAGAAAAACTTCTAAACAGATTAAAGGTGAACTTCAAGTTCAAAGAATATCAGTGTCAGATCGCACCATCCGTCGACACCATTGTTGAAAAAAAAATCATAAAAAATCCAGACAGGAATTTGACAAACTACATGTTGGCAAGCCACAAAGCTTATGGGGGAATGTCCTATGGACAGATGAGACAAAAATGGAACTTTTTGGTAAGGCACATCAGTTCTATGTTAACAGATGGAAAAATGAAGCATTCAAGGAAAGAACACTGTCCCTATTGTGAAATATGGAGGAGGCTCTGTTATGTTCTGGGGCTGCTTTGCTGCATCTTGCACATGGTGTCTAGAATCTGTGTAGGGTGCAATGAAATCTCAAAACTATCAAGGGATTCTAGAGAGAAATGTGCTGCCCAGTGTCAGAAGGCTTGGTCTCAGTCGCAGGTCATGGGTCTTGTAACAGGATAATGACCCAAAACACACAGTTAAAAACACCCAAGAATGGCTAAGAGGAAAACATTGGACTATTCTAAAGTGGCCACTATGGCAATGCACAGCATCCAGGTTAACAGTCTATTAGTTACGCCCTTCTATTAGATCAGGCGGGCTGCCCAGCGCTATCAAGATGCATCCCTTGTGAACATGCACCACAGTTTACAAGACCAAATGGGCCCAACTGCACCCCGAATAAAAAACTGCAAAAAACACATTAAAAAATGTGAGGTATTAGTTGATATTTTGGCCAAAATACGTAAGCTCCTAATCCTCGTCACGAATCCCCACATTTACGAGTCCCTAACACTAAACAGCAATAGCACAAAAAGAGGACTTAAAAATACTTCAAAAATTCAAAAATACAGCAAAAAAAGGCAGAGATGCTTACCTAACAAGGCCTCCAAAGAAAAGCACTATCAGGATGCAGAGGGCCCATTTTTGTGCTATTGCTGTTTGCAGTGATTGCCTCAAAAGGTTGTGCAGCAAAATATTAAGTTAAAGGTACCTCATTTATCTCCAGGCCTATTTCATGAGTTTTTGAGTTTTATTTTTTTTAATTCTGTGGAAGCATGGTTGAAAAGCAATGTCGACTTTCATTTGATCATTTTCATAGATTTTGATTTATTATTACTTTTGTCAGATTCAAGTTATTTCTGTCACCATTGTGGGTTTGTTCTGTCATTAAACGAGGGGTACCAACAATTTTGACCACGTGTGTATTTAAGTGTATGAATCAGAGCCTGACGTTGAAGCTCCCAGACCCCAGTGTTAATTCTCTAATAGAATTATCCATCTAAAATATGAAATCTATAATAATTGTCTCTGGAGTGTATGTAGAATTCATGAAGCCATATAGCTAAAGTGCTTATTAGGCCGCCACCCTTCCACCCCCAAAAAATACATATATTTTCAACAGAGTAGGCTGGATCATAGCACATAGGTTCAGTCACAGAAGGACATATCTCCCAACTTTAAAAGACATGCATACGTACTTTAAATCTAGCCCTTACTGAAGCCTCTGAGCTTTGTCACCCAGAAAAAGCCAGCTCACACAGTATGATAACCACACAGAAATTCCCCAACACAAAATGCCATCACAATACCCTCTTCATTGTGATGAACTTACAGTGTCTTCAGCAAAGTATGATGCCCCCTCAGTGACCACAATGCTGCAAGAGTGCACCAACATAGTATGATGCCCCGGCAATGCCCCGCAAAACAGTATGATGTCCTTACAACAAGCTACAACACAGTTATACACCCCCAAAGCCCTCCTTTCCCACACAGCATGAGGCCCCTAAAGTACCCCCACCTCCACAGTATATCTCCATAGTTCCCTCACACACTGTAAGTATGATGCCAACACAGACATCCCACACAGAGTATGTTGGCCCCTACAGTCCCCAACACAGTATAATGGCCCACACAGTCCCTCACACAGTATTGTGGACCCTCCACAAAGTATGAAGCCAATCACAGCCCGCCATAAATTATGATACCTCACGTTGTGCACTGTGCGGCTTGAGTCTCCATTCAGCTGGTGTGATCTAGTGTCATCATGATGCCTGTTGCATTGAGACTCATAGACCCACAGGCTGAATGGTGGAACAGATTCCCTGTATTACCATTGTACTCAACTGTATTCGCATCCTAAGGCCTCATACTCACTGGCGATTAAATTGGATGATTGCAATCCGATTTTTAATCGAATTGCAATCTGACCCATGTTAGTGAATGGGTGACATCTCACTTGCGATTTTTTTTCTCAGCCAAAATTGGTCTGAGAAAAAAATCGCAGCATGCTGCGATTTGCAGCGATTATGGACAATAGAAGTCAATGGGTGCGATTAAAAAAATGGACCAAAAACGGACCATCCGTTTTCCATCCGTTTTTAACGGTATACATTACCTTTCTGTGGTATAGAACACTGTAAATGGTCCTGTAAATGACTGTAGAAAAAGAGTTGCTGGGAAAAAAAAACGGATGGAAAACGGATGAAAAAAAATAACGCACAGAAATCGCATGACAATGGCATAAAACTCCACCTTTTTTTCCAGTCCAGAAATCGTACTGTTTTTTTAATCGCCAATGGGTATGAGGCCTAAGAATGCAGATACCGTAATAACCGAGATGACAACCTGCATAACCTGCATTTGACACTATCCCACATAAAAGATTGGTAAGTAAGATGAGAAAGCTTGGGCTAGGGGAAAATGTGTGTAGATGGGTAGGTAGCTGGCTTAGTGATAGAAAACAAAGAGTGGTTATTAATGGTGCATACTCAGATTGGGCCAGGGTTACTAGTGGGGTACCACAGGGTTCTGTATTGGGCCCCCTACTATTTAATATATTTATTAATGATCTAGTGGATGGCTTACACAGTAAAATATCAGTATTTGCAGATGATACAAAACTATGGAAGGTAGTTAACACAAAGGAGGACAGTTTGCAACTACAGACAGATTTGAGTAAATTGTAGAATTGGGCTGAAAAATGGCAAATGAGGTTTAACACAGATAAGTGTAAGGTTATGCACATGGGAAGGAGAAACAAATTCTACAATTACTTACTAAATGGGAAACTGCTGGGGAAATCAGACATGGAAAAAGACTTAGGCATCTTAGTCAATAAGAAGCTAAATTGGAGTGCCCAGTGTCAGGCAGCTGCCACCAAAGCAAATAGGGTCATGGGATGCATTAGAAGAGGTCTGGGGACACGAGATGAAAACATAATTCTCCCTCTGTACAAATCACTCGTCAGACCACACTTGGAGTATTGTGTGTAATTTTGGATGCCGGTGCTCAAGAAAGACATTACTGAACTTGAAAGGGTTCAAAGGCGGGCTACTAAAATGATAAATGGAGTTGGTTCACTACAATACCAGAAAGGTTATCAAAATTAGGTCTATTTACTCTAGAAAAGAGAAGACTTAGGGAGACCTAATATATATGTACAAGTATATCAGAGGGCAATACAGAGATCTCTGCAATGAACTGTTTGTACCAAGGACTGTGACAAGAACAAGGGGGCATTCTCTTCGTTTGGACAATTTCTGCACCAGCATAGAAGAGGGTTCTTCATGGTAAGAGCAGTGAGGCTCTGGAATTCTCTTCCTGAGGAAGTGGTGATGGCCAACTCACTGAATGAATTTAAGAAACGAATTAATGCTTTTCTTGTGAGTAACAGTATAGAAGGTTACGAATAACATAATATTATAGGTAGATGGTTGACCCAGCATAGGGGAAGGAATTTTTTTCCCTATGGAGAAAATTGGCTTCTACTCTGTGGGTTTTTTGAATTCCCCAGGATCAACAATGCAGAACAGCTGCACTAAAAATAGGCTGAACTAGATGGACATAAGGTCTTCCTTCAGCCTTCAAAACTATGTTACTATGTTACAAGCAGGGAACGGTGTTGCTGTGCACCAGACCCCCCCTGACTCACAGGCCCCACAGCAGTTACATGGTCTGCTGCTATCAGTAGTATGCCACTGAATGGTCACTAGTTATGTGGCAGAAGTGCCTTAAGGATGCGTCAGGGCCTAATTGTGACAGCTAGCTCTGCTCACTATAGCTAAGCCTATGATCAGAATTACAATTATCAAAGAGAAGACAGCATCTAACTAAGGCCCTTTTCACACATCCGTTTGTGTCCATCAGTCAAAATCCGCCGTTTTGCAAAAAAAAAAACGGATCCACCATTTTTCTTGGCGGATCCGTTTTTTTCCCATTGACTTTCATTATCGGCGGATCTTGACGGATGGTCAGCCGTTGGATCTGTTTTTTAACGGATCCGCCAAAATGTTGGCGTCCGCTGACATGACAGGACAGACAATGCAACTTTTTTTGGCTGGCCGGATCCGCATTTGTCACTGCGCATGCCCGGAAGCATTGCTTTTGCCGGAAATTTAACCCTAAATCCCGTTCTGGCGGCTGGTAAAAATCTCTCTCTCTCTCTCTCTCTCTCCTCCCCGGGCACGGGTTCCTTTAAGTTTCTCCCGACGCCGGATCCGTCAAAGCAACGGTCCGGTAGCACACGTTGCTTCCAAAACAGTTGTGGATCCGTGTCCCGCCATTTTCGCGGATAGCAACTGATGCAAAAAACGTATGTGTGAAACAGGCCTAAGACTCACAAGGAATCAGGATTAATCTATTATCCACGCACGTCTTCCCATCTCCATGAATTATACATGGTCTCTTAGTACTGTGAAACAGTGGCAGATTCCTGTGCCATCTCTAGCAGCTGCCTAAGGCCTCTGTACTGTATCTGTTGCGAGACTAGTTTACACAGTTACATCTACCTGTAATTCATGCAGCACTGGAGATTCTTTTTCTTTTAATCTTCTTCACAGTTTCAATACGTGCCGATCAAACAAAGAGCTATTTAAATCAATTTTGCATACCTTATAAATATAATTTACATGTCAGAAAGCAAAGCAACAAATTATACAGAAAATTACCAAAACTGCTACTCAAACTTCTATTATTAATAATACAAAAGTATGATGACACAGAATTATTATTACTGCTACTCACATCAGTAATAAAATAATTCATCGTTATCAATGTCATATGAAACTCTGCATGAGGCCTCCTTCACACACCCGTATATAACACATAATGTATGTGTAA
Organism: Dendrobates tinctorius; assembly: GCF_039654945.1. Classification (NCBI taxonomy): domain Eukaryota; kingdom Metazoa; phylum Chordata; class Amphibia; order Anura; family Dendrobatidae; genus Dendrobates; species Dendrobates tinctorius. The sequence continues at coordinate 27,255,533 of NW_027361703.1, read as the reverse complement.
AAGCAGTACCCGTGTCATCAGTATTTCCCTTCAGTGTCCTCAGTGCTTTTCCGGTGCGGATAAAGAAATAAATTGCAAAGTTTCTCTTAAATCTTTCAATATTAACCCCTTAACACCCAAGGGTGGTTTGCACGTTCATGACCGGGCCAATTTTTACAATTCTAACCACTGTCCCTTTATGAGGTAATAACTCTGAAACGCTTGCATGGATCCTGGTGATTCTGACATTGTTTTCTCATGACATATTGTACTTCATGTTAGTGGTAAAATTTCATTCATATAACTTGCGTTTATTTGTGAAAAAAACGGAAATTTGGCGAAAAATTCGCAATTTTCCAACTTTGAATTTTTATGCCCTTAAATCGCAGAGATACGGCACACAAAAAACTTAATAAGTAACATTTCCCACATGCTTACTTTACATCAGCACAATTTTGGAACCAAAATTTTTTTTTGTTAGGAAGTTATAAGGGTTAAAAGTTGACCAGCGATTTCTCATTTTTGCAACACCATTTTATTTTTACGGACCACATCACATTTGAAGCCACTTTGAGGGGTCTATATGATAGAAAATACCCAAAAGTGATGCCATTCTAAAAACTGCACCCTTAAGGTGCTGAAAACCACATTCAAGAAGTTTATTAACCCTTTAGGTGCGTCACAGGAATTTTTTGAATATTTAAAAAAAATGAACATTTAACTTTTTTTCACAAAAAAAATACTTCCGGTTCAATTTTTTTATTTTACCAAGGGTAACAGGAGAAAATGGACTGCAAAAGTTATTGTGCAGTTTGTCCTGAGTACACTGATATCTGATATGTGGGGGGAACCACTGTTTCTGCGCATGGCAGTGCTCAGAAGGGAAGGAGCGCCGTTTGACTTTTTCAATGCAAAATTGGCTAGAATTCTACGTTTGTAGAGCCCCTGATGTACCTAAAGCGTGGAAACCCCCCACAAGTGACCCCATTTTAGAAACTAGACCCCCCAAGGAACTTATCTAGATATGTGGTGAGAACTTTGAACCCCCAAGGGCTTCACAGAAGTTTATAACATACAGCGGTACAATTAAAAAATCATATTTCTTCCACAAAAATGATCTTTTCACCCCCAATTTTTATTTTCCCAAGGGTAACAGGACCCTAAAAGTTATTGTGCAATTTGTCCTGAGTATGCCGATACCCCATATGTGGGTGTAAATGACTATTTGGGCGCATGGCAGAGCTTAGAAGGGAAGCAGCGCCATTTGACTTTTTTGGCTGGAATTGAGATCGGACACCATGTCGCGATTGGAAAACCCCTGATGTACCAAAACAGTGGAAAACCCACAAATGACCCCATTTTGGAAACTAGACCCCCCAAGGAACTTATCTAGATGTGTGGTGAGCACTTTGAACCCCCCAGTGCTTCACAGAAATTTATAACGACCGGGTGTGAAAATAAAAAAATCGTATTTTTTCAACAAACATGATCTTTTAGTACCCATTTTTTTTATTTTCCCAAGGGTAACAGGAGAAATTGGACCCCAAAAGTTGTTGTCCAATTTGTCCTGAGTACGCTGATACCCCATATGTGGGAGTAAACTGCTGTATCGGCACACGTCGGGGCTCGGAAGGGAAGTAGTGACGTTTTGGAATGCAGACTTTGATGGAATGCTCTGCGGGTGTCATGTTGCCTTTGGAGAGCCCCTAATGTACATAAACAGTGGAAACCCCCCACAAATGACACCATTTTGGAAACTAGACCCCCTAAGGAACTTATCTAGATGTGTGGTGAGCACTTTGAACCCCAAGGGCTTCACAGAAGTTTATAACGCCCGGGCGTGAAAATAATAATATCGTATTTTTTCCACAAACATGATCATTTAGTCCCCAATTTTTTTATTTTCCCAAGGGTATCAGGAGAAATTGGACCCCAAAAGTTGTTGTCCAATTTGTCCTGAGTACACTGATACCTCATATGTGAGAGAAAACTACTGTATGGGCACACGTCGGGGCCCGGAAGGGAAGTAGTGACGTTTTGGAATGCAGACTTTGATGGAATGGTCTGCGGGTGTCATGTGCGTTTGGAGAGCCCCTGATGTACCTAAACTATTGAAACTCCCCACAAGTGACACCATTTTGGAAACTAGACCCCCCAAGGAACTTATCTAGATTTGTGGTGAGCACTTTGTACCCCCAAGTGCTTCGCAGAAGTTTATAATGCCCAGGCGTGAAAATAAAAAAATCATTGTTTTCCACAAAAATGATATTTTTGCCCTCAATTTTTTATTTTCCTACGGGTAACAGGAGAAATTGGACCCCAAAAGTTGTTTTTCAATTTGTCCTGAGTAGGCTGATACCCCATATGTGGGGGTAAAACACTGTTTGGGCGCATAGCAGAGCTTGGAAGGGAAGGAGCACCATTTGACTTTTTCAATGCAGAATTGGCTGGAATTGAGATCAGACTCCATGTTGCAATTGGAGAGCACCCGATGTGCCCACACAGTGGAAACCCCCCAATTCTAACTCCAACCCTAACCCCAACACACCCCTAACCCTAATCTCAGCCCTAACTCTAGCCCTAGCCCTAACCCTAGCCCTATCCCTAGCCCTAATGGGAAAATGGAAATAAATACATTTTCTTTTAATTTTATTATTTTTCCCTAACTAAGGGGGTGATAACGGGGGGGGTTTGATTTACTATTTATGGCGGTTTTTATATTTGGCAGCTGTCGCACGCTAAAACATGCTTTTTATTGTAAAAATAGTTTTTGCATCACCGAATATTGAGAGCTATAATCTTTCCATATTTTGACCCACCGAGTCATGTGAGGTCTTATTTTTTGCGGGACAAGTTGACATTTTTATTGGTATCATTTTCGGGCACGTGACTTCTTTTGATCGCTTTTTATTCCGATTTTTGGGACGCAGAATGAACAAAAACCAGCGTTTCATGAATTTCTTTTGGGGGGTGCGTTTACACCGTTCTGTGTGCGGTGAAATTGATAAGACGGTTTTATTCTTCGGGTTGGTACGGTTACAGCAATACCTCATTTATGTCGTTTTTTTATGTTTTGGCGCTTTTATGCAATGAAAACAATTTTATATAAAAAATAATTATTTTTGCATTGCTTTATTCTGCGAGCTATAACTTTTTAATTTTTTTGCTGATGATGCTGTATGGCGGCTCGTTTTTTGTGGGAGAAGATGATGTTTTCAGCGGTACCATGGATATTTATATGCGTCTTTTTGATCGCGCGTTATTGCACTTTTTGTTTGGCGGTATGATAATAAATCATTATTTTTTGCTTCGTTTTTTTTTATTTTTTAAGGTGTTCCCTAAAGGGGTCAACAAATGGGACAGTTTTATAGGGCAGGTCGTTACCGACGCAGCGATACCAAATATGTGTACTTTTATTGTTTTGTTTTGTTTTTTATTTCCAAAAAATGAATTTATTAGGGAATATTTTTTTTTTAATTTACTTAGCGATTTTTTTAAAATTATCTTTACACTTTTTTTTTTTTTAACTTTATTACATTGTCCCAAGGGGGACATAACTGTCATGTGACAGATCGCTGATCTGTCACATCACAGATCACTGTGACAGATCAGTGATCTGTCACAGGCACTGCACTTGGCTTCCTCGTGCCTGCGCTTTGCAAGCACTGAGGAAGCCAGCTTCCTGCAGGCCCCCGAAGGTCCCCGTCGCCATCTTGGATTCGGGGACCTGCAGGGATGGAGCCCCCCGCAGCAGCGCTGCACATTGCGCTGCTGTGGGGGGCTCAGGGTAGCACGGAGGGAGCCCCCTCCCTGCCGATGCTTCCCTTTAACCCCCGGTACACCACGATCGTGTTTGATCGTTTTGTGCAAGGGGTTAACGTGTCGGGGGCTGTCCGTGACTGCCCCTGACACATTGTGCCGGGTGTCAGCTGTGGTAATCAGCTGACACCCGGCCGCGATCAGCGGTGTTCACCACGTGGGCGCCGCTGATCGCTGTGACGTACTATCCCGTCCCTGTGAATTAAGTCCCAGGGCACAAGGACGGGATAGTACGTCACATGGCAGAAAGGGGTTAAACACGTACAGCACACGGAGGTCACTTGGATGCCACTCGTGTCCTGTATGTGTTTTTCACAGACCCATAGGCTTGTATTGGTGCTTGTCATCTGTGCTCCCGGAAAAAAACGTACATGTGCCAGTGTGTTTTGTACGCACATGGTCTGTGTAAAAACACAGACATGTACATAGCATAATTTTCACATAGTGAAAAAAACAGATAACACACGTACTGGTAACACGGAAGTGTGAAGGAGACCTAATGCTGGGACTTCACAAACTTTTTTAGTTAAAAATGGTCTTCATAACTATGAGATTTTCATGAGACTAATGAACGGTAATTGTTTCAATATGATATTTTTTGTGCAGTTTTCATTGGTTTGGTAAATGAAGTACACAAGTATACACAAATATTTTCTTTTTTTAATTTTTTTTCCTTCTGAATCCAGTTCTGGTTGTAGTAAAATAAATACTGCTTCAAATGCTATGGCACCAATACTACAAGTTCGGAGATCTTCTCTCCGGTCTTGATGACGGGAAGTGGTGTAGTCAGACTCTCCTGATTCACGCCCTACACCAGAAATCTTACTCTAGTCATAGTCTTAAGCCCCCTTTACACACTGAGGTATCGCTAGCAATATCACTGTAAAGTCACCGATTTTGTGACGTAGCAGCAATATTGCTAGCGATATCGCTACATGTGATACTTACCTCCGACCGGCTCCCCCGCTGATTATCGCTGGTCGCGCGAGAAGGTCCTGGATCATTTCTCGTCGTCAGCTTCCTGCTGGGCTTCCTGTGGTGCCGACTAGTGACGCGTGGACGCGGGCGGGAGGACGCAGGATCGCCGAGTCTGACAGGTAAGTAGCGACCCCCGACCCCTGCGATGTCGCTGGTGAGATCTGCCTGTGTGGCAGCTCACTAGGGACCACTTAGCGATGCACCAGCGATCCATATCGTTGTCGGGATCGCTGGTGCATCGCTAAGTGTAACGGTACCCTTACTCTAATCATGAATTAGATGAGCTGTGGCATCACACCTCTGCCAGGCTCCCATCCTGCCCTAGCTTCGTTCATTTTGGTGGAATTGGGTGAAACTGGCTTGAAAATAGCAGAAGTTACAAAATGTTTACTCAGCTTCAAGTTGTTCAAAAATTTTACAATTTTTTAAAGCAATTTAAGACAGGATTCTGATAAATTGTTTTGATGAATCAAGGCTGCCCTACATGTGATACCAACCTGAGAAACACATGGGGTAAAAAAAGGTATAGTTCATAATGGAGCAATGGTGATCCAAAACCCTGTATATAGTCTGAGGTTAAAATTGGTCTAATTTTAAGATACATATTACAGCCCTAACATCTGATCCCTTGGCACCAGTTTTACTCAAAACATGATAGGGTTCAATTGGGATCCTATTTTTTTTTTTGGGGGGGGGGGAGTAGGACCGAAAGAGACCAAACTCTTGCATTTGCAATACTAAAATAACTAGCCATCAATGACCCAATTCCAGCCACATAGAGCAGCCCATTGCTTATCTTAGGCAAAACCTGGAATGTGTATAAGAGGACAGTAAAACAATGAATTTGTCCCATGAACTGCAAGGTAGTATACTAAATTGCAATAATCATATTGTAGTAAACTCACAAATAAAAAAGATTTAACTAATTTTATACCATTTGTTTTTTAAAATGATAATTGTGTTAATGAATATAATGTCAGCTCTTTAATTAGGTCAGTCACACTGAAAGCTCGGAAGCGAGCTAAACTTTGATGATAATCACAAGAGGCTTCTATAATAGGAAATCAATTGAATTAAATTATAACTCTGAGTGTTGATGACTGGCAAAAGTACAAATGTTTAGTAAACAAGACAATAGAGTATTAAAGCCTTATAAAAGATGCAAATCGGTCTTTAGTTGAAAATATAATTGATGTTTTTAATCTTTTATAGGTGCCGTTTTGGATAAAAGTTTTGGAGCCAAAGCCAGCATAGCTGCAAAGAGGTAATAGAGCCCATGCTAACCTTTGTCCATTATGGAAAGCACATACAAGGGGCCCATGAGGATGAGAACTGGGCTCCTGAGCACTGGAAGGTTGGCAGATAATTACATTTTACTTTGAACATTACATTATGTTCCATTACATAAACATGGAGCCAGATTACTCTACTGGAAGAAGGCAATCTGAAAGAGGCAGTGTATTTCTCTGGGCCAATGCTATGCCATGAACCATTGGTTCAGCCATTCATGTGGATGACACTTTGACACATATTATCTACACATTGCTGTTCATGGTAACAGTATTTCTTAAAGGGGTTGTGACCTTCCAAATAATCTTAGTCCCAAGCTGCAGTTTGTTAAAACAAATACCAAACCTCTCTTTATTCACCATTCCTGGAAACAGCGCTGAGTCTCTTGCGCTGCTCCAGAGTCGATTATTGACTGCGGCACTGACATCACTTTGACAGTGTAAGTAGAAATGCTGCCCATGTTTCCCCCTTGCAGAATATGTGCATTGTTGATGTGTAATGTTTCCTGGCAAAATGTCAGAAAATTCCCAGAGTGTGTAGTAGGAGGACCTAAGGTCCAGTGTGAGCAGTGCCGCAATTCGTGGGTGTCCCAAAGTCGTGAGAGGAGCAGTAACGAGAAAATGGACTGACTGAGATGGGTCATGGGAGAGGATGTCTAGCAGTATGGCATAAAGGTAAAGGACCAGGACAGGGTATGTGGGGTGAAGAGAGTGCCCTGGGCGGACGTTCCGGAGCATCAGAAAAAGAAAGAAGATAAGTATCGACCATACTGGCACCATAGTTCCCTAGAAGGGAAAGAAGATGCGGGTTGAGTAAAGGACTCTTTCTAGATGGACTGTAGTACTGAGCAGGGAGGTGGTGAATTAGTGAGGAGCAGTGAAAAGAGAGAAAAAGTGAAGTGAGAAGAGAGAGGGATTGAAACTGTGACAAAAATGTTGCATATTGTGAAAGAAACGTTAATCAAGATCTGTGCCCGCTATCTCCTGTATATAATTCCTTCCTAGTTATCATTAAATAAAAAGTTTATTTTCAACTGGTGGTCTCCCTCCTTAGACCATCCAACACCTTGTCGGTTACTTGCGGCCTGCACAGGCGTAGCATCTTCAAAGCACAAGTCCATACACCCAAATTTGAAATTTAACTTAAACATACACCCAGCCAGGACCCCCAGGTTCATGTAATGTACTGGGGCATAAGAGATGAGTACCTCACCAACGGCTATCGCCCCATGCCACATGACAACAGTCAATCAGTGAGTTCAGCGGCTCTGAGGGGGGCATTCTGTCTACGTGTGCAGAGCCTCAGAGCTCTTTGATTGTCTGACACCTGTCAACATGATGTCAGTGTTGCAGCCAATACCGGACACTGGGAGCAGTGCCTAAAAATTGCTGCTGGACCTGCAGACAGTGAGTAAAGAGGAATTTTTTTTATTTTATAACAAACTACGGCTGGGAATGAACTGTTTCTGTAAGGGGGAAACCCTTTGATGACAGTGCAAACATTTTTAAGGAATAATTTGAAAGAGCTTTCCACTTTTAAAAAAGTGAACTCCACTGTGCCTGTAATCTAAAATAACGAAAGTACTTGAATACAAGAACCAATCTTAGTACCGGGATCAATTGTAATATCAAGTCAGCCCCATAAACAATTGTATCACATGAACCCACAACTTTCAGTATGTCCTTAACAATAGCCACTCATTTCATTTCCCTGCACTGCCCCTCATTTTATGCCCCCCTGCACTGCCCCTCATTTTATGCCCCCCTGCACAGCCCCTAATTGTATTCCCCCTCTCTACACAGCTCCTCATTTTATTACCCCCACCTGCACAGTCCCTCATACACTTAGCTGTCCCCCCGCACAGTCCCCTATTTCATGGCCCCCCACAGAGCCCCTTATTTCATGGCTCCCTGCATTGCCCCTCATTTTATGCCCCCCTGAACAGCCCCTAATTTTATGTCCCCCCTTCCACAACCACTCATTTTATTCATCCCCTCTACAGAGCTCCTCATTTTTTTCCCCAATCTGCACAGACCTTCATTTTGTGCCCTCTCAGCAACCTAAATATTTAAAAAAATATGCACATAATGCAAGCACCTGACCACCGTCTCCTCTGTGCAACAGTGGACACTGGACAGCACGCCATCTTACGTCCTCTGTGTCCACCTACTCGAACAAGGCACAGGCGGAAGTGGCCGGTGTCTTGCTAAAGTTCACAGCGTAACAGGGAGCTGATTACTGCTCCTCTGCTCCTGTCCCAGGCGGCGCTGACATAAATTGTATTCGAGTCTGACATACAAATACAATTGAGTGCAGGGAGGGAGGGATGGCTGGGGCGCAGGCAGAGATAGGGGTGAACAGTGTCAGTGGCGGACACTGCTCCGCTGTGTGCTCGTGCCCCATCTGTCACTGTATTGATTGCCTGCTGCCAGAGTAAGTTTCCACGCGACCACTGGCATCCAGCAACTTTTTTTCAAACTGCACCCCCTTCGGGTAGACAAGAGGTAGCGCCCTAGGCAAGTGCGTGCCCTACCTACCCCTTGTCCCGGCCCTGCTTCCACACCACACTTTTTGCTTTCACCACTTGCCAGTTTGATAGGTCAACAAAACGCCTGCAGTGAGTCACACACTAGTATACACGCCACTCAGCTTTCTCAAGCACCAGATGGGTACTCTTCTTGCACTCTGGCATATACAGGGTAACACATCCAAACTATACTTGCCTTCTTCAGGGTTTATGTGTATATTTAGAGCAGCAAGGAGAAAACTTATTACATTTTAGATTTAATATACAAAAAGAATTACAGTGCATAAAAAGGTTGCAAAAGATGAAATAACAAAGACATACATACAGACAAAAATAATGTCAAATAAAAGGGATAAAATACAGATAGGTCCAATGAATTGAATCCATGAGAGCTTCTGGCGGAGGAGAACACCGCAGGAAAGATGGACAGATTTGCAGTACTGTACTCAGATGCTTCTCTTGGGGTCTAACACTGATATTCAGTAGATGAGATGTTAGAAAGGGTTTCCCCAGATGCCTCACTCATTCCTTAGGTAAGGTAAGAGGGAGAAAACTGATTAAATTCTATTCTAATCCAGTGTTATGCCATATTTCTGCTGTCTGTCATATTTTCCTTTAGGAACATCCCAGAGTAGCAAAATGGCCATCATATTGCTAAACATCTTTCAAGCATTCTATACACACCACACATTAATATAATATATCCATAATTCAGGGAGATATTGCGTTCCTATGGGTTGCCAGCTACCAACATTTTTAAAATTCTTGTAAACAAAAAAGGAGAAAAAAAAGGGAGTAATGGATTCAAATAGTAATTAGAAAAGTACAAAATTTATTAATATACACATGCACAGTAGAGTAATGAATAGAAACTCAGAATTAATCAGAGTTACATAAAATCAGACACAGCCAGGGCAGACCTGGACAGGGACTACAAGATAACAACCCGTGCTTCACAGCATATCAGCACAAAAAAGTACATACAGGGTTAACCAAGATCATATACAAATTTTCAAGTAGTCAGACATGATATGATGCCCTGCATAGATGAACTAAAGTGCTACATGATAATAAAGGTAAGCAAGACACCCTGCCAACATGACCAAAATGGCCCCAGAGTTGGAGTATATGGATATAAAGTAAGGGCAGGTTGCTTACCAAAAGACACGGGAAACCAGGTCCAAAGCGGCAACCCCCGACGCGCGTTTCGTGCCTACTTCACTCCCTTGAGAAAGCGCCTGTGGTAGGCACGAAATGCACGTCGGGGGCACGTCCTGTGATATGCAGCCACACCATCTGCCTTCGGGCAGTATCCTTCACTTTGCATTGATTAGCACCTCTTTAGTAATGAGAATCTACATAGTCTTTCCAACAACTTTCAGCTACTTGCTAATTACTCTATATACAAATTCCATGTCTGCTCACCATCAGATAACCTGCTTCAATTACCTGTTTACATCAGTGGGTGTAGGCAGTGATCCAATACTCCCAGCCATTGATCTGTATAACTTATAACTCCATTGATGATAGTAAGTATACAAAAATGAACTTCAGTTGCATAGATCAATGACTTTCCTATAATATTTCCACCACAAAGAGGCCATGAATATGGCTCCTTTTACTTTGTATTCTGTCTGAACAAAATAAAATATGTTAAAATACAAATCTGTGCATACAGTATTAGGTATAGTTTTCTTTCTTTATAAATCATGACAGCTTATGTTTTTCTTTCTATTCATACGCCCCCTAAGCATGTACAACAGAGATCCTTCTCTTGTACATGTAATTATTTGACATTTAGCAAAAAAATGATGTGTTAGAAAATGTTCCCTAAAAATTACATTATATAAAAATATAATTTGTCTATACAGGTTTTGTTTTTGTAAAAAATCTTTTTGCATTTTACTAATATAATTCCATTAATGACTTATAATAATTACAGACATCTACACTGTTTGCATTCTATGACTGAATCCTTCTATTACTTAGCCGTACTTATACAATAGTTCTTCTCTTGACAATCACAATCTGCTGTTAAAATCATCTTCTTAAGAAAGCTTCTGCAACTAATATGAAGACAATCTGGCATATAGTTTGATAAGCCCCGGGCAACTGTCATATTGCCTTTTCTCTACAGATCTTAATGACAGACTAGGATTTGCAATGCACATGTAATTTACAATTCGTTAGTTTGACAAAAACTCCCAAATCCATATTAATGTTGGCAGCTAATGTTTCAAAAAGGGCTTGCACACACACACTTCTGTATGACATTTATGTAATCTAATTGTGCAGTATTTCTTATTTTACTTATTTCTTTTACTATTGTTCACTAAGAAATTAGTGCCTATGAAGGGATCATATAAAGTCTAAACGAATATTCACATCATTTATAGGTGAAAGATATTACATAAATAACTTGTATTCATATTATTCTCAATACAGGATGCTAAAAGTAAAAAATAGAAGAAGACAATCATTTCTAGGTTCCATGCCCCAGTAACATGCTGTGATATGTGCACTGTTACATTGGTAAATATAGTGTTGGTTTCTTGTCCCTTTAGGTGGGAATAGGGGGAATATGTTTTTGATTGCTCGAGGGTATATATCGCGTTAGTACTAGAGATGAGAGAACATCGTCAGTTCCCTCCCTATTCATCTAGCTATAGCGCTTACCGAAGAAGCGGCAGCGGGAAACCCGGATACCTGGAATTCTCCCGATAATCAGCTGATCGGCGCTGCAGCTGCTTGTGTCGCGGCTGTGTGACAATCACAACATATGCATGGATAGCCTGTATGTTGTGACTGTCACACAGCCTCGACACATGCAGCTGCGGCGCTGAACAGCTGATTATTGGGAGCACTCCAGGTATCCGGGTTCCCAATGCAGCTTCTTCGGTAAGCGCTATAGCTTGCCGAATAAGGATGTTCGCTCATCTCTAGTTAGTACTTATAGCCCAGTAATAGATAAAATTCCCAGTTTTCTTCACTATGCACGTACAGTGGGGGAAAAAGTATTTAGTCAGTCACCAATTGTGCAAGTTCTCCCACTTAAAAAGATGAGAAAGGCCTGTAATTGACATCATAGGTAGACTACAACTCTGAGAGTCAAAATGGGAAAACAAATCCAGAAAATCATCTTGTCTGATTTGGTAAGATTTGCTTTGCAAATTATGGTGGAAAATAAGTATTTGGTCATTAACAAAAGTTCATCTCAATATTTTGTTACATATCCTTTGTTGGCAATGACAGAAGTCAAACGTTTTCTGTAAGTCTTCACAAGGTTGGCACACACTGTTGGTGGCATGTTGGCCCATTCCTCCATCCAGATCTCCTCTAGAGCAGTGATGTTTTGGGCATGTCATTGGGCAACATGGACTTTCAAATCCTTCCAAAGGTTTTCTATGAGGTTGAGATCTGGAGACTCGCTAGTCCACTCCAGGACCTTCATATGCTTCTTACAAAGTACTTCAGAGATGTTACTTGGGTGGCTATATGCTCTATTTTAAGAAGAACAAAAGAGAACTAATAACACACTATAACTCGATAGGGGAAGTGTAAAATGAACATAAAATGTACAGTCAATTAAAATCGCACAAAAACGAAAGAAAATACTTGAAACTGACAGTTTCATTTAGGTCTTTGAAAGAAAGAAAGAGGGGAAAGAAATAAAGAACAGAGACAAAGAAAGAAAGAAAGAAAGAGGGGAAAGAAAAAGAACAGAGAGAGAGAAAGAACAGAGAGAGAAAGAGGGGAAAGAAAGAGCACAGAGAGAAAGAAAGAGGGGAAAGAAAAAGAACAGAGAGAGAAAGAAAGATTAGAGATAAAGAAAGAGAAAGAAAGAAAGAACAGAGAGAGAAAGAAAGAACAGAGAGAAAGAAATAAGAAAGAATGAAAGAGGGGAAAGAAAGAACAGAGAGAGAAAAAAGAGTGGACAGAAAAAAAGACCAGTGAGAGAGAGAAAAAAACAAAGAGGGAAAAGAGAGAACAGAGAGGGAGAGAGAAAGAAAGAGGGGAAAGAAATAAAGAACAGAGAAAAGGAAAGAAAGAAAGAACAGAGAGAGAAAGAAAAAAAGAGGGGAAAGAAAGAACAGAGAGAGAAGATGGGAAAGAAAGCAAAATGGGAAAGAAAGGAGAGAGAGAAAGAAAGATTAGAGAGAGAAAGAAAGAGGGGTAAGAAAGAAAGAACAGAGCGAAAGAAAGAACAGAGAGAGAGAGAAAGGAAGAGGGGAAAGAAAGAAGAGAGAGAAAGAAAGAGGGGAAAGAACAGAGAGAGAGAAAAAAAGAAAGATTAGAGAGCGAGAGAGAAAGAAAGAACAGATAGAGAGAAAGAAACAAAGAGAGAAAGAAAGAAAGATTCTATAAAGATACTATAGCAGCCTGGCTCACATTGTAATGCCCACCTGAGCCTCCTGGTGCAGGACATATCATGATCCGCTCACATGGCCGGCATCCCCGATTCCAAGGCGATCCCGCTGTCCGCACTGTCGGAGGAGGACACGGTGATGGATCTGAAGCATTCCCTGAAGTGCCTCCATGGTTCCATCACAATCTACTCCCGAAATTACCTCATTTCCAGTCAGCTTCAAGCACGTCACTTCCGGTGGAATGTCACGTGCGAATTTTAAAGTGCTCATCGGGGCTCTGCCATGTACTCCTGTGTACACAGGAAAAGTTAACTCCCGGCCGGGACAGACTCTCTCTCAATATCGGGACTGTCCTGCTGGATCCGGGTCGCTTGGGAGGTATGAATGCTCCCCACCATACACCTCATACACACACGGATCCACTTTGTATGCCTCGTACACACATAGCTCCGCTCCGTACACCTCCTCGCACACACACGGCTCCACTCAGTACACACATGTGTTGTGAGTTCATTTTCCCCTTTGTCACTGGGGTCTGGTGAACTCCCTATTCTGGTAAAGGAAGGTAATGAGCCTGATTATCAGGCACCTGAGTCTAATGAGGATGACTGGCTGAGTGGAGTCACGGACTGGATATAAGGCTGCCAACGCCCTTCTGCCCTGCGGGTGATTTCTCTGTGGACTTCTAGGACACCAGTCTGATTCCTGCTCCCCTAAAGCTAAGTTTTCTGTTTTGGCTGTTAGCTTTTTGTTTTGTTTTTTGTTTTCCTTGCTTTTCAGTATTCTGCCATTCCCTGCTGGGGTGAGCTGAATCTCCTTTTGCCTGTAGCTCTGTCTTCAGTATATTCCTGAGTACTGACATAGCTTTTTTGAAGCCTAGCGTCTTCAGGGCCTTTTTCACTGTCAGTCTGTTGGCGCTTATTTTCATAGGGTTTTTCACGGATTGCAGACAGCAGCCTTCCTGTCCTTTTCTATCTAGTTAGCTTGGGCCCCTCTTTGCTCAGTCTATCTTTCTGCCTGTGTTAGTATTTTCATCTTGCTTCACCGTCATTATATGTTGGGGGCTGCCTATTGCTTTTGGGTCTGCTCTGGGGCAGTTTAGATTTCCCCTTTCTTTCTTTAGGCCTATTTAATTCTCCGGCTGTGATCGAGGGGTCTAGGGCATCGTAGGAACCCCCCACGGCTACTGCTAGTTGTGTTGATAGGTTCAGGGGTCTGCAATCCCTAGCTGCCAACTTCTCTGGTTTTCTGGACTTAGCTAGCATTTCTGTTTTTGCCTCCTACGGTGACTCAATCATAACAGAATCACCCGCCATACCGCAGATCCTAGGGTACTCAATAGCAGGAAAGAATTGTGTATAAAAAAAAAGTGTGTATATTCTTTCCTCTATATCTCTGAGTTTCAAAAATAATTGTAAATTATTTTTTGCCTTGAAGCCTAACTCGTCAGGGAGCTCCGCGCAACAGGTTAAAATTGTCATCTCTTTGCTGCGTGGCGATCCCCAGGATTGGGCGTTTTCTTTGAAACCAGATGATCCTATTCTGACTAATGTGAACGCATTCTTTCAAGCTTTGGGGTTGTTGTATGACGAACCTAATGCTATTGATCAGGCTGAAAAGACCCTGTTGGCATTGAACCAGGGTCGAGATTCTGCAGAGTTGTACTGTCAAAAGTTCCGAAAGTGGGCGGTCCTTACTACCTGGAATGATAATGCCTTGGCTGCTCTCTTTCGGAAGGGTTTGTCAGAAGCCGTAAAAGATACTATGGTGGGATTTCCTGTTCCCTCTGGTCTGGACGATTCTATGTCATTAGCCATTCAGGTTGATCGGCGTTTACGTGAACGCAGGATTGCACGAGAGGTGTTGCCACCGGTTGAACAGACGTCTGAACCTATGCAATGTGATAGAGTTTTGTCTAAGGTGCAACGTCAGGAGTTCAGAAGGCGTAATAAGCTGTGTTTTTTCTGTGGAGATGCCTCGCATATTATTTCTGTTTGTCCTAAACGAGAGAAACGCTTTGCACACACGTTTTCTGCTGGTGGTGTTCAACCTAAGTTTCTTCTGGCAATTACTCTGATCTGCTCCCTGTCCACATTTTCCGCCAAGGCTTTTGTGGATTCGGGAGCAGCGCTAAACCTAATGGACTTGGATTTTGCTAAACGTTGTGGATTTCCGATGACACCTCTGCAGACGCCTATCCCTTTGAGGGGGATTGATGCTACTCCTTTGGCTAAAAATAAACCTCAGTTTTGGACCCAGGTGGTCATGCGGGTCGCCCCAGACCATCAAGAAAATTGCAGATTTTTGGTATTGCATGGTCTGCATGATGCCGCTGTTCTGGGGTTTCCCTGGTTGCAAATTCATAATCCAGTTTTGGATTGGAAATCTGTGTCTGTGGTGAGTTGGGGTTGTCGGTGTGCCTTTAGTGAGGCTCAGGTTTTTTCCACCTCTCCTCAGTCGCATGATGTTCCTGACTATTTGGCGGACTTTTATGATGTATTTAGTGAGAATGAGTCTGCGTCCTTGCCTCCTCATAGGAGTTATGACTGTGCAATTGAACTAAGCCCGGGGTGTAAATTTCCCAAGGGTCGGCTCTTCAATTTATCTGTACCCGAGCATGAGGCTATGCGGTCTTATATTAAGGAGGCGTTGGAGAAGGGTCATATTAGACCATCCTCTTCACCCTTAGGTGCCGGGTTTTTTTTTGTGGCCAAAAAGGATGGTTCTTTAAGGCCTTGTATTGATTATCGTGCCCTCAATAAAATTACTATTAAATATCAGTATCCGTTACCCCTGATATCGGATCTATTCTCTAGAGTTAGAGGTGCTTGCTGGTTTACCAAGCTTGACCTCAGGGGGCGTATAATCTTATCCGCATTAAGCAGGGGGATGAATGGAAGACGGCGTTTAATACTCCGGAGGGACATTTTGAGTACCTGGTGATGCCTTTTGGGCTCACTAATGCCCTTTCTGTCTTCCAGTGCTTCATGAACGATATTTTCCGAGACTTTGTCGATAAATTTTTGATTATCTATCTGGATGATATTTTGATCTTCTCCAAGGATTGGGATTCTCATGTGGAACATATTCGGACTGTGTTCCGGATCTTGAGGGAGAATTCCCTGTATGTCAAAGGATCGAAATGCCTTTTTGGAGAACAGAGGATTTCATTTTTGGGATTTATTTTGTCTCCGTCAATTATTGAAATGGACCCGGCCAAGGTACAGTCCATTTATGATTGGGTTCAGCCCACTTCTTTGAAGGCCCTCCAGAAGTTTTTGGGTTTTGCTAATTTTTATCGGAAATTTATAGCAAAATTTTCTAGTATTGCCAAGCCATTGACTGATCTGACTAAGAAGGGTGCTGATGTGTTGAATTGGTCTCCTGAGGCTGTTGCTTCCTTTCAGGAGCTGAAGCGAAGATTTACCTCCGCCCCGGTTTTGCGGCAACCTGATGTCTCACTCCCGTTCCAGGTAGAGGTGAATGCTTCTGAGATTGGTGCAGGAGCTGTTTTGTCCCAAAAGGATCCTGTAACATCTAAAATGAATCCCTGTGCTTTCTTTTCCCGAAAATTCTCTCCATCTGAACGTAACTATGATGTGGGGAATCGGGAACTGTTGGCCATGAAATGGGCATTTGAGGAGTGGAGACATTGGTTGGAGGGAGCTAAACATCAAGTTGTGGTCCTCACTGACCACAAGAATTTGATTTACCTAGAGTCGGCTAAACGCTTGAACCCTAGACAGGCTAGGTGGGCCTTGTTTTTTACACGTTTTGATTTTGTGGTCTCTTTTCTTCCTGGAACTAAGAATGTCAAGGCTGATGCCCTCTCTAGGAGTTTCTTTGCTGATTCTCCTGTGGTGACCAAGCCTGCTACCATCTTAGGCGAAGGGGTAGTTCTTTCTGCCATCTCGCCCGATTTGAGACTTGCTCTGCAAGAGTTCCAGGAGGACAAACCAGAGCGTTGTCCCAGTGGAAAGTTGTATGTTCCTGACCAGTGGAAGAAGAGAGTGATGTCTGAAGTTCATTGCTCTGCATTGGCTGGTCATCCAGGTATTTTTGGTACTAGAGATCTGGTGAGTCGCTCTTTTTGGTGGCCCACCTTGTCTCATGATGTCAGGAATTCTGTGCAGTCCTGTGGGACTTGCTCCCGGTCTAAATCTTGTTCTCGCTCTAGTGGGTTGATGCCTTTGCCGGTCCCCAGGAGGCCATGGACCCATATTTCAATGGATTTCATCTCTGATATGCCGGTCTCTCAAAGAATGACTGTTATTTGGGTGATTTGTGATAGGTTCTCTAAGATGGTTCATCTTGTACCACTCCCTAAGTTGCCATCTTCCTCTGAGTTGGTGCCCCTGTTTTTGCAACAGGTGGTTCGCTTACACGGGATTCCTGAGAACATTGTATCTGACAGAGGAGTTCAGTTTGTGTCTAGATTTTGGAGGACTTTCTGTTCCAAGCTGGGAATTCAGTTGTCCTTCTCCTCTGCTTTTCACCCTCAGACCAATGGGCAGACAGAGAGAACAAACCAGACCTTGGAGTCGTATTTGAGATGTTTTATTTCCACTGATCAGGATGATTGGGTTTCATTTTTGCCCTTGGCCGAATTTGCTTTAAATAATAGAGCTAGTTCTGCCACTTTGATGTCACCTTTTTTTTGTAACTTTGGGTTTCATCCTCGATTTTCTTCAGGGCAGGTGGAGCCTTCTGCCTGCCCAGGTGTTGACACTGTGGTGGAGAGAATGCACCAGATCTGGGACCAAGTGGTGGATAAGTTATCTCTCTCCCAGGAAAAGGCCCAGCGGTTTTCCAATCGACATAGGACCATTGGTCCCCAGTTTAAGAATGGTGACATGGTGTGGTTATCATCAAAAAATATTGCTATGAAGGTGGCTTCTCCTAAGTTTAAGCCTAGATTTATTGGACCTTACAAGATTTTGGAGATTATTAATCCGGTCTCTTTTCGTTTGGCTCTTCCTGTCACATTTAAAATCCATAATGTGTTCCATAAGTCCTTGTTGAAGAGGTTTGTTGAACCAGTTGTTCCTAGGGTGGCACCTCCAGACCCTGTATTGGTTGAAGGTAACATGGAATATGAGGTAGAGAAAATACTGGATTCCCGTCTGGCTAGACGGAGACTCCAGTATTTGGTTAAGTGGAAGGGTTATGGTCAGGAGGATAATTCCTGGGTCTCTGCCTCTGATATTCATGCCAAAAGATTGGTGCGTGCATTTCATCGGGCTCACCCTGATCGCCCTGGTGGCGTGGTTGAGGGTTCGGTGACCCCTCCTCAAGGGGGAGGTACTGTTGTGAGTTCATTTTCCCCTTCGTCACTGGGGTCTGGTGAACTCCCTATTCTGGTAAAGGAAGGTAATGAGCCTGATTATCAGGCACCTGAGTCTAATGAGGATGACTGGCTGAGTGGAGTCACGGACTGGATATAAGGCTGCCAACGCCCTTCTGCCCTGCGGGTGATTTCTCTGTGGACTTCTAGGACACCAGTCTGATTCCTGCTCCCCTAAAGCTAAGTTTTCTGTTTTGGCTGTTAGCTTTTTGTTTTGTTTTTTGTTTTCCTTGCTTTTCAGTATTCTGCCATTCCCTGCTGGGGTGAGCTGAATCTCCTTTTGCCTGTAGCTCTGTCTTCAGTATATTCCTGAGTACTGACATAGCTTTTTTGAAGCCTAGCGTCTTCAGGGCCTTTTTCACTGTCAGTCTGTTGGCGCTTATTTTCATAGGGTTTTTCACGGATTGCAGACAGCAGCCTTCCTGTCCTTTTCTATCTAGTTAACTTGGGCCCCTCTTTGCTCAGTCTATTTTTCTGTCTGTGTTAGTATTTTCATCTTGCTTCACCGTCATTATATGTTGTGGGCTGCCTATTGCTTTGGGGTCTGCTCTGGGGCAGTTTAGATTTCCCCTTTCTTTCTTTAGGCCTATTTAATTCTCCGGCTGTGATCGAGGAGTCTAGGGCATCGTAGGAACCCCCCACGGCTACTGCTAGTTGTGTTGATAGGTTCAGGGGTCTGCAATCCGATAGCTGCCAACTTCTCTGGTTTTCTGGACTTAGCTAGCATTTCTGTTTTTGCCTCCTACGGTGACTCAATCATAACACACATGGCTCCACTCCGTAAACCTTGTACACATGCGGCCATGCTCTGTACACCTTGTACACACATGGGTTCACTCCGTAAACCTTGTACACATGCGGCTTTGCTCCATACACCTCGTACACACGTGTGTTGTGAGTTCATTCTCCCCTTCACCTTTGATGTCTGATGAACTCCCTCTGCTGGTGAAGAGAGGTAGTGAAATTGATTGGGATGGGAAGAACCTGTCATCTGAACAGGCGGAGTGTGATTGGACATCTGGAATTTCTGAGTGGATATAAGGCAGCCGACGCCCTGCAGGGCTGCTGGTGATCCTTTCTGCTCTGAGCTCTTGCATCCAGTTTAGTTCTTGTCTACTAAAAGCTAAGTTTTTGCACTGCTAGTATTAGACTTTGAGGGGTCTAAATGGCAGAAAATACACAAAAGTGACACCATTCTAAAAACTGCACCCCTGAAGCTACTCAAAACTACATTCAAGAAGATTATTAACCCTTCAGGTGCTTCACAGGAGCAGAAGCAATGTGGAAGGAAGAAATGAATATTTAACTTTTTAGTCACAAAAATAATATTTTAGCAACAATTTGTTTATTTTCCCAAGGGTAACAGGAGAAACTGGACCCCAAAACATGTTGTCCAATTTGTCCTGAGCACGCTGATACCCAATATGTGGGGGGGGAACCACTGGTTGGGCACATGGCAGGGCTCAGAAGGGAAGGAGCCCCGTTTGACTTTTTCAAACTAAAATTGGCTGGAATTGAGATCGGACGCTATGTCACGTTTGACGAGCATCTGATGTGCCTAAACAGTGGAAACCCCCCACAAGTGACCACATTTTGGAAACTAGACCCCCTAAGCAACTTATCTAGATGTGTGGTGAGCACTTTGAACCCCCATGGGCTTCACAGAAGTTTATAACGCCCGGGCATGAAAATGAAAAATCATATTTTTTTCACAAACATGATCATTTAGTCCCCAATATTTTGTTTTCCCAAGGGTAACAGAAGAAATTAGACCCCAAAGGTTGTTGTCAAATTTGTCCTGAGTACGCTGATACCCAATATGTGGGGGGGAACCACTGTTTGGGCACATGGCAGGGCTCAGAATGGAAGGAGCCCCGTTTGACTTTTTCAACCTAAAATTGGCTGGAATTGAGATCGGACACCATGTCGCGTTTGACGAGCGTCTGATGTGCCTAAACAGTGGAAACCCCCCACAAGTGACCCCATTTTGGAAACTAGACCCCCTAAGGAACTTATCTAGATGTGTGGTGAGCACTTTGAACCCCCAAGTGTTTCACTAAAGATTATAATGCCCGGGCGTGAAAATATAAAATCCTGTTTTGTTCCCACATAAATGATCATTTAGTCCCCAATTTTTAATTTTCCCAAGAGTAACAGGAGAAATTGGACCCCAAAAGTTGTTGTCCAATTTGTCCTGAGTACCCTGATACCCCATATGTGGGAGAAAACTACTGTTTGGGCACACGTCAGGGCTCGAAAGGGAAGTAATGACGTTTTGGAAAGCAGACTTTGATGGAATGGTCTGCGGGCATCATGTTCCATTTGCAGAGCCCTTGATGTTCCTAAACAGTAGAAACTCCCCATAAGTGACCCCATTTTGGAAACTAGACCCCCTAAGGAACTTATCTAGATGTGTTGTGAGCACTTTGAACCCCCAAGTGTTTCACTAAAGATTATAATGCCCGGGTGTGAAAATATAAAATCCTGTTTTGTTCCCACATAAATGATCATTTAGTCCCCAATTTTTAATTTTCCCAAGAGTAACAGGAGAAATTGGACCCCAAAAATTGTTGTCCAATTTGACCTGAGTACCCTGATACCCCACATGTGGGAGAAAACTACTGTTTGGGCACACGTCAGGGCTCGAAAGGGAAGTAATGACGTTTTGGAAAGCAGACTTTGATGGAATGGTCTGCGGGCATCATGTTCCATTTGCAGAGCCCTTGATGTTCTTAAACAGTTGAAACCCCGCATAAGTGACCCCATTTTGGAAACTAGACCCCCTAAGGAACTTATCTAGATGTGTGGTGAGCACTTTGAACCCCCAAGTGTTTCACTAAAGATTATAATGCCCAGGCGTGAAAATATAAAATCCTGTTTTGTTCCCACATAAATGATCATTTAGTCCCCAATTTTTAATTTTCCCAAGAGTAACAGGAGAAATTGGACCCCAAAAGTTGTTGTCCAATTTGTTCTGAGTACCCTGATACCCCACATGTGGGAGAAAACTACTGTTTGGGCACACATCAGGGCTCGAAAGGGAAGTAATGACGTTTTGGAAAGCAGACTTTGATGGAATGGTCTGCGGGCGTCATGTTCCATTTGCAGAGCCCTTGATGTTCCTAAACAGTAGAAACCCCCCATAAGTGACCCCATTTTGGAAACTAGACCCCCTAAGGAACTTATCTAGATGTGTGGTGAGCACTTTGAACCCCCAAGTGTTTCACTAAAGATTATAATGCCCAGGCGTGAAAATATAAAATCCTGTTTTGTTCCCACATAAATGATCATTTAGTCCCCAATTTTTAATTTTCCCAAGAGTAACAGGAGAAATTGGACCCCAAAAGTCGTTGTCCAATTTTTCCTGGGTACTCTGGTACCCCACATGTGGGAAAAAACTGTTTAGGCACACGTCAGGGCTCGAAAGGGAAGTAGTGTTGTTTTGGAATGCAGACTTTGATGGTCTGCTGGCGTCATGTTCCGTTTGCAGAGCCCCTGATGTGCCTAAACAGGAAAAAACCCCACATGTGACATCATTTTGGATACTAGACCCCCAAAGAACAAATCTAGATGTGCCCCCAACTAATCTAATGTAAATTAGTAGTGCATGGAGGTGTGGTACAATTTGAAGCAATCCTTCATACACAGTCCAGGTTTTTCGGGGCAGGTGTCGCATTGATAAGTGGTGTCCCTGCGTATTCCTTTTTTGTAACACACTCGACACCTTTTTTGTGGCTTACCTTTTCTTGGGGTTGGCGGGACCACCCCCGGAAAATGCTGACCTGGGACAATACGAGCACCTTCAGTTCCAGAAGTACTGGGGCCCGCTCCTTCCTGAGCGCCAAACATCAGGGCCTTAACCACTACCTCCTGGAACTCAAGGTACGACGTATCGCTGGGGCATGCACATTGTGACAGCAGGAATGCGTTGAGCATTGCCATTTGGACGATGTGCACGGCCTGCTTTTTATACCACACCTTGGCCTTCCTCAATGCATTATACGGTTGGAGGAGTTGATCGGAGAGATCAACGCCCCCCATGTTTTTGTTGTACCCCACTACACATGTCGGTTTGCGGACCTGTGTAGAGGTACCCCGTACAGTGCAGAGGGCACTGCCATCACCGTGTATGGTGGTCAAGAGATGGACATCTCTCTTGTCCTTGTACTTGACCACCAGCAGGTGGTCGCTACATTGGGCTCTGCTCTCACCTTTTCGGAGCATCTGCCCAAGTTGCGTCTTCGGGAGGCCGCTCTGATTTTTGCAGACAGTACCGCAGGCTGCGGTACGTCGCTCAGAGAGGGATTTGTAGAGTGGGATGCTGGTATAAAAGTTATCAGTGTAGAGGTGATAACCTTTATCCAGCAGTGGGTGCACCAAATCCCACACAATTTTCCCACTCACTCCCAGGAAAGGAGGACACTCAGGGGGTTCAATCCGGGTGTCCTTCCCTTCATAAACTCTAAACTTGTGGATGTACCCTGAGGTACTCTCACACAACTTATAGAGTTTGATTCCGTACCTGGCCCTCATACTGGGCAGGTATTGACGGAATCGCAGCCTTCCCTTGAAGTGAACCAAGGACTCATCCACGCAGATGTCCCTTTGGGGCACGTACACTTCAGCAAACTTTTTGTTGAAGTGTTCGATGACCGGCCGAATTTTGAAAAGATGGTCAAAGTTGGGGTCATCTCGTGCGGGACACTGTGCATTATCAGTATAATGCAGAAACTTGTGGATGGCCTCAAAACGCGTCCGGGCCATGACCATTCGGACCACTGGAGTGTTGTATAAAATATCAACACTCCAATAATTGCCGAATTTCCGGCTTCTTCAGTATCCCCATATGGAGGACCAGGCCCCCAAACTGCGTCATTTCAACTGCGTTTACAGGAGACCAGTTTGAAAATGTTGAACGCGGGTTTTGCTCCAAAAATTGACGAGCGTACAAATTAGTTTGCTCCACCATGAGGTTAACAAAATCCTCAGAGAAAAAGACTTTGAAAAAGTCAATTTCTGTGAGGCTGGTGGTGTCAAATTTGATTCCTGATTCTGCCACAAAATCAGGAATCAATTTTTAATTTTCCCAAGAGTAACAGGAGAAATTGGACCCCAAAAGTCGTTGTCCAATTTGTCCTGGGTACTCTGGTACCCCACATGTGGGAAAAAACTGTTTAGGCACACGTCGGGGCTTGAAAGGGAAGTAGTGTTGTTTTGGAATGCAGACTTTGATGGTCTGCTGGCGTCATGTTCCGTTTGCAGAGCCCCTGATGTGCCTAAACAGGAAAAAACCCCACATGTGACATCATTTTGGATACTAGACCCCCAAAGAACAAATCTAGTTGTGCCCCCAACTAATCTAATGTAAATTAGTAGTGCATGGAGGTGTGGTACAATTTGAAGCAATCCTTCATACACAGGCCAGGTTTTTCACGGCAGGTGTCGCATTGATAAGTGGTGTCCCTGCGTATTCCTTTTTTGTAACACACTCAACACCTTTTTTGCGGCTTACCTTTTCTTGGGGTTGGTGGGACCACCCCCGGAAAATGCTGACCTGGGACAATACGAGCACCTTCAGTTCCAGAAGTACTGGGGCCCGCTCCTTCCTGAGCTCCAAACATCAGGGCCTTAACCACTACCTCCTGGAACTCAAGGTACGACGTATCGCTGGGGCATGCACATTGTGACAGCAGGAATGCGTTGAGCATTGCCATTTGGACGATGTGCACGGAATGCTTTTTATACCACACCTTGGCCTTCCTCAATGCATTGTACGGTTGGAGGAGTTGATCGGAGAGATCAACGCCCCCCATGTTTTTGTTGTACCCCACTACACATGTCGGTTTGCGGACCTGTGTAGAGGTACCCCGTACAGTGCAGAGGGCACTGCCATCACCGTGTATGGTGGTCAAGAGATGGACATCTCTCTTGTCCTTGTACTTGACCACCAGCAGGTGGTCGCTACATTGGGCTCTGCTCTCACTTTTTCGGAGCATCTGCCCAAGTTGCGTCTTCGGGAGGCCGCTCTGATTTTTGCGGACAGTACCGCAGCCTGCGGTACGTCGCTCAGAGAGGGATTTGTAGAGTGGGATGCTGGTATAAAAGTTATCAGTGTAGAGGTGATAACCTTTATCCAGCAGTGGGTGTACCAAATCCCACACAATTTTCCCTCTCACTCCCAGGAAAGGAGGACACTCAGGGGGTTCAATCCGGGTGTCCTTCCCTTCATAAACTCTAAACTTGTGGATGTACCCTGAGGTACTCTCACACAACTTATAGAGTTTGATTCCGTACCTGGCCCTCATACTGGGCAGGTATTGACGGAATCGCAGCCTTCCCTTGAAGTGAACCAAGGACTCATCCACGCAGATGTCCCTTTGGGGCACGTACACTTCAGCAAACTTTTTGTTGAAGTGTTCGATGACCGGCCGAATTTTGAAAAGATGGTCAAAGTTGGGGTCATCTCGTGCGGGACACTGTGCATTATCAGTATAATGCAGAAACTTGTGGATGGCCTCAAAACGCGTCCGGGCCATGACCATTCGGAACACTGGAGTGTTGTATAAAATATCAACACTCCAATATTGCCGAATTTCCGGCTTCTTCAGTATCCCCATATGGAGGACCAGGCCCCAAAACTGCGTCATTTCAACTGCGTTTACAGGAGACCAGTTTGAAAATGTTGAACGCGGGTTTTGCTCCAAAAATTGACGAGCGTACAAATTAGTTTGCTCCACCATGAGGTTAACAAAATCCTCAGAGAAAAAGACTTTGAAAAAGTCAATTTCTGTGAGGCTGGTGGTGTCAAATTTGATTCCTGATTCTGCCACAAAATCAGGAATCAATTTTTAATTTTCCCAAGAGTAACAGGAGAAATTGGACCCCAAAAGTCGTTGTCCAATTTGTCCTGGGTACTCTGGTACCCCACATGTGGGAAAAAACTGTTTAGGCACACGTCGGGGCTCGAAAGGGAAGTAGTGTTGTTTTGGAATGCAGACTTTGATGGTCTGCTGGCGTCATGTTCCGTTTGCAGAGCCCCTGATGTGCCTAAACAGGAAAAAACCCCACATGTGACATCATTTTGGATACTAGACCCCCAAAGAACAAATCTAGTTGTGCCCCCAACTAATCTAATGTAAATTAGTAGTGCATGGAGGTGTGGTACAATTTGAAGCAATCCTTCATACACAGGCCAGGTTTTTCACGGCAGGTGTCGCATTGATAAGTGGTGTCCCTGCGTATTCCTTTTTTGTAACACACTCAACACCTTTTTTGCGGCTTACCTTTTCTTGGGGTTGGCGGGACCACCCCCGGAAAATGCTGACCTGGGACAATACGAGCACCTTCAGTTCCAGAAGTACTGGGGCCCGCTCCTTCCTGAGCTCCAAACATCAGGGCCTTAACCACTACCTCCTGGAACTCAAGGTACGACGTATCGCTGGGGCATGCACATTGTGACAGCAGGAATGCGTTGAGCATTGCCATTTGGACGATGTGCACGGCCTGCTTTTTATACCACACCTTGGCCTTCCTCAATGCATTGTACGGTTGGAGGAGTTGATCGGAGAGATCAACGCCCCCCATGTTTTTGTTGTACCCCACTACACATGTCGGTTTGCGGACCTGTGTAGAGGTACCCCGTACAGTGCAGAGGGCACTGCCATCACCGTGTATGGTGGTCAAGAGATGGACATCTCTCTTGTCCTTGTACTTGACCACCAGCAGGTGGTCGCTACATTGGGCTCTGCTCTCACCTTTTCGGAGCATCTGCCCAAGTTGCGTCTTCGGGAGGCCGCTCTGATTTTTGCGGACAGTACCGCAGCCTGCGGTACGTCGCTCAGAGAGGGATTTGTAGAGTGGGATGCTGGTATAAAAGTTATCAGTGTAGAGGTGATAACCTTTATCCAGCAGTGGGTGCACCAAATCCCACACAATTTTCCCTCTCACTCCCAGGAAAGGAGGACACTCAGGGGGTTCAATCCGGGTGTCCTTCCCTTCATAAACTCTAAACTTGTGGATGTACCCTGAGGTACTCTCACACAACTTATAGAGTTTGATTCCGTACCTGGCCCTCATACTGGGCAGGTATTGACGGAATCGCAGCCTTCCCTTGAAGTGAACCAAGGACTCATCCACGCAGATGTCCCTTTGGGGCACGTACACTTCAGCAAACTTTTTGTTGAAGTGTTCGATGACCGGCCGAATTTTGAAAAGATGGTCAAAGTTGGGGTCATCTCGTGCGGGACACTGTGCATTATCAGTATAATGCAGAAACTTGTGGATGGCCTCAAAACGCGTCCGGGCCATGACCATTCGGAACACTGGAGTGTTGTATAAAATATCAACACTCCAATATTGCCGAATTTCCGGCTTCTTCAGTATCCCCATATGGAGGACCAGGCCCCAAAACTGCGTCATTTCAACTGCGTTTACAGGAGACCAGTTTGAAAATGTTGAACGCGGGTTTTGCTCCAAAAATTGACGAGCGTACAAATTAGTTTGCTCCACCATGAGGTTAACAAAATCCTCAGAGAAAAAGACTTTGAAAAAGTCAATTTCTGTGAGGCCGGTGGTGTCAAATTTGATTCCTGATTCTGCCACAAAATCAGGAATCAGTGGCTCGTAATTTTCGGGGGGCGAGGTCCATACGGGGAGCACTGGGTCAGCTGCGGGCATGGTGGGTACTGTCTCATCTTCTGTCCTGGAGCGTCTGCGTGGCGGTTCCGCAGGACCCGAGGAGGAAGATGAGGAGGGGGAAGAGGAAGAAGAAGAGGATGAAGAATCCGAAAAATAAAGAAAAGTCGGATCCTCATCCAAATCGCTATCAGTGTCGGAGGCAAGTATAGCATATGCCTCCTCCATTGAATAGCACTGTTGGGATGAATTTGATGACATTTTTGTGTAAATATGGTGCTTGGGTGTACACTTTATTGAAAACTGTATGTGTACGTGAGGGGGGGAGTGATTGGTGTAAACTTTCTGTAAAGAAAAAGCTGTGGAAAAAAGTCTAAAACAGCAGGCCCTAGCTGATAAGTGTCACTTATCAAAACTAGACTGCTGGATGTGCGCACGGGGTGGCGCAAAGGGGGGGTGGGAAAAAAAAAAAGGAAAACGGCAGGCACAAACTCTGATGAGTGAACTGTGTCACTTATCCAAGTTTTGCAGCTGCGGGATGTGTGTACGGAGGTGGCGCAAAGGGGGCTAAGGAAAAAAAAGCGAGCTCGAGTGTTGATCGGTGAACTGCGTCACCAATCAACGCTCGGCGGCTGCACACGGAGGTGGTGCAAAAGTGGGGTGGAGGGGGGTAAAAATAGGGGGAAGGGGGATGGGCGGATTGGGGTGGATGAAGAGAGATTGGGCAGGGATCAGTTAGGGTTGTAGTTAGGTGGCACAAAGGGGGGTGAAAAAAATGAAAAACGGCAGGCACAAGCTTGGATAAGTGACTGTCACTTATCCAAGTTTTGCGGCTGCGGGATGTGTGTACGGAGGTGCTGCAAAGGGGGCTAAGGAAAAAAAAGGGAGCACAAGTGTTGATCAGTGAACGGCGTCACCGATCAACGCTCGCCGGCTGCGCACGGAGGTGGCGCAAAAGTGGGGTGGAGGGAGGTAAAAATAGGGGGAAGGGGGGATTAGGGTGGAGGGATGGGGGGGATGAAGATAGATGGGGGGTGAAGATAGATTGGGCAGGGGATCAGGGATCAGGAACACTTACGGTTGGCGTTTTTTTCTTTCTTCTTTCGGCAGGGATTGTGATGCTACAAGCTGTGGCACCACAATACCCAGCACAGAAGCTCTTGCTGCGTCCGACCTCTCTGCAGGAATCCTCAGCTAGAGTGAGGACCCCTGCAGACAGGTCAGCCAGGTCAGAGGCAGGTCAGGGGCAGGTCACAGAGCGGTCACATCGCTGCCGTGACCTGTCATTGGTAGGATCGAATGATTACATCGATCCACCAATCCCTGATCTGCCTGGTGACCATGGCAACTGCCTAGAGTCGGAGCTCACAGGTCCGATTACTAGGCAGGTCATGCCCAGGTCACCAGCAGGGCACAGAGCGGTCACATGGTGACCGCAGCTGTGCCCTGTGGTTGGCTCGATCGACGACCTAATGATCGCGCCAGCCAGCTCCTGCAGGCCTTGCTGGGCCTGCATCAGGCTCCAGCCTAGGATCGGTGCTAATAAAGCACGGATCCAGGCCGGTACTGGCAGGGCACAGCGGCGATATAGCGCCGCTGTGCACTGCGATTGGCGCGATCGATTAGATCGGCGATCGCGCCAATCCGGGTGCTTTTTGCCGGTGCCTGGCGTTGCTAGGCACCGGCTCTAGGATCGAGTACATCGGTACTCGATCCCAGCCTAGGACATCATTGTTTCAGCCAAGCTGATTGGCTGAAACAATGAGAAACGCTGCAATTGGCCGTTCAGAATTGAACAGCCAATCACAGCACTCTGGATGCCGGGGGGCGGGATCGCAGCCCGGGATGCCGACGCCATCTTCTGTAAGGTGAGATGGCGTCGGAATTTTAATGCAATCACAGCGACTTAAGTCGCGGTATCGCATTAACGGGCCCGACGTATTATCCCGTCCACGGTCATATGGGCCTGGTTACCGTGGACGGGATAGTACGTCGGATGTCAGGAAGGGGATAATTGTTCGTAATCTAGACATTTAGCTGCATTTTTTATATATCTGATGTGTTCTTGAACACATACCTTAAGGGTTCTAGTTGTCATACCCATATGAATTAGATCACATGAGCTAACGGAATGATAAACCACTGCCTCTGTGTTACATGTAATATTATGGGCAATTTTATTTGTCCCATGTCCAGAAGAGTAAGCAAAGCAGGCCATCCACTATAGTGAAATGATCCCCATTGTGAATTCCTGCTACCAACCAAACAAAAAAAGCTTTTATGGGGGACATAATGACTTAGTTAATAGATCACCCAAATTACGTGACCTTCGATAAGTTATTAGTGGTTGTTTTGTCAATTGTTGTTGTAAATCTTTAGCATTGATCAGAATAGGCCAATGCATGGAGAGGATGTTTTTTTTATATATGACCAATTTGAATTGAATGTGAGGTTTTAAATCTAAACCTGATTGTTTTCTAGTTGGTCTATTCACCAGAAGAAGCTGGCTTTGAATGTGCAGCTCTTAAATATCCTTTCCTTATATATTGATGGTTATAGCCTCTGTTTTAAATATGAGTGTGGGATCATTAGCTTTCTCAGAAAAGGTGGAACATATCCTTCTATAATTGACTGACAAGGATAGATAGTTTGAGTTGTGGAAGATGTGCAGAGGTGACGTGTAGTATAGCATTAGTGGCCATAGTTTTGCAAAAAAAAATCTGCTTTCAGGGAGGCAACTGTTTATTTCGTAATCATCAGATCCAAAAAATCCACTTGTATCTGGCTAAATTTTCAGGCAAGTATTATATTGAAATCACTGAGATTAAGTACAGTAGATAGAGGAAATCATTCAGCTGTGATGTAGAACCCAGCCAGATGAAAAGACCATCACCTTTATAGCGGGACCTTGAGATTACATGATTATGACCCGGTGTGTCTGGGTCACCCTCCCAGGGCTGCGGCGCACTCGGTACCTTGCCGGTGTCAGTGGGATGTGTCACAGAAGCGGTGACCCGGACCGTGGCCCTGGGCGCCCAAGTAATTGCGATATGTGAATGGTGAATAGTTTGTGACGCCACCTGTGGTGTTCGGCAAGGGAGGTGTTAAGCTGACACTGCAGACAGATCCTCTGGAACAGATGGTGTGGTGCAGCAGTGATGGTATAGCCCTCCACAGGCAGGGCTGATGTACCAGGGCAGTGTAGATGTGGGGACACTTAGATGGTGTAGTGTCCGGCGCAGGGGATGTAGCAGTGTCAGGCGGGCGGACGCAGGAAGGAATGGAGGACACCAGGGCATGTAGTTCCAAAGCTTTACTCACAGTCTGTAGTGCCCGCTTCCGTGCCGTGTCCTCCGGGTCAGGGACTCAGTCAACCTCCAGGCAAGATGGAAAGCTCCCTTCCACACTCCGCCAACTTATGTGCCTTTTCTGAATGTCTCCTCTATAGCGCCTTTAAGTGTGAAGATCTCCTAGTACTGAGTTACACTGGAGTTCCTCCTGACAGATGTTCCCAAGAACTCTACTTGCACAGCAGACAGCTGTAGCCTACTTTGGGGACTCTCTACTCCTGAGTCCAGGCTCTCTATCCGTATTGCTGTTGTGCCCTCAAGTCTTAGATGGGAGTAGTGCATTTACAGCCCACTACTCCACCGGTGTCTGCTGCAGAACCATTAATGTTCATACAACCTCGGGGACCAGGCCCCGGCCTTGCGCTTAGAACTTCTAGGCAGGGTTCTTCCTCTAACCCATGTCCTCTGTCTTCCCTTTTACTCCTACGTTCCGTACTTGTCTTTCCCTTCTATGGAAGCTCAGGCTTTCGGTCAATGTCCTTCTCCTTCCTTCTTTTCCTTTCCCGTGCCAGCTGGCTCAGGTCACTGAGGCAGCTGCAGCACTCCTTCCTCCATCCCTTCTTCCAGGGATCCCAACTCCTCCCGAGTGGCTTCCTTCCTCACTGACCTCCTGTCAGACTGACCTGTCATCCTAAACCATCCCGCTCTTTTATGTATCCTAAACTCCACCCTCCTCCCAGCAGGTTTAGTGTTCCAAGCAGGGGACCACCAAAGGTGCTCTGCTTCTCTCTAAGCAAGGAGCCGCAATGTGGTTATGCTGAACTACTCTATTGTGTGGAGTGCCAGTGTTGGAGCGTGGTCAGGAGCCTCCAGTTTACCTGGATGGTGGGGCACCACACCTTAGGTGAAGGTGCAGTACCTCTGTGGCGACTGAGCCTCAGGGGTGCCACATGTCGAAAGCCACTTCCCTCTCCCACAGCCCCAGGACAAGGTTGGCATACGAGGGCACACAAGTCACCTACATAGCTGTTTCTCAGAGGAATTGACATTCCTTGAACACAAATAAATTGTATGTAAGTGCAAACTGTAGTAAAGATACAATAAAACTGATCAGTTCAGGGTCTAAATTGGTCATTCTTAGAAAATATTCTACAGCTCGCATCCTGTGGTCGTGGTGTATAGATGTGTACAAGGACTCCACATCACAAGAAACTATCCACATATTTTCTTCAAGATTATAAACATATTTTCTTCAAGATGTATACCATTTAATCTCCTAAAGACATTGGATGTGTCTCTAACAAATGATGGATTTGTCCCAACACATTTCTGCAGGAAAAAGTCAATAAATCTGAAGATAAGTTAACAAAGACACCCCTATGCTCAAGAAATCAAACCATAAATGTCAAGTTATGTGTAATATGTGTAATAATGAGGAATGACACAGGGAAAAATTATTGAACACATGAAGAAAGAGAGGAGCAAATAGCCATGGAAAGTCATGACACCAGCTGAAATCTATCAGTAATTAGAAAGCAATCCTACCACTTAGTGAATAATAAGATCAGCTGGTTCAACTGATTGCCTTTTAAAAGTTGTCTCATTTCCAAGGTGCCACACAAGAAACATACGGGCTGTCTCAAAACCTGCGCAGGCTTATTTTTGCAAAGCATACTGATGCCATGTGTTTCAGAAAGGCACTGTTGGGGACATAATCCGGAAGTGGAAAGAACATTATTTCTGTCACGATTCTACCTATTAGTATGTCTGGAAGCAGTGAGTGACAGTTCAGTCATCCAGTCTAGGACAGGGGTGTGCTGAGCTTTCAGTATGGTGATAGACAACTCCGTCATCCAATCGGAGGCTGGGGCATGCTAAGCTGTCAGTGTGTTGAGTGACAGTTCAGCTGTCCATTTAGGGCCGGGGCGTTATAGGGCTTCCTCCATGCGTTTGCTATTCAAGTGATAATCTGATTGTTTAGCTGGCTCTCTGCCTCCAATTAGTGCAAGTTGTAGCTTAGCTCAAATGGTGTGCACTTGCTCTGTTCTCTGTGTTCCTGTATTTAATCTTTGTTGCCCGGCCTTGGACTTTGCCTTTGACCAGCCGTTTGCCTTGCTCTTTTGTCTTAATGCACTTCCTTCCCGGAATTCTGAACTTGGACTATGACCTTACTACACCTTTGCCTTACCCCTTTGTTTATGATGAGCCTTCTTGGTATCTGACTCCAGTCCTCTTGACTACCCAGCCTTATGGATTGTCTGTGAGTAGTGACTAGCGTCACAATTTCATCATAAATTGGCTACGACCAGGTGCTTCCTGCAAGACTTCAGACTTAAGAGTGGAAAGAATTAGAGTTGTCGAAGAGACAAGGACCAACTGTGGAAAGCTATGGAAAGATCTTGAATTACCAGGTACAAATGTTTCAAAGAAAACTATAAGTAATGCAATCAATTTCCACAATTTCCATGGCTTGTATGTACGCTCACCATGCAAGACTCCATTGATGAACAAATAGCATATTTAAAGTTTGCTCAACAACATTTAGACAACCCTGTGAAATACTGAGAGAATATAGTCTGGTTGGAGGAGACCAAAACTAAACTCTTTGGATGTCATAATTCACACCATGTTTGGAAGCCAAAAAGCACGGCATATGAACCCCAAAACACGAGTGAAGTTTGTAAATGGGAACGCCATCTTGTGAGGCTTGGTTCCAGACAAAGAAAATAAAGCTGCTAGAATGGCCCAGCCAATCACCTGACCTGAATCCAATAGAAAATGTATGGAAGGAACTAACACTCAGAGTTCATAGAAGGAGCCCATGAACCTTCAGAATTTCAAGAGTGTTTGTGTGGAAGAATGGGACAAGATTACATCTGAGCAATGCATACAACTAGTTTCTCCATGCCAGAGGCATCTTGAAACTGTCATCACCAACAAAGACTTTTGTACAAAGTAGTAAATAAATTTCAGTAAGCGTTGAATACTTTTTCCTTGTGTAATTTCTCATTGTTACACATAACTTTATTTATGGACATCTATTGTTTGATTTCTTTGCCTGTGTGGATTGGATGGGTTGTTACCAACATCTAGTGAGAATTTAATGTCAATAGTGCATTTAGAAATATGTTTACTTAGAAAATTGGTGAAATGTTCAATACTTATTTCAGCCTCTGTATATACTGTATATACATACGTATTCAAAATTGTTGGTACCCCTCGTTTAATGACAAAAAAACCCACAAAGATGACAGAAATAACTTGAATCTGACAAAAGTAATAATAAACTAAAAATCTATGACAATGAACAAATGAAAGTCAGACATTGCTTTTCAACCAAGCTTCCACATAATTTTTAAAAAAATAAAACTCATGAAATAGGCCTGGACAGAAATGATCGTACCCTTAACTTAATATTTTGTTGCACAACCTTTTGAGGCAATCAGTGCAATCAAACGATTCCTGTAACTGTCAATGAGACTTCTGCACCTCTCCATATGTGTTTTGGCCCACTCCTCAAGAGTGAACTGCTCTAGTTGTCTCGTGTTTGAAGGATGCCTTTTTCAGACGGCATGTTTCAGCTCTTTCCAAAGATGCGCAATAGGATTTGGGTCAGGGCTCATAGAATGCCACTTCAGAATAGTCCAATGTATTCCTTTTGGCCATTCTTCGGTGTTTTTAGCTGTATGTTTTGGGTCATTATCCTGTTGCAAGACCCATGACCTGCGACTGAGACCAAGCTTTCTGACACTGGGCAGCACATTTCTGTCTAGAATCCCTTGATAGTCTTGAGATTTCATTGTACCCTGCACAGATTCTAGACACCCTGTGCCAGATGCAGCAAAGCAGCCCCAGAACATAACAGAGCCTCCTCCATGTTTCACTTTAGGGACAGTGTTCTTTTCTTGATATGCTTCATTTTTCCATTTGTGAACATAGAGCTGATGTGCCTTGCCAAAAAGTTCAATTTTTCTTTCAACTGTACATAGGACATTCTCCCAGAAGCTTTGTGGCTTGTCAACATGTGGTTTGGCAAATTCCTGTCTGGCTTTTTTTATTATCTTTTTTCAACAATGGTGTCCTCCTTGGTCCTCTCCCATGAAGTCCACTTTAGCTCATACAACAACAGATGGTGCGATCTGACACTGATGTTCCTTGAGCTTTAAGTTCACCTTTAATCTGTATAGAAGTTTTTCCTGGCTCTTTTGTTACCATTCGCATTATCCATCTCTTTTATATGAATGCAGATATGGGGGTAGAATGCAGACATGATGGGGCAGAATACTGGACATGAAGGGGGCAAAATGCTTTACATGATGGGGGCAGAATTCTGAACATGGGGGCAGAATGCAGACATGGGGGCAGAATGCAGACATTGGGGCAGAATGCAGACATGGGGCAGAATGCAGATATGGGGGTAGAATGCAGACATAGGGGCAGAATGCTGGACACGATGGGGGCAGAATGCAGACATAGGGGCAGAATGCTGGACACGATGGGGGCAGAAGGCAGACAGCAGATATGGGGGCAGAATTCAGACATGGGGCAGAATTCAGACATGGGAGCAGAATGCAGACATGGGGCAGAATGCTGGACATGATGGGGGCAGAATGTGGACATGATGGGTCAGAATACTGGACATGATGGGGCAGAATGCAGACATGGGGGCAGAATGCAAGACATGGGGAAAGATTGCAGACATGATGGAGCAGATTGCAAGACGGGGGAAGAATGCAGACATGATGGGGGCAGAATGCTGGACATTGGGGGCAGAATGCAGACATGATGGGGCAGAATGTAAGACATGATGGGGGCAGAATGCAAGACATGATGGGGGCAGAATGCAAGACACGGGGGCAGAATGTGACAGTGAGACACAGGAGGGGACAGAATGGACACAGGGCAGAATGTGACAGTGAGGCATGGGGGGAGAATGTGATAGTAAGACACAGGAGGGGGCAGAATGTGAGACACAGGAGGGGACAGGATGGGAGACACATGGTGCAGGATCATGGGACAGGATGGATAAGATGGAGACAGATGGGGAGATCATATAGTGCTAGGGTTGCGGAACGCACTAAATATAAAATATAATAAAGTGCGATGGCAACCCGAAGTCCACCGTACAGATAGCAAACTGCTGCTCGGTAATGGCGGACACTTACTGAACACCAGATAATGTAGATGGTTAGCACTCGGCCAGAGAGTTGGAGTTCGTGGTGCCAGTGAAAAGGAACGGATAGTCCCAGGATTGCATAAACAATATACAGTCACTGCACACGCTGATTGTACTTAATGTGAAGTAAATTTATTGCTTGACAGTGAGGAAGCGACATCAAACGACGTTTCGGCCACATCGGCCTTTATCACAAAGTCGCTGTAATAAAATACATACATAGAAATATATATCAAAGAAATGTACACTTTATACAAAATATATACACATAGTATCCAGAGAGCATGGAATATAAGCACTAGAATTATTTGGGAGGATGTGGAGACATCAAACACGTGAGAATGAGAGATAACGCGGTAGATAAGAAACATGAAGGAGCGTGGTCATACCCTTTTCAATTGAATGTAGGGTCTGTTTTCACCAAATCGATAGTGTCACTGCTAGGCATAAATGAGTTGATAGCATATTCTGTAGGTAGGGATAGATGAACATATCGTTAGGGTAACATAAATAATGAAAAAAAGAAAAAAAGAAAAAAGGAAAAAAAATAAAAATAAATATAAAAATAAAAATAAATAAAAGAAAAATAAAAATAAAAATAAAAAATAAAAAATGAAATTGGTGTCTGGAGGACGGATGGATAAAACAGATTTAACCAGCATAAGTGGCGTAGCTAGTTATATACAAAAAAGACCGTGAGGGACTATAAAGACATGCCCAGGTATCTAGCTGTCCAGACAAAAGCTATATTCTATTTAGGGAAAACAAAGAAATATACCAGAGTTGCCGATAAATCCTGTTCCTTGAAGAGGTGGTGGACTGGTGAATATGCCACAGCTAAATGAAGAAAAAGGGGGTACATTAGGGATGTGGCAGGATTGGTGGTCCTGGATCGGGACCATATACAAGTTGGTGATACAGCGGTGGTCCTGGGTAGGGACCATATTCGGGTTGGTGGTACAGCGGTGGTCCCAATGGGACAGTACTTACAATTATTGGTGGCTCAGTGGAGTATGAAGTCTGCACAGTGGTGCCAGAGCAGTGAGTGGACGCTGAATCACAGGCTGTACTTTTTATCGTGTCTGGTCCGGTCATGTGACCGGAAGTGACGTCAGACGCCGGCGCGTGCGCATTGGAGCACGGCCGTAGTGTCTCACAGTGATCCCCACCAAAAAGATGGCGCTGGCTGTCCACACATGCGCAGTAGAGCGCAGTCAGAGAAAACCTAGTGAAGCCACGCAGAGACTGCTGTGGCTCTGAATGGGACACACGCATCTGGGGGGGAGGTGCAGTGTGCTATAAATACAGAGGCTGGGCAGTTGACATATGGAATCAGATATAAACGAACAGTATTATTGCAAATCATATATATAGACATATAGCATTTAAATAGCGTAGGAGTCCAAACTTAAATAAACATAGAAAATAAAAGAAATGAAAAGAGTAATATAGGACCTAGGGAAGAGAATGCAAAAGGTTATGAACTCAAAGCAGATAAATGATGAAAATTAGGAAAAAAGGAAAAAATAAAAATGAAAATAAAGATACAAAATGAAAATAATAGAAAATAAAAAACAAAAGGTAAAAAATAAAAAGGAAAAAAGGAAAAAAAAGGGGAAAATGTAGGAAAAAATAAAAATAAAAATAAAAATAAAAAAATAATAATAAAAATAAAAAATAAAATATGAAATAAAAAATAAAAAATAAAGGATACATGCAAGGAACAGAATATATAAGGGGGAAAAAAAATGTTTTGCAATGAAAAAGTGAAAATAAATTGTAAAGTAAAATGCCTTCAAACAGAGGAAGGGAAAAAAAGGGGGGGGGAAGAAGGGGGGGAAGCAAAAAAATTTTTTTGCAAACTTGAAAAAGAAAAAACAAAAACAAAAAACAAAAACACATTATGTTTCAATATCTTACCGCTTGGGTTAGATGTAAAAAGGGAGACTCAAGAAGGCAACCACTCAATGGGTCTAGGGAAAGAGGAAAAAAATTTTTTTTGAAAAAAATTATTAGATTAACCAATCAATTTCTCGATTAAGACCCCTCGGATGTAGGGTGTCTAGTGTGTAGATCCAGAATGTCTCCTGTTGCTTTAAAAGGCGAACATGGTTCCCACCTCTTTTGGGTCTAGGGACTTTTTCAATAATTTGGAACCGTAGTTGTGATACGTTGTGTCGGGCTTCCTTGAAATGAGCAGGAAGTGGGAGCCATGTTTTCCCACATCTAATCGTAGACTTGTGACTGGATATTCTGTCCCTAATTGCCTGGGTGGTTTCACCCATGTACAATAAACCACATGGGCATTTGATGATGTAAACGACGAAGTTAGTTTCACAAGTGAAGTAATCCCTAATAGGATAGGATTTGCCAGAGCATGGGTGGACTATTTCATTGCCTTTGATAATATTGGAACAGCTCATGCAGTTTAGGCAAGGGAATGTACCAGTTCTTTTTTGTGTGGATGGATAATGTCTAGATTCAAATTTGTCAGACATTTCTTGTAATCTGAGGTCTCTAGTCGAAGGATCTGATACAATCCTGGTAATCCTTTTAAACTGTGATCGTGGGAGACTATTACGGGTGGACCTTGGATGGCAACTGTCATACAGAAGGAGATTATTGCAATCGGTGGGTTTAGTGTAAAGATCGGATGACAGTGTTCCTTGTGCGTCTTTGTTGACCCTAGTATCCAAAAAACTGATTGATTCCAGGTTGTGGGACATTGTAAATTTCAACTCATGCCTGGCATTGTTGATGGTATCATAGAATTTAGAAAGGCTAGTTGAGTCCCCACCCCATATGCAAAAAACATCATCAATGTAGCGAAACCACACTGTGGCAAATTCCTGGAAAAGTGGATTGGGATAAATGTAGTCTCGTTCAAACTTATCCATGTAAAGATTTGCGTACGCAGGGGCTACATTAGAGCCCATCGCGGTGCCGCACGTCTGGATGAAAAAATCCTCCTGGAATCGGAAGAAGTTTTCCCGTAAGACTACATTTTTCCTTTTTATTTTTTACCTTTTGTTTTTTATTTTCTATTATTTTCATTTTGTATGTTTATTTTCATTTTTATTTTTTCCTTTTTTCCTAATTTTCATCATTTATCTGATTTGAGTTCATAACCTTTCGCATTCTCTTCCCTAGGTCCTATATTACTCTTTTCATTTCTTTTATTTTCTATGTTTATTTAAGTTTGGACTCCTACGCTATTTAAATGCTATATGTCTATATATATGATTTGCAATAATACTGTTCATTTATATCTGACTTCATACTCCACTGAGCCACCAATAATTGTAAGTACTGTCCCATTGGGACCACCGCTGTACCACCAACCCGAATATGGTCCCTACCCAGGACCACCGCTGTATCACCAACTTGTATATGGTCCCGATCCAGGACCACCAATCCTGCCACATCCCTAATGTACCCCCTTTTTCTTCATTTAGCTGTGGCATATTCACCAGTCCACCACCTCTTCAAGGAACAGGATTTATCGGCAACTCTGGTATATTTCTTTGTTTTCCCTAAATAGAATATAGCTTTTGTCTGGACAGCTAGATACCTGGGCATGTCTTTATAGTCCCTCACGGTCTTTTTTGTATATAACTAGCTACGCCACTTATGCTGGTTAAATCTGTTTTATCCATCCGTCCTCCAGACACCAATTTCATTTTTTATTTTTTATTTTTATTTTTATTTTTCTTTTATTTATTTTTATTTTTATATTTATTTTTATTTTTTTTCCTTTTTTCTTTTTTTCTTTTTTTCATTATTTATGTTACCCTAACGATATGTTCATCTATCCCTACCTACAGAATATGCTATCAACTCATTTATGCCTAGCAGTGACACTATCGATTTGGTGAAAACAGACCCTACATTCAATTGAAAAGGGTATGACCACGCTCCTTCATGTTTCTTATCTACCGCGTTATCTCTCATTCTCACGTGTTTGATGTCTCCACATCCTCCCAAATAATTCTAGTGCTTATATTCCATGCTCTCTGGATACTATGTGTATATATTTTGTATAAAGTGTACATTTCTTTGATATATATTTCTATGTATGTATTTTATTACAGCGACTTTGTGATAAAGGCCGATGTGGCCGAAACGTCGTTTGATGTCGCTTCCTCACTGTCAAGCAATAAATTTACTTCACATTAAGTACAATCAGCGTGTGCAGTGACTGTATATTGTTTATGCAATCCTGGGACTATCCGTTCCTTTTCACTGGCACCGCGAACTCCAACTCTCTGGCCGAGTGCTAACCATCTACATTATCTAGTATCAGTTTTCTTTGG
The DNA here is from genome assembly GCF_039654945.1 of Dendrobates tinctorius. NCBI lineage: Eukaryota > Metazoa > Chordata > Amphibia > Anura > Dendrobatidae > Dendrobates > Dendrobates tinctorius. The sequence continues at coordinate 27,215,816 of NW_027361703.1, read as the reverse complement.
TTATCAGCACCGACCCAGTATCCATGACGTCTGAAACATTTATGTACGACGATGCACTAGGATCAACGATTTTATCTAAAATCAGATCTGGCTCAGATTTTCTTCACGTTCCCAGTAGGGACATCAAGACGAGAGACTGGGAGAAAGAAAAGAAAAGACTCATGGCTTATGATCTACACTGCGCCACGTTGGGCGAATACCATCGACAAGGGAAGATACCCCGCGGGTTTCGTAGCCACTTGAGACCTACTCTTTTCTCTGACAACGTTAAGTACTGTGCCACCTTTCAGAGAATTCTGAATAAATGCTCATTCGATATAATTCTATTAACAATCGAATATCTTCAAGAAGCCATAACTGATACCGAAGCAAAAATTTCTGCTATAGAGACCCAATTAACTTCAACCTTGAGTAATACTGAGTTTAGTACTCTCAAAAATAAAGTTGATGCTGTTTTATTAACACATCGAAAAACTCTAGAAGAACGGAAGAGGTCTAAATTTCAACGTGACACAGAAGACTACCTGAATAACAGAGTGTACAGATGGGAAGATCCAGCACCAAGACACTACCGTTCCAGATCCCGCCGCCAACAAGGGGGATACACAGCCTCCGGGGGATCCTCTCCAGTTGGAGGTTCTTCACCAGGATCCGGGAGCGACACTGGCAGCACCTCTCTTTCCAGAGTTCCTTTTTTAGGTCAAAACGCACGCCAACAAGGCGGTCGAGGAGGAGGAGAACAAAATCGCCAGATGACTCTTCGGTCGCAACAGGTAGGAGTCCAAACTTAGTTGTAAATATCTCTGATTACTCCCTTTCTCCTTTAGAATTTAAAGTGCTAAACCTAGGACTCTCATTCTGTCCAACACCAAGATGGGATGCTTTCCAATTAGAGAAAGACCTACAACAATTTTACCGCAACATTAGATTAAAGGTACATTTTGATGATTCTCCAACAAGGGTAGCCAACAGTATAGCTCCAGATTCCAATTGGGTCGTTAGCCTCTCGATTACAATTGACACCTTAGGACTACGCAACCCAAGTAGCTTCATGCCTCCCAAAACCAATCATGCAGTTGAGACTTTTATAGATCTTCTTGACAGGGACATTAAACAGACCATTCATGACCAACGATTGGGCCTACTTCCCATCCGCCATAATTTATCACCTGTTGAAAAACAAGCTATCTCATCCTTGAGGGATAATCCAAACATCATTATAAAACCGGCAGACAAAGGAGGAGCAATCGTTGTCATGAATAAGAATCAATACGTGACCGAAATTTAGAGACAACTCTCGGATACCAGTACATACAGGAAAGTTCATACTGACCCGACATTCCAAATACGTAGGAAAATAGACCAAATTCTTGATAAACATATGCAGCTTAAGACCATAGATGCAAAGACTAGAACATTCCTGACAAATCAACATCCAATAACCCTGGTACTCTACACCCTCCCCAAAATCCACAAAAACCTACACAACCCTCCTGGACGTCCCATAGTAGCCTCCACGGACTCTATCCTCAATCCTTTATCCATTTTTCTAGAGAAAATATTAACACCATTTACTCACACCACTAAATCTTTTATTTTGGACACAGGTGATTTCCTGAATAAGATCCGTTCCATTAATTCCGTTTCACCCAGCAGCATTCTTTGCACCTTTGACGGCAACAGTCTATACACATCAATAACACATGATAAAGGTATAGAGGCGGTCAGACTAACTCTCATTGAAGCTAATACTGCACCAGACACACAGGCTCTGTGTTTGGACCTTTTAAATGTAGTCTTACGGGAAAACTTCTTCCGATTCCAGGAGGATTTTTTCATCCAGATGTGCGGCACCGCGATGGGCTCTAATGTAGCCCCCGCATACGCAAATCTTTACATGGATAAGTTTGAACGAGACTACATTTATCCCAATCCACTTTTCCAAGAATTTGCCACAGTGTGGTTTCGCTACATTGATGATGTTTTTTGCATATGGGGTGGGGACTCAACTAGCCTTTCTAAATTCTATGATACCATCAACAATGCCAGGCATGAGTTGAAATTTACAATGTCCCACAACCTGGAATCAATCAGTTTTTTGGATACTAGGGTCAACAAAGACGCACAAGGAACACTGTCATCCGATCTTTACACTAAACCCACCGATTGCAATAATCTCCTTCTGTATGACAGTTGCCATCCAAGGTCCACCCGTAATAGTCTCCCACGATCACAGTTTAAAAGGATTACCAGGATTGTATCAGATCCTTCGACTAGAGACCTCAGATTACAAGAAATGTCTGACAAATTTGAATCTAGACATTATCCATCCACACTTCTGGCTTCTGAGATGACCAAAGCACGGACTGACCCCGACACCACCAGAACCACAACAATCAAACCACCCAGACTCCCATTCGTTCATGGTCACCACCCGTCCATGCAAAGAATACATAATCTCATCCACAAACATTGGCCTCTATTGACCAGATCCTATCCTAGGATTAACCTTTTTAAATCCCCACCATTGATGTGCCTGAGGAGACCTCAAAATCTTAAGGACAAGCTTGTCCGGGCTGACCTGGGCACCTCTAGTCACATCAATACGCATACTCTAACAGGACAAAAAAGAACTGGTACATTCCCTTGCCTAAACTGCATGAGCTGTTCCAATATTATCAAAGGCAATGAAATAGTCCACACACGCTCTGGCAAATCCTATCCTATTAGGGATTACTTCACTTGTGAAACTAACTTCGTCGTTTACATCATCAAATGCCCATGTGGTTTATTGTACGTGGGTGAAACCACCCAGGCAATTAGGGACATAATATCCAGTCACAAGTCTACGATTAGATGCGGGAAAACATGGCTCCCACTTCCTGCTCATTTCAAGGAAGCCCGACACAACGTATCACAACTACGGTTCCAAATTATTGAAAAAGTCCCTAGACCCAAAAGAGGTGGGAACCATGTTCGCCTTTTAAAGCAACAGGAGACATTCTGGATCTACACACTAGACACCCTACATCCGAGGGGTCTTAATCGAGAAATTGATTGGTTAATCTAATAATTTTTTTCAAAAAAAATTTTTTTCCTCTTTCCCTAGACCCATTGAGTGGTTGCCTTCTTGAGTCTCCCTTTTTACATCTAACCCAAGCGGTAAGATATTGAAACATAATGTGTTTTTGTTTTTTGTTTTTGTTTTTTCTTTTTCAAGTTTGCAAAAAAATTTTTTTGCTTTTTCCCCCCCTTCTTCCCCCCCCCTTTTTTCCCTTCCTCTGTTTGAAGGCATTTTACTTTACAATTTATTTTCACTTTTTCATTGCAAAAAAATTTTTTTCCCCCTTATATATTTTGTTCCTTGCATGTATCCTTTATTTTTTATTTTTTATTTCATATTTTATTTTTTATTTTTATTATTATTTTTTTATTTTTATTTTTATTTTTATTTTTTCCTACATTTTCCCCTTTTTTTTTCCTTTTTTCCTTTTTATTTTTTACCTTTTGTTTTTTATTTTCTATTATTTTCATTTTGTATCTTTATTTTCATTTTTATTTTTTCCTTTTTTCCTAATTTTCATCATTTATCTGATTTGAGTTCATAACCTTTCGCATTCTCTTCCCTAGGTCCTATATTACTCTTTTCATTTCTTTTATTTTCTATGTTTATTTAAGTTTGGACTCCTATGCTATTTAAATGCTATATGTCTATATATGATTTGCAATAATACTGTTCGTTTATATCTGATTCCATATGTCAACTGCCCAGCCTCTGTATTTATAGCACACTGCACCTCCCCCCCAGATGCGTGTGTCCCATTCAGAGCCACAGCAGTCTCTGCGTGGCTTCACTAGGTTTTCTCTGACTGCGCTCTACTGCGCATGTGTGGACAGCCAGCGCCATCTTTTTGGTGGGGATCACTGTGAGACACTACGGCCGTGCTCCAATGCGCACGCGCCGGCGTCTGACGTCACTTCCGGTCACATGACCGGACCAGACAGGATAAAAAGTACAGCCTGTGATTCAGCGTCCACTCACTGCTCTGGCACCACTGTGCAGACTTCATACTCCGCTGAGCCACCAATAATTGTAAGTACTGTCCCATTGGGACCACCGCTGTACCACCAACCCGAATATGGTCCCTACCCAGGACCACCGCTGTATCACCAACTTGTATATGGTCCCGATCCAGGACCACCAATCCTGCCACATCCCTAATGTACCCCCTTTTTCTTCATTTAGCTGTGGCATATTCACCAGTCCACCACCTCTTCAAGGAACAGGATTTATCGGCAACTCTGGTATATTTCTTTGTTTTCCCTAAATAGAATATAGCTTTTGTCTGGACAGCAAGATACCTGGGCATGTCTTTATAGTCCCTCACGGTCTTTTTTGTATATAACTAGCTACGCCACTTATGCTGGTTAAATCTGTTTTATCCATCCGTCCTCCAGACACCAATTTCATTTTTTATTTTTATTTTTTATTTTTATTTTTATTTTTATTTTATTTTATTTATTTTTATATTTATTTTTATTTTTTTTCCTTTTTTCTTTTTTTCTTTTTTTCATTATTTATGTTACCCTAACGATATGTTCATCTATCCCTACCTACAGAATATGCTATCAACTCATTTATGCCTAGCAGTGACACTATCGATTTGGTGAAAACAGACCCTACATTCAATTGAAAAGGGTATGACCACGCTCCTTCATGTTTCTTATCTACCGCGTTATCTCTCATTCTCACGTGTTTGATGTCTCTACATCCTCCCAAATAATTCTAGTGCTTATATTCCATGCTCTCTGGATACTATCAAAATACAATAACCAAGGTATATATGAGCATCTTATCTGTAAAATCATAACACACTGGTGCTCAAGTATAGAACAATCATGGATCAGTCGCTGCTATACATTAGACGTGAATGTGGAGACCACAAAAATATGACAAAAAGATCCTTTATCATCATATTTATATTTCTTTATTAGAAAGGACACAAAAAGGACAAGAAGGGGACATGTGCAAATAGCAGACTAAAGTGCAGCAGTGCCTAAAGACACACTGGACCACCACCAGCCACAGAGGGGAGGTAGAAAAATATACAAATCTATTATTCAAGAGGCATTTAGTATATTGATGGAAAACAGAGGCCAAAGTCAGGGGTATATGACAGAGCTACACCAAAGAAGCCTATATCACCTCAAAAAGAGGTGCCAGATGCAAATAAATGTCTATAATTATACATATAGAAAGAGCCACCATGCCCTCATGTACTACCTATAACATATGGTGTGCTAAATAGAATTAGTACCAACTGTTGCCATAAGCCCACATAATGATTAACAGGGAAAGAAATCCTTCCCACCAGGGGGCTTAACTGTCACCCATCCAAAAGGGGTTAAAAACCCCAAACCAACATTACCTCAGCAAGATCCTCAAATGACCAGGTGGTCCAGGTGTCACCCCAACGCGCGTTTCGGAGCCGTATGCTCCTTCCTCAGGGGGCATGAGTGTAAAGCACTTATTGCCCGTATTTATATGCGCCTACCGGAAGTGGTGCGGGCGCGTCACTCGCATGTCCCGTGGTGAGCGGAGCCACCCATCCATGACGCGTCCGGGTCTACGCAGGCCCACGTGATCCGGCACCCGACATGGGCGGAGCCCCAACCCACACGGAGACAGCGAGCGCGCCTGCGCAACCAGGTGATCATGCGGCGGCCATTTTTATACAGGGCAAAACCAAGGGCAAACGTGCACAATATTATAAAAACAATAAAGAGCCAGGCATCGGACTAACGCTATACAGCATATAGCATACCTCTTTATACCTAACTACTCAAGGTGGTGTAACAAAGAGGGGGAGAAAATTAAGAAAGGCCAAAATAATAATTTAACCCATAACCATCATCATTTCTCGTGCCAATTTATATACTAGGAGAACAACCAATCCCACTTGCATTATGCTGTATCAAAACTCCAAAAAGAACTTTTTCATATATTCCCACTAAGGGGAGACAGGTAGAAGAGATATGTCACATCATAGAGAGTCAGGCCAAAATAATAATTTAACCGATAACCATCATCATTTCTCGTGCCAATTTATATACTAAGAGAACAACCAATCCCACTTGCATTATGCTGTATCAAAACACCAAAAAGAACTTTTTCATATATTCCCACTAAGGGGAGACAGGTAGAAGAGATATATCACATCATAGAGAGTCAGCACAGCATCCAAAGATGACAGCTCCAAAATATCCATGTCCCTGATGGGATACAAAGGAGTATCCCACCCGGGACAAATGTCAAGATATCCATCCACTATGCATTCCAAAAATAATCCCATTAAACTGGTAAACACCCGACACGCAGATATACATAATTGACTCCCCCCTATACAGCATCAATATATGGGGCAATATTACAGACTGGAATAGATCCATATCTCCAAATATCTGTAAATATATGCATATATCAGTAGCAAAAAACAAAAAATCCCATATATATATGGGTAGTCATAATATATCATGCCCAAAGGCAAAAAGTTCCATAAATACTGTATGCATTAGAGTCCAAATAACCGTTGTCTGTATCACGTTCATTATATTGTTACGAGGTGAAAACACCTCCATCGTCCGGATACGCCCGACTCCACATCGCTCATCTTCCCAGACTCTCCCACAGATGATCCAAGATGACTTAACAACTTCAGTCACGTCACCGAGTGTAGTGTATATGAAAATCCGAAAATGGCTCCAAAGTGAAAACTAAAAAACAAACAATTGATTAAAAATTAAAATAAACAAGTAAAAATTAAAAACAACCACCGCTGCACCTCCATATGCATTGGCACCGTCCCAAAACGGGCAACCACCTCACAGGAATGGAATATAGGATAAACTCTCGTTCAATCCATTTGGATGTACCGTATTAAGGGTCCATATCCAACGTGTTTCTTTTTGGGCTAGCCTTTCCGGGATAAGTGCTTTACACTCATGCCCCCTGAGGAAGGAGCATACGGCTCCGAAACGCGCGTTGGGGTGACACCTGGACCACCTGGTCATTTGAGGATCTTGCTGAGGTAATGTTGGTTTGGGGTTTTTAACCCCTTTTGGATGGGTGACAGTTAAGCCCCCTGGTGGGAAGGATTTCTTTCCCTGTTAATCATTATGTGGGCTTATGGCAACAGTTGGTACTAATTCTATTTAGTACACCATATGTTATAGGTAGTACATGAGGGCATGGTGGCTCTTTCTATATGTATAATTATAGACATTTATTTGCATCTGGCACCTCTTTTTGAGGTGATATAGGCTTCTTTGGTGTAGCTCTGTCATATACCCCTGACTTTGGCCTCTGTTTTCCATCAATATACTAAATGCCTCTTGAATAATAGATTTGTATATTTTTCTACCTCCCCTCTGTGGCTGGTGGTGGTCCAGTGTGTCTTTAGGCACTGCTGCACTTTAGTCTGCTATTTGCACATGTCCCCTTCTTGTCCTTTTTGTGTCCTTTCTAATAAAGAAATATAAATATGATGATAAAGGATCTTTTTGTCGTATTTTTGTGGTCTCCACATTCACGTCTCTGGATACTATGTGTATATATTTTGTATAAAGTGTACATTTCTTTGATATATATTTCTATGTATGTATTTTATTACAGCGACTTTGTGATAAAGGCCGATGTGGCCGAAACGTCGTTTGATGTCGCTTCCTCACTGTCAAGCAATAAATTTACTTCACATGAAGTACAATCAGCGTGTGCAGTGACTGTATATTGTTTATACTAACTGAACACCGGCGGAGTAACCACTGACCCGGTGTGCACAGGAGCGAACTCTGTTACAGCACAGAGCCGCAGAAAGAGACGTCAAAGCCTGTTACCTCACAGACTATGGCTAAGGGAACCGCTACTGCGGCGCCAGGGATCAACCCTAGAGAAATGCTGTGCCCTGTTAGCAATCACAGGGTGCAGCCAACAGTTGTGTTACTGCACTGCGTGTGTACAGCGCCGCCCTGGCAGATGCCACTAACCAGCCTAAGCTTAGCGCTGGAAAGCGCAGTAACTGCGCACGGCACTGCTGAGATGGACACTGCGGCGTATGCGGTACAGAGGTGTCTCGTGCAGATGACACTCTCTGGCTTAACGTGTGAGAGGTGCTGGAAGCACTGTGGTGCTATGCAGTGTCACTGCTTGGTGCTCACTCAGGACTCTAAACCCTACCAACATACGTATCAAAGGGAAGGGGTTTCTTAATGAGTCATTCAGCGGTTCACAAGCATGCATCATCACACACATCACTATTCATTACTGTCTATATTAGCGCATGGCAGTGTGGCCATGTGACTCTTTTATAGCAGCATCCTTCCGGGACCTTCCTAGTGGTCCAATGGGAGCAGCAATAGGACCTCAGCATGTGACCTCAGACCTCCAATGAGGACTTAGTCCCAGGAGCTGCTCGCTGCTGGCTATTGCAGGTTACCATAGCTGATTGGCAGCAGTAACCAAGCCAACAGTAGCAGACTGAGCAAGACGCTGAGAATGACGTCTTTACTGAGCAGGCTCCACCGCAGCCGGAGAGGAATGGGAGACCGCAGATGGCAAAGCTAGGGATTCCTGCTGTACAGAGTTAGGAACCCGACATCTAATATTACCTCCCCTCCCCCCTGTGCCTCTTAATGCTCAAAGGCCGCAATGAGCAAGGGAGCACGAATGTTCTCCACAGGCTCCCAGGTCCTACCTCTGGGCCATGACCCTTCCAATCCACTAGATAATATTTTTTGCCCTGTACCACCTTACACCCCACAATGGCATTCACCTCGTACTCGTCCGAGGACAAGCTTGATATCCCGGTAGGTGACTCCGAAAACCGGGACATGTGAATGGGCTTAAGGAGGGACACGTGGAAGGTGTCAGTGATACCCAGGTTTGGAGGAAGGGCCAGATGGTAGACCACAGGGTTAGCTTGCTTGAGGACCTTGAAGGGACCTATAAAGTGAGGCGCGAACTTAGTGGACTCAACCTGCAGCCTGATGTTACAAGCGGAGAGCCACACCAAGTCGCCGGGAGCAAAAGTGGGAGCGGAGCGCCGGTGTGCATCAGCGGAAGACCTCATTCTCTCTTTGGAGGCCCGTATGGCATCCTGAGTGTGGTCCCAAATGTCACGTGCCTCCACCGCCCAGTCTGCCACCTTTGAGTCGGTGGACGACACGGGCATGGGCACAAGAACGCACGGATGCTGGCCGTAATTAAGGAGGAATGGGGTCTGACCGGTGGAATCGGCCACAGCATTGTTCAAAGCAAACTCCGTCCATGGTAGCAAAGATGCCCAGTCATCCTGCCTGGCCGAGACAAAATGTCGTAGATATGTGACCAGGGTCTGGTTGGCTTTCTCCACCAACCTGTTCGTCTCGGGATGATAGGCCGAGGAGAGATTTAGCTCAATGCTGAGCAGAGAACAGAGCTCTCTCCAGAACCGAGATGCAAATTGGGGACCCCGGTCGCTGATAATCTTGTCCAGCATATTGTGCAGGCGGAAAATGTGCTTAATGAACAATGTTGCCAGGTCTCGTGCAGAAGGTAACTGGGAGAGAGGTACCAGGTGCACTATCTTAGAGAAATGGTCAGTGACAACCCAAATGACCGTGCTGCCACTGGACTTGGGCAGTCCCACCATGAAGTCCATACCGACCATCTCTCAGGGCCTGTGCACTACCGGAAGGGGGTAAAGTAGCCCAGCGAGTAGACTTATTCTGGGCGCAAGAGACGCATGCCTGAATATAGTCCCTGACGTCACGGGCCATATGCGGCCACCAGTACGTCCTCGCATGAAGCTCTGAGGACCGCTTTGTCCCAAAATGTCCACCCACCCTATATGAGTGAGCCCATGAGAGGACCTCTGGTCGCAGACGGGCAGGGACAAATGTCTTGCATGGAGGGACTCACTCAAGGGCGACCAGAGCCACAGTCCTCAGGCTCTCCGATGGGACAATCAGCCAAGGCTCCTCCTCCGATGACACCATGGAGCGAGAAAGAGCATTGGCGCGGATGTTCTTCTCCCTGGAGAGAAAATGTAGGGTAAAATGGAACCAGGATAAGAACAGGGACCATCTGGCCTGGCGAGAGTTCAGCCGCTGAGCTGTTTGCAAATACACCAAGTTCTTGTGGTCGGTGAACACCTGGAAAGGTTGGCAAGCCCCCTCCAGGAGGTGTCTCCACTCCAAACAGGCCAACTTCATCGCTAGCAACTCCCTGTCCCCGATGGAAAAATTCCTCTCCGTCGGTGTGAATGTCTTGGAGAAAAAGAAGCATGGCTGCTTCCGACCTTGCGTGTCCTTCTGGAAAAGGACCGCTCCAGCACCAACGGAAGAGGCATCCACCTCCAGTATGAAGGGCTTATCTACATCAGGGCGATATAGAATGGGAGCGCTAGCGAGATGGGACTTAATGGAGGAGAAGGCCTTGGAGACAGACACCAACCACAACTTGGGATTTGCGCCCTTTTTGGTGAGGGTCACCAAGGGGGCTACCAAAGTCGAGAAGTGGGGGATGAATTGGCGATAGTAGTTTATGAACCCCATAAAGCGCTGCACCGCTTTGAGAGAATGGGGCTCTTGCCAATCCATCACAGCCTGTAGCTTGGTAGGATCCATGGTCAATCCCTGGGCGGAGATTATATAGCCCAGGAAAGGCAAGGACTCCTGCTCAAACACACACTTCTCCAACTTGGCAAAGAGGGAGTTTGCCCGCAGGAGGTAGAAAACTTTGGGAACATCTCTCCGGTGGGAGTCGATATCTGGAGAGTAGATGAGAATATCATCCAGATAGATTACTACCGAGGTGGTAAGCATATCCCGGAAGATATTGTTCACAAAGTCTTGGAAGATGGCCAGAGCATTACAGAGCCCGAAGGGCATCACCAGGTATTCATAGTGCCCATCCCTGGTGTTAAATGCTGTCTTCCATTCATCCCCCTAACGGATGCGAATCAGGTTGTAAGCCTCCCCGAAGATCGAGTTTGGTAAACACTCTCGCTCCCCATAGCCTATCAAACAGCTCTGATATCAGGGGCAGAGGGTACTTATTCTTAACGGTGATAGCGTTAAGACCCCTGTAATCGATGCAGGGACGCAGTTCTCCACTCTTCTTCTGGATGAAGAAGAATCCCACCCCTGCTGGTGACACCGACTTCCTAATGAATCCCCTTGCCAGATTCTCCCTGATATATTGAGACATGGCCTCTGTCTCCGGGAGAGAAAGGGGATAGACTCGACCCCGAGAAGGCTCAGCACCAGGCAAGAGGTCAATAGGACAGTCGTAGGGGTGATGGGGCAGAATAGTCTCCACTGCCCTTTTGGAGAACATGTCTGCATACTGTTGATAGTGTTTGGGGAGAGAGGAAAGATCTGCGGGGACTTCGGTGGAAGCAACCTGAACGCACTCCTTCTGACATAAACCCTCACAGGCTTTACCTCAACAGAGAATCCTCCCTGAGGACCACTCTATGTGGGGAGAGTGGAACCGTAACCAGGGAATCCCTAACAGGACCTGATCGATACCCTCCAGCATGACGAGGAGGGATATCATCTCCTGATGAGACAGAGACCCCGAGAGTATCAATGGGGTGTTCTGATGGGTAATTTGAGAGGGTAGAGTAGCGCTGTTCACCACCCTGAAGTGACTGGCTTGGCCATCACAACCAGGGGTATTGCGTGCCGTTGAGTGAAGGCTGAAGACATGAAATTGCCTTCCTCTCCGGAGTCCACGCAAACCTCCACCACCAGAGTGGAAGAATCAGCAACAAGTGTTCCCTTTTTGGTCAGATCAGTCAGTGGTTTGACAATACCAGAAAAATTATCTATAAATTTACGATAGAAATTAGCAAAACCCAAAAACTTCTGGAGAGCCTTCAAAGAAGTAGGCTGAACCCAATCATAAATGGCCTGTACCTTGGCCGGGTCCATTTCAATAGCCGACGGAGACAAAATAAATTCCAAAAATGAAATCCTCTGTACACCAAAGAGGCATTTCAATCCCTTAACATACAGGGAATTTTACCTCAAAATCCGGAACACAGTCTGGACATGTTCCACATGAGAATCCCTATCACTGGAAAAGATCAAAATATCATCCAGATAAATGATCAAAAACTTATCCACAAAGTCCCGGAAAATTTTGTTCATAAAAGATTGGAAGACAGAAGGGGCATTATTGAGCCCAAAAGGCATCACCAGGTACTCAAAATGTCCCTCCGGAGTATTAAACGCCGTCTTCCATTCATCTCCGTGCTTGATGCAAATAAGATTATACGCGCCCCTGAGGTCAAGCTTGGTAAACCAGCAGGCACTTTTAACTCTGGAAAATAAATCAGAAATCAGGGGTAACGGGTACTGATATTCAACAGTGATTTTGTTAAGGGAACGATAGTCAATACAAGGCCTTAATGAACCATGTTTATTTGCCACAAAAAAAAACCCAGCACCTAAGGGTGAAGAGGATGGTCTAATATGACCCTTCTCCAACGACTCCTTGATATACAGTAAGACTGCATAGCATCATGTTCGGGTACCGATAAATTGAAAAGCCGACCCTTGGGAAATTTACACCCGGGCATTAAGACAATTGCACAGTCAGAACTCCTATGAGGAGGCAAAGAGGCAGACTTACCCTCACTAAATACATCAGAAAAATCAGCCAAATAATTAGGACTATCATGAGACTGGGGAGAGGTGGAGAAAACAGGAGTGTCACTAAGAACACACTGACAACCCCAACTCACCACAGACACAGATTTCCAATCCAAAACAGGATTATGAGTTTGCAACCAGGGAAAACCCAAAACAGTAGTATCATGCAAATTGTACAGCACCAAAAATGTACAATTTTCTTGGTGGTCCGGGGTGACCCGCATTATTACCTGGGTCCAAAACAGGGGTTTATTCTCCACCAAAGGAGTAGCATCAATACCCCTCAAAGGGATAGGAGTCGGCAGAGGTATCATAGGAAAACCACAACGTTTAGCAAAGTTTAAATCCATCAGATTCAAAGCTGCTCCTGAATCTACAAAAGCCTTAGCGGAAAATGTAGACAAGGAGCAGATCAGAGTAATTGCCATAAGGAACTTAGGTTGTACACTGCCCACAGCAAATGTGTGCGGAAAACGTTTTACACATTTAGGGCAGACAGAAATAATATGATTGGCATCTCCACAGAAAAACCACAGCTAATTACGCCTTCTAAACTCCTGACGTTGTGCCCTAGACAAAACACTATCACATTGCATGGGTTCAGACATTTGTTCAAAAGGCGGCAATGCCTCTCGTGTACTTTTACGTTCACGTAAACGCCAATCAACTTGAATGGCTAATGACATAGAATCATCAAGACCAGAGGGAACAGGAAATCCCACCATAACATCTTTTACGGTTTCTGCCAAACCCTTCCGAAAGAGCGCTGCTAAGGCACCATCATTCCATGTAGTAAGGACCGCCCACTTTCGGAATTTTTGACAGTATAACTCTGCAGAATTCCGACCCTGCTTCAATGCCAATAGAGTTATCTCAGCTTGATCAATAGCATTAGGTTCATCATACAACAACCTCAAGGCTTGAAAAAATGCATCCACATTAGTCAGAATAGGATCTCCAGGTGTCAGAGAAAAAGCCCAATCCTGGGGATCGTCGCGCAGCAAGGAGATGACAATTTTAACCTGCTGCACAGAGTTCCCCGATGAGTTAGGCCTCAAGGCAAGAAATAGTTTACAATTATTCTTAAAATTCAAAAATTTAGACCGATCCCCAGAAAACACATCAGGAGTGGGGATTTTTGGTTCAACAGCAGATGATTGAGCGAGATAGGCAGAAATTCCCCGCACTTCAGCAGCGAGCTGCTCAACACGATCAGACAATTGCTTAATATCCATTAAAGAAAAAATCCTCCTACGGCCCCAGAGAAAAAGAGGAAAAAATATATATTAAAAAAAAAATTCTGACACTTTTTTTTACAATTCTCTCCTGCTTTTGAGTACCCTAGAATCTGCGGTTTAGGCTGGTGATTCTGTTATGATTGGGTCACCGAGGAGGAAAGCAAGACCAAGCTAAGCCACAGAAAACCAGAGAGGTTGGTAACTAAGTGGATTGCAGACCCCTGATCCTATCCACACAACTAGCAGTAGCCGTGGAGCGTACCTACGATGATCCTAGACGCCTCGACACAGCCGGAGAACTAAATAAGCCTAAAGCAAGAAAGGGGAAATCTAAACTGCCCCAGAGCAGACCCCAAAGGAATAGATAGCCCCCAAACATATATCGGTGAGACAAGATGAAAACACAAACGCAGGTAGGAAAATAGACTGAGCAAATGATGGGGCCCACACTAACTAGACAGGACAGGAAAGGAAAGACTTTGTCTGCAATCACACAAAAAAACCTGCAAAAAATGCCCAACACGTCTGATAGAAAAAATACTGAAGTCACTAGACTTCGCCCAATATATCAGCACTCTGGTATATTCTGAAAGCAGAGCAAGAAGAGGCCAATCTATTAAGGGACAAAAGCAAACTGGCACAAACAGGATGGAAATTCAGCACAGCCCCAGCCGGGGCTGGCTGACCACACAAAACTGAAATAGACAAAACCAAATCAAATGTGAACAAGAGCAAAAGAACACTTAGCTTGAGCTGGAAACTAAGACCTCAGGAGGCAGGAAAAAATCACCAGCAGGGATAGAGGGAGTTGGCTGTCTTAAATCCAGTCAGAAACTCCAGATCTCCAGTCATCCTCCTCATTATCAGGTGGCAGGCCTCTGTTAATTAGATCAGCTCCATTACCTCCAGTAACCACCATAGGGAGCCCAGGAAGAGAACTCGTGACCCCACTATCAATATAATCAGCTCCACTACCTTCACTAGTAACCAGAGGCAGGCCAGAAAGCGAATTCACAACAGGTCACTATGTGGTGGTAATATGCGGTCTGGACATGGTGCGGTGGTGATACGGTGTTACTGGCGCTGAAGAGGAAAATAAAGATTTACCCGAAAGTGGACCCTCTGGGTCACGGCTCCAGAGCCCCCGAGGGCGAGCGCCCAGGTGAGGACCGCCCCCTATACAGGGAGCGTTAGGCACAGACCCCCAGGGGATAGAACCGGGACAGTCGGAACCAAAGGGGCGACAGGGGCACAAGATGGGAGAGGAAGCACAGCCGTATCCGAATAGTTGGATACCGAGACACTCTGATTTAGCAAGGCACAGGACTGGAGGCTGCAATACAGAAAAAGCACAATGAAGTATCAGGCTAAAGGGAAGACAAACAACAGGAAGGTAAACGGAGTGGAAAGAGAAGGCGGAAGGGACAGGGCAGCAAGGCTAGAGGACTCAGGGAGGCAGGGAGGGCAGAGAACAGAGACCAAGGAACAAGGGCAAGGACAAGGGGTATGGAGGCAAAAAGCACAGCGCAGACAGAGACAAGGAGAAGGGCCTGAGGACACAGTGATTGCCGCACAAGACAGGCGTCACAGCATTTGATAACCAGGCGTCTTACCTGAGCAGGCGCCGAGCATATGTAGCGGTGGGCGCAGCTATGTTGGGGGCGGGGCCAGCGCGTCACACTACCCAGGAGGCTGCGCGCTGTGTGCACGTACCCGACGCCAAGGGAGCCGGAGGCCGGGCACAGGGACGCACCGAGAAGCAGGAGCGCGACGGGCAGAGCACGCAGGGAGGTGAGCAGGAGCCATGACAGGTGGTATTTGCCCCTTGTACTGTATGTGAAATTATTGGTCATTTTAAAAATTGAAAAATAAATAAAAATATACCTAAATTGTATTGCATATTTTAACAAATATTTAATTGGCCAAAACAAAAGCTGCCGGCTATGTGAGTGATCTGGTGATGGGAACTGTTAATGTGTGATTGGTGAGAAGTGGAGTTTTTCCAAGAGAGGGCAGTGGGACTGTGGACAGTCTAAGGGGTGGAGGCGGGGCTGGGGTGGAGCCTGGGCGGGGTCTAAAGGGGGCCTCGATAATTTTGCCAGTATGGTGTCCCGAAATTCCTAGTTGCAGCCCTGGTCTATATGCCTGATAAAGAGACCTGAGCAGCCTCGAAAGCTTGCAATTTCTTACCATATTTTCAGTTAGCCATTAAAAGGTATCAACCACTGAGGACTCTCAATTCCAAATATTTTTCTATCCACTGACTAACAGGATACAAAGATATATATAAAAATATATTCCTGCAACTGCTAGATATTAAGAACATTAAGAACAGTATATGTAATAGAACATTACACAGACATTATATTTAGCCGCATTGCTGCGTTTTGTTAGTGTCATAATATACTATATTGACCTTGCTACGGTTACCCATAACATAGTGCTTACGTGTGTGTGTGTATATACATATATATATGTATACTAGATGGTGGCCCGTTTCTATCGCATCTGGTATTCTAGAGTCTGTTAAAATAAAAAATAGTGATATACTCACCTCCCGACTGCCCCCAGACTCTTTCTCTCCTCTCACCACGCTCCCGGCATCTTCCGGTCCCAGTAATGCTTAGCGCGAAACACCGCTGATGACGTCGCGCTCTCGCGAGAGTGACGTCATCTCCGGCCCTTCTCGCTAAGCATTACTGGGACCGGAAGATGCCGTGGTGAGAGGAGGGACAGAGTCCGGGGGTCGTCGGAAGATGAATATATAACTATTTTTTATTTTAACAGAGACTGTAGAATACCCGATGCGATAGAATTGGGCCACCATCTAGTGTATTATACTCCTGTTACACCCGGAGCTGCTGTCACTGTTCTGCTCTTAACTAATGTATTGTACTACTGTTACACCAGGAGCTGCTGTCACTGTTCTGCTGTTACCTAATGTATTGTACTCCAGTTACACCCAGAGCTGCTGTCACTGTTCTGCTGTTATCTAATCTATTGTAGTCCAGTTACACCCAGAGCTGCAGTCACCGTTCTGCTCTTACCTAATGTATTATACTCCTGTTACAGCCAGAGCTGCAGTCACTGTTCAGATCTTACCAAATGTATTGTACTCAAGTTACACCAAGAGATGCAGTCACTGTTCTGCTGTTACCTAATGTATTGTACTCCAGTTACACCCAGAACTGCTGTCACTGTTCTGCTGTTATCTAATGTATTGTACTCCAGTTAATCCCAGAGCTGCAGTCACTGTTCTGCTTTTACCTAATGTATTGTACTCCAGTTACACCCAGATCTGCAGTCACTGTTGTGCTGTTATCTAATGTACTCCTGTTACACCCAGAGCTGCAGTCACTGTTCTGCTGTTACCTAATGTAGTGTACTTCAGATACACCCAGATCTGCTATCACTGTTCTACTGTTTTCTAATGTATTGTACTCCAGTTACTGCCAGAGCTGCAGTCACTGTTCTCCTTTGACCTAATGTATTGTAGTCCAGTTACACCCAGAGCTGCAGTCACCGTTCTGCTCTTACCTAACGTATTATACTCCTGTTACAGCCAGAGCTGCAGTCACTGTTCAGATCTTACCTAATGTATTGTACTCCAGTTACACTCAGAGCTGCATTCACTTTTCTGCTGTCACCTAATGTATTGTACGCAAGTTACTCTCAGAGCTGCAGTCACTGTTCTACTGTTACCTAATTACCTAATGTATTGTACTCCAGAATATGTACAGGACTGTGTCTGTGTAATGAGCAGCGCAGCAGTGATGCCTTTAATGGCTGTAATGTGCCTGTACAATAAGCGATGCGGCCATGTTGCCACGACGACTAAGCAACTGTTGCTGATTGGTTGTGGCCTAACTGCCGCGACCAATCAGCGATGTGGGATTTCCATGACAGACAGACAGAATTAGACAATTATATAGTAGATATACAGTATATATATATATATATATATATATATATATATATACACACACACACAGTTGTGCTCAAAAGTTTACATACCCTGGCAGAATTTTTGCTTTCTTAGCCCTTTTTCAGAGAATATGAATGATAACACCAAAAATTTTTCTCCACTCATGGTTGGTGGTTGGGTGAAGCCATTTATTGTCAAACTACTGAGTTTTCTCTTTTTAGATCATAATGACAACCCAAAACATCTAAATGACCCTGATCAAACGTTTACAAACCCTTGTGATTTTGGCCTGATAACATGCACAGAAGTTGACACAAATGGGTTTGAATGGCTACTAAAGGTAATATCCTCACCTGTGACCTGTTTGCTTGTAATCAGTGTGTGTGCATAAAAGCTGAGTGAGTTTCTGGGATCCAGACAGACTCTTGCATCTTTCATCCAGCCACTGATGTTTCTG